>NC_047089.1:7547740-8149883 GCF_902459505.1 Geotrypetes seraphini | reverse complement strand
GGCCTGGTGGCAGGTCTATGCAAGTAAAATCTGATAACCCTATATAACACCACCACCATAACAAAGGGAACCATCCTGAGACATGACCTTAGGGAGAGAGATCTCATAGGTAGAACTCCACATCCTATTTTCAGAAACTCACACAGCAGGGTGTGTTTTTTAAAAAAAAATATTCTTCAGACAGTTCTTTTTCCCCCCTTGGGTTGAGAATAACTTTCTGCACGGAATGCATGTCGTGTTAGCTTTACGCACTGAAGTTAACACCATTTTTTTTTGTCCAGGGGCTAGCTTTTCCTCCGTGCTGTCCCTTCATCCTAGACCTGGGGTAGGGAACTCCGGTCCTCGAGAGCCGTAGTCCAGTCGGGTTTTCAGGATTTCCCCAATGAATATGCATTGAAAGCAGTGCATGCAAATAGATCTCATGCATATTCATTGGGGAAATCCTGAACACCCGACTGGACTACGGCTCTCGAGGACCGGAGTTCCCTACCCCTGTCCTAGACCAAGCAAACAGCCCCCTTGGCAGAGACATGCAACGTCAGTCTCGCTACAAGAACAGATGCTAAAAAAGGAAGGAAAACAAAAACACCAGACATATGTTACAAAATTAGGCTTGTATGGTAATTTTTCCACCCACTGATCACTTCGAAACGCGCCCTGCTAACAAAACACTGATGGCAGCAGGATTCAGGCTGGCCCTAAGCTTGAATGACACACTATGCCCGATTAATTTACGCTTTCCAGTGTAGGCATAATCAACAATGAAGGGCCAAGACCGCATTCAAGGCTCGACAGGATTTGCATTTCATTTCGTTATCTTCAATGAGATGGATTAGCTTCAAGTCCTAATAACAACATACAGTTACTCTCACCCTAATACAGCATTAACAACGAGCCAAGAAATCCAGCATTATCGGGAGCTAATGATCTGCAGCAGATCAGTCGTTAGTGAAAAGTAAGTGCCTACTTCCGAGGGCCTGACCAGTGCCCAGTCAGCTATAATTATGTCATTATAACGTGACCTCTCCTTACTTTTGTGCAAGGCTAAATATCCCTGTGAGACAGTAAGCTCGTGAAAATAATGCTTCCTATGATGCAAGAAATGGGAAAGACGGAGCACGAGATGACTGTGTTTAAACGGCCCAAACTGAGAGAATACAGCTCGATGGGAAAAGTCCAACGGCCGGAATTAGAAAATTCCGTGGCACGGCTTTTCAGATTCCGTAGCAGATTTGCATAAATTCGAATGCAATTATAGATAAAAGTTTTAAAAAAAAAATCTTCATAGGTATGTGAGATTGGGGAGTAGGGAGAGGGGGGTTAAGGTAGTTGGTAGGAAGCTGTTCCAACATATGGGTTTAGAGCAGTGGCCTCAAACTCTGACCCTTTGCAGGGCCACATTTTGGATTTGTAGGTACTTGGAGGGCCTCAGAAAAAAATAGTTAATATCTTATTAAAGAAATGACAATTTTGCATGAGGTAAAACTCTTTATAGTTTATCAATCTTTCCTCTTGGCTATGTCTTAATAATAATATTGTCATTCATAGCTAAAGCAAGGGTAGGGAACTCCGGTCCTCGAGAGCCGTATTGCAGTCGGGTTTTCAGGATTTCCCCAAAGACTATGCATGAGATCTATTTGCATGCACTGCTTTCAATGCATATTCATTGGGGAAATCCTGAAAACCCGACTGCAATACGGCTCTCGAGGACCGGAGTTCCCTACCCCTGAGCTAAAGAGACAAATGACCAAGAAACTGTTTTATTGTACTTTTGTGATTATGATAAACATACAGAGGGCCTCAAAATAATACCTGGTGGGCCGCTGGTGGGCTGTGAGTTTGAGACCACTGGTTTAGTACGAGGGGCATTCAATAATTTATCCACCTCAATAGGAAAGAAGAGTTTTCATAAGGTTTTTCTTTTATTGTTCAAGATAGTCTATACACGCCATCCACTTTTCCTATAATGGCTTTAACCCCTTTGAAAAGAATTCTTCTGTTTGACCTTCAAACCAGAACATCACAGCTTCCTTGATGTCTTCATCACTTGAAAAACGCTGGCCACGGAGAGATTTCTTCAAAACTCGGAACAGGAAATAATCCAAGGGAGCCAGGTCAGAACCGTAGGGTGGATGGTTCGTTCTCAGATGGCAGCCTCTGATTGTCATGACATGCGTACTAGCGATTTGTCGTGATGCAGCAAGCCTGCTGTGAGTTTTCCTTGTCTTTTCTCCTTGATTGACTCCTGTAAAGTGATCATTGTGTTGGTGTAACTCTCCCCGGTTATGGCTGTCTTGTGTCATGAACTCCAGAAGCAAAAGTCCTTCATCATTCCAGAAGACAGTTGTCATGACTTTGCCTGCAGATTTTTCTTTTCTTGAACTTTTTTGGGGTCGGGGATGACTTGCGCTTCCATTGCATTGACTCCATTTTGGACTCAGGATCTCTATGATAGACCCAAGTTTCATCTCCAGTAACCAAACGATGAAAAAAAATTCTCTTGGTCTTCATGGAGCATCTCCAATTGGCCTTCTGACATGGCATCAGCATTCTTGGAACCCATCTTGCACTAACCTTGGACATGCCCAACTTTTTGTGAATTATTTTCCAAACTGTACCTGCCGAGGTGCCCATTTCTTCAGCTCTTGAGGAAATCTTAATCCGTCTGTCTGAGAAAATCAAATCCTCATCTTTTTTGCACATTTCTGTGGAAGTTGCTTCCGTAGACCGTCCAGCGTGAGGGTCATCTTCAATGGACTCTCTACCCCCACTTAAACCGCTTGCTCCTAAATTTTACTTTGCAGGATGATGGGACAGACTCACCATAAACTGCAGTCATGGGTTCATGGATCTCCTTTGGCTTTTTCCCTTCTTTTGTGAGAAATGTTATCAGAGAAGAGTGCTCCAAATCAATCAGTTTCTTACTTGATTTGTACGAGGACTCTCCTGACATCCTGTCTCTTGAAATGTTAGACCTGCACTGTACTGCAACTGTGCATGAGTAACCTTGAGACATGTCCACAACATGCACAGACTTATTTCAACAAACTTGCTACTTTCTTTTATACTCAGGGAGATACTGAACGTCCCTTGTATCTCAATACTGTCAGAAGGAAGAAAAAATGCTTGTCTGTTTGTAGGAGCACAATCTGATTTCGTATCAGTAAAACTGTATAAAAATATTGAAAGGGAAAAAAAAGAATCTTTCACATTTTAAATAGTGCTGACTTGCTTTAGCAAAAGACATTTACATTTTACTGTCTTATTATATTCTATTTTTAGCTCTTCCCCTTGTTTCTTTTTCCTTGCTTTCTCCACGTTCATAGGACGGCAGCTCTTCCCCTCATTTGACTCTGGTACCCAATCTGTTCCTCCTCTTTCCTGTGCTTCTTTCCTACATCAGCTCCTTCCTTCCATGTCCCCTCTCTCTTCTCTACTGTCTCCATCCAGCCATCATTTTCTATATTTCTAGAAAGAAACATGATGGCAGATAAGGGCCAAATGGCCCACCCAGTCTGCCCATCCGAAGTAACCATTATCTCTTTCTCTCTTCAAGAGATCCCATGTGCCTATCCAAAGCCCTTTTGAATTCAGACACAGTCTCTGTTTCCACCACCTCTTCCATGCATCTACCACCCTTTCTGTAAAAAGGTATTTCCTCAGATTACTTATCATCTCTTAACTTCATCCTATGCCCTCTCATTCCAGAGCTTCCTTTCAAATGAAAGAGACTCGACTCATGTGTATTTACATTACGTAGGTATTTAAACGTCTCTATCATATCTCCCCTCTCCTGCCTTTCCTCCAAAGTATACAGATTGAGATCTTTAAGTCTGTCCCCATACACCTTATCACGAAGACCACACACCATTTCAGTAGCCTTCCTCTGGACCGACTACATCCTTTTTATATCTTTTTGAAAGTGCGGCCTCCAGAATTGTACACGATATTCTAAATGAGGTCTCACCAAAGTCTTATACAGGGGTATCAATACCTCCTTTTTCCTATTGGCCATACCTCTCCCTATGCAACCTAGCACCTTTTCAACATGTTTGGCCACCTTAAGATCATCACATACAATCCCACCCAAGTCCCACTCTTCTGTCATGCACATAAGCTCTTCACCCCCTAAACTGTTCCATTTCCTCGGGTTTTTGTAGATATCCTTTTAGCTTTTTGGGGTAGCTATCATCCTGAAAAGCGACGTCTATGTTTCTGGGTCTTTGTGCGGGTGTGCTTGTCTGCATGTACATGTATGTATCTGTGTGTGTGTGTATGCATGCATGTCTATGTGTTTGCATGCATATATGTTGTCTGTGTACTTACATGTTGACCTTGTTTTTTATTTATTTTATTTTTTTACTCTGATCAGGCTGTCAGTCCCCACCAGGACTCTGCCTGAACATTTCTCTGGCAGTTAATCATCTTAATTCCCTTTTAATAAGCTCTGTTAAAGGCCGAAAAGCTGTATATCTTGCCTGCAATGCCTTGCTGTTAATCTACTTAGGAATTTCTCTCTGGTTCCTGTCAGCTGATTAGCCAAGTCTTGTTCTGAAGTGATGGTGATGCTTTTTCCAGCTCAGCGGGTCTGCACGGTGCTTATTGAACAGAGGGGGGTCTTATTATTAATTAACCTTTACTTTCATCTCCTTGAGCTCTCCTCTAAGAGCACCTTTTTGAAGAGGCCGAGAGAGCTGGGATTTTGAAGGATCACTGTATCCGCTGAAGGGCTCACTGCTTCCGCTGTCCAATGCTACCTCTATACACCGAATGGGGCTCAATGATCTCACGTACGAGGAAAGGCTGAACAGATTGCGGCTATACTCTCTCGAAGAACGTAGGGAGAGGGGCGACATGATTGAGACATTTAAGTATATCACTGGTCGTGTAGAGGTGGAAGATGATATTTTCTTTCTTATAGGACCCTTGGCCACAAGAGGGCATCCGCTGAAACTCAGGGGAGGGAAATTTCATGGCGACACCAGAAAGTATTTCTTCACAGAGAGAGTGATTGATCATTGGAACAAGCTTCCAGTGCAGGTGATCGAGGCAGACAGCGTGCCAGACTTTAAGAATAAATGGGATACCCTTGTGGGATCCCTATGATGGTCAAGATAAGGAAATTGGGTCATTAGGGCATAGACAGGGGGTGGGTAAGCAGAGTGGGCAGACTTGATGGGCTGGAGCCCTTTTCTGCCGTCATCTTCTATGTTTCTATGATGGGTCATTTGGCCTTTATCTGCCATCATGTTTCTATAATCAGAAAGTTCTATGACATCACAATGCAGGTGTAAAGAGCCTTAGCCTATAGGAAGAGGAGATGCAAATGTTAAGAGCCTTAGCCAATAGGGAGAGGAGGAGAGAGTGGCTGCTGCAGACACCAGAAAGTATTTCTTCACAGAGAGAGTGGTTGATCATTGGAACAAGCTTCCAGTGCAGGTGATCGAGGCAGACAGCGTGCCAGACTTTAAGAAGAAATGGGATACCCATGTGGGATCCCTACGAGGGTCAAGATAAGGAAATTGGGTCATTAGGGCATAGACAGGGGGTGGGTAAGCAGAGTGGGCAGACTTGATGGGCTGTAGCCCTTTTCTGCCGTCATCTTCTATGTTTCTATGATGGGTCATTTGGCCTTTATCTGCCATCATGTTTCTATGTTTCTATAATCAGAAAGTTCTATGACATCACAATGCAGGTGTAAAGAGCCTTAGCCTATAGGAAGAGGAGATGCAAATGTTAAGAGCCTTAGCCAATAGGGAGAGGAGGAGGGAGTGGCTGCTGCAGACACCAGAAAGTATTTCTTCACAGAGAGAGTGGTTGATCATTGGAACAAGCTTCCAGTGCAGGTGATCGAGGCAGACAGCGTGCCAGACTTTAAGAATAAATGGGATACCCATATGGGATCTCTACGAGGGAAGGGTAAAGGTATTGCCACCTAAGTATGATCTCTAGGAGGGTAGTTAGGGAGGGTTAGTAGAGTGGGCAGACTTGATTTTAAGAAGAAATGGGATCGTCACGTGGGATCTCTGCACAGTTAAATAGGGGAGGGTCATTAGGGTGGGCAGACTAGATGGGCTGCGGTCCTTATCTGCCGTCTTTTTCTATGTTTCTATGATCAGAGACGCAGCCTAGCAAGAGCGCAGAGAACTTTGGTAGCTGTTCACTGCATCAGTAGCCACCGAGTCCATTCACTCTGCAGGGAGAAATTTCCATCAGATGTGGCACTCGCCTGTTGGCCTTCACTAGCCAACTAGGACTGATGTGGTTGGACACAGAGTAGCTGCTATGTGGTAAGGTTACTGGACCCATGGCCATGCCCCCAGCCTCGCCCCATTCCGCCTCCAGCCCCACCCACCTTAACCTGTTCGTGCATGTGATCTGATGACGTCGTATCCGCGCGTTCGCGGATGCCGGCCCAATGTCGGAAGCTTTTCAAAACCCGGACAGGCTGGTAACCCTATATATGGGAAAGTCTACAAAGTGCTCAGAATCCTGACTGACTGCCTGCTTTGTTTCTTGCCGTACCCAAGTTATCTCCAGTACCCCCAAAGCATAGATCAGCTGCTATAAAATCCCCAATGTCCTAGAAATAATAATAATAATAATAATTTATTTTCTTATATATTGCCCTACCAACAGTTCTGGGCGGTTCACAACAGAAAAACTGGAACATTTCAGTTTAAGAAATACAATTTCCAATACACAGAGCATTAAATATAACATCGGTTAAAAAACAGGATCAAATAAGAATCAATAAAAATACATAGCGTGATAAAACCCCCACTTTAAAACACAAACAAGAATCTGCATTATTTATCAAATAAATGAGTTTTCAATAGTTTTCTAAATGTAAGAAGAGGCTTGAGCGATCAATGGGCTCATCCATGACTTCGTCTTCCCCGCCTGATATTCCAATGTCCCCTAGGGGTAGAGAAGATGAACGCGCCTGAATTTCTGGTACATTTTTTGGAAGTGAACAATTTCAGATAAGCCACCAGATAAGAGGGTAGAGCCTTATAAAAGATACACCCAAACTTGAAAAGCACCCTGGCCCCAAAAAGCAGCCAATGCCATTTGACATAAAAGGAACTAACATGATAAGATTTTCTGAGGCCAAAGATCAGGCGAACTGCAGCATTCTGAACTAAACAGGCTTAATAAAATCTTTTTTGGTAACCCCAAATAAACAATATTACAGTAATCCAAGGTAGACAGTACAGTAGATTGGACCAACACCCGGAAGGACTCCATATCAAAATACTTCTTAATTGTTCTCAACTTCCATAATAGTGCATAACTTTTTTTAATTAGTAAATCCGTACGCTTCCTATAAGCTAAACTACGATCCAAAATTATTCCTAATATTTTAAAATTTGCTAATTCAAAAAGTCATCCATGAACAGCTTCTGCTCGTGTTAAGAGTAACTGACACCTGGCTATATGAAAATGGGGGACTACCAAGGAAAAGGGTGGAGGGGTAGCAGTGCGGAGTCATCATCCCCCATCTAACCGAATCAGAATGTCTCGTAATCTGGCGGCTCATATTATACCAATCACCTCGAACTAACACAGCCTCTGTGCAAGAACTCCTCCGTCTGCTTACTGAGGTGGGCCCGATGTTATCTAAAGGTTAGTGATGGTGGGAGATTTTAACCTACACACCAAAATCCCAGATCCCCACCCCAACTGTCTTCTTTGACACAATGACAGCTACCTGTAGCCCGAGTAATTAGAGGCTTCACATGTTTTCCCCGTTTGAGTTTCTTGCACCTGCTTGAAGCAGGGAGTTTCAACGGGGATTTTCAGAGCTTTGCAGACATTCTGGTACAAGTAGCTTTCAGGGACTCATGTCAAGGCTTCTGGTAAATTCTGGAATTGGACCCTATTAGAAGACAAGGGGGTTGTTAGATTTTCTGAAGAGGGACTCTTGGTGGCAGTAGGTTCACCCCCAAAGAGGATTTAAGCTCTGTTTTTGGAGCCAAATTTGTCTTTGTAATCTATCCCGCCATGTGCTTTAAAGAGCAAATTAGGCCTGACAAATAAATTATTTAAGTTTCAAGTTTTATTAAATATTTGATGAATCGCCTATTACAAAATTTCTAGGCGATGTACATTTTCAAAATAAAAGTATTCAAGAGGCTAAAATATAACAAATATTGACATATTACATTATAAATTTCATCTAAAACATACATGAGGGGTAAGGAATAGAATAAAGTTACAATGTTGGGTTAGAAAAAAGGGAAAAACAAAAGGCTAGGTATAACTTTATCAAAACACAAGCTAAGGCTGTCTCTAAAGCAAATAAACACTTTGAACATTAAAGAAAATCTTTAAGTAAGTGGTTTTAAAAGGAATAAAACAATAAGGTTTAAGCCAATATTAAAAATTATGTTTAGGTCAATCAGAGGTAAAAGCGTCTTTAAATAAATATGTTTTTAGTAATTTTTTAAAAGTTGTAATGTCCTGTTCAATTCTAATATATTGGGGAATTGCATTCCACCATTGTGGTCCCATTACTGTAAACATGTCGGCTCTTCGTGTACCTATGATTTTCAGAGACGGTACTGTTAAAAGGTTTTGTTCCGATGATCGTAATGGGCGTTGGGTTATGTAAGGGGTTAATGATTTTGAAATAAATTGTGGTTCGTTGGATAATAAAGTCTTAAAGATGAGAAGCATTGTTTTGAACAGAGTCCTGTGACTTATTGGTAACCAGTGAGCGTCTTTAAGTAGTGGGGAAACATGATCATATTTTTTTGCATTATATATTATTTTTATAGCTGTATTTTGGATGGTCTGTAATCTCCTTTTTTCTTTTTGTGTAATATTAATAAATAAGGCATTACAATAGTCAATTTTCGATATAACAAAAGAATGAATTAGGATCTTTAATGAGGGTAAACTTAGAAATTTGGTAATTGATCTGATCTGCCGTAGTTTAAAGAAACAATTTTTGACGATGTGGGAGATGTGTTCATGATAAGTCAGATTATCATCTAAAAAAACCCCGAGTATTTTCACAGTGGATACTAGGTTAAGAGTAATATTGTTAAGTACAAACGGTTTTGATAATAGTATGTCTTTTTTCCAATTAAATAACATAGTTTTGGTCTTGCTAATATTTAATGCCAATTTATTTGAGGTAAGCCAGTTTTGTATTTGTTCAAGTTTGTAATTGATAGAAGAAATTTCCGTGGTATTTTCCAGATCAAGAGGATGAATTAATTGGATATCGTCAGCGTATGAAAATGGGATAAAGCCTATAGATTGGCAAATTTCTAATAGTGGTGAGAGAAAAATATTAAAGAGTAAAGGGGACAAAATTGATCCTTGGGGTATACCAAATGTGGAAGTATGAGGGGCGGAAACATCATTATTAAATCTAACGGAAGAGGAACGGTTTGAAAGATACGATTTGAACCATGCTAAAACGTTCTCAGTAATTCCTTTTTCCACAAGACTATTAATGAGCAATTTGTGATCTATGGTATCAAATGCTGCTGAAATGTCTAAAGAAAATAGTATTACAGATTTATGATGATCCAGGAAATACTGTATGTTTGATGTTAAGCCAAGTAATGAATATTCAGTGTTATGGAATTTTCTGAAACCGGTTTGATTTGGGTGTAGAGCATTTGTGTTCTCAATGAAGTCAGAGAGTTGATTGAAGATCCATTTTTCTGTTAATTTAGCTATAAATGGTATATTAGCTATCGGACGATAATTGGATAAATCATCAATACCAATTTTGTAGTTTTTAAGAATGGGGGTGATATAGGCAGTCTTCCATTGAAGTGGAACTGAAGAAGTAAGGAGGCTCTTCTGAATAAGTGACAATATGAAGGGACCAAAATGTAGGAAGTGTTTTTTCAAATAGAAAGGTGGAATAATTTCAGAATGGGAATTTTTTAAGTTTACTTGTTGTAATAATGATTTGATATCTTGTAGGGAGGGGATTTTAAAGTTTGAACATTTGGCTATAGGTATGAATTCTGTTTGGTCAATTGTAGTGCGATTGTTTAATGTGTTTTGGGAAAAGGAGTTGCGAATCTTACTTATTTTTTGTGTGAATGCATTAGATAGTTCTTGAGCTTTTAATGTTGATCTTTGTGTGGAACTTTATGTGTCCCTCCTGCCGTCATCCAGGCAGGATCTAGGCAACTGCCTAGCACAGCATAAGAAGGAGGTTTACACTTATAGGTGCAAGGGAGCAGCTGTAAAGCTGACGTTGAAATATTGAGACATTCTCCTTCTGGAACGAGGAACACATTTGTAGATTGGGTGCTTGCTAACCCAACCTCTCCCCCACCATATCCCCTTCCAATTTATACGTGCAAATACCTGCTTATTACAGTCGTTTTACACTTTACACATGTCATTCAGGGAATGGAGATTTTAAAATAAGAGCCAAATACTAATAAAAGTGGGTAGACCCTACATGTGCAAAAGTTGAGACTCCTGGACTTACCAGAATAAGAGCCACTACTCCCCCGACTTCCTGGTCTACCAACGGGATTATTAACACTGGAAAAAAAAAAGGAAAGGCAGACGTTAACCAGGAATTGGTGGGGGGGGGGAGGGGAGGGGAAGGGGGCTAAGGTCTGGGTGTTGCAATCCTGCATCCATTGTGTTCTTCCCTCTATCACAAGGGTTACAAGTATTGTGGTTTCAGTCTCCAGATGTGGAAAGCAATGAATTAGACATTGGACCTCTTCAGGATGCACTGGGAAGGGGCCTAAGGCCCTGATTGGACCAGCTTTAGGTGCAGCCTTAGGTGTTTGGGCCAATCAGAGCCTTAGTCCCCTCCAAGTGCATCCCAGGAAGTACCAGGAAAGCCTGCCATTTTGAAGAGGCAGATCTGCTGGCAAGAGGGAGTGGGCATCCCTCTTGCTGATCTTCTGAATAAGATATAGGGTAAATTGGGGGTTTGGGGGGGGTGTGGGGGCTTGAGGGATCTTGGTGGCTGAGGCAGGGGGATCCCTCCTGCTGATCTTCATTGGGGGTAAGGTCGAGTGAGGTATGGGAGGGTCCGAGTGGCCACGAGTGGGCATCCCTCCTGCCGATATTCATGGGGCAAGGTGGGGGTTTGGGGTGTTGGGAGACAGGTGGCTGCCGAGGCAGGAGGGAATGGGTATCCCTCCTGCTAATATTCACGTGGGGGGGGGGGGGGTAATCAGGGATGAGGAAGGGTCCAGGTGGTCTGCCAAATTTTTTTTTTGTTCAGGGACCTTCCTCAGAAGGGGACGATCGTTGTGGGGGCAGCATGATTTTATTTTATTTTTTAAATGGGGACAGATATTGTACACGTGTAACACACGCACATCTGTGCCCAAAAAAGAAAGGAAAGTCTTCCTGCCCTGAATAGCTGGTAGGAGATGTTTCGGAGCTTCCTCTGCCGGTTCTGCGCATATGTCAGTTGCTTTTCCAGCGACTGATCGGATGGGATTATGACGGATCTGCGTGAAATTCATTTGCATGCAAAATTGCTTCAACATCAGACAATTTGCTGGCACTATAGTGACCTGACTGATTTTACCGGTGATATTAGAGAATCTGTCCTCCAGTAGTAGGGTTACCAGACGTCCGGATTTCACCGGACATCTCCCCCTGGGTTTTGAAAAGTCTCCTGAAATTGCACCGGGCAGGGAGGAAGTCTGCTCATGCGCAGACTTCCTCCCGGACCGAGAAGATCAGGCAGCAGGGGGGCGGGGCTAAAGCAGACTGGGGGTGGGATTAGGGCATTACAGGGCGGGGATGGGTGGAACTGAGCAGGTCTAGGGGTCCGGATTTTCCGATTGGAAAATCTGGCAACCCTACCCAGGATGCTGCGAGGATGCTGATAGAGGTTGTGCCAGCTATTTTGTTGAGGCAACTGTACCACACAGGAGCAAGTGGGAATTGCTTCTGCATGCAGCTCCCCCTCCATGTCGTCAATATTTTTGCCTTGAGTGCCATTTGATGTAGAAGCAGGGGTGTCAAAGTCCCTCCTCGAGGGCTGCAATCCAGTCGGGTTTTCAGGATTTCCCCAATGAGTATGCATGAGATCTATTTGCATGCACTGCTTTCATTGTATGCTAATAGATCTCACGCATACTCTTGGTGGAAATCCTGAAAACCCAACTGGATTGCGGCCCTCGAGGAGGGACTTTGACACCACTGACATTGAGCAAGCCTTGCTATTTCACAGTAGGCCTGAATGTGGTTCTTGCAAACCAATCTGACAGTTCTGGGAGGGAAGGCACGTGGCCTCTGATGTCTGGATCAGCGGCTCAGGACAGACGATGTAATACAGAGTGCTGGTAGCATCTGAACCCGACAGTTCTGGCCTCTGAAGCCAACGGCGCCCGGCCCGCCAGTCTTTCCTACCTTGTTTATCAGGAGGTAGCGGTGCAACCAGACTGCTCATCTGCGGGTCTGGCAGTTCCACCTGCGGCAAGCCACTGCATTCTGTCCGCTTGTGGCGCAGAACGGCATCTCTGCGGGAAGAAGAGCAGGGTAATTCTTTGAAACAAAGGCACTACGGTCATCAGAAACAACTCCCTCAACCCCCTCCCCAACCAGCACAGCAGCTAGTCACCGGGATGATCCCCGCTAAGCCAGTAAAGGTTGCTCCTTGCAGAACGACCTTCAGAAAATACTATCCTAGTGTGGAGTTATGAGCCTAACTTTGGTAAGAGACATTTGCCTGCCAAAGATTACAACAAATGTTTGCAACCAACTCATAGTGGTTAGGCACAGAAATGAGAGTATTCTAGAACTCTGCACCTAAATCCTGGGGACGTCCATGACCTGCTTAGTAAACGAAGTCAGATAAATACCTGCGTGGTCCATTCAGGCTGCCCCGCAGTTGCATTCATAATCAAGGCAACATTGAACCAACAATCCAGTAATTATTCATTTGACTAATATAAGATGTCTTCCCGTCCCATGGCTAAGCACCCTTTGGGGTTGCACGCTATATAAACTAGGTGCGCATTTCATAGAACAGGTCATAGGGCAGATCTGCTCATAATTCCTAATGACTAGCAATTAAACGCATGTTAAACCCAAGTATTGATTATTTAACACCAATTAAGCCAATTACTAGCGTACAGATCTTCAATCTGCATGCAAAATCGAGTGCTAGACTTTGGGCAACATATCGATTTTTTTTGAATGGACAGGTCATAGAAACATAGAACAATGACGGCAGAAAAGGGCCACGGCCCATCTAGTCTGCCCACACTAATGGCCCACCTCCTAACTACCTCCATGAAGAGATCCCACATGCCAATCCCATCTTTTCTTAAAATCTGACACGCTGCTTGCCTCAATTACCTGTTGTGGAAGATTATTCCCTACTGACTATTCCATAAAAATTCTGGGAGTGACTCTGGACCGACACCTTACTCTAGATGTACACACGGATTTATTGGTTAGAAAATGCTTCTCGATATTATGGAAACTCAGAACCATCAGAAAATATTTTGACGCAGTATCATTCCGCGTATTGGTTCAATCTTCCATTGTAAGCATGCTTGATTATTGTAACATCATTTATTTGGGAACCTTCAAAAAAACCCTCCAAAGACTCCAAGTTATTCAAAATTCAGCAGTTCGACTGATTTTTGGGTTGAAAAAATGGGAACACATAAGTCCCTATTATCAAAAACTTCACCGGTTGCCCCTGGAAGCACGAGTTTTGTTTAAATTTTTTTGTCTTTGTTATAAATCAATATTTGGTCTGGCCCCTATGTACTTGGTTTCTCAATTTAATCTGGATAGTTCTATTAGGCCCACACGTAGAATTCATACGTTCACCTATCCGACAATAAAGGCCTGCCGCTACTAAAGATTCCTGGATGGAACGATTGGCCGGGTAACATTATCATGCATTCCTCATCCTACTTTAGTTTTAGAAAATCAGTAAAAACGAAATTGTTTAATCGATTTGTAACCTATGAATTTTATAGTTTTTCACTTCCTCCATTCTGTAAGCTCGTATTCGATGACTTTGTATTGTGATCATTTCTCTGATTGTCCAGCACCTCTTGTTGTAAACCGCCTCAAATTATCATGACTTTGGCAGTATATAATAAAATTATTATTATTATTACACAGAATTTTCCAGTCAGTGGCAAAGAAAGCAGTGTTTATAATTTTGACAGAGCCATCAGTGTACACAGCACTGTGCAGAGAACTCACCACGTTAAGCATGATGAGCGCATGAAAAATTAAGAGACGTGTTCTTTCCCATCAGTACTTGTATAATTTTCAGAAAATAGTTTGACTTCCACGTAGCCTTTTGGCCTCGGAGTCCTGGCGTGAGTTACAACTCGTCTTTAAACCCATTGTGTGGGAATCCTTGGAAGCACTGTCGAGATGCCTAGGGAAGACAGGGCTACATGGAAGTCAAACTATTTTCTCAAAATCATACAATTATTGGATGATTATCCAAAATGTTTCATTTGCGGGGGCGGATAACGTTGGAGCCCAACAAATGCAGCAGATTTGTAGGTCTCTACGTGGCAAAGCTGTAGTACTGATGGGAAAGAACACTATGATGTGGAAGGCGCTCTGTGGCCATTTGGAAAATAATCTTGCTCTGGAAGAAATACTGAGCAGAACAGAGGAGTCGTGAGGATAAGATGCCAATGAATCAGCCACGGGTATGAAAGTTCAAGGTTCTCTTTATTGCTGGTAGCACAGCGAAGACTTGACACTGATAGTGTTTCAGCATCTGTGCCATTGTCAAGAGTCTTGAAGGCTTTGGACACTGGTTACCTCCCCGCTCGCTTTGACAATTGGCCTGCGTTTTTATGCTCTATTCCAGGGGGAGGCAATTCTGGTCCTCGAGAGCCGGAGCCAGGTCAGGTTTTCAGGATATCCACCATGAATATGTAGGAGATGGATTTGCATGCACTGCCTCCTTGAGATGCAAATCCATCTCATGCATATTCATGGTGGAGATCCTGAAAACCTGACCTGGCTCCGGCTCTCGAGGACCGGAATTGCCTACTCCTACCCTACCAAAATGGATTTGATGGCCTCCTCTAGGGCAGGGGTAGGCAATTCCGGTCCTCGAGAGCCGGAGCCAGGTCAGGTTTTCAGGATATCCACAATAAATATGCATGAGATAGATTTGCATCTCAAGGAGCTAGTGCATGCAAATCTATCTCATGCATATTCTTGGTGGAGATCCTGAAAACCTGACCTGGCTCCGGTTCTCGAGGACCGGAATGGCCTACCCCTACTCTATTTGTATGATAGAGAATCAGCCTCTGAAACTCTTGACAAAGGCACAGATACCAAAACACTGTCAGTGTCGAGTCTTCGAAGTGCTACTAGATCAATGTTTAAAAAGAAAAAAATCCACTCAAACACTCAAGAGTACAAACATGTGGGCTAAGAATGCAAGCTTTCTAGCCTCCCAGGCCGTGGCTTGTGGTCAGGGTCCTCAGGAGATTCACCCAACCCCCTGAAGGCCCTTAGGGCACTGCTCTGAATTTCATTGGTTGAGCAGGCGGCAGGCAGAAGCTGCTCAACCAATCAAATTCAGAGGAGTGCCCTCAGGGCCTTCTGGGGGATTGGGTGAATCCCCAGCCCTAGAGCCCTGCTTTTTTGGGTTTACATTTTGCTTGATGCAGTTTGGTTGAGCACACAACAACCGGATTGAAATAGAAGGGAGGAGGGATCAGACGGTTTATCCAGTGGGAAGCTTCCGGCCACTTAAATTGCCTGTTTGGAGCTATCTGGTCTCTTCAGCACCATTTAACTGGTTAGCACCACTGCAAATAACCGGTTAGTGCTGAACTGAAAACCGGCTATCTGCAGGGCATTCCCGAGTCAGAGTCAGCACTTGACCAGTTAAAGTGCTGATATTCAAAACGTAACCAGCCAAGGTCACCGCGTAAACAGGACCACATAAAAGTCAGCCCTATCTTCATGAGATAATCCGTAGCCGGTTCAGCACTGAATATGACACTTAACCGACTATGTGTTATGTGGCTCCAGAAATTCGATGCCTTTGCTTGGACATGGCCCAGCATTGATTTTCTGGGTTTAGCGCCATGGCGGTAAGCATAACGCTGATCGCAGCTGGCTGAATAGCAACCCTCAAAACGTGAAAGCCCAGGGGATCTCGAGGCCTTCTTGCTGGGGTCCTTTTCTCCTGACAGCGTCCTCACAGTGACACTGGATTATACAGCTATTCCTTCCGCCGTCTTATCAATACTAAACCATATCATGGGCCATTCTCCCCTCAGTCTATCCCTGATGCATTATATCCTGGTGACTATTTCCCCATAGCCTGTTAACGCACCTTGCGATCGATCATTCTCCCCAGAGTCCATTGCTACCACACAATTATAATTTCAAACAAGAAAGCTCGTAAAACTGGGCCCGTTCTGTGAAACTCCCCAAAACAAGTGGGGCATGAGATAGACTGCGTCAACCTGGATCAGACACTATTTATTTATGCAGGTCAACTTAAAATATAATACATATTAAAACACAATGCAGGAGAGGCCTGCCTGAGGGGCTGAAACACGGACCGTGTCGGGTCTTTGGATACAGGACCCTTTGGGTCATTGCTCACAGGACTTTTGACATTTTATGTGATTTCAAATGTATTGTGTTTTAATATGTATTATATTTTAAGTTGATCTGCATAAATAAAGAGTGTCTAATTCAGGTTGACGCAGTCTATCCCACGCCCCACTTGATTTTTGGAATTTGACTTTGCGTGGGGTTTTTTCCCCCCTTTTTTCGGTGTTCCATACCTGTTCTGTGGAACGCCATGTCTGAGGCTCTGCGATGATTTGTTGCAATTCAGAAAATGGCTCAAAACTTACCTCTTTGTACAGGCGTTTTTCTGTTAGCGCTCTGCTTCTCAACGAAGATTATCTTACTATTTATTTTTAAAATGTCTATTCCGCCTGGCAACTAGGCGGATTACAAATGAACGTACATAAAAAGAGACCCACAAAAAAAATACAAATTCAACCAAAAACATACTAAAATACAAACTCAGTAAAAAAATAAATTCAGCAAATAAAATGAGCCTAGGAAAACTACATGAGAGCAGGAATTCCTTATTCACAGTTTTTTGAATGATGAAAAGTTAGAACATAATTTTAATGGTCCATTCAATGCATTCCATCCAGGTCTTTATATAATGCACATCCCGGACACGATTATTAAGACACTTATGTGATCGTGTTTGTATCCCTGACCTCTGTTTTTTACCCGTTATGTACTTGGGGCTCCTTTTACTAAGCTGCGGTAGCGTTTTTAGCACGCGCTAACCCCCCGCTATGCGGAAAAACTAACGCCAGCTCAATGGAGGCGATAGCGTCTAGCATGAGCGCTAAAACCGCTAGGGAAGCTTAGTAAAAGAAGCCCTTGTACTTGTAAGACTGTAAGCATTATAAGCTGTGGATGTGAATTGTGAGCCGCTTTGGTAAAATAAAGCGGATTATAACCGTTTAAAATAATTAAACAGTTCATGGAACTCTTTCCAATTCTGTTTTGTTTGTGTGCGTCGTTCTCCTGCAGGAAGGAGGAGGGGAAGGGTAATTTGAACGGAGCAGCAGAGCAGCATTCTCTTGGTTTGAAAAGAATAATGACATGAAACCCGGTGTGTTAATTTATCAAACTGTTTTGATGCCGTTGCCAGATTTCAACAGATGGATGCTATAATTTTAACCACAGGGTGTCGCTGTCCCACAGCAACAGACCTGTGCGGTTCCCATGCAAGTAGCTGAGCAGTTCAGATGGCGATGATTTCACAGTGGAATTTATAACGAAGAAAAAAAGAAACGCATCTGAGTCGACGAGCAGTAGCCCACCAGGAAGGGGGCAGCACAGGAAGGAGGGTACATGGTTAGAAAAGCAAGTGGAGCATCCTCAGGAAATGATTTCAGAGTCCCCTGGAGATGGAGCAAGCCGTTATGGAGCGTGTGGTGTGGGTACCAAGGACATATGCAGCTGGAGTCCCAATATAATTTCCTGCATAGCTGTAAGACACAATAAACCGCACTCCAGACTACCAGGGAAAGTTTTTTTAAAAGTGAAAAGGGGGTGGAGGGGAGGGAGTTAAGGTCATTGGGTCAGGGAGAGAGGGGGGGCTACTAGCCTATCAAAAGCTGCAGGAGAACCATTCTAGTCCTGGCTCCAGAGAAGATGCCAATTAAACAGAAGGTCTGTTCTGAACAAATGTCCCAATGGCATCTCAGCTTGATCTTTCGGAGGGGAAGATCCAGTAGTAAAGCCTTCGTCAGAGAGGGCCCACCAAGATGAAGAGGGGCAATATAGTAGGCAATCGCACAACAGATGAAAGCACAGTGCCCAACAGTTTGATGCAGGACCTACTCCTGCTGGAGCATTGGTCAAAGACTTGGCAACTAAGTTTCAATGCCAAAAAATGCAAGGTCAAGCACCTTGGTGGCAAAAATCCATGCAGGACTTACACCCTAAATGGTGAGATCCTAGCAAGGACTGTAGCAGAACGTGACTTGGGGGTGATCATTAGCGAAGACATGAAGACTGCCAATCAAGTGGAAAAAGCTTCATCCAAGGTCAGACAAATCATGGGCTGTATCCGTAGAAGCTTCGTCAACCGTAAGCCCGAGGTCATAATGCCGTTGTACAGATCCATGGTGAGACCCCTCATGGAATACTGTGTACAATTCTGGAGGCCACATTACCAAAAAGACGTGCTGAGAGTTGAGTCGGTTCAGCGAATGGCCACCAGGATGGTCTCAGGACTCAAGGATCTCCCGTATGAGGAACGACTGGGTAAGTTGCAGCTGTACTCACTCGAGGAACGCAGAGAGAGGGGAGACATGATCGAGACGTTCAAATATGTCACGGGCCGTATCAAGGTGGAAGAGGATCTCTTTTTCCTTAAAGGACCCACGGCAACAAGAGGGCATCCGTTGAAAATCAGGGGTGGGAAACTTCATGGAGACATCAGAAAATATTTCTTCTCCGAAAGGGTGGTTGATCGCTGGAATAATCTTCCACAACAGATAATTGAGGCCAGCAGCGTGCCAGATTTTAAGAAAAGATGGGATTGGCATGTGGGATCTCTTCATGGAGGTAGTTAGGGGGTGGGCCATTAGTGTGGGCAGACTAGATGGGCCGTGGGCCTTTTCTGCCGTCATGTTCTATGTTTCTAATAGGCATGGACTATCACTCAGAATCACGCCAGAGCCTCAGATGCCTGCTCTAGGGGCTAAGGGAAAGAACTACCAGCTTTACCCTCAGTTGCTGAATGAAGGAGAGAACTTATTAAGTGACTTCACCAGGGGAGGGAGGTCTGTCTCATAGCTCCCCTTCTGAAGTACAGCACGCCCTAAGGAAGGACGTCTGGCTATGAAGAGACTGGGGGCAAGATTCTCTAATATTGGCGGTAAAATCTACTGGGCCGCTGTCACGGCCGTAAATGTATCGATTTCAAAATGATGAGTCATTCTTAAAAAAAAACAACGCACATGCAAATGAGGTTCGCGGAGGGTCGCCAAATTTACATGTGGTGAGCCGATGGTGATAGCAGTCGGCACATGCGCGGAAAAGACCACGGTAAGCGGTATACGTGTGCCGGGAAAAGCTACACCGTAGGCACGCATATCGTGTGATTACATTATTGGAGCACAATATATGGAGAACTGCCGCCAAACGCTATGTCATTCTGTCAATCCTAGGTGTGCCAGCGCTATTGGATGAAGGGAAGGGAGGGGAGGTGCAAGGGGTGTCCTTCAATATTAGAGAATCTTGCCCCCAGTCTCTTCATGCAGTGACAACATGCGTCCATGCATGCATGGATGCCTTCTGGGGGCGGGGCTAGGGATGGTGGAATGGGGCAGAACTCAGCGGGCTTGGGGGTCCAGTTTTTTTTTCGGGTAAATCTGGTAACCCTATATAGGGGTTAACTGTATTCTGAATTATTTTATTAATTTTTCAAATGACATACCAAGTAATCACTTGTACAGAAAGTAAGTTAGTAAAGATATGACCTATATCCAATATAAATCATATTCAATCGAAATAAAAAACTAAATACAGGAAAATTCTTCCAACCAGCTCAACTCAAGTCCTCAAAATGTGGATCCAAGATTACATTAAAGCGAGCAAAATAAATTATTATTAGAAGATAAAATACAGACAACACTGAGAAATGGGCAGATATATGATTATGGAGCTGTTGATTTCTCTTTATCCAGTCGAGACATAGCCAGAAAAGCAGTTAACTGTTGTGGTTCAAAGAAAACAGATTTGAGTGAACGGTAGCAAATAATACACTTGCAAGGATGTCTCAAGTAAAACGTTGCTCCCAGTGAAGTGACTCCAGATTTCAACATCAAAAATTCTCTACGTCGCTTTTGAGTTTCTCTGGAGAGGTCAGGAAACATTTGTATTTTGCAACCAAGGAATTCTTTCTGTCTATTTTTAAAGAAAAGTCTCAATAACCATGTTTTATCTATGGCGAGAGCTACGGTCAAAATCATTGTAGAAGGTACAACTGTTTCTCTGTCTGAAGTTTCTAACAATTCAGAAACATTCAATAATGCTTGATTCGATACTTTAACTTGCGTTTGGGCCCCTTCTTTATTTGGCAAGAGGGGTTAACTGTATTATTTCTGTTGTCTTTGTGTAGGTCTCTGATTAAAAAGAGTGGGAGGAGAGAGTGGTGTAGTGATTAGAGCTACGGCCTCAGCACCCTGAGGTTGTGGGCTCAATTCCACACTGCTCCTTGTGACCCTGGGCAAGTCACTTAATCCCCCCATCGCCCCAGGTACATTAGATAGATTCTGAGCCCACCGGGTTAGACAGGGAACAATGCTTGAGTACCTGAATAAATGCATGTAAACCAATCTGAGCACCCCTGGGAGAACAGTATAGAAATTGAATAGTCTGAAAAGTTTCTGGTAACCAGAGCTGATACTGTGATGTCACAATGCCTCATTCCACCAATAAGAGCCAACCTCATCAGTGATGTCACAATGGCTGAATTGTCCTATACTTGGCTCACTTGTACTACATTTTGATTTCTAGAGTGGCGCAGTGGTTAAAGCTACAGCCTCAGCACCCTAAGGTTGTGGGTTCAAATCCCACACTGCTCCTTGTGACCCTGGGTAAGTCACTTAATCCCCCCATTGCCCCAGGTACATTAGATAGATTGTGAGCCCGCTGGGACAGAGAGAGAGAGAAAATGCTTGCGTACCTGACTGTAAACCGGTTAATACACCTTGTCCAAGTGGTATATAAAAATCCCAGTATGAATGGCCTGGTTCCCAAGAATAATAACATGAAACTGAGTGTGATAATATAGCTAACTATTAGGTCACTCCCCAAATGGCAAAAAAATGCATTGCGTATTGAACCACAGGTTGGCACGGCTAAACAGTTTAATTGCTCTTTGTCAATATATATATATAGCATCCATTAATTAAAGCTATATGGCTCAGTCACTACATTTCCCAATAGATTTTACAACAAAGAAAATGAAATACACATTTGAATCAGCAGCGGTAGATATTTGTGGTAGGGGGAACACCCATAATTCTTTTTCAGATCCCTCCTTAATGATTTTCTTTGATGCCTAAGAATTGCTGCTTGGGTATTAACTCATGACATTTGTAGTGCAGTGACCTCTGACCTCTGAAAATCCACTTCTACGAAAGCACGCCAGGCTGAGAAGAGTGGGGTTCTGCCGGCGCCACTTCCCCCTCCAACCTGTCCATCTTCCCCTGGATGCCTGCACCGGTACCCCTGGTGGTCTAGTGGCTCCCCTCCTCAATGACCTGACCCCCCCCTCTCGCTCTCTCCAGTTCAAAATATTTCCCTGGTAGTCTAGTAGCCCTCCCCTCCATCTCCTGGTCAGACAACCAACCCTCTTTTCTCAAATAAAAAAAATTAAATCCCTGATGTCATCTTCCCATCCCCAGATCCTGGTACATCCTGTGTGGTACATCCTGAAGATGGAGGATGGGCTGGGGAGGGCTCCAATGCCTGGGAGGGTGTAGATGGGCTGGAGCGAGCTTTGACGGAGACTTCAGTAGTTGGAACTAAGAACAGTACCGGGCAGAGCTTTGGATTTTTGCCTAGAAATAGCTAAGAAGAAAATTTTTTTAATTGAATTAGATTGGGCAGACTGGATGGACCATTCGGGTCTTTATCTGCCGTCATCTACTATGTTACTATTTTACTAAGGGGTTTTGCAGATATTCAGGGAGGGGAGGGAGGCAGATCTGCAGGAGCTTTCAAGATTTGGGGGGTGGGGGGGGTGGGATAAGAATTTTGGTTAGAGGGCAGTGATCTGAACAAATACCCTTATGGATCCTGCTGCCACAAAAGGGAAAATTCCCCAGGTACCACCATTTTTCAAGATGGCAGCACCTGAGGCAATGCTCCTGCCTCTCCTGTGAGGTACATCATCAATCAAAAAAAGGGGGTATATCGGATAACCAGATCTCCAATCTATTGATAACTACCCCAGAGTAGAAGATGTTCAGAAAAGAAATAAAAACTATACTCTTCAAGAAATTCCTGAAACAGCCCTAACATCACATATACCATCCTTCCTCCCTCCCTCTTCCCGCCACACTGAAACTACCTGACTTACTCTAGAAATGACAAATGATCTTCCATTGTAAACTACCGTTTATAATTCTTTTGTAATCCGCCTTGAACCGCAAGGCAATGGCGGAATAGAAATCTCTAATGTAATGTAATAATCCAAAAAAATATAAAAATTTTCTTACACACCAGTGTCACAATTTATCTGAAACTCAATATAACATGTAACTCATATTTCAATTAAGACCGCTCATACGATACCCCATTTAATAAACAAATTCTCCCAAGTGAAAAATAAACTCGGAGGTTGAAGTATCATATAAAGGTTATGGACTCAGTACATAGAACCTCTTATAACATATATGTTATTTTATATATGAAACAGGTCCTTATCCTGGATTGATGAAATGCCATATAATCATTTACGTCAAACGTCCTTCCCACCCTTAAATAGGAACTTTATTTCTATTTCTATCTAACTTGGGTTAAAACTGTTATTTAATTTTTATATCCAGCCCAAAAAACTCAAAAACAAAGAACAAAAGAAAAGCTAAAATTGTGTATACGTATAGCCAAAATCAATTGGAGAAGAAACAGCAACACTTATCTCAACAGCTCTTTGCCAGTGACAACGTCAGCCTTCATCGGGGCCTTCATCATTCATTTTTACTTCCAACGCTCTGCTGCTGCAAACACAGTGATCACGAAAAACGGACATCGGATGGGCTTGGGTGGCTGGTGGAGGGATTAGGGATGGAAGGGTGCCACTAGACACCAGGGATTTTATTTTTTTTTTTTTTTTATTGGAGGAAAAAGGTTTGTGTCTGGGAGGAGAGAGTAGTCCATTGGTTCCCAACCCTGTCCTGGAGGAACACCAGGCCAATTGGGTTTTCAGGCTAGCCCTAATGAATATGCATGAAGCAAATTTGCATGCCTATCACTTCCATCATATGCAAATCTCTCTCATGCATATTCATTAGGGCTAGCCTGAAAACCCGATTGGCCTGGCGGTTCTCCAGGACAGGGTTGGGAACCACTGCTCTAGAGTCTAGAGCAGTGGTTCCCAACCCTGTCCTGGAGAACCGCCAGGCCAATCGGGTTTTCAGGCTAGCCCTAATGAATATGCATGAGAGAGATTTGCATATGATGGAAGTGATAGGCATGCAAATTTGCTTCATGCATATTCATTAGGGCTAGCCTGAAAACCCAATTGGCCTGGTGTTCCTCCAGGACAGGGTTGGGAATCACTGCAAGACCATCAGGGAAATGTATGTGTGGGTGTGTGAGAAACCACTGTGGCTACCAGGGAAATCTTTTAATTGTAGAAAGGGGGGTTGGCTCAGGGAGGGAGGGGGGTCTCTACAAAGGGTATGGCAGGGAAGGAGATACCTTCCTGCTAGTGCCTGAGCCAATCACCATGCAGCCACTGAGAGGAAAGGTGACATTAATAAATCATGCTCATTGACTGTAGTATGCTGCCGTACTTTATGAACATAAGAATAGCCTAACTGGGTCACACCAATGGTCCATCAAGCCCAGTAGCCCGTTCTCACCGTGGCCAATTCAGGTCCCTAGTACCTGGCCAAAACCCAAGGAGTAGCAATATTCCAGCATCTCAAAGATTAGCAAGATTCCGGAACCCCAATGAGAGCAACATTCCACTCAGAATCCTAAAGAATAGCAAGATTCCAGAATCCCAAAGAGTAACAAGATTCTAGAAACTCAGAGAGTAGCAACATTCCAGAACCCCAAAGAGTAGCAGGGTTCCGGAATTTCAAGCAGTAGCAACATTTCATGCTACCGATCCAGGGCAAGCAGTGGCTTCTCCCATGTCTTTCTCAATAACAGACTATGGACTTTTGTGAAGTATTTTCTGGTAGAGCCTCTACCATGAGGTTCACTGCATCTCCCTCTAGATATGTCTCTGTCCCCTGAGTCTAGGTTTGTACCTGAGGCAATGAAGGGTGATGTGACTTACCCACGATAACAAGGGAAGACAGTACGTTTCTTACCTTACGCTCCCATGTTTTCTACCCTCAACCACTCCTACGTGGAACCTTTATGAAGTCAACAAGCTCCAAGCTGGCCATGATCTTATCACGCACATTTACAGATTGGATCTTTATCAACCATTTGCAAACATTCTTAGAAAAGGCCGTTTGCTTTCAGCAGACAAAAGCAAAGAAACATTATCCATGATGCTTGTTAAAACATCAGATCCATCCATGAAAATTTTAACGAGAGACATACCATGGTTAAGTTTATTTTGGTGTTTGCTTCTGTTGCAAACCTGAGTACTCTCTGCACCTGTCTCTGTTTGTCCAGGTCCTGCCTAGACATTGGTTCATATTTTTGAGATAGGCACCGTGCGATTAATTTGATAAGATGTAACCTGTTAAAAGCTTATCACATCTGAGTATTTGGCTTGGAGCTCTGTAGAACTCAAAGACAAACACTGAGTAAAGGGGTTGCCGAAGGGCTTTCCAGGGTCAGGAGAGATTATAGTAGTGGGTTCAAGCCCCACGCTGCTCCTTGTGACCTTGGGGAAGTCACTTAATCCTCTACTGCCCCAGGTACGATAGATAATTGTAAGAAGTGAGAACGCTGGGACAGATAGAGAAAATGCTTGAAGTACAGACTGACACTAGAGGTCACGGTTGCCATTTTCAAGAGGCAGCTGCGATGAGCAGGCATGAGTGGGTATTCTTCCTCCCTGTTCCCCTACTAGATCAGCAGTGATGGGACAGGTAAGCTTGCAACCATCCATAGGGGGGTGGGGTGTTGTGAATGTTTGAGGGAAGAGAGGAGTTTTGGAAGAGACTTTGTGAATCTTTGGGGGGAAGGGAGGGGGATCAGAAGGGGCTGTGTGGATATTCAGGGAGGGGAAGGGCGGGAGAAGGATTGGAAGGTTGATATGCATGGATGGGGAGAGGGACCTTGGGGTTATAGTGTCCGAAGATCTAAAGGCGAAAAAACAGTGCGACAAGGCAGTGGCTGCTGCCAGAAGGATGCTGGGCTGTATAAAGAGAGGCGTAGTCAGTAGAAGGAAGAAGGTGTTGATGCCCCTGTACAGGTCATTGGTAAGGCCCCACTTGGAGTATTGTGTTCAATTTTGGAGACCGTATCTGGCGAAGGACGTAAGAAGACTTGAAGCGGTCCAGAGGAGGGCGATGAAAATGATAGGAGGCTTGCGCCAGAAGACATATGAGGAGAGACTGGAAGCCCTGAATATGTATACCCTAGAGGAAAGGAGAGACAGGGGAGATATGATTCAGACGTTCAAATACTTGAAGGGTTGAAGGGTATTAACGTAGAACAAAATCTTTTCCAGAGAAAGGAAAATGGTAAAACCAGAGGACATAATTTGAGGTTGAGGGGTGGTAGATTCAGGGGCAATGTTAGGAAATTCTACTTTACGTAGAGGGTGGTGGATGCCTGGAATGCGCTCCCGAGAGAGGTGGTGGAGAGTAAAACTGTGACTGAGTTCAAAGAAGCGTGGGATGAACACAGAGGATCTAGAATCAGAAAATAATAGTAAATATTGAAGAACTAAGGCCAGTACTGGGCAGACTTGCACGGTCTGTGTCTGTGTATGGCCGTTTGGTGGAGGATGGGCTGGGGAGGGCTTCAATGGCTGGGAGGGTGTAGATGGGCTGGAGTGAACTTTGATGGAGACTTCAGTAGTTGGAACCTAAGAACAGTACCAGGCAGAGCTTTGGATTCTTGCCTAGAAATAGCTAAGAAGAAAAAAAATTTAATTGAATTAGATTGGGCAGGCTGGATGGACCATTCGGGTCTTTATCTGCCGTCATCTACTATGTTACTATTTTACTAAGGGGTTTTGCAGATATTCAGGGAGGGGAGGGAGGCAGATCTGCAAGAGCTTTCAAGATTTGGGGGGGTGGGATAAGAATTTTGATTAGAGGGCAGTGATCTGGACAAATACCCTTATGTGAGTCCTGGCTAATATTCAGGTGGGACCCATATGATTGAATTAGCCCTGGATATTAAAAGCCGGGGCTTGGACATATGGCCGAGCATTAAATATCCAGGGTTGAGGCTTCATAAGTAAAGAAGCTTTCGTGTACATTTGAGTTACGCTCGCCACATCAGGAAAAATATGAAAAAGTGAAAACACGTGACAGGAATTACTAATTAAATGAACCTTTTCCAGATGAGGAGAAGCTCTGGAACCAGAGAACGTGATACGAAGCTGAAGGGAGATGGAGTCAAAACCGACATCAGAGAATACTTTTTCATGGAAAGGGTAGTGGATGCCTGGAACGGACTCCCGAAAGAGGTGAAGGGAAAACATGGTGCAGGAATTCAAAAAAGAGTGGATCCCCACAAGACAGGATATAAACCAAAGTTAGAACACTCCAGCTTAAAACAGCTGCACATTGCAAGGAAAGTGGCCTGCCATGGTTAGCAGATACAACCCCAAGGTCCTTACAGGGCAGACTTGTTGGGTCATGTGGCCTTTATCTGTCATCATCTACAAAAGCTCGACATTTCCAGGTATTCAGCCGAAAACTGGTACAGTGCCCGGAGAGCTGAATCATCTGGTTGCTTCGCAGGTTGTATTTGCAGCCAATTACACACACAAAAACACAGACATGTTACGGGCTCATTAACGCCTCCCCTGCCACAGAGACTACCTGTGTGCATATTAATTAAAAGCAGCAAGAGCTCAGACATTGATTAATAATTCAAATGCAAATCTGATAGAATTGTTTCCCCGATTCTGGCGTTGGGACTCTCTTTCTGCCTTTCTCTCTCTCTCTCTCTCTGTCTTGTGTATAGGGTGACCAGGTTACCCCTTCCAGAAGGGAGATGTGGCCAGTCCTGGATTTCTGTCAACCTCATCCTGGTGCATCATGGGACCTGCAGCACTGATTTCACTGTTGTTGTTATTATTATTATTACAAAGACTACACTGGTTTGGGATGTAATTTTTAAACCAAGACTGGCCACAACGTCTCCCTTCTGGAATGGGTAACCTGATCACCCTAGGGACAAGGATTTGCACCAGTTGGTACAAACTGACACACCGAAAGTTAGGTCCAGGCCCAGGGCATAACAGCTATCCTATAAACCGTGTCATGTATCCCAGTGGTTCCAAACCATGTCCTGGAGGACCACTAGGCCAATCGGGTTTTCAGGCTAGCCCTAATGAATATGCATGAGAGAGATCTGCATATAATGGAGGTGCCAGGCATGCAAATCAGCTCCATGCATATTCATTAGGGCTAGCCTGGTGGTCCTCCAGGACAGGGTTGGGAACCACTGAACTAAGGAGCATAGCTCTAGGACTCTGACTTTAACTTGCGGAGGTGGTTTTGAACCCCCAACTCCCCCTCAATATCTCCTCCAAAACAGCTGATGTGCATCTCTCCAAGCGGGTGTAAGTGCTGAAGGGCAGATTTTTGAAAGTCTGCTTTTATTGACATTGTAAAATTGAAAATACATTAATGCTTTTTCAGCCCACCTCCACAACCAGAAGAGGAATGGCCTAGTAGTCAGAGTAGCTGTCTCGGTGCCCTGAGGTTGTGAGTTTGATTCCCACTGCAGCTCCTTGTGACTCTGGTCAAGTCACTTAACTCTTCATTGCCCCAAAATAAAAAATAAGAACCTGTCTAAAATATGTAAACCGCTTTGACTGTAACCACACACAAAAAGCAGTATAGCAAGTCGAGCTATTGTGACATCATTGATGAGGTTGACTCTTATTGGTGGAACCATGCATTATGAGATCACAATCTCAGTTCTGGCTACCAGGGGGGTGGGGGTGGGAGAGGTAGCAACATAGGCCACCAGGAGTGGAAGTCTAGTGGTTAGAGCAGCGACCTCAGCACCCTAAGGTTGTGAGTTCAATTCCCACTGCAGCTCCTTGTGACTCTGGTCAAGTCACTTAACACTTCAGTGCCCCAAACACAAAACAAGAACCTGTCTAGAATATGTAAACTTAGGGTTACCAGATTTTTTTCATCAAAGATGAGGACACGTGGCCCCGCCCCATTCTGCCCACAGCCCCGCCCCTTTCCAACCCCACACAAACCTTGACTCTTTGGGGGCCACATCTAGAGTGTCTCTGCGCATGCGCGTATACCTGTGACACCATCCACGCATGTGCAAAGGCCCTGCAGACGCGGCCCCCAAGCTCAACGCTTTTCAAAACCTGGACAAACTGCCGGGTTTTGAAAACACGTACGGACACCCGGACAGTCCTCTATATCCAGACATCTAGTAACCCTATGTAAACTGTTCTGATTGCGTCAAGCACACAGAAAAAGCAGTCTGCAGGATATAAATCTACATATCATTTCTAAAATCATTTCTTAGATACGTAGGACATTTTACGTGTGTGAATCCACTATTTGTGTCAGTGGTGTAGCCGTGGGAGGCTTTGGGGGCCTGGGCCCCCCCCCCACACCTTGGGCTCAGGCCCCCTCTAGAACTGAAGCACCCTGTTGAACAGCTGGTAGGGATGCCGATGCCCTGCCAGCCAGTTCATGAGCTGCTGCCCCTCCTGGCACTTAGCAGCTGACCTCCAGGGTTCATAGACAACGGCGCGAAAGACAAAAGCGTGTGCCGACAATTGAGCGCAGCGCGCGCCGCTCTAAATTACAGTTTTTAGGTGCTCCGACGGGGGGTTTTGTTGGGGAACCCCCCCAGTTTACTTAATAGACATCGCGCCGGCGTTATGGGGGGTTTGGGGGGTTGTAACCCTCCACATTTTACTATAAACTGAACTTTTTCCCTAAAAACAGGGAAAAAGTGAAGGTTTCAGTAAAATGTGGGGGGTTACAACCCCCCACAATGCCCCCACAACACGGCGCGATGTCTATTAAGTAAAGTGGGGGGGGGGTTCCCCCCCACGCCCCCCCGTCGGAGCACTAAAAACAGTAATTTAGAGCGGCGCGGCAGCGCATGCTGCGCTCAATTGTCTGGGTGCGCCTTTGTCCCGGCTCGCTTTTGACCTGACACCGACCTCCAGCCACCGCCAGGACTTCTCGCACATGTTCGCTCATGCAGGTGAAATCCCAGTGATGGCCAAAGACACGCCAAGAATCAGGAGAAAGAAGTGGCTCAGGGGCTCGGGCAACTCCACCAGCCAAGGTATGTTTAGTGTGCGTGGGTGTTTTCGGGGGGGCGCCCCCAAAGTCAAAGGGCTGCCTACGCCCTTGATTTACATGTGCAAATGCTGTGTTAAATGACCTCCTTAAATTCATAAATTTCTACTTTCTTTTTTTAAAACATTTCTAAACCACCCCTCCAGCACTCTGGAGTTGTCCAGAGCAATTCCTAAATTCAGCTGAAAACTTACCTAATAGTAGGCACGAGAAGATCTGATACGTTCTCCGTAATGGGCCCCCAATATTAAAAATGAAAAAGATCTCACCTCCTTTAAAAAATCCTTAAAATCCCATCTTTTTAAAGATGCTTTTAACATTTAAATTTTAGATTTGTTAAATATTCTCAGATTTTTAACTTTGTTCTCTTCCTTTTTTGTCTATTTCTCCTAAAAAGAGTTGTAACTTTCTCCTCCTTCCCTCCCAATTCAAGTTTGTCTTGTCTTCAAGAATTTTGTCATTTGGTTCGTCTTTTTTGTAATTTTACTTTTTTTTATAATTCTGTACATCGCTTAGCAAACCGAATAAGCGATTCATCAAATACTAATAAACTGGAACTTGAACTCTTGAAAAATGGATCTTCGTATCTTTAGTAAGACGTTGATGTTTGAAGACAACTCTCATATTGTACTGTAGGACACCAGGGGTCCTCAAATCCAGTCCTTGAGGTCCACACCCTGGTTTTCAGGATTTCCACAATGAGATCTATTTGCATGCAATGGAAGCAGTGAATGCAAACAGAACTCTGTTGATTGTGAAAGTCCAGAAAACCAGGACTGGATTTGAGGACTCCTGCTCCACTGTGTTACATTTGTGCAGTATCAAGGAGATCGGAATATTATCTATGATTAGGGCTACCAGACGTCCGGGAAAACCCAAATATGTCTTCTTGTTAGAGGACTGTCCGGCCTCCCGGTTGGGCTTTTCAAAACCCAGCATATGTCCGGGTTTTGGAAAGCCCTGACGCGCATGGAGGGCCTCTGAGCATGTGCGGATGATGTCAGACGCTTCCATACATGTTCCATGCCCTCCAGACATGACCGGAGCTCGTAGCAGAAGAGAAGAGGCTTGCTAGGGTCAGGGTTGGGGGGTGGGGCTGGGACAGAACAGGGCGGAGCTGGAGGCAGAACAGGATGGGGGTTATATGTCCAGGCTATTCCTTTGTAAAATACGGTAACACTACCTATGATGTCTTCTCGTTATACAATTACAGACAGCAAAGGGAGTTCGTCCTGGACCGTCAATTAAGAAGGGTTTTCAGAAGGCACGGTACCTTAAGCCTCCTCTCTGCACCTCGTCAAGGACCCAGCTCTCATTCTTGCCTGGGTGTCGAGGGCATTGATCCGGAGCTCATAGGCGCAGCCCAGGTCTTTGTGAAAGGCAGATTATGGGCTGCTCAGAGTGCAATGAAATCGCCTGAGGCAGAGGCGCAAGATTAATGAGGGTCATTAGAAGTGATGTCATATTTTTACTGCATGTGAAGATTAACGACCGTCTTCATTTTAACAAGAAGCGAGTGTCAGCTTTGCGATGGTGGTAGGGAAAATGAAGCAACTGAAGGGGAGGAGTAGTAGCGAGGGTGAGAGGTGCCCCTCCCCTGCCCTCTTCTCCACTCCCCTCCCCACCCCCTACCGCCGCACGCGTTCCTTTCATTCCCACATGCCTCTTTAAGGTTCCCAGCACGAGCAGCAACTCCGACTTGCTTCTCACGCCAGTGCTGCCTCTTCCTCTGATGCCACTTCCTAGGTGCTGGTCCAGGAACTGACATCAGAGGAAGAGCTGATGTTGGCACGAGCAGCAGGATGCGGTTGATGCTCGCCCAGCGAATGTTAAAGAGATATGGGGGCAAGGGAGGGGCGCAGACGCAGCATGAGGGGGAGGGGAAGGGGCAGGTGGGGGTGGGGGCAAAGAAGAAGGTAGGGAGGGGCACCTCTAACCCTCGCTATGCCACTGAAAGCATGTAAACTCTCTTGCGGCAGCCAATTAGCTATCGGTTCTGCATGGGCGGGTGCGAAGGAAGGTCGCTCTTGCCGTGATTCCCCATTGGACCACCAGAGATACGTAAGGTGCATAGGGGAGGTGGGAGGGAGATACAAATAATTAGAATCAGGCTGGGACAGGAGGTGGGAGGGATCTCTCCTTTCCCAGCCACCACTGGACCACCAGGTCTCATGGCAGGCCCGGTAGAGGCCTACAAACAAGTTCGGGGGGGGGGGGGGCAGGTCAGTGTTGACCCGAATATAAACCGAGACCCCCATTTTGGGGGCCCCAAAATCTTGGTTTATATTTGCGTATAGACGGTATATCCCTCTGAGCAAGAGTTCCCTGGCCTAGAGAGAAATCCCACTGCATGCCCACTATAAAGTCCTCTTCTCACAAGATACAATTCTTATGTTCTTATTAAAAAAGGTTTGGATAATTTCTTAAAAGGGAGGTTCATAGGTTATTATTGAGATGGCTTAGGGAAATCCATTTCTTATTCCTAGGATAAGCAGAATAAAATCTGTTTTACTACTTCGGATCTTGCTAGATACTTGAGACCTGGGTTGGTCTCTGTTGGAAATATGATACGGAGTACTGTACTGAGCTTGATGGTCTTCCGCTCTGTCCCAGTATGGCAGCTCTTATGTGAGCCAAGTCTAGGATAATCCAGCCATTGTGACATCACTGATGAGGTTGGCTCTTAGGCTTTGGTGGAATGAGGCATTATGACATCAGGGAAAGGGTTTGGGATTTGTATACTGCATAACCACACTCAAAGCGGTGTACATACAGATACTTCAAGCATTTTCCCTTTCTGTCCTGGTGGGCTCACAATCCGTCTAATGTACCTAGGGCAGTAGAAGATTAAGTGACTTGCCCAGGGTTACAAAGAGCAGCATGGGTTTTGAACCCACAACCTAGGCTGTAGCTCTAACCGCTAGGCTGAATTGCACTGGTTTTGAATTTTGAACTTTGGCAATTGTTGCGCTTGAAATTTTTCTATGCCGATGTTGTCGATGGAGGTTGGTAGGGCATATTTATTTTTAAAATTTCTTTACCGTTTTATTCCAAATCGGTTTACAAACAGTTACATACCTAAAAGATTGTAAAATTCAGAACAAGTTAAGAACAAAACAGATTCAACCCTTACATAAGATTAATTTCTCAAAGAAATGCATCTAGAAATAATTGTATTATCAGCATTTTCCTAAATGAGCTCTTATCTTTACATCAGGGGTGTCAAAGTCCCTCCTCGAGGGCCGGAATCCAGTCGGGTTTTCAGGATTTCCCCAATGAATATGCCTGAGATCTATTTGCATGCACTGCTTTCAATACATATTCATTGGGGAAATCCTGAAAACCCGACTGGATTGTGGCCCTTGAGGACCGACTTTGACACCTGTGCTTTACATTTTCGAATATGACCAGCCAGGGGTGTCAGAGTCCCTCCTTGAGGGCCGCAATCCAGTCAGGTTTTCCCCAATGAATATGCATGAGATCTATTTGCATACAATGAAAGCAGTGCATGCAAATAGATCTCATGCATTTTCATTGGGGAAATCCAGAAAACCCGACTCGATTGCGGCCCTCAAGGAGGGACTTTGACACGCCTGACTTAACCCCTGCACATGTAAAAGTCATGGCATCTGTTTCCACATATTTGCTTACCTGAGGCTTTTTCTTTCATTCTTATTGGTAGTCTCAGTTTTTTTTTATCAATGTGGGGTGATTATTTTGATTGGTGTTATATAGATAACTACAAAAGGCGGTGTAGAAGTTCCAATCCCTTTCCCTGATGTCATAATGCCTCATCAGTGATGTCACAATGGCTTCATTGTTCTATACTTGGCTCACTTCTGATATTGTATTGGAGGAAAGTGTGGTGCAGTGGTTAGAGCTACAACCTTATTACCCTGAGGTTGTGGGTTCAAACCCTGTGCTGCTCCTGTGATCCTGGGCAAGTCACTTATTCCTCCACTATTCCAGGTACATTAGATATCACTTCCATGTTCTTCTTCCTGCAGAATTTTTTTTGTTGTTTTTAAACTATTTGGACAAACTCTCCAGCACCAAAAGGATTATTTATAAAGGGTATAAATCAAGCTCTACTGACTTTGGACAGATTGTGAGCCCGCTGGGACAGACAGAGAAAATGCTTGAAGTACCTGTATGTCAGGGGTGTCCAATGTCGGTCCTCGAGGGCCGCAATCCAGTCGGGTTTTCAGGATTTCCCCAATGAATATGCATTGAAAGCAGTGCATGCACATAGATCTCATGCATATTCATTGGGGAAATCCTGAAAACCCGACTGGATTGCGGCCCTCGAGGACCGACATTGGACACCCCTGCTGTATGTAAACTGCTTTGCGTGCGATTGCATCACTAGAAAAAAATGGCATACAAGTCCTTTCCCTTTGACCCTGGGTGCTGACTGGATGGCACAAAGCGTGATCCATCAACATCTGTATCCTGTATTCTGGAAGAAAGGTCTTGGTTTGGATAATGTCCAAGGCTGCTCTTCGAAATGAAATGATGTGGGCTAACTTTAGAAAGTTGACAGGAAATCTCAGAGATTAAAAAAAAAAACAATTGTTTCCTTCAGGAGAGATAAGATCTATAGTTCTCACTATGCCACCAGAGAACAGCCAGCCAAGTATGGAAATAATCGCTGCCCCTGTTGTGAAGGCATGCTGCCGCTACCACAAAGTACTTTGTAAACACCCTAGTGAAACCAGACTGGAAGTGTTGGGACTGAAGGATAAACCTGTGTTAGAAGGATGGAGTAGAGTAGATGTTCAATTATCCTTCGGATCTAGGGTATATATCAAATGTTTGTGGAGCAAAGGAAGACTGATGGGGATAGGTGTCATTCTGAACGTTGAGGAGACAACGTTGAGGAGACAACTGTTGAGGTCTCTTAGATAAAGAACAGGATATCATCTTCTTGTCTTTCGAATCAGAAAACATTCTATGGTCTTGGTTTGGCATAGAAAGTGGACTTCTTTTTATTAGAAAAAACTTAATGCCAGAAGACGGTAGTGTCTATAATAAAGGTTGACCCAGGAGATGAATTGGAAATGGTGTTTAACCCAGACTTTAGAGAGAACCAACAAGTACATTGCACCCTTTTCCAAGCCACTAGGAAGAACTGAACCTTGCCCCAGGGCATGTAAGGCAGAAGAAGTGCTGAGACTAAAGGTTTGGAGTATGGTTCAAGCGAAGGCTGTTGCTTAGAATGAATAAGAGTTACTTATATAGGCGGAGCCTTCACTCTTCACCTTGGCTTTCAGACAATACGTTGGTAATAAAATCTTTTGTGGTCGTAATAGCCACGTTGATGTTGGTTGAAAGAATGCATCTAAGAGAGGTGTTCCTAGAAAGAGCTGAACTGCTGAGAGATGTTGAAGAAGAGCTGGTCTTTCATCGTATCGTTTGTGCCTTTCCCCTTTCTCTTCAAGGAGTGAATCTCCATTATAAGAAGCATCTGAAAACATGGAGTGGACTTCACATATCTCAGAACTTCAGTTCTCAATCATGCTAGGCACCTTCTGAAAGATGGTATGCAAGGTTCCTATACGGAGCAAGCATTGCAACAATGAAAAACTTAGTTGTCCGCTATTAGAACAACTGCACTGGCTGCCGACGAAAAAGTGAATCCAATTCAAGATAGCCTGCAAGGTTCGTTAAAGCGATCTACCTATGATATTAAAGTCCCACACTCCTTTTTCAATTCACAAGAATCTCAATGCTTCAAACTAGCCTTCCCATCATCTCAAGAAGTTTAGGAAAAGAAGATGGTGGAGGCTTCTTTTCAACAACAAGGACCTCTTACCTGGAACAAACTGCTAACATACCTAAGACAACCCTTGACTTCCAGAAAAAAAGCATATCTCTTCACTCAATAGCCAGTCTACCACCCTTCATCTCTTCTCCCTAGTAGCCACAAGATTGGGCTTATAAATGTAGCTTCAAGAACTTGATCTAACTGTTATTGTAAACTGCATAAGATTCCTCATAGAGAACTGCGGTATACACTTCCCCCTCCGTATTCACGGGGGTTAGGGGCAGAGCCGGCCCGCGAATATGGAAAAACCGTGACTAATATTCGGGCCGATTCTGCCCTTATCCCCTGCTTCCCCCAGCTATTTTTAGCCCTGTAAGCCCCCCCCCCCCTTAAGCCTTACCTGGTAGTCTAGCGGGTTTTCAGGCAGGAGCGATCTTCCCATGCTCCTGCCCCGCGCAGATCACTCACAGGAAATGGCTGCCTTGAGCTCCCATCGTCTCTCGAGCCATTTCCTGTGAGCGATCTGCATGGGGCAGGAGCGTGGGAAGATTGCTCCTGCCTGAAAACCCGCTAGACCACCAGGTAAGGCTTAAGAGGGGGGCTTACAGGGCTAAAAATAGCCCAAAAAATTAAAATTTATTTTTTGGTCCAAAATCGCGAATAACCGAATCCGTAGATACGGAATTCGCGAATACACAGGGGGAAGTGTATAAGATACTGTAAGGTACTGTATTATATTTGTCTTAAATATTTTGGCAAAGTAGAAGGAACAGAACTAAGGAGGTGAGGGGAGTGCTGTGTGTGAGAAGGACTGAGCATGCTCAGAACTTTACATTGCGAAAGCTGTTCCGTTCCAAGGCCATCGGATGTCACCACCACTTCTGTACCTTCCTGTCAATGGGAGAAACACACTTGACTTTTAAAACTGCATAAAAGGGCTATGGAAGCAAAACTACCCTTAGACATCCCAGCCATGTATTTTACCAAAAGTCCCTCCTCCCAGTGACATAGTAAAGGGGACCGCCCCGGGCACCGTGTCGGTGGGGGCGCTGGTACCTCTCTGTCCTGCCCCGCCACACCACGCTCGCACCATCCCTCCACCCCACCCCCTACCTCTGTAGATTTTCGCTAGCGCGAGCAACTTCTCTTGCCTGTTGCTCACACCAGCCTGGTTTCCCCTCTGAATCACTTCCGGGTCACGGGTCCAGGAAGTGACATCAGAGGGAAATCCAACGCTGGTGCGAGGAGCATGCTGGAGAAAAGCCACTCACGCTGGTTTAGAGGTACGGGAGGAGGAAGGGAGAGCGCGAGTGGGGGACGGGAAGGAACAGGGGCGCAGAGAGGAGGGCGTAGGGGAGGCACCCCCTCCCTGCTTGGCTCCTACCCTTATTATGCCACTGCCTCCACCTCATGTACAGAAATATGGTACACCTTTCTTCTAGGAGAATTCCTAGCTCAAATTACTGATTCCTACAAGGAGACAGGGGCAGCAAGAAAACGAGCTCACAGAACTCAAGACAGTGTCTCTGGAAACTGTATCCAGTACCGAGAGGTTAATATATTCTCCCTGGGTCTATTAATATGCCTTCAGCTCCTTCAATCACTGACTCATTTTCCGAATGGACAGGCACAAAGGGAGTAATATATACCTTTCAGCTGTGATATATGGACCTAAATGAAGGTTGCTAATAAACAGCTGTGATGGGACATTCAGAGAGCGAGAGATGGTAAATCATAGCCCGGCGGGGTGTCCTAGAGCAGTAGATTCAGTGACACACAGACGGTAAATCACGGCTCGGCAAGGTGCTTCAGAACTGGGGTGGATTCAGTGACAAGCAGCCTGTAGATCACAGCCCAGGGGGGGTGGGGGTGTCCTTGTGCCCTGGATTCATTGCCATCCATACTGTAAATCACAACTCAGTGAGGCGTCGCGGGAACAGAGACTCAGAGCGTGCGGACTTCCATGTTTTTGTCGGGTGCTCGAGTACCAGCGACCTGATGAGCTGCAGATCTAAAAAGAGTTTGAAAGGGTTTGTCTACAGGAAGTTGCTCTTAGTGAGTAAAAGGCTCACCTGCTATTGAAGAAGGCACCTCTCATAGACAGAGGGAGGCCATTAAATGCCCCCCTCCCCAAAGAAAGGATGTACTATGAAAGGTGTCAGGTGTTAGGACTGAAAATGACTTGCAAGTAGAATAGTATACAAGACCTGAATACCGGTATGTTATACCCTAGAGCAGGGGTCGACCTACAGAATGACACAGTGACAGAATTCTGTCACTGTCCCCGTGGTTAACGTTAGAAAACCATCCCTATGTCATTCTTTAAGGAGAGAGGGAAGAATCGGAGTCTGAATGGGCCCAGCCACAGACCCTCAAGCCCTGCAATGAAGAATCCTGGTGTAGAAGGACCGAGGTTGAGGTAGACATGAGATGGTTTCCCATGGGGACAGGGACGGTGATGAATTCTGTCCCCGTGTCATTCTTTAGAAGTACCTGGCGGAAACCCAAATAGTAGCAACATTCTAGAGCTGAGATTGATGTCATAATGCCTCATTCCACCAATGCCTATGAGCCAGCCTCATCAGTGATGTCACAATGGCTTCAATATCCTATACTGGGCTCTTATAAGAATCAGAGTCTGAATGGGCCCAGCCACTGACCCTCAAGCCTTGCATTGAAGAATGCTGGTGGAGAAGGACTGAGGCTGACAGAGACCCTAAACAATGGCACAGGATGGTTTCCTGCGGTTATCTGCGGTGAAGGTGACAAATTCTGTCACTGTGTCATTCTCTAGAACTTGGCAACCTTTTTGAAGCAAAGAGCCACAATGGGTAGAGAAGGGGGATTGAGATATTCCAAGTCTCTCACTCTCCCTTCCCTCCCCTCCCCAAGGTCTATTTTCTCTCCTCTTTCTCCCCTCCAACCCCTCACAGGTCTCTGAAACTCTCATCCCTCCCTCCCTCCCCCATCCCATAGCCAAGGCTCTCTCCCCTCTTGAGGCCCCACCCCTACAATTCCCCCTCCCCCCCCAAGGGCCTACCTAGGTACCGGATCCAGCAGAGAGGGGTGGGTGTCTTCGGGGCAGGAGCATGATCCTTTAGTGGCAGCTCAACCCCACAATGCCCCCATTCACCTCTACTCTGCCATGTATAGGTAGGAGCCCCCGAGCCTTCAGAGGTACCTGGTGGTCCAGCAGAGGCCTTTTTGGCAGAAGCGTTGCCCTGTCTCCTCACGGCTGCTTTCTAAAATTGCTGTAGTACCGTGAACTGCCGCAAGAGGTCATGGCAGCCAATTTAGAAGGCAGCCGTGAGGAAGCCAGAGCAAAAGACCCCTGCTGGACCACCAGGTATTTCAGTAGGTCTGGGGGGGGCCTATGGGAGAAAAGCCGCATCCATTTGGCGAAGAGCTTCAGGTTACTGACCCATGCCCTAAGGGAAAGGAAGGATAAATTCAAAAAGGTGTTGGATATGCACAGAGGATCTCTACATAGAAAGAAGCTGGAGTCAAAGCAAAAGAATAAGTTTCACATTTTACAGCGCATAGAGGGGTGTAATTATACCCCTTGCTAAGCAAACTGGATGGATCATACAGGCCTATGATCTGACATCGTATACTAAAGTACTATGTTAGATAAGGGAGGGGTCTGCAGTCTTTTTTCTACTCCACTAAATTTGCATGTGCCCATTGCTGGCGATAGCGATCAGCACATGCGCAGAATACACCCACAAATTAAAAAAAGACCCCAAATTGAAAGGAGGAATACCCATGCCCTCCCGCCGCTGTTATCATGTATCCCCCACCCGACATACACACACACACACACTGGCAGCAGGAGGGATGCCCACTCCCATCCACCACCACATTCAAGCAACTCACCTGAAACACCCCCCCCCAGCAGCTGGACGGATGTGCACTCCCTCCTGCCACCACCATAAAGCAACCCCCCCCCCCCCCCCCGACACATACAAACCTCCCCTGGCAGGAGAAGGGATGCCCACTCCCTCCTGCCACTGACATCATGCCCTTGACAACCCTCCATGCCTCCAATGAACCCCTGCCCCCTTACCTTGTTTATGAATGTCGGCTGGTGGGATACCAATGCCCCCCAGCCTGCCTCTTCAAAATGGTGAGCTTGGTGAATGCGCTGGGAAGGGGCCTAAGATTCTGATTGGCCCAGGTTGCTTAAGGACCCTGGCTGGAGGGCTTAGGCATCCCTCCAGCTAGCCTTCGTGAACAAGATAGGAATGAGTGGAGGGTCATCGGGAGCACAATGATGGTGGCAGGAGGGAGTGTGCATGTGTGTTGGGGGGTTGCTTGACGGTGCTGGAAGGAGGGAGTGATTATTCTTCCTGCTGCCGGGGGGATTGATTGACAGTGGAGGTGGCAGGGAGTGGGCATCCCTCTCACTGCCGGGGTTTGTGTGTCAGGGCGGTTACTTGATAGCGGTGGTGGGGACCAAGTCTTAGAAATTGATCCCCCCCCCTTTTTACATATCCGTAGTGTGGTTTTTAGCGTCGGAGTTGTTACCACCGTGGCCAGCCCTACAGACTGCATTTTGGTTTTGTATCAGGAGCGCGGTGGGGAGGGGGGGGGGGGAAGTTATTCAGCTGCCTAAGTAAGAAGATGCTGATTCAGATGCAACAAACCACATCTTTTTATCATGTCTATTATTTCCTTCTTTTGCTTTTCTATCTTTTAACGGCGTTCCTGTCTCTCTCTCTTTTTTTTTTTTTTTTTTTAATTATTTGTAAACCATGCTGTTGCTAAACCAAAGCGCGGTCAAAGATTTTAATAAACATAAACATTTCACTTGACAGAGATTTACCGTTTCAATTAACAAAACCTTTTCGTTATAAATAGAACCCAACTGACATTGTTGCCTCGTTTCTCAAGCAGGCGTGCACTAAGACTCGTTCCCTTTTACTGTACGTGTGTCTTTCGTGGTGGTAGACGTGAAATCGTTTTGTATTCTTCTCTCTATAGCGCTAAAGCTCATTCTTTCTAATTGGAAGCCAACTAGCTCTCTTTTCTCACATCACTGGCGGCAATCAGTTTTACATGACTAGAAAGATGAATTGATCCTTGCCACGAAATTTGGAACCACAGTCTTTTTCAATAGACACTGGTCTCCTTTGAAGGCATACTTGCAATCATTTTCCAGCAGTGTTTAATGTTGAAACCTTCCTTCATATCAATTCTCTCTGATTCGCATTAATTGCTTTCTTGGGAAATAATATCGTTCCAAATGGTTCAGTTTTAGATTCTCTTGTAGTTTTCAAAATCTTAATAAACTTTCATGGTAAGGGTAAATTAGATGCACATCTCCCTTGAGAAGCATTCAGTGATATGGGGACTAAAACTAGGCCAGGGTACACCTGGCGGGGTCTCCGCGTGCCAGGATCACCAGACTTGATGGACCCAGGGTCTGATCCGGAGATGACAATTCTTATGTTCTTAATATTTGTATGTCCTCTCCCTATAGGCTAAGGCTCTTTACATCTGCATTATGATGTCATAGAGCCTTATGGTTATATAAACATAGAAACATGATGGCAGCTAAAGGCCAAACGGACCATCCAGTATTCCCATCTGCAATATCCACTATCTCCTCATCTCCCTATTGGTTAAGGTTCTTAATATTTGCATGTCCTCTCCCTATAGGCTAAGGCTCTTTACACCTGCATTATGATGTCATAGAGCCTTATGGTTATAAAAACATAGAAAGGGTAAATTAGATGCACATCTCCCTTGAGAAGCATTCAGTGATATGGGGACTAAAACTAGGCCAGGGTACACAGGGCGGGGCCTCCGCGTGCCAGGATCACCAGACTTGATGGACCCAGTTTTGCATCTTTGAGTTATCTCCTGATTTACCATATTTTCCAACTGAGCCCTGGAAGAATAACCGCCTCTTTCACAAAGCCGCGCGGCGGCAGCCCCGAAGCCATAGAGATTTAAAGGGCTTCGGGGCCATTAGCACGGCTTTGTAAAAGAGGCGGTAAATCTTGGAACCCAACTTTGCTTTGACTCCTCTGTCTTACCTAGGTTCACCTTAAATTGTCTTCTTATTCATTTCTCTTTTCCACTTAGGACTTTTTTTTCTTGACTTTATTCTCCTTCCCCCTCTCCCCCACCTTGATTTCCATAGGTGCCGCTCAACCTCTTTGTCTGTCAGCCCTCAGTGTGCAGGATACCAGTCACCTGCCCATGTTATTTATTTCGATTTCTATCCCGTTCTCCCAGGAGCTGAAAACGGGCTACAATTGACATTCACAGTAAACTTACAAGACTAAAAAAATTATAGGCAATCGAAGAAGAGGCAGGTGAGGGGATGTAGAGAGAGAAGGGGAGGGGAGCGCAAGGGAAGGGAGGAGGGAAGGAAGGGCAAAGATGGGGGGGGGGGCAGGGAACAGGAGAGAAGGAGGAGAGAGGAGAAAGGAAGGGGAGATAGGAGGAGGTAGTCCATTAGCATTGTTCAATACAATATTATGTCATAGCCTTACCTGAGTTTGCCCTCATGGGGCAGCTCATGAGGAGGGTCAGTGCAGATCAGCCTGGCTTCTCCATCCAGCAGGTAGATATACACATCTTCCTACATGTGGCAAAAAAAATGACATTTTGTTAACAACTGGGAAGACAGAGATGCTATGAAGACCACACCAGCAGTAGTAAGGGGGGAGCAGAAGGGCAGTCATCCTCTTCTCTGCCCCCTCTTCTCCTTGCCTGCCTCCCGCTGCCGTGCACGTGCACCGCTTCCCTTCCACAGTATCTCTGTAATGTTCCTGGCGCGAGCAGTAACCCCCAAGCTGTTGTTGCATCAGCATTGGCTCTTCCTCTGACATCACTTCCTGGACCCGTGCCTAGGAAATGACATCAGGGGACGAGCCAACGTTGGTGCAAAAGCAGGTTGGGGGTTGCTGCTTGCGCAAGGAATGTTACAGAGGTACGAGGGAAGGGAAGCAGCGTGCGTATGACAGGAGGGGGTGGGGAAGGAGCATCTGGAGGGTGGAGAAGCGGGCAGGGGAGGGGCACCCTCGCTACGCCACTGCTCGGCAGGAAGCTAAATTACAATTTTTTTTCTCAAAATTGCTCTGCTTTGCTATCATTAATTTAGAGAACGTTACCACAATTAGCTGGTTTTAAGAAAGGTTTGGACAAATTCCTGGAGGAAAAGTCCATAGTATGTAATTAAGTCGTGGGGGAAGCTTCTGCTTGCTCTGGATCACTAGCATGGAATGTTGCTACTCTTTGGGATTCTAGAATCTTGTTACTCTCTGGGATTCCGGAATGTTGCTATTCTTTGAGATTCTGTATGGAATGTTGGGATTCTAGAATCTTGTTACTCTCTGGGATTCTGGAATGTTGCTATTCTTTGAGATTCTGTATGGAATGTTGCTATTCTTTGGGATTCTAGAATTTTGTTACCCTTTGGGATTCCAGAATTTTGCTATTATTTGATTCTGTATGGAATGTTGCTATTCTTTGGGATTCTAGAATTTTGTTACCCTTTGGGATTCTAGAATTTTGCTATTATTTGATTCTGTATGGAATGTTGCTATTCTTTGGGATTCTAGAATTTTGTTACCCTTTGGGATTCCGGAATTTTGCTATTCTTTGAGATTCTGTATGGAATGTTGCTACTCTTTGGGATTCTAGAATTTTGTTACCCTTTGGGATTTTGGAATTTTGCTATTCTTTGAGCTTCTGTATGGAATGTTGCTACTCCTTGGGATTCTAGAATTTTGTTACCCTTTGGGATTCTAGAATTTTGCTATTATTTGATTCTGTATGGAATGTTGCTATTCTTTGGGATTCTAGAATTTTGTTACCCTTTGGGATTTTGGAATTTTGCTATTCTTTGAGCTTCTGTATGGAATGTTGCTACTCCTTGGGATTCTAGAATTTTGTTACCCTTTGGGATTCTAGAATTTTGCTATTATTTGATTCTGTATGGAATGTTGCTATTCTTTGGGATTCTAGAATTTTGTTACCCTTTGGGATTCCGGAATTTTGCTATTCTTTGAGATTCTGTATGGAATGTTGCTACTCTTTGGGATTCTAGAATCTTGTTACTCTCTGGGATTCCGGAATTTTGCTATTCTTTGAGATTCTGTATGAAATGTTGCTACTCTCTGGGATTCCTGAATCTTACTATTCTTTGAGATTCTATATGGAATGTTGCTACTCTTTGGGATTCTAGAATTTTGTTACCCTTTGGGATTTTGGAATTTTGCTATTCTTTGAGCTTCTGTATGGAATGTTGTTACTTCTTGAGTTTTGGCCAGGTACTGGGGACCTGGATTGGCCAATGTGAGAACGGGCTACTGGGCTTGATGGACCATTGGTCTGACACGGTACGGCTATTCTTATGTTCTTAATTATTTGAACTGCAAAAAAGGAGGGTGAACCAGAGGCTGAATATTCTATCCTTGACCCAAATGCCAAATAAAAACTACAGTATTCAATTCTAAGGGATGACGATGAGCCTTTACGAGGCTTGTAAACACATCATAGAGTTGTGCCTGACCTTGATGTGGAATTGTAAAGCTGGAAGTGTTTAGCTGCTGTTGAACCGGTCCTAAGCAGTATGAAGGCAGATGTTTAAAAGGGGATCACGATATGATTCTTGCCACCCCAGTAGGGTGAAAAAGGATTGCCCCCAGATAAAACCAACAAAAAAGCGAAGGAGTAGGACACAATGTCTTCCAGCCAACATAAAGTTTAATCATAAGAACATAAGAATAGTCTTACCGGGTCAGACCAATGGTCCATCAAGCCCAGTAGCCCATTCTCACGCTGGCCAATCCAGGTCACTAGTACTTGGCCAAAACCCAAAGAGTAGCAACATTCTAGAACCCCAAAGAGTAGCAGGGTTCCGGAATCTCAAGGAGTAGCAACATTCCATGCTACCGATCCAGGGCAAGCAGAGGCTTCCCCCATGTCTTTCTCAATAACAGACTGTGGACTTTTCCTCCAGGAATTTGTCCAAACCTTTCTTAAAACCAGCTACGCTATCAGTTTTTAGCACAATGAAAGAGGACCAACAAAAGTTTAAAAAGGAAACACTGGAGTCAAACAATTTATTATAATAAAAAGAAGCCACCAGAAGTCTTTGGAATGTTCCAAAATAGTAGGACTTCGCTACTACTACTATTTATTATTTCTATAGTGCTGAAAGGCGTACGCAGCGCTGTACATTTTAACATATAATAGACAGTCCCTGCTCAGAAGAGCTTACAATCTAATTTCAGGGTTGGCAGATTAGAGTGTCACGCTTCCGCGCAACCACCTGCATCAGGAATCACAGCAATCTGAATGGTTTTAAACGCAAGTGTCTGTTGGGGGTAAAATAATCCTCAAAAGGAAGTTATAAGTATTTTCTCTGACTCTTTTTTTGTCCAATGTAAAAAGTTCAATCAAATCAAGACACCCGCCTGCACCAGGAGTTACAAATTCTCATCTCATGGAAACATTTTCTAAATGATCCCAATAAACTCAGAAAAAAACCAACAGTAGCTATATTCTGAAACAACTGTACTCCAGTAAGAACCTTTTCAGATACTCCACAGTAACTAGAATTGCAGTAATCTAAATACACTTCTCCCTCCATATTCGCGGTTTCAGCATTCGTGGTTTCGATTCTTCACATTTTTTAGCTTGCTGGCTCCTCCCTCCAAATTACATCAGCTTGCATAGAGAAATCGCCGATTCCAAGCGTTTACAGAGAAAATCGCCAATTCCCGGCACTTTCTTCACCGTGTTTTGCCTCTCCTTCAGGACCAGGTCAGGTTTCCCACCATGTTATTCACGGTTTCACTATATTCACGATGGTTTTTAATAGAAAACAGCGAATAACATATGAAAAAGTTATTCACGGTTTTTCTGTATTTGCGGTTCTGTTAATCCCCTATCACCGCGAATACGGAGGGAGAAGTGTATGGTAATAATATTGATTGGCAAAGTACTCGAAAATTGGATTGTGACAAGATAGATCTTATAGCTCTCAGTTGTCAAAGACAGAAAAATATGTTTTTTAGAAACCATTCTCATAGATTTAATAAGTCCCACTCACCGGGCCCATACCTGAAAGAGAATGGAGTCGATTCAGCGAATGGCCACTAGGATGGTCTCAGGACTAAAAAATCTCCCATATGAAGAACGTTTGAGCAGGCTGCGCTTATATTCTCTCGAAGAGCGCAGGGAAAGGGGGTCATGATAGAAATATTCAAATACATCACAGGCCGTATTGATGTGGAGGAAGAAATTTTGTCTTACGGGTCCCACGGCGACAAGAGGGCATCCGCTAAAATTCAGGGGGGGGGGGGGGGAAGATTTCATGGAGACACCAGGAAGTATTTCTTCACCGAAAGGGTAATTGATCGATGGAATGGCCTTCCACGTCAGGTAGTCGAGGCCAGAACCACGCTCGACTTCAAGGGACGATGGGACAGACAGGTGGGGTCGCTCCAGAGGAATGCTTAAAAGATGGAGGGAGGGAGGAGGGAGGGTTCTTGAGTGGGCCGACTTGTTGGGCCGTCGGCCCTTTTCTGCCGTCATACTCTATGTTTCTATATCATCTGGATAATGCCGCTACATATCTGAGCAGATCATCTTGGCACTCTCTGGGTAATGCCGGGGTGATCTGGGAACAGTGCCCGGGTGGAGTTTCCACAAAGCTGTGATCGTTGGTCTGCTAACCGTGTAATTGACCGGATAAAGTTAAAATGCAACAAATAATAACTTTATTCTTTTATACCGCCATAACCAAAGGTTCTAGGTGGTTTACACTAAAAAGAGCGAAATACAATAATACAATAAAAAAATAGACACATATTTGTAAAATAGAATTTCAATAATAAAACTCACTAAGGGCTTTTTTTACAAAGGCACGCTAGCGGTTTAACGCCTGTAATAGCACGCGTTAAACCGCCGGACGTGCTAGCCGCTACCGCCTCCTCTTGAGCAGGCGGTAGTTTTTGGCCAGCGCGGGGGTCAGCGTGTGATGAAAAGTCGCGGGCGTTAACCCCGCTAGCCCGCCTTTGTAAAAGGAGCCCTAAGTAATCAACTTATCGAACAAAGTGGTCTTAATTAATTTCCGATAACGTAGCTCGCTGAATACATTTCCCTAACCAAGATTGTTGCCCACCAGCTTGAAACGCCAGGGTCCTATCGAAGAAGGTCTTCTATCTACACCCGTTAAGTTTTGGATAAGAAGTTTCTAGTTTCTCTTGATGGTCTACGCAACACAAAATGAGGACAAAGGTAAGCTGGAGACAATCCCGATATCAGCTTAAAGCTGCCTCCAAAGGCAGCCAATGAAGTAAACGATAATAGGGACTAATATGGTCGGCCTAGCTCTATCCGGTGACTTCTCCGGGCTGTGGCGTTGCGAGGGAGGGGACGGTCCGCCCCCAGGCACCGCCTTGCTCGGGGCACCAGCACCCCTTCCTCCTCTCTGCTCCTTCCCTTCCCCCGTACCTTTTAAAGTTCAGTGCAAGCAGCCACCAACTTGCTGCCCACGTTGGCTTCGGCGCTCTCTCTGATGTCCCTTCCGGGTCCCGCGCGCCGAAGCCGATGCTGGCGGCAGATTTGTGGCTGCTCATGCCGAAATTAAAAAGGTACAGGGAAGGGGCCGCTCACCCTCGCTGCTATGAATACTGTCAGCATTAGATATAAAAGACAGTTAAAAAAAAAAAAAAAAAATCAAACACTGACCACCGTGGTGGAATCTTGCCCCCGTTACTTTCTATAAATCACAGCATGTGGCGGGAGTGAATGACAGACGAAGAGGCAGGGCGCAAACAAACTCGAACCACAAAGCGCAGCAGTTCGTAACAAGTTTCTTGGACCTCCGTGCAGAAAAACACCCTTTTGCAAAACGATCCCTTCAAACAGCGTTCCCCCACCAGACACTATCCCTATACACAGAATTAGCTTTCCTTTAATTAACTACAAAAAAAAAAACCCAGAACAGACACTGAATAGAATTACCTTCACTTTAATTAACTAACGATGTGCCCGCATGCATATTTATGAGTATTGGCAGCGTACAGCTTGTTAGGATCCTGTCGGCATATTAATAAAAACGTCCATTGCTGTAGTAATGTCTCTTCTGTCAGTGTCCAGATCAGGCACAACCCCAGCTCTTGACGTAATGCTCGCAGGAGTTCACCACTTCCCTAATACTTTCGCGTCTCCCATCTTTCCTTGATAAACTCATCATTCCCTCTTGCCTTCCCCGGACCCTTAGATCGGCTGATCAGAATTTACTGACCAAGAATTCTACTACACTAGAAAAACTAACTTTTCCGTTGTAGCTCCAACCTTATGGAACGCCATGCCACCTCAACTCCGCCTCGAAAATTCACTCGATAAATTTAAGACTAAACTAAAAAACGTTCTTATTCCAAGCGTCTAAATATTTCCTTTCCAACAGTCTGCAAAATAAACACGAACCGCTTTTAAGAAGCGATCCCCATTCCTGGTGTTTTATCCTCCCCACCCCCTTCCCTTTAATTAATTTGTTTTTTTAAATGATGTAATTATTAACTTTCCCCTCCCCCTTTCCCCTGAAGTTCGTGTTCGTATTTGTAATTTGTCTATTTAATGTTCACATTTCCCCCCACCCTACAAAAATTTATTTTAACCTTTCATTTTTAGCATTGTAAACCGGCCAAGTGCATGTCGACGGTCGGTATATTAAAATTAATTAAACTTGGGACTTGAATCTCGGAGCATGGGATGCGTTGAGTTCTCCCTGACTCATCCAGTCCCATCTGGAGCTATTCTTTATCGTCAAAGACCGACTCCTTTGGAAATAGTAGTTTAAACTATTTATGGACAGGTCTATATAAAACTCAGTGTTTATTATGGGAACTAAACCATGAAAACAGGGTAAGACAAGGCCTGCTGATGTTATGACGGTGGAAGTGGTGAAGCGACTCCAATGATAATCAGTCCTCCATTTTTATCCCCACCCCCATGTCTAGCATCGCCCCTCTGGGCTCCTGTCCCTTCTCCTTCCATACCTAGCATCTCTTCTCTGTCTCCCTGTCCCTTTGCTTTCTCTTTCCTTCTTCCCACCCTTGGCCTGCCGGTTCTACGGTGGTGGAGATGCTGGAGGAGGAGCACGCTGCAAGTCCAATGACGATCGGTCAACTTCTTGAAGCAGTGGCACAAGCTATGGGGGCCCGAGTTCAACAAAAGTAGTGAATAACTGAGCGCTGTGACCATCTAAAAACATACCTGTTCTTGAAGTACCTAGGTAACGAATCTGCACAATCGACCCCATCACAATCTCACCCCCCAAATCCGATCCCGTAAACTGTCAACCACTAATCTCTAGCTATGAATGTTCCATTCAATTTGTAGAATCTTCTAATTCATTGTAAACCACATTGAATCTTTCTAATTCATTGTAAACCGCATAGAACTTCACAGTCCTGCGGTATATAAACTGTTATTATTATTATTATTATTTCTTTCTTGGAGTTTGGTGGTATGATGAAAATGAAACCGAAATGCAAAATATCAGAAACATACATTTCCAAAAGCTGACATAGTCCATTTAATAAATTCAAAATAGAATACTTTATACTGCCTTTGTTGTCTCTTCTGTGCTTCTCTATTTTTTTCTTGTTTTTGCAACCCCTCCATGTCTAAAATTGCCCCTCTGTGCTCCTATCCCTTTTACCTAATATCTGTCTCCCTCCCTTCGCTTTCTCCTACCTTTTTCCCACACCCTCCCCTCCCTCTTCCCACCTACAACCATCTCTCCTACGTCTCCAATGTTTCTCCTCTTATCCTACATCCATCATATTTCTCCCTTTCTTTGCCTCACCCAGTCAGTCTCTCCCTTCCCTTCCCCCCACCACCTTGTCCAGCACTTTTTCCTGTCTGTCTCTCCCTCCATCCCCTCTCCTCCTCCCTCCTGCTCCAACAGAACAGCACTCAGCTCTCCCTATCTAGGTAAAATAGTTCTGTCTCCCTTTCTCTTGCGTATAGGTCCAGCATTTTCCCTTCCCTCCCTGCGATTCCGATATTTCTCCCTCCCTCCTGCTCCCAACTGTGCTGCTAACTTGCCTCGTTTGCTGCTGGTACGGTCACTGCAGTGATTGAAAGGTGCAGCCTCAGGATACATTCCGCCTCCTCTGATGCAATTTCCTGCTCCAAGTGGACAGGATGCATCACAGAAAAGATTGGGGCCCTGACACTGTTCTTTTGATCACTGCAGCGCTTGTACCAGCAGCGAACAAGGCAGGTTAGCAGCACCAGGGAGCCATGGGAAGTGAGAGGGAAGGAGAAAGGGAGAACTGCTGGCATTCTGGGACAGCGCTTGTGGAGACTGAACTTGTAGCTGCCTCTCATATGAGGAGAGACTAAAATGGGTAGGGCTCTTCAGCTTGGAAAAGAGACGACTGAGGGGAGATAGGACTGAAGTCTACAAAATCCTGAGTGGAGTAGAACGAGTGAAGTGGATCGATTTTTCACTCCGTCAAAAATTACAAAGACTAGGGGACACTCGATGAAGTTACAGGGAAATAATTTTAAAACCAATAGGAGGAAATATTTCTTCACCAAGAGAATAGTTAAGCTCTGGAACGCGTTGCCAGAGGATGTGGTAAGTGGGGATAGCGTAGCTGGTTTTAAGAAAGGTTTGGACATGTTCCTGGAGGAAAAGTCCATAGTCTGTTGTTGAGAAAGACATGGGGGAAGCCATTGCTTGCCGTGGATTGGTTGTATGGAATGTTGCTACTCCTTGAGTTTTGGCCAGGTACTAGTGACTTGGATTGGCCACCATGAGAACGGGCTACTGGGCTTGATGGGCCATTGGTCTAACCCAGTAAGTATATTCTTATATTCTTTAACAGGGTACCTATGGAGAGCAGGTAAAAATAGTGCCAGTTTGCTGTACTGCACAAAAAATGCCCTGATCTTGTCACCCATAGAGAGTATGCAGTAGTGTGCAAAAAAAAAACTCTTAACATAAATAAAATCCACTCTGCGTTGAGAATTCTGTTGTCCTAAGAGCAAGGGAAAAGGAGATAGAGGGGTATAGATAGAGGATTACTGCGCAGGTCCTGGACCTGTTGGGCCGCCGCGTGAGCGGACTGCTGGGCACGATGGACCTCGGGTCTGACCCAGTGGAGGCATTGCTTATGTTCTTATGTTCTTAAGCCATGGCGGGTCAACGTACATATTTTCCACACCCAAAGAGGCACAGGAGAACTTGACACTTTTCAGCTGGGTGAACGAGCCAACAGCTCAGAAACCCGAGCAGGGGCTGGAGGGCTACTGGCTCCTATGTGGCAGGAGTCGTAAGGGCTTGACTTATGGCATCTGCCACCATTTCTGTAAGATGCTACGCCTTCTTCATGCTACTTCTATGTCGGAATGCTAATCCTAGAGAGTGACACCGAGACAAATTTGACCCTGTCCTGACCCCGCAAGCTCTGTCCTCATCTGCACAGAACTGGCAGGGATGGGACAGGGACAAATTTGTCCCTGTGTCATTCTTTTGGCACTACCTCTCTGCACCTTGCTCTCAGAGTAGCAGTGGAATAAGTGATCTTTTAGCTCTTTGGGGACAAATATAGAAATTATTTTTTTTTATTTATTCAATTTTCTATACTGTTCTCCCAGGGAACTTCAGAATGGTTTACATGAATTTATTCAGGTACTCAAGCATTTTTCCTTGTCTGTCCCGGCGGGCTCACAATCTATCTAATGCACCTGGGGCAATGGGAGGGGGGGATTAAGTGACTTGCCCTGGGTCACAAGGAGGAGCATGGGTTTTGAACCCACAACCTCAGGGTGCTGAGGCTGTAGCTGTAACTACTGCACGCTCTAGAATTCAAAAATGTAGCATAAGTGAGCCATTGTGACATCACTGGCTCTTAGGCATTGGTGGAATGAAGCATTATGATGTCACAATACCAGCTCTGGTGATCAGAGGCTGAAACTTTTCACACTATTTCTTCGTTCAATGGTCTATACCGTTCTCCCAGGGGAGCTCAGAATGCTTTATATGAATTTATTCAGGTACTCAAGCATTTTCCCCTATCTGTCCTGGCAGGCTCACAATCTATCTAATGTACCTAGGGCAATGGGGGGATTAAGTGACTTGCCCAAGGTCACAAGAAGCAGCGTGGATTTGAACCCACAACCTCAGGGTGCTGAGGCTGTAGCTTTTAACTACTGTGCCCACTCTTACTGAGGGATCCTACTGCACCTGTTCATTTTTTGCTGGATGAGTGTGTAAGACAGCTTGTGAGAGGGAATGGTTGGTGGGGGTTTGTTGCTTTTGGGGCAGCTGCTTTGGGAGGGAACAGGCTGGATAATGTCAGCGATAGTAAATGTGTGCAAATCTTCAGTAAGTGCTGGATAGGGAATGAAAGGCCAGGAAGGGTCTGGATACATGTGTAGTGGCTGACAAAGGATGGATGGCGGAAGCTACTCTTTGGGATTCTAGAACCTTGTTGCTCTCTGGGATTCCGGAATCTTGCTATTCTTTAGGATTCTGAATGGAATGTTGCTACTCTTTGGGGTTCCAGAATCTTGCTATTCCTTGGGAATCTGTATGGAATGTTGCTACTTCCTGAATTTTGGCCAGGTACTAGTGACTTGGATTGGCCACCGTGAGAACGGGCTACTGGGCTTGATGGTCTGACCCAGTAAGGTTATTCTTATGTTATCTCTTTCTCCTTGCTTGTTCGTTGTTGATTGTCTTGCTTTCTTTTTGTTGAACAAAGAGATTTGGCTTTAAAAGGTAGAATCTCATTGAAGCAATCTTGGGGTAGGTTAGCTAAGGGCTGGCTTTAAGACCTTGGAAAAGGATAGGCCTTTTCGACCGGCCCTGCCCTTATATACAGTACTCTGTCGTGAGTTTGATTCTCAGTGGTGACGGTGAACCTGAAATTCTCGGTGCTTGAAATAGATGAGTTCTCTGTTTTTCATCATGGGAACAATTTTTTGCCACCTGTCCACCTGGCAGCCACACAGAGGCAATGCAGTGCCAGGAACACGTCACTACAGATTCCGGCCCTTAGGGAGGCTTGTTCTTTAATTCCACATAAGCCCCTTCCCCCCACTGGAGGGAAGCTTCCTGCCTTCCAGCTGTGTACTAGACACATTGCCCTGGGGGGGGAAACGTTATGCATAATTCAACAAGAACGGAGTCCTACCCTCTCGCTGGGCTGCAGATTTAAGCAACAGCGTGTCCTAGGCCAAATCAGGAAAAGCTTTCATGGAGCTCAGTATAGAACCACTTCCTGCGCACATTCTCCTCAATGTTCTCTTTGTCAGAACAATTCTTACTTTTCAGAATACGATCACACAGAGAGCTTTTATCCTCTCAAAATACAGCTGATCATGGCCATAAATGGACACGTTAATTAATTCTCTGCAGATAAAAAGGCATCGCCCGAATGCCCTCGTTTCCATGCCAGCTTGTTTTCAGTATGATCGCTAATTAGTCCCTGTGCCTTTTTAGTATCTGTTCAAGCTCTTGGATACGACACAGTCATGAGGAAGAAGCTCTGCCCTTGTACCTCATGTGCTGGCAAGCGACCGTGCCCATGACACTGATCACTAGCAAGAAGCCTACCGGACTGCAAGATGCACATGTATAACGAGTCATTACTTTGTTTTGCATAGAAATGTCCGTTCAGCATAATGTAAGACAGGGGTCTCCAAAGTCCCTCCTTGAGGGCCGAATCCAGTCGGGTTTTCAGGATTTACCCAATGAATATGCATTGAAAGCAATGCATGCACATAGATCTCATGCATATTCATTGTGGAAATCCTGACTGGATTTGGCCCTCAAGGAGGGACTTTGGAGACCCCTGATGTAAGAGATATTTTCCTTACGGGCGCGTCTCATTTTCAGTGAGACTTCGCCCGTTTTTAATATGAGAGCAGGTGAAATATGGCTGCCAGGAAAGATGAGAAATTGTAGGCTCAAGTGAATTATGGGGTGCTTTCTTTGGACGCCAAAAGACAAGCGGATTACCTAGCCCAGGGGTAGGCAATTCCGGTCCTCGAGAGCCGGAGCCAGGTCAGGTTTTCAGGATATCCACAATAAATAGGCATGAGATAGATTTGCATCTCAAGGAGGCAGTGCATGCAAATCCATCTCGTACATATTCATTGTGGAGATCCTGAAAACCTGACCTGGCTCCGGCTCTCGAGGACCGGAATTGCCTACCCCTGCACTACCAAAATGGATTTCATGGCCTCCTCTAGTACAGGGTAGGCAATTCCGGTCCTCGAGAGCCGGAGCCAGGTCAGGTTTTCAGGATCTCCACAATAAATATGCATGAGATAGATTTGCATCTCAAGGAGGCAGTGCATGCAAATCCATCTCATACGTATTCATGGTGGAGATCCTGAAAACCTGACCTGGCTCCGGCTCTCGAGGACCGGAATTGCTTAGCCCGTGTTTATTCTGACACAAATCGGAGAGCGGTTGACTCCCCAAAATACAAGAAGAGATTAACCAAGCCAGAGCTCTGTGAAATAGGCGTTGACCAATCAGTCTTTCCGGCCCGCGCTGTGCCCAGACACTCAGATACCGAGTCAGTTATGGCACAGTAACATTCAATCAAATCTTTTCTGAAGCTGTCCTCCTTACTTCCATTGCTTTCAATGGAAGGAAAACCCGGATGTCTCAATCTGCCCTCTTTTTTCTGGATCCGTATGGTAACCCTACCTTTTCCATTCCACCCAGTATTTTATCATCCCTGAGCCTTCTCCTCTCTAAGCTGCTTATACTTTCCTGAGAATATTATAGGGGCCTTTTGAAATGTTTTGGCGCACTTTATTACAATCTGAACGCTAAAGCAGAAGCCAATGACCTCCTAAATAAGCATTTCGTCGATCATATTGGTGTTTTCTAAATACCCCAGTGTAAACTCTGAAATATCAGCTCGTTTTGGCTCACAATATACTGTATCTAAGTAACAACAGATGGATTGATAGATAGACTAGATACACATCTCCCTATGAGAAGCGTAGAGTGATATGGGGACTGAATCTATGCCAGGGTACACCTGGCGGGGCCTCCGCCTGTGCGGATCGCCAGACTTGATGGACCTAAGGTCTGATCCGGAGTTGGCAATTCTTATGTTCTTATGATCTCCAGATACTATGGGGTCCTTTTATTATATATTCCGTACCTCAGGAAGGACATGGCGATACTCGAGGGAGTGCAGAGGAGGGCGACTAAACTGATAAAAGGTATGGAAAATTTTGCATACGCCGACAGGTTAAAAATGCTGGGGCTGTTCTCCCTGGAGAAGAGGAGACTTAGAGGGGACATGATAGAAACCTTCAAGATCCTTAAGGGCATAGAGAAAGTGAATAAGGATAGATTCTTCAAACTGTGGGGAGCCACAAGAACTAGGGGTCACTCGGAGAAATTGAAAGGGGACAGGTTTAGAACAAATGCTAGGAAGTTCTTTTTTACTCAGAGGGTGGTGGACACAAGGAATGCGCTTCCGGAGGATGTGATAGGCCAGAACTCTGTACAGGGGTTCAAGGAGGGTTTAGATAGGTTCCTGGAGGATAAGGGGATAGAGGGGTACAGATAGAACTTGAGGTAGGTTATAGAAGTGGACAGAAACCACTTCACAGGTCGCAGACCTGATGGGCCGCCGCGTGAGCGGACCGCTGGGCGAGATGGACCTCGGTCTGACCCAGTGGAGGCAACTTCTTATGTTCTTATATTCCTATGGGCGTCTTAGTATTTAGCATGCGCTAAATCAGTTACCACACCTTAATCAAAGGACCCCTTTGTGACAGACAGACGGACATTGGGCTAGATTCACAAAGCAAGCCGATCGCTTTGCGACCCGATTTCCCTCCGGCCCGATTCACTTACCTCTGTGCCGATCCGATTCCGATCCGCGCATGCAAATGAGGGCAACGGCATGCAAAAGTAGGCAGGGACGCGACTCACTAACCAAAATCCTGCAACACCGACTGGGCTGGCCCATCACAAACAAGCAGCTGCTAAGGACCAGTCGCTCAAGCCCTTTCCGACTGCCCTGCCTTCTGCCGCCCTGCTCTCTGCCCTGTCAGCTCCGATCTCCTGCAGTCCCGACTCTCCCGCTACCTTGGATCTGCCGCCTGCCCCGAACGTCTGCCTGCCCCAACTCTCCCACCCTCCCCCGCAGTGCAAGCCTGTGGTTTTAACCTGCGGGCTTAAGCGAGTTAAAACCACGAGCTCCAAAAAACGTTTTTTAAAAAAAAATCACTGCCGGGCCCAGAGGTTCAGCGCATGTGCTGGGATCGCTATAGAGCGATCCGGGCAGGCAGTTGGGGGCGTGATTCCGATCGCCCTCATTTGCATGAGGGCGATTCGTGAATCAGCCCCCCGGACATAGATCCGATCCGATCCGTGCCCTTAGTGAATCTAGCCCATTATCTCTGTGTAAAACATTTTTGCTTTACTTTCACACAAGAGCTCCTGAAGAGAAGGTGGGTGGGCCTGGGGACCACTGACTGAGCCTTTCGTTATATGACAGGACAAAAAGAGCTCATCTTATCCTGCGTTATCACTGGCCGTGCAAAGGTTTCTTTCTCAGCTTTGACAAAAATGTGGAGAGAGCATCGGTGACCGTTCGATGCTCTTATTTTTTTTTAACCTTAAATGATCCCAATTTTATGCCCGTTAACCAAAAAAATAAAGCATTTCATAGAATGAGAATGAAATATCTCTGGGAAGGGCAGATAAAACACTGCAAAACATTTAGCTATTGTCTGAGAGCACTTTAAAGCTCAAAAAGGAACAATCAATCCAGACTTGAGTACATCTATTTAGTGATTCTGACAAACTGATGGTCTTCAGCTATGTTTCTGTTTGTTTTATGTTTTTATTCCCTGCAGAAATGCACGGCTGTTGCACATTTTTCACATTCACAGCCCATTCACGGCATGCTATTTAAAGTGTGGCACCTCAGCAAAACCAGGGCTTTCTGCGGTTTTTGAAGCAGGCCTCTTGTTAGCAGTAATGCCACCAAATGACTCTGGAATTCATTGCCGGAGAATGGGTTGAAAGCAGTTAGCTTAGCAGGGTTTAAAGTCCACAAGCCATTACCACATACATGGAAACCAACCTACCGACAGAGCAGAAAAGCATTAATAAAATAGATAATAATACTAATACTAAAAAATGGGGGTCTCGGTTTATATTCGAGTTTATACTTGAGTACTTCTCTAACTAAAAAACAAAACAAAATTTAAACCTTCCAGGGGTCTGGCTATGGGGAACAGAGTTACAGGTCTGGGGCAGAACCAAAATGTGAGACAGGCAGCTGATTCCTCCCGGCCACGAACGCAGTGGTCTCCCATGCTGTTTACCAGCCAACAGGAGGAAGGGGAAGTGATGGCTTGCGATGAGCCCTACCCTCAGTCCCGATTTCGCTAAATCAGCTGGCAATGAAGAAGCCAGACACCACAGGGGCCTTCCCTCTTGCCAAGTCACTATAAGCTCTGCCGGTCTCGATCCCGCCCCTCTCTGGTTACTTCCTGATTTTGAGGGGTGGGATCGAGACCAGCAGAGCCTACAGTGACTTGGCAAAAGGGAAGGCCCCCATGGTGTCTGGCTTCTTCATTGCCAGTTAGTTTAGCAGGACCGGGACCGAAGGAAGGGCTCATCGCAATCTAGATGCAACCACTGACTCCTCACTCCCCTCTCCTTCCGGTGGCAACTATATTGAAAAGACCATTAGACCATTAAATAAAAGGATCTTAGAACAGTGGTCCCCAACCCTGTCCTGTAGGACCACCAGCCAGTCTAGTTTTCAGGCTAGCCCTCATGAATATGCATGGGGAAGATTTGCATGCCTGTCACCTCCATTATATGCAAATCTCTCTCATGCATATTCATTAGTGCTATCCTGAAAACCAGACTGGCTGGTGGTCTTACAGGACAGGGTTGGGGACCACTGTCTTAGAATGCAAAAGCGCACAGCTGAAAAAGGGATGTGGCTATGGGAGGAGCATGCATATTCATTAGGGCTATCCCGAAAACCCGACTGGCTGGTGGACCTCCAGGATGGGATTGGAAACCGCTCTAAGCTATTACTAGGAGATAGCAAATAGGAAAGTGGCCGCATTTTTATTACAACGGTTTCACTGGCTACCCATCTGTAAAAAGTGCTTTTATTATATATTTTTTAAGATGTTAGTTTTACTTTTCAAGGCAATTAATATCTATAAACTGGTGCATTTAAGAAACTGGTTCTTTCTTATACTTCAGGCCAGGGGTAGGCAATTCCGTTCCTCGAGAGCCGGAGCCAGTTCAGGTTTTCAGGATCTCCACCATGAATATGTACGAGATGGATTTGCATGCACTGCCTCCTTGAGATGCAAATCTATCTCATGCATATTTATTGTGGATATCCTGAAAACCTGACCTGGCTCCGGCTCTCGAGGACCGGAATTGCCTACCCCTGCCCTAGAGGAGGCCATCAAATCCATTTTGGTAGGGTAGGGGTAGGCAATTCCGGTCCTCGAGAGCCGGAGCCAGGTCAGGTTTTCAGGATCTCCACCATGAATATGTACGAGATGGATTTGCATGCACTGCCTCCTTGGGATGCAAATCTATCTCATGCATATTTATTGTGGAGATCCTGAAAACCTGACCTGGCTCCGGCTCTCGAGGACCGGAATTGCCTACCCCTGCCCTAGAGGAGGCCATCAAATCCATTTTGGTAGGGTAGGAGTAGGCAATTCCGGTCCTCGAGAGCCGGAGCCAGGTCAGGTTTTCAGGATCTCCACCATGAATATGTATGAGATGGATTTGCATGCACTGCCTCCTTGGGATGCAAATCTATCTCATGCATATTTATTGTGGAGATCCTGAAAACCTGACCTGGCTCCGGCTCTCGAGGACCGGAATTGCCTACCCCTGCCCTAGAGGAGGCCATCAAATCCATTTTGGTAGGGTAGGAGTAGGCAATTCCGGTCCTCGAGAGCCGGAGCCAGGTCAGGTTTTCAGGATCTCCACCATGAATATGTATGAGATGGATTTGCATGCACTGCCTCCTTGGGATGCAAATCTATCTCATGCCTATTTATTGTGGAGATCCTGAAAACCTGACCTGGCTCCGGCTCTCGAGGACCGGAATTGCCTACCCCTGCCCTAGAGGAGGCCATCAAATCCATTTTGGTAGGGTAGGAGTAGGCAATTCCGGTCCTCGAGAGCCGGAGCCAGGTCAGGTTTTCAGGATCTCCACCATGAATATGTACGAGATGGATTTGCATGCACTGCCTCCTTGGGATGCAAATCTATCTCATGCATATTTATTGTGGAGATCCTGAAAACCTGACCTGGCTCCGGCTCTCGAGGACCGGAATTGCCTACCCCTGCTTCAGGCTGACCATTATAGTCACAGCTTGGAAAGCTGCTTATGATCCTAAGCTATGATACAATTAAGAAAGTCTCGAGGTGCTCAAAGGCTTTTAATATTGTGGGACCAACACAATGGAGTGAATTACTGTTAATCTTGAGAAATGGAATAAATCCTTTCAAAGGAGCTGTTTTAAGCTGCTGCTTAATCAGCTAATCAATATGGAAGTCTTGGAGATTAGGCTGAACAGCCTAACTAAAAGATGGTAAATACCAGTTACTGTAAGACTCTGTTTTTTTGCTGAAAATTGACTTTAGCTTTGGAGATAAAGGGTTGGATTCACTGTTCCCTCTAAGCTGAATAAAAGTTCTCCAAGTGAACAGCATTATATATTGATGGATATAGTGTGACTGCCGTCCCGTATAAACAAAGATCCCAAGCCAACTAAGGCTTGTCCTGTCATTGTCATCTTCCCCTATCATGTCCTGATCTCTAAAATGTACTGCCGTGTTATATTTTATTATGCACTTTGAATCTAAACTTGCAACCCATGCTGAGCTTTTCTGGGTGGACAGGATATAAATCCAAATAAATAAATAACCAAACAATCTACTCCCTTTTTTCAATCATTAACTTTTCCTCCTAGAATGGCCTGTATTTTCCCAACTGAACGAGAGATGTCTTAACTTCCCCTTGGTGCCATCCCTTCTCGGAATATGCTCTTGGTTTTTCCCCCTTCCCTATTCTCCCATCGCATTACTGTTTTGTTTACTCTTTAGGTTTTCCATCCAATTCCCTTCTTATTGTAAATCACTTAGGGCTCTTTTTACTAAGCCATGATAGAGGGTTGTTTTTTTTTTTTTAAACCATGGGTCAGTGAGGTAAATGCTCAGGCGCTCATTCAATTCTTATCAGAATCAGAGCATTTACCTCGCCAGTAAGAGGGCTCTACCTCATTTGGAATACTGTGTGCAATTCTGGAGGCCACACTACCGAAAAGATGTGCTGAGAGTAGAGTCGGTGCAACGGATGGCCACCAGGATGGTCTCGGGGCTCAAGGATCTATCGTACGAGGAAAGGCTGAAAAATTTGCAGCTGTACTCACTCGAGGAACGCAGGGAGAGAGGAGACATGATCGAGACGTTTAAGTATATCACCGGCCGTATCGCGATGGAAGAAGAGATTCTCTTTCTCAAAGGACCCTCAGCCACAAGAGGGCATCCGCTCAAACTCAGGGGCGGGAAATTTCATGGCGACACCGGGAAATATTTCTTCACCGAGAGAGTGGTTGATCCTTGGAACGAGCTCCCGGTGCAGGTGATCGAGTCAAACAGCGTGCAAGAATTTAAGAGCAAATGGGATGCCCATGTGGGATCCCTTAGAGGGTTAAGCCAAGGGAACCTGTCACCAGGAGTGGGATCCCTAGGATAGTAGACTTGGGGGTGGGCCAGTAGAGTGGGCAGACCTGATGGGCTATGGCCCTTATCTGCCGTCATCTATGTTTCTATGTTTCTACCGTGGTTTAGTAAAAGCCAGAGTTAGACTTTTATTATTGTTCACTGAAAGCTTCTATACCGACTCAATTTAGAGCAGTTTATATGAGCTTTGTAAAGGTGTTACAATATATGAGCCTCTGTAAAGGCGTTACAATAACAGAGTTAGCATTTTCTGAGCTGGTTCTTAAACCATAATCAATCCTCTTTCTTATTTCCGACTATAATACATAGTCAAGCTACCTGCTTATACATATTTATTTATTTTAAAAATTTCTATACTGTTTAAAACTAAACGGTTTACATAATTTACATACATAATTTTAAAACAAAAACATGATAAAATAAACATACAAACAATCCTCAGAAATCATGTCTAGAAAATAATACCATAGCTTGCCTAGTAAAGATCATGAATGGTTCATCAACTCTGCCAGAGAGGAGAATTATTAGCTAGAGAAAGGCATCGACAAATAACTGTGTCTTAAGTCATTTTCTAAACGGGAATTTCGTATCTGACCCACCAGGAGTTCCATATCTTAAGTCCTGCGCAACAAAAACTCATTTTCCCAGTCTCGACAAGCCAATCATGTAATGGACTGGCCACCCAGACATGGCAACAGAGCAGTGGGGCACCTTACAGGGCACTGCTGTGAACTTCACAAAAAGGGTGCCAGATAAACATCTCACCAAAACTCCTTTATAGGTCATGGTGAACCCCCCAAAAACCCACTATACCCACCTGTCTATAACCTCAATTGCCCTTATGGCTGCAGGTGGCACCTATACGGCAGTAGAGTAGGGTTTGGGGGGACACACGCAAGTTCTACCATACATGTAGTGGTTAGAGTGTCTTATGGGCCTGGGTCCTCCTCTCTATGGTTCACTAACCCACCCCCTAGACTACTTAAGCCACCTCTGTGCAGCTTGACTTTCCTAGGCCAGGTGCTGAAGTTCAGGAGACAGGTATGTACTTTTTTGCTCTGATCTTTGTGGGGGTGCGAGGGGGTCTTTACTCTGCAGTAGTTATCTGGTCACTTTGGATACCTTTTGGGCACTTAGACCTGTTTTTACATCGTCTAACTCAGTGTTCTTCAACCACCGGTCCTTGGACCTGTGCCGGTCCACAGGGCCAGCACGTGCATCAGGCCCAAAACAGTCCACGGTGCGATCGATGCGGCGTTATCTTTGAGCCAGCTCCCTCTTCCTAACTGATTCAGTGCACAAAGCCACGGGCAGCGGCTCCTACGGGCATCCTGCGCCTGAACCGGAAGCCTTCTCTCTGACGTTGCAACGTCAGAGGGAAGGCTTCCAGATGAGGCACGGGACGCGCAAGGTGCAATTAGTACTATTATGGGGGCGGGGTCTGGGGTGGAGATTGGGTAGAGATGGGCGGGGTCTGGCCCACGACTTAGCCCCGTGTTCTTCAACCGCCAGTCCACGGACCGATGCCGATCCACAGAATAATTCTTTTATTTCTGCCGGTCCATAGGTGTAAAAAGGTTGAAAAACACTGGCCTAACTCACAATGTTTTGGTTTTGACTAGTAAAACATTTGATTATCCCTGCAGGACAACTAACAGCCTCTTTTACAAAGCCGCGCGGCAACAGCCCCAAAGCCCTTTAAATCTCTATAGGCTTCGGGGCTGGTAGCGCAGCGCAACTGCTAGCGTGGCTTTGTAAAAGAGGCCCCCATTCTGCCCTAATCACTCCTCCAGATACATCCCTTTTAGCTCTGGCTACACAGCGGCATTCAGGGGCCTAAAAAGTCCTACGACATGTCCAGAAAATAGGTTTGCTTATTGGCATGTGGACGAACTGTCTTTTAGGTCGTCCAAGTGCTGACGTGGGCGGCTTTTTAGACATGTTTAAGTTTTGATTACGAGCCCCTTAGCGTCTGTATCACGATCTAGGTTCATCTTGGAAGTACCAACTTCCTGATCAATCTGCTTATCTGGGCTATGATTATCTTATCCCCTGTCCCTACCGTGTTTACCCTATAGATCAGTGGTTCCCAACCCTGTCCTGGAGGACCACCAGCCAGTCAGGTTTTCAGGACAGTCCTAATGAATATGCATGGAGCTGATTTGCATATTCATTAAGGCTATCCCAAAAACCCGACTGGCTGGTGGTCCTCCAGGACAGGGTTGGGAACCACCGCTATAGATGTTCCTAGTGGGGACTAGTCAACTAGCTCCTCTTTGTTACATTGTTGGCTACAGTATTCTATGACGAGGATGGTCTTCATCCCTTTCTTGACCTTTCCGGTGTCCTTTTCTAGTTTTCAGTTCCTTAGGAAGGGCGTTCCACCACTGAGGCAGTGTGTTAAACAAACTGAGTCTTGAAGTTTGTATGAAAAATTTAGCAATATTGTCAACACCTATCTGAAAATGCTGTTCTTGTTTATCTCTCTGTCCCTGACCTAAGACTCCTGACATCTGGAACATCTTCCTAGGCTCATTATTTGCTCAGGTCATATCTTCACAGAAGGAAGCGTTCTTTGCTGTCAAAGTATTTAAAAGGTACTTATTAGTTTCTTTTCTCCAATGTTGCCTGTCCACTGGATTATAGGGTTTTACCCACTGTCTCTCAAGCTTCCATGGCCATCTGTGTTCTTAAACTGTATGTCCACAATTTCCCTTGTCATATGGCTCAGCAAAAAGAAAGGAGAAAAAGATCTTGCCTTACGCATTGTAAAAGTCCACACAAAAAAAGGCATGAAAAGATTTCAATTCTAATCTAATCTAATGCTTGACTTTATATACCGAGTCATCATTCAAGGAAAGAGAGGGACAGATTCGTCAAACTTTCGAATAATAAAAGAACGAGAGGGCATTCAGAAAAGTTGAAAGGGGACAGATTCAAAACGAACGCTAGGAAGTTCTTCTTTACCCAACGTGTGGTGGACACCTCAAATGCGCTTCCAGAGAGCATAATAGGGCAGAGTACGGTACAGGGGTTCAAGAAAGGATTGAACAGTTTCCTGCTGGAAAAGGGGATAGAGGGGTATAGATAGAGGATTACTGCACAGGTCCTGGACCAGTTGGGGCGCCGCGTGAGTGGGCTGCTGGGCACGATGGACCTCAGGTTTGACCCAGCGGAGGCATTGCTTATGTTCTTATGGGAGAGGAGGAGATAGTGGATGTTGCAGAAGGGCCATTTGGCCTTTATCTGCCATCATGTTTCTATGTTACTAAAGTTCTGTGACATCACAATGCAGGGCAAAGAGCCTTAACCTATAGGAAGAGGAGATGCAAATGTTAAGAGCCTTAGCCAATAGGGAGTGGAGGAGAAAGTGGATGCTCTGGATGGGCCATTTGGCCTTTATCTGCCATCATGTTTCTATGTTACTAAAGTTCTGTGACATCACAATGCAGGTGCAAAGAGTCTTAGCCTATAGGAAGAGGAGATGCAAATGTTAAGAGCCTTAGCCAATGCGCTTCCAGAGGACATAATAGGGCAGAGTACGGTACTGGGGTTTAAGAAAGGATTGGACAATTTCCTGCTGGAAAAGGGGATAGAGGGGTATAGATAGAGGATTACTGCACAGGTCCTGGACCTGTTGGGCCACCGGGTGAGCGGACTGCTGGGCACGATGGACCTCTGGTCTGACCCAGCAGAGGCATTGCTTATGTTCTTATGGGAGAGGAGGAGATAGTGGATGCTCTGGATGGGCCATTTGGCCTTTATCTGCCATCATGTTTCTATGTTACTAAAGTTCTGTGACATCACAATGCAGGGCAAAGAGCCTTAACCTATAGGAAGAGGAGATGCAAATGTTAAGAGCCTTAGCCAATAGGGAGTGGAGGAGAAAGTGGATGCTCTGGATGGGCCATTTGGCCTTTATCTGCCATCATGTTTCTATGTTACTAAAGTTCTGTGACATCACAATGCAGGTGCAAAGAGTCTTAGCCTATAGGAAGAGGAGATGCAAATGTTAAGAGCCTTAGCCAATGCGCTTCCAGAGGACGTAATAGGGCAGAGTACGGTACTGGGGTTTAAGAAAGGATTGGACAATTTCCTGCTGGAAAAGGGGATAGAGGGGTATAGAGAGAGGATTACTGCACAGGTCCTGGACCTGTTGGGCCGCCGGGTGAGCGGACTGCTGGGCACGATGGACCTCAGGTCTGACCCAGCGGAGGCATTGCTTATGTTCTTAAGTTCTCAACTCGGTTTACAATAGTTAAGTTATCGAATAAAAAAACAGAAAAGAATAAGACTAAGCGCTCCTAACACGGTTTTATCACGCGCAACATTTTATCACGCGCTAACCGTCGCACTAGCCAAAAAACTACCGCCTGCTAGCGCGGTCGGCAGTTTAGCGCACGCTATTACGCGAGTTAAACTGCTAACGTGGCTTCGTATAAGGAGCCCTAAGTTTGGTAAAGTTAATTTTCAAAGTGTTTAGCAAATAAAGTAGTTTTTAAGGGTTTGCGAAAAGGTTGAAGTGAGCCGGAACTCCTTAAAAGAAGTGGAAGGTCATTCCACAGTTGAGATAGCTTAAAAATCAGATAGTGACTGAAAAACTTAACTCCCTTAATTCCTTTTTTGGAAGGAAGAGATCATTTGAATGGTTGATCACCTCTTGCAAAAGAAAATCTATAAACATTCCAGGATAGAGGAAAGAGAGGAGTAAATATACCATGTCAAATTTTAAAAACAACACAGGAACACGTAAATTGAACTCTAAAACAAACTGGGAGCCAATGGAGACTCTAAAGCAACGGCGTCATAGGATTAAATTTACGTTTCCCAAAAATCAATTTCGAAGCAGTAGTTTGAATTAATTGCAATCTGTAGAGGCAAGTTTTTGTAACACCAAGGTAAATAACATTGCAATAGTCGAGACGAGATCAAATAATTGACTGAACTAAGGTGGAAAAGTGACAATGATGAAAGAGATACGAAGAAAGCAGCTCTTTATTCTGTAAGTCCCAACAAGGATCCAGGTTTCGGCAATAGGAATTGCCTTCTTCAAGGGACACAGAAAACCGAGCTGATCGAATCTAATGTATGTGACGATCACACCTGATTTGAGCAATCAGATCTATCCTCTACATCGATGTTTCAAGGTAAAAACAGAGCAGAATAAAAGTACTTTTAATGAGCCTGCCTCAGTGGCGCTCTCTTCTCAAATGTGTGCAGGCTCGTTGAAAGCATTAAAAAAAAAAAAAAAATCTTTATTAAATTTCCAAACTACCATTGTGCAAATATTACATGAAATGCACATTAAACTTATAGACATTAATGCACAACTATTTCCCCCCAAATAATCATAAAAAGTACATACCTGCAGGAAACCATCCATATATTCCCCGAATGAAATTCCAATGCAAAAGCCTCCCCCCTCCCACCCACCCTGGATGTGTATGCTTAAGGGTCGATAAAATAAAATCAATTATCATTCCTTACAGAACTTAAGTCAATGGTTCCCAAACATCCATAAATTTCTTATACCATCCCTGTTATATGGCCATCTGTGGTGTTCTTTGCTCACAGGTTTAAAGACAATAGACTGTTTTCAGTCCAATTCTTTATATGTGAGTTTGCAAACCATTGGACCCCTGAGGAAGGCGTGTTCGCCGAAACACGGACTGTGTAGGATCCGGTTGGATTTTTATCAACGCGGGAAGTCATCATGCCATTGTATCGAGCGATGGTGCGTCCACATCTGGAATACTGCGTTCAGTATTGGTCGCCACACCGCAAGAAGGACATGGCGGTACTTGAGAGAGTCCAAAGGAGAGCAACGAAACTGGTAAAAGGGCTGGAACACTGCCCATACGCCGAGAGATTGGATAGGCTGGGGCTCTTCTCTCTGGAAAAAAGGAGGCTCAGAGGAGATATGATAGAGACCTTCAAGATCATGAGGGGCATAGAGAGGGTGGATAGGGACAGATTCTTCAGACTGAAGGGGACAACAAGTACGAGGGGGCATTCGGAGAAACTGAAGGGAGATAGGTTCAAAACAAATGCAAGGAAGTTTTTTTTCACCCAAAGGGTCGTGGACACTTGGAATGCGCTACCGGAGGAAGTGATCAGGCAGAGTACGGTACAGGGATTCAAACAGGGATTGGACGGATTCCTGAGGGATAAAGGGATCGTGGGATACTGAGAGAGGTGCTGGGATGTAACACAGGTATAGAAAGCTAACCAGGTAATAAGTATAGAAACCCAACAGGTCATGCATGTGCAAGACCGGAGGGTTAGGACTACGATGGGAAGATAGGACTTCAATGAGAAACCAAGGTGGCAAGGGAGCCCCTTCTGGTGATTCAGACAGGTCGTGACCTGTTTGGGCCGCCGCGGGAGCGGACTGCTGGGCAGGATGGACCTATGGTCTGACCCGGCGGAGGCACTGCTTATGTTCTTATGTTCTTATCACTGTATTTTTTATCATTGTACTTTTTTAATTGAATGTTCATGGTTTTATATGTCAGTGTTTAATAAATTATCTCCAGAACATCTGTATCCACAGTTTTTGTTTTTGCTTTCATCGGTGGATTGTTTTCACTGTGGATCATCGGGTCTCCCCAATTTTCTTTGTTGTGTTGTACGGCCATCGAACGTTCCATCTTAAAAGTATAACAGAGAGATTCCCACCAGAAAGTGTAATTTAATCGATCCCAATTCTTCAAAATGAGTTAAATGGCAACTTGAAAGCACTTTTATTTTGGTCTGTTTTTACCTCGAACAAACAGAGAAAAATAAGATGCAACAAATCGGCAGTGAAAATGCGATAAACCAAGGACAAAGAAGGGAACTGCAGACGGGTGCACGAGATGCAGGCAAAGTTTATGTTCCTTTAAAACAAACAGATTGCTACAAAATATGGGACCCAACACGGTCCGGATTTCGATCGAGGCGTCTTCTTCAGGGGTCCCGTAAAACGGTGGTATCAAAGGCAACGCGACAAATATGCCTGATCTGTACGCTGTACACTTTTGCTATCAAAACATACTGCGGAGAAAACTAAAGCGTTTCCTTTGATACCATTTTTTGGGACCCCTGAAGAAGACGTGTCGATGGAAATACAGACCATGCTGGGTCCCATATTTTGTAGCAAGTGGTCTATTTGTACGCAACAATCTGTTTTGAATAAACATAAACTTTGCCGGCGTCTTGTGCACCTGTTTGTTTTTACCTTGAAACGTCTATGTTCAGATTAGGCTTCTCCCTCAGTATCCTAGATACAGCCCCTTCGTATTGTGATGTCATAATGCCTCATTCCACCAATGCCTAAGAGCCAGCCTCATCGGTGATGTCACAAAGGCCCATTTACTAGATGAATTTGCCTTGAAAAGTGTCAAGAAAAGTGTGGAATAGCTTGTAAGTTTCATGGCTCCACATCGTTCTCTTCCTGGTTGGGCTGAGAACTTTTTTTGGCCCCTCCTATTGTGATGTCATAATGCCTTAGAGCCATCCTCATCGGTGATGTCACAATGGCTCAGTTTCCCTATACTTGTGCCCATTTCCCAGATGCATTTGCCTGTTTGAAACAAAGAGTCAAGAAAAGTGTGGAATAGCTTGTAAGTTTCATGGCTCCACATCGTTCTCTTCCTGGTTGGGCTGAGAACTTTTTTCGGCCCCTCCTATTGTGATGTCATAATGCCTTAGAGCCAACCTCATCGGTGATGTCACAATGGCTCGGTTTCCCTATACATGTGCCCATTTACCAGATGCATTTGCCTGTTTGAAACAAAGAGTCAAGAAAAGTGTGGAATAGCTTGTAAGTTTCATGGCTCCACATCGTTCTCTTCCTGGTTGGGCTGAGAACTTTTTTTGGCCCCTCCTATTGTGATGTCATAATGCCTTAGAGCCAACCTCATCGGTGATGTCACAATGGCTCGGTTTCCCTATACATGTGCCCATTTACCAGATGCATTTGCCTGTTTGAAACAAAGAGTCAAGAAAAGTGTGGAATAGCTTGTAAGTTTCATGGCTCCACATCGTTCTCTTCCTGGTTGGGCTGAGAACTTTTTTCGGCCCCTCCTATTGTGATGTCATAATGCCTTAGAGCCAACCTCATCGGTGATGTCACAATGGCTCGGTTTCCCTATACTTGTGCCCATTTCCCAGATGCATTTGCCTGTTTGAAACAAAGAGTCAAGAAAAGTGTGGAATAGCTTGTAAGTTTCATGGCTCCACATCGTTCTCTTCCTGGTTGGGCTGAGAACTTTTTTCGGCCCCTCCTATTGTGATGTCATAATGCCTTAGAGCCAACCTCATCGGTGATGTCACAATGGCTCGGTTTCCCTATACTTGTGCCCATTTACCAGATGCATTTGCCTGTTTGAAACAAAGTGTCAAGAAAAGTGTGGAATAGCTTGTAAGTTTCATGGCTCCACATCGTTCTCTTCCTGGTTGGGCTGAGAACTTTTTTTGGCCCCTCCTATTGTGATGTCATAATGCCTTAGAGCCAACCTCATCGGTGATGTCACAATGGCTCGGTTTCCCTATACATGTGCCCATTTACCAGATGCATTTGCCTGTTTGAAACAAAGAGTCAAGAAAAGTGTGGAATAGCTTGTAAGTTTCATGGCTCCACATCGTTCTCTTCCCTGGTTGGGCTGAGAACTTTTTTTGGCCCCTCCTATTGTGATGTCATAATGCCTTAGAGCCATCCTCATCGGTGATGTCACAATGGCTCGGTTTCCCTATACATGTGCCCATTTACCAGATGCATTTGCCTGTTTGAAACAAAGTGTCAAGAAAAGTGTAGAATAGCTTGTAAGTTTCATGGCTCCACATCGTTCTCTTCCTGGTTGGGCTGAGAACTTTTTTCGGCCCCTCCTATTGTGATGTCATAATGCCTTAGAGCCAACCTCATCGGTGATGTCACAATGGCTCGGTTTCCCTATACTTGTGCCCATTTCCCAGATGCATTTGCCTGTTTGAAACAAAGTGTCAAGAAAAGTGTGGAATAGCTTGTAAGTTTCATGGCTCCACATCGTTCTCTTCCTGGTTGGGCTGAGAACTTTTTTTGGCCCCTCCTATTGTGATGTCATAATGCCTTAGAGCCAACCTCATCGGTGATGTCACAATGGCTCGGTTTCCCTATACATGTGCCCATTTACCAGATGCATTTGCCTGTTTGAAACAAAGAGTCAAGAAAAGTGTGGAATAGCTTGTAAGTTTCATGGCTCCACATCGTTCTCTTCCCTGGTTGGGCTGAGAACTTTTTTTGGCCCCTCCTATTGTGATGTCATAATGCCTTAGAGCCATCCTCATCGGTGATGTCACAATGGCTCGGTTTCCCTATACATGTGCCCATTTCCCAGATGCATTTGCCTGTTTGAAACAAAGTGTCAAGAAAAGTGTAGAATAGCTTGTAAGTTTCATGGCTCCACATCGTTCTCTTCCTGGTTGGGCTGAGAACTTTTTTCGGCCCCTCCTATTGTGATGTCATAATGCCTTAGAGCCAACCTCATCGGTGATGTCACAATGGCTCGGTTTCCCTATACTTGTGCCCATTTCCCAGATGCATTTGCCTGTTTGAAACAAAGTGTCAAGAAAAGTGTAGAATAGCTTGTAAGTTTCATGGCTTCACATCATTCTCTTCTTGGTTGGGCTGAGAACTTTTCTATGGCCTCTCCTATTGTGATGTCATAATGCCTCATTCCACCAATGCCTAAGCGCCAGCCTTATCGGTGATGTCACAATGGCTCGGTTTCCCTGTACTTGTGCCCATTTACAGGATGCATTTGCCTCATTGAAATGAAAAGTGTCAAGAAAAGTGTGGAATAATTTGTAAGTTTCATGGCTCCTCATCATTCTCTTTGTGGTTGGGCTGAGAACTTTTCAGCGGCCCCTCATCCTAGGAGACAGAAAATATTTAAAACCATCTGGATGTTATAAAAATCTATTGGCAGCTCCACCAGTCTCCCTCGGCCAAGTTTCAGTACGAAATAAACAATCAATCTAATTGTTCCTGAAATAGCATATTGTGAATTAAATGCCACTTATTCCATATTGATCTAGCATTTAATAAATCAAAATGTCACATGTGGCCCCTGCTTTTGCCATAACAAATGAGGATAATTTCATCCCCAACCTTTCCGTTCCCCATATATTCACGCAAACTTGTCACCCCATTTACCATATCTGTCTAATCCTGATATTAAAGCATTTCTGTCATCTGAAGATAATCAAACTCCTGCACAGCCATAAATATACAAGTTTCAAGTTTTATTCTGTTTAATATACCGACCATAAACATGTATCTGGCCGGTTTACAATGCTAAAATAAAATTTTTAAAAAAGTGAAATAAAAGGTAAAATAATAATAATATATATGAGGGAGGAGTGACCATTAAAAGACGATAAACAAACTTGAAGCTCCCAATAGGGCACCAAATGGAAAGTCACAGATTCAGAATCTGGACAGAGCAGGACTCACATGTGTGCAAGAAATTGTGCGCCTGTCTCCAGGGTTACCATATGCCCGGATTTACCTGGGTATGTCCTCTTTTTAAGAGGACTGCCCGGGTGCCCAGACAGATTTTGGCAAACCTGGCAGTTTTTCCTGGCTCTGCTAGTGCTCGGGTCCTCCAAACCTGTGCGGATGTGATGTGCTGACATCATGTGCGTGACATCATCGCATTGCCCTCCAGACAGCCTTGAGCTCAGGGAAGGCGAGGAGACGAGGTTTGAGTGAGGGCCGGGGCCACATGTCCTCTTGTTTTTAAAAACATATAGCAACCCTAGCTATCCTCAGCTTTTTGGCACAGGCACTTGTGCCATCTCTATAACTGGTGTAAATGCCCGCACCTAACCAGTGGCGTAGCGAGGGTGAAAGGCAGCTGTGGCCGTGGCGTCCTTCCCCGCCTCCCACCTCCACGCACTCCTTCCCCGCCTCTTCCTGCCGTGCATGCACCGCCGTTCCTCGGTAACATTCCTGGCGCGAGCAGCAACCCCCCAAGCTGCTGTGGCTGTTCCTCTGATGTTGCTTTCTAGGCGCGGGTCTTGGAAGTGGCGTCAGAGAAAGAGCTGACACTGGCTCGACAGCAGGTTGGGGGTGGCTGCTCACACCAGGAAGGAAAGAAGAGCGTCAGGTGGGGGGGGGGAAGGGGCAGGGAAAGAGTGGAGGGTGGAGAGGAGGACGGATGCATGCACCTTCACCAAGACGGTGCCCGAGGCGGACCACCCCTACCCCACTTACTTTGGCACTACACCTAACACCATACACGCATATATACCTGGTTATGCTAGAATTGCAAACAGGATCGAAGGCACCTTCCCTTCCTTTATATCTGTGAACTGCTTTTTTTTTAATGACTTTTCATTCTCAAACGTAACAAATGAGAACAAATATTTCATGTATGATAGACAAGCGTCTGCTCTCTCCCGATTTCTGCATCATTTGTAACTTTGCACTACGTTTCCCTGTTGGATATAAGCCATCCGGAGGCCAAGTGCAGCCTCCCCAAAATGGCAGAAAAACAATGAGGTCAATATTTTGATCCCGCACAACAATTATGTCACACTTTGGTGAGCTTGTTCTTATATGTCAAGGCATAATAAGGTAGAAACTTCCGTGTGACCACTGGACATACTAATGTCTGGGAAGTTTCAGATATCCTACTTTGGGTTTCAGGTCAGGTCCATTCAGGTTCTGTTGTGGGGAGTGTGTGGCACAGGGGTTAGAGTTACAGCCTCAGCAACCTGAGGTTGTGGGTTCAAATCCCTCACTGCTCCTTATGATCCTGGGCAAGTCACATAATTCCCCCATTGCGCCAGGTACATTCGATAGAGTTTGAGCCTGCCTGGACAGATGGGGAAATATGATAACGTGTTATATAAATAAATTCTGTAGTAACCAAAGCCACGTTACATTTGGGAACAGTCGATATTTCCCTGTCCACAGAGAATTACAATGTGCTTCTGTATAGGCCAGTGCTTTCCAATCTTTAAGTGCCTGTGACTAACTAAAATTGTGAGACCCCCTTCTGGAGGTGATTACAAATGATGTACCTATGGGGAGCCCATCTAGTTCAGTACCTTCAAAGCAGGTTTTATGACCCCATTTGGGGTCCTGACCCATAGTTTAGGAAGTTCTGGCTTAGGCCCAGGTCATTAATAATAGGTTCGGTAACAAAATGGGATATGCTTCAGTGAATCTAGGTCCAAATTTGTACCCGAGACAATGGAGGTCACAAGGAACATCAAAGGGATTTGAACCTACTGATCTAACCATTAGCCCCACATCATTCTGCTCTTGGTTGGGCTGAGAACTTATCAGCGGCCCCTCATACGTAGCCTCTGGAACAATCCTTCGGAGTCACATAGGGAGTAGAGAGCTGCACGGGAACGGGGATGACGGGAATCCCGCGGGACCCGCGGGTTCCCCCTTTGGGTCACGGGGATCCCGTGGGGACGCCCCCTAGGGTCGCGGGGATCCTGTGGGGACGCCTCCGAGGGTCGCGGGGTTCCTGCGGGGTTGGATCGCAGTGCACTCGAGCCGCGAGGGTAGTCTCCTTCTCCTTACCTGCCCTGTCGCAGCACACAGCCGAACGGAAATCTTCCCGATGTCAGCGCTGACGTCGGAGGGAGGGCTTAAGCAAAGCCCTCCCTTCCTCCGACGTCAGCGCTGACATCAGGAAGACTTCCGGTCGGCTGTGTGCGGCAGGGCAGGTAGGGAGAAGGCAATGGCGTATGAAAGAGGGGGGAGGGGGCGGTCCGCCCCGGAGAATGTGCACAGCCGGTCAGGTCCCCCGATCGACCGACAACAGGCCCGGCCGACAAATCTCCCTGCCCTGTAGCCGCGAATCTAAATTACCTCTTACAGCAGCTTCACTACTCCAGCTGCTGTAAGAAGGTAATTTAGATTCGCGGCTACAGGACAGGGAGATTTGTCCGACCGGGCCTGTTCTGTTGTCGGTCGGGTGCAAAAGCGCCACAAAGGTGGAGGCAGGGAGGGAGGAAAGGTGGAGTGGAGAAGAAAAGACGCTTAAGGGGGGAGAAGGCCGCTGAAAGCACTGGGGAAGACAAAGGGGTGGAAAAGAACGCTGAAAGGACATGGGGTAAATGGGAGGAAGGGGGGGAAGGACCCTGAAAGCACTGGGGAAGACAAAGGGGTGGAGAATGCCACTGAAAGGACATGGGGAAGACAGAGGGGGGAGAAGGCCGCTGAAAGGACATGGGGAAGACAGAGGGGGGAGAAGGATGCTGAAAGGACATGGGGAAGGCAGAGGGGGGAGAAGGATGCTGCCTGACAGGACATGGGGAAGATGGTGGGGGAGAAGGACACTGAAAGGAAATGGGGAAGAGGGAATGGGAAGAAGACGCTGGCAGGGAAGAAGACAGAGGTGCCAGACTATGGGGGAGCGGAGGGAAAAAGATGGGTGCCAGACCAATTTGGGAGGGGGAGAAAGGGAGAGGCACAGTAACAGAGCAAATGGAAGACACAGAGAGAAGAGAGGCAGTGGATGGAAGGAATTGAATGAGAACATGAAGAAAGCAGAAACCAGGCAATAAAGGTAGGAAAAAAATTCTTTTTTTTTTTTTTTTTTTTTGCTTAAGGATAAAATAGTATATTAGTTGTGTTGATAAAAATTTATAAACATTAGAGGCTCTGGTAGAAACCCGTTTACAAAGTATGTATTCTTCCCAATTAATATTTCCAAATTAATAAAGTCTTTTTGCTTATTTTTAAATGGTTTCTACCAGAGCCTTTAATTCAGTAGCATAATTAAATGAAATAACTATTTCTGTAGTTTATAGGGACGGGCGGGGATATAGGGGATTCCTCGCGGGGACGGGCGGGGACGTAGGGGATTCCTCGCGGGGACGTAGGGGATTCCTCGCGGGGACGGGCGGGGACAGAGGGGATTCCTCGCGGGGACGGGTGGGGACGGGTGGGACTTTGGCGGGGACGGGTGGGATTTCTGTCCCCGCGCAACTCTCTAATAGGGAGCAGTTGAGTTTGAAAAGTAAAAATGTCCTCCAACGCTACTCTGGAAGGGTGGGCCTGCTTCAGAGCAGGCGTGAATGTGAGCATGCACTTCTCGCGAGGGAATTAAAAAAAGTGCACACGTGCATATGTTCCGTGTCTACAAACTGGTGTAACAATTGTGCATTCTCACGGCACATCTTTGAGATCTCTTAGGGAGAGGAGGAGGAAATATGAAATGTTTTGGATGGGCAGAATGGACGGGCAGAGCTTTTATCTGCCATCATGTTTCTATCTGTTGCAATTTCAAAAAGGAAAAAATAATACCTTGCTATTGGACTAACTTAATGTAGTTTATGATCGGCTTTCAAAGGTAACCCCTTCTTCCTCCGATCAGAAATAAGCATGATTCCCTTAATTATTCTAATTTTGCCATTTGTTGATTTCTGATTGGAGGGAGAAGGGGTTACCTTTGTAAGCCGATCAAAAACTACATTAAGGGGTCCTTTATTTAAGGCGCGATAACTGATTTCGCACGCATTAAAGATTAGCATCCACGACCATGTTACCCCTGCATTAGCTTCCATGCACTGGCTGCCCATTCAAAAACGCTGCACCTTCAAGGCCCTTGCCCTCGCTTTCAAAACCTTCCATGAAAGAATTCCTTACTACATGAAAACTTCAAATCTACTACCCAAAGCGACCACTGAGTTCCCAAGGTGAAAAACGACTGACCGTACCTCCCGGCCGCTCCCTCAAAACTGAAACAGCCTGCAAACGCTCCTACTCACATATTCATACCCAGACTTTGGCACACCATCCCCCCCCCCCCCCCCCCCCCCGTCTGTTAGATCACTAGATGGGCTCTGGAATTTCAGGAAGGCCGTGAAAAGCTTCCTCTTTGCAAACCCAGCACCTTAAAGTCATGCAACCGGAAATGCCACTCAGTCAATGTACCTACGTCACTTAATCTCATATGTTTTTGGGTTTTTTTAAATCATTTTCAAATTACAAATCAAGTATCCACTTGTACAGAAAGATAAAGATAAGCCAATAAAGTATTCAATCTAACATCTCAAACATCAAAAAAAGAGAGAAAATCAGTGCATTTTAACTTCAGCTCAAGTCCACAATTGGGATCCAAGGTATTGATGGCGAGAAATTAAGAGAAATTTAACAAACTAAGTTGCTATATAGAGGAAAGACAGGCCCATTAGGCTGAGACAGGATAATATAATCAATATAGCCCTCAAGAATGTTGTCAGCTGGCTTGGATCAAAGAAAACATATTTTTTCATACGATATAGTGTCACACATTTACAAGGATGTCGGAGAAAAAAGGTCGACCCCCAGAGCTGTAACTCCTGGTTTGAAAAGAAGAAATTTGCGTCTCCTTTTTTGAGTTTCTCGAGCCAGATCTGGAAAAATCAATATCTTAAGTCCAAAGAATTTTTTTGGTCTATTTTTAAAGAAAAGCCTGAGCAACCAGTTTTTATCTGGTGCTAAGGCTACCGCAATCCAGTCGGGTTTTCAGGATTTCCCCAATGAATATGCATTGAAAGCAGTGCATGCATATAGATCTCATGCATATTCATTGGGGAAATCCTGAAAACCCCACTGGATTGCGGCCCTCGAGGAGGGACTTTGAAGACCCCTGATCTAGCCCAGAGGTGGGCAACTCCGGTCCTCAAGGGCCGCAATCCAGTCGGGTTTTCAGGATTTCCCCAATGAATATGCATTGAAAGCAGTGCATGCACATAGATCTCATGCATATTCATTGGGGAAATCCTGAAAACCCCACTGGATTGCGGCCCTCGAGGAGGGACTTTGAAGACCCCTGATCTAGCCCAGAGGTGGGCAACTCCGGTCCTCAAGGGCCGCAATCCAGTCGGGTTTTCAGGATTTCCCCAATGAATATGCATTGAAAGCAGTGCATGCACATAGATCTCATGCATATTCATTGGGGAAATCCTGAAAACCCCTCTGGATTGGGGCCCTCGAGGAGGGACTTTGAAGACCCCTGATCTAGCCCAGAGGTGGGCAACTCCGGTCCTCAAGGGCTGCAATCCAGTCGGGTTTTCAGGATTTCCCCAATGAATATGCATTGAAAGCAGTGCATGCACATAGATCTCATGCATATTCATTGGGGAAATCCTGAAAACCCCACTGGATTGCGGCCCTCGAGGAGGGACTTTGAAGACTCCTGATCTAGCCCAGAGGTGGGCAACTCCGGTCCTCGAGGGCCGCAATCCAGTCGGGTTTTCAGGATTTCCCCAATGAATATGCATTGAAAGCAGTGCATGCACATAGATCTCATGCATATTCATTGGTGAAATCCTGAAAACCCCACTGGATTGCGGCCCTCGAGGAGGGACTTTGAAGACCCCTGATCTAGCCCAGAGGTGGGCAACTCCGGTCCTCAAGGGCCGCAATCCAGTCGGGCTTTCAGGATTTCCCCAATGAATATGCATTGAAAGCAGTGCATGCACATAGATCTCATGCAGATTCATTGGGGAAATCCTGAAAACCCCACTGGATTGCGGCCCTCGAGGAGGGACTTTGAAGACCCCTGATCTAGCCCAGAGGTGGGCAACTCTGGTCCTCAAGGGCCGCAATCCAGTCGGGCTTTCAGGATTTCCCCAATGAATATGCATTGAAAGCAGTGCATGCACATAGATCTCATGCAGATTCATTGGGGAAATCCTGAAAACCCCTCTGGATTGGGGCCCTCGAGGAGGGACTTTGAAGACCCCTGATCTAGCCCAGAGGTGGGCAACTCCGGTCCTCAAGGGCTGCAATCCAGTCGGGTTTTCAGGATTTCCCCAATGAATATGCATTGAAAGCAGTGCATGCACATAGATCTCATGCATATTCATTGGGGAAATCCTGAAAACCCCACTGGATTGCGGCCCTCGAGGAGGGACTTTGAAGACTCCTGATCTAGCCCAGAGGTGGGCAACTCCGGTCCTCAAGGGCCGCAATCCAGTCGGGTTTTCAGGATTTCCCCAATGAATATGCATTGAAAGCAGTGCATGCACATAGATCTCATGCATATTCATTGGTGAAATCCTGAAAACCCCACTGGATTGCGGCCCTCGAGGAGGGACTTTGAAGACCCCTGATCTAGCCCAGAGGTGGGCAACTCCGGTCCTCAAGGGCCGCAATCCAGTCGGGCTTTCAGGATTTCCCCAATGAATATGCATTGAAAGCAGTGCATGCACATAGATCTCATGCAGATTCATTGGGGAAATCCTGAAAACCCCACTGGATTGCGGCCCTCGAGGAGGGACTTTGAAGACCCCTGATCTAGCCCAGAGGTGGGCAACTCTGGTCCTCAAGGGCCGCAATCCAGTCGGGCTTTCAGGATTTCCCCAATGAATATGCATTGAAAGCAGTGCATGCACATAGATCTCATGCAGATTCATTGGGGAAATCCTGAAAACCCCACTGGATTGCGGCCCTCCAGGAGGGACTTTGAAGACCCCTGATCTAGCCCAGAGGTGGGCAACTCCGGTCCTCAAGGGCCGCAATCCAGTCGGGTTTTCAGGATTTCCCCAATGAATATGCATTGAAAGCAGTGCATGCACATAGATCTCATGCAGATTCATTGGGGAAATCCTGAAAACCCCACTGGATTGCGGCCCTCCAGGAGGGACTTTGAAGACCCCTGATCTAGCCCAGAGGTGGGCAACTCCGGTCCTCAAGGGCCGCAATCCAGTCGGGTTTTCAGGATTTCCCCAATGAATATGCATTGAAAGCAGTGCATGCACATAGATCTCATGCAGATTCAATGGGGAAATCCTGAAAACCCCACTGGATTACGGCCCTCCAGGAGGGACTATGAGATCCCTGGGCTACTGTGATAAGAAGCGTCATCGGTTTAGCCATTTCTGTATCGGAAAGTTCCAACATTGCTGAAACGTCAAGTGGCTGCTGGTCCCCTTCTTGTGGTTGTAATTGTTCATCTCTCATATGTTTTTTATTGTCATGTCTATATTGGAATTTATGCAAATGATGTCATCTCTGTCCTATCTCGATTATTACGCATGTACTATGTAGATCGTTCTGTGCTAACTTTGGGAGGACGGGCTCAAAAATTGAATAAATAAATCAATATAATGGATGCCTTAGCATTTAGGGCTCCTTTTACCAAGGTGCGCTAACGTTTTTAGCGCACGCACCGGAATAGCGCTCGCTAGCCGAAAAACTGGCGTCTGCTCAAGAGGAGACGGTAGCGGCTAGCGCGCGCTATTCCGCGTGTTAAGGCCCTATCGCACCTTCGTAAAAGGAGTCCTTAGTGCGTGCTAATCTTTAGTGTGCACTAAATCGGTCGGCACGCCTTAGTAAAAGGAGCCCTAAGTTTGTCCAATAAAAAAGATATTATTTCTTTTTCTTTTTTTTTTAATTTCTGCGTATTGCCTTGAAGAGAGGCCTAACACGACCCCCGCGCCATTTCACTCGGTTGTAAAACTGCCCTCTACAAATGCACATCCCTGCTCTTAACGATGATGCCTGTGCAGTAGAGGTCTGCATGGAAATGGGGATCGCGGGGATCCCGCGGGTCCCACTGGAATCCTCTTCTAACCCACAGGACTCCCACGGGGACCCCCCTCTAGCCCACAGGACTCCCACAGGGACCCCCCTCTGGCCCACAGGACTCCCACAGGGACCCCCGTCTAGCCAAGGGGACTCCCACGGGGATGGAAGGCTTTGGAAGCAGGGTTCGTCCATATAATATAATGGACACGTCAGCCTTAGTAAAAGAGGGGGGTTTATAAGTTAATTACCTGAACAGAAAACCAAAAAAGGGTTCCACCAAAGAGATTCCACAAGGAAAACAGCAAAAGAAACTGTGGAATTGATGATCCTGTCAGAAGTAATTGCTGCTTTTTATGGGGACGGGCGGGGATGGAGGTAATTCCTTGCGGGGATGGGTGGAGACGGAGAGGATCCTGGCAGGGACGGGCGGGGATGGGTGGGATTTCTGTCCCCGTGCAATTCTCTACTGTACAGTAGGATTAGCACAATGGTACCCCGTCAGTGGCGAGAAGCGGCTGATTAGGATCTTAATGGGCACTCAAGGGAAGAACATGAAGACGTTATCGTTTTCATGGGGTAATAATGCCAAGAGATTACCAACACAAAGCTGCACGAAGGAAAGCGATCTGTAACTGTCAACCTCCCCAGCCCTCCTACTAATGAAATGAGAGCGAGAGAGAATATAAATGTTTAGGAAGTGTAAAAGCAGAGAGCGTAGGGTGAAAGAGGCCTCGTAGAACAGTCCTTTGAACTGCCTGTCGGGGACAGATGATCAGAGAATGAGGATTCAAAATTATGCTCTGCATATACAGTAACATATGTGGGTTAGTGTTAGTGGCTGGATTGTGAATATGGAGTGTTTTTTTGTGTGTGGGTGGGGGAGAGGTTGGAGAGGGAAGCCTATGTGTTTGGCTTTGTGTACATACTGTCAATGTCAAGGGGAATATATATTTGGGAATATAGGGGGCAGGAGGATATGGTCTATGAAATACTTTCTTACCAAAAGGGTGGTAGATGCGCGGAACAGTCTCCTGGTAGAGGTGGTGGAGACAAAGACTATGTCTGAATTCAAGAAAGCCTGGGAGAGGCGCATGAGATCAATAGGGAAAGGAGGAAATAGTGGATGCTGCGGATGGGCAGACTGGATGGGCCATCTGGCCTTTATTTGCCATCATGTTTCTATAACCATAAAGCTCTATGACCTCACAATGCAGGTGTAAAGAGCCTTAGCCAATAGGAAGAGGAGATGCAAATGTTAAGAGCTTTAGCCAATAGGGAGAGGAGGAGATAGTGGATGCTCTGGATGGGCCATTTGGCCTTTATCTGTCTTCATGTTTCTATAACCATAAAGCTCTATGACCTCACAATGCAGGTGTAAAGAGCCTTAGCCAATAGGAAGAGGAGATGCAAATGTTAAGAGCTTTAGCCAATAGGGAGGGGAGGAGATAGTGGATGCTGCGGATGGGCCATTTGGCCTTTATCTGTCTTCATGTTTCTATAACCATAAAGCTCTATGACCTCACAATGCAGGTGCACAGAGCCTTAGCCTATAGGAAGAGGAGATGCAAATGTTAAGAGCGTTAGCCAATAGGGAGAGGAGGAGATAGGGTTGCTGCGGATGGGCCATTTGGCCTTTATCTGCCACCATGTTTCTAGAACCATAAAGTTCTCTGACCTCACAATGCAGGTGTACAGAGCCTTAGCCAATAGGAAGAAGAGATACAAATGTTAAAAGCTTTAGCCAATAGGAAGAGGAGAAGATAGTGGATGTTGCGGATGGGCAGATTGGATGGGCAATTTCACCTTTATCTGCCATCATGTTTCTCTGTTGCTATAGCCAGATATTCCTCCTGCTTGTAAGAGAAGACAAAAGCGGAAGTTCAATGTGAAAAACTGGCAAGAAATCATCTTCTCAAAACCTTCTATGCTGCCCAACTTCTAGGGTTACCGGATTTTCCCGAAGGGAAATCTAGGCCTGTGGCCACGCCCCCAGGCTCGCCCACACCACATCCCATCCTGCCTCCAGTTCCCCCAGCCCCCACCTCCTTGACTTGTTTGTGCTGGGTTTTGAAAAGCTGTCCAGGGAAATCCAGACATCTATTAACCCTACCAATTTGGCATCATTTTTTTTCTCTGCGTTGTGATGGAAAATGTCCTGGTCTCATTAACATCCCGTTTAATACATTTCAATACAATCTGTAGATATCTGTCCCGTGTATGTTACTACCTGTGCTTGAGACCTTGGTGCACAATAACTTGTGGGCATACCAAATGTTAAAACACATTTACACTTTTGTTAGCTTTGAGCATAGAGGCCTAAAGTTGTACTCGAGGCAGTGGGAGGTGAAATAATTTACCCAAAATTACAATGCGCAACGGCGGGATTTGAACCCCGGCTTCCCTGGTTCTCATCCTACTATCTAACCATTGGGTCCTCCCCCACTTCACTCCCTCTTCTCTGATTCCCCTATTGCAGAGATAGACAATTCCAGTCCTCAAGAGCCACAGACAGATCAGGTTTTCGGGATATCCTCAATAAATATGCATGAGCTAGATTTGTATCTCAAGGAGGCTGTGCATGCAAATCCATCTCATACATATTAATAACATAAGAATTGCCGCTGCTGGGTCAGACCAGTGGTCCATCGTGCCCAGCAATCCGCTCCCATGGTGGCCCTTAGGTCAAAGACTAGTGCCCTGAGTCTAGCCTTACCTGTGTACTCTCTGGTTCATCATTGTCTAACTTTGTCTTGAATCCCTGGAGGGTGTTTTCCTCTATTTGAATCCCTGGAGGGTGTTTTCCCCTATAACAGCCTCCGGAAGAGCGTTCCAGTTTTCCACCACTCTCTGGGTGAAGAAGAACTTCCTTACGTTTGTACAGAATCTTTTCTCTTTTAACTTTAGCAAGTGCCCTCTTGTTCTCTTCACCTTGGAGAGGGTGAACAATCTCTCTTTCTCTACTAAGTCAATTCCCTTCAATATCATGAATGTTTCGATCATGTCCCCTCTCGGTCTCCTCTTTTCAAGCGAATAGAGGCCCAGGTTCCTACCTAGCATCCAGAACTGGTCCTTCACTCTTTCCCTGCTGTGGATATCCTGAAAACCTGACCTGCCTGTGGCTCTCGAGGACCGGAACTGCATTTCCTAAGAATCACAAGCCCTTTGCTGCAGTGGTCTTGTCAGTAAGTATAAAGCTGGACTTTTAAAAAAATATATATTATTGTTAAAATTTGTGCTGGAGTTGTGATTTTGGAGGTTCAAACCAAATTTCTCTGGTGTACATTTTTTGCCATGGTTCTTGTTCAGTGAGCCCTCCATATGGGGAATCCTAGTGACAGTGCAGGTTGGAAACTGCTTACATGGGACAGCAGAGATGCTCTAGGACGGTGTCTCTCAAACTGCGTGCCCTGGCACAGTGGTGTGTCCCAAAGACATTCCGGGTGTGCCAAGAGAGATTCCAGAATTCTACTCTATTTCCTTTTAAGTATACCCTAGATTAGATGACATGTACATTGTGTACGCAGAAGTCTGTCAATGTTATGAGTGTCTGTGTGTGCAAGAATACAATTGCCCAGACAAGCATAGTAACATAGTAAATGACGGCAGATAAGACCTGAACGGTCCATCCAGTCAGCCCATATAAGTTATACCCATTAAAAAATACATGATTAGATTAACTTGTCTCTTCTTTGATGTTTCTGGGTCGTAGACTGTAAAGTCCACCTGGTATTGTCCTAGGTTCCAAATGCTGAAGTTCCATCTAATCAAGCCATTGTGACATCACTGCTGAGGTTGGCTCTTAGGCACTGGTGGAATGAGGCATTATGACATCACAATCTCAGCTCTGGAATGTTGCTACTCTTTGGGGTTCTGCCAGGTAACATAGTAAATGACGGCAGATAAGACCTAAACGGTCCATCCAGTCTGCCCATTAAAAATAGATGATGAAATTCACTTGTCTCTTTGATATTTTTGGGCCATCTGGTATTGTCCTAGGTTCCAAATGCCGCAGTTGTCGTCCAAGCTCACTCCAGCCTATCCAACCATCCTGTTTGCAGGATATCTACCATAAAGTCTGGCCAGAAACATCCTCATGTTCCAAGTTTGTGGAGTTCCCATCGATGCCCTCCCCAGCCCATCCTACACCAAATCATCACCTATGGGACGCAGACCGTGCAAATCTGTCCAATACTGGCCTTAGTTCTTTAATTTACATTCTTCGTTTTCTAATTAGAGATCCTCTCTTTTCATCCCAAGCTTTTTTGAATTCCATCGCCGTTTTCCCCTCGGGAGGGCATTCCAGGCATCTACCACCCTTTCCGTGCAAAAGAATTTCCTAACATTGCTCCTGAGTCTTTCTCCCTGCAACCTCAAATTATGCCCTCTAGTTTTACCATTCTGTGACGTGATTGGTCCTTGAAAACTAACGGCAAGTAATTATATTTTTATTTTTTATGCAATAGTTATCCTAACCTGAGCAACAAAGCATTCAAGGCTTTGTTACCGTTTGGCTCTTCTTATCTTTGTGAACTTGGATTTTCAGCTCTGACAGAAATTAAATTAAAAAAAAAAAAAGAGAACGGCTGCAGATGGTGGATGATGAAATGCGTGTCTGTTTGTCAACTGTCGAGCTGTGTTTTGAGTTAATTTGCTCTCAAAAAAAAAAGGGGATAGATTCTGTACAAATGTAAGGAAGTTCTTCTTCACCCAGAGAATGGTAGAAAACTGGAACGCTCTCCCAGAGTCTGTCATAGGGGAAAACACCCTCCAGGGATTCAAGACAAAGTTAGACAAGTTCCTGCTGAACCGGAACGTATGCAGGTAGGACTGGTCTCAGTTAGGGTACTGGTCTTTGACCTAAGGGCCATCGCATGAGCGGACTGCTGGACACGATGGACCACTGGTCTGATCCAGCAGTGGCAATTCTTACGTTCTTATAGGGGACATGATTGAAACATTCAAGATAATGAAAGGAATAGACTTAGTAGATAAAGACAGGTTGTTCACCCTCTCCAAGGTAGAGAGAACGAGAGGGCACTCTCTAAAGTTGAAAGGGGACAGATTCCGTACAAACGTAAGGAAGTTCTTCTTCACCCAGAGAGTGGTAGAAAACTGGAACGCTCTTCCGGAGGCTGTTCTAGGGGAAAACACCCTCCAGGGATTCAAGACAAAGTTAGACAAGTTCCTGCTGAACTGGAACGTATGCAGGTAGGACTGGTCTCAGTTAGGATACTGGTCTTTGACCTAAGGGCCATCGCATGAGCGGACTGCTGGACACGATGGACCACTGGTCTGATCCAGCAGTGGCAATTCTTACGTTCTTATAGGGGACATGATTGAAACATTCAAGATAATGAAAGGAATAGACTTAGTAGATAAAGACAGGTTGTTCACCCTCTCCAAGGTAGAGAGATCGAGAGGGCACTCTCTAAAGTTGAAAGGGGACAGATTCCGTACAAACGTAAGGAAGTTCTTCTTCACCCAGAGAGAGGGAGAAAACTGGAACGCTCTTCCGGAGATTGTTATAGGGGAAAACACCCTCCAGGGATTCAAGACAAAGTTAGACAAGTTCCTGCTGAACCGGAACGTATGCAGGTAGGACTGGTCTCAGTTAGGGTACTGGTCTTTGACCTAAGGGCCATCGCATGAGCGGACTGCTGGACACGATGGACCACTGGTCTGATCCAGCAGTGGCAATTCTTACGTTCTTATAGGGGACATGATTGAAACATTCAAGATAATGAAAGGAATAGACTTAGTAGATAAAGACAGGTTGTTCACCCTCTCCAAGGTAGAGAGAACGAGAGGGCACTCTCTAAAGTTGAAAGGGGACAGATTCCGTACAAACGTAAGGAAGTTCTTCTTCACCCAGAGAGTGGTAGAAAACTGGAACGCTCTTCCGGAGGCTGTTCTAGGGGAAAACACCCTCCAGGGATTCAAGACAAAGTTAGACAAGTTCCTGCTGAACTGGAACGTACGCAGGTAAGGCTGGTCTCAGTTAGGGCGCTGGTCTTTGACCTAAGGGCCACCGCGTGAGCGGACTGCTGGACACGATGGACCACTGGTCTGACCCAGCAGCGGCAATTCTTATGTTCATCGCATTGATTAGCAATTCTTTTCTATCTACTTTAGTTTCACCGTTGTTATAATTACCCAAATATAGCTTATAGAACTTTAAATAAATACAGTCAAACCTTGGTTTGCGAGCATAATTCGTTCCAGAAGCATGCTTGTAATCCAAAGCACTTGTATATCAAAGCAAATTTTCCCATAGGAACTAATGAAAACTCAGATGATTCGTTTCACAACCCCATAACTTTAATACAAAATACTATACGTACTTATATTGCAAGACCTCGCTCAGTTAGAACGGTCACTAGACTCCCGCAGCATCAGAGAGAGAAAAACCATCGGCTCAGTTGTGATGATGTGACGCGTGTATACTGTACGTACTCGTATTGCAAGACCTTGCTTGTATATCAAGTTAAAATTTAATAAAATGCTTTGCTTGTCTTGCAAAACACTTGCAAACCAAGTGATTTGCAATCCAAGGTTTTACTGTACCTCTCAAATTTCATTTTTTTGTAGGTTTTGCAATTTGATAATTTCAATTATATAGCGTGCCGGAGCTGAAAAAAAGTTTAAGAGAGACTGATCTAGATGGAATGCAACTCTATACATGGTGCGATGTCCCTGCAAGAATTTAATTCTTTTGGAATGCAATACCAATAGCAACCAAATTCCCACCATTGACGTTAGTGACGCAAACCCTCTTTTCATTCCCTACTTTCATTATGGAAATAAGTGGAAAGAACGATAGCAAATGAACCCATGTGAGGCAAGCAGTTCTGTCTGCAAGCATGGCCAGCCACCACTTCACCAAGGGCCTTGTACTTACCACTTTGGGGAGCAGAGCTGCGACCACATCTTTGATAGCTTCCCGTAAGTGGGATACGTCAATGACAGACCCCAGGGTCAGCAGAGCGTCCTAGAAGAACAGAAACAGATATAGGGATCATTACATCCTATCAGTCCAGTTATTAAAATCTTAGGAGTATACCTTGACTGAAACTTATCGTTCGATGCTCAACTTGATGCTTTAGTAAAGAAAAGAGTTTTTCACACTATGGAAGCTTCGCACAATCAAATCTTATTTTGACTTTTCGTCTTTTTAGGTTGATTGTGCAGTCCTTGGTTCTGAGTACTTTAGACTATTGTAACATCATTTATCTAGGTTCTTATAAAAAAAAATTATCCAAATATGGCTGTGCGTCTAATTTTCAATCTAAAAAAATTAGCACTTGTAACACCATACTATTGAAAGTTGCATTGGCTTCCGACAGAGGCAAGAATAATTTTTAAATTGACCTGTATTTGTTATAAAACATTGATGGTCTTAAACCAAGTTACCTTTCAGATCATTTTGAATTAGTAGAAAACAAACGTTCTTCACGAAAAACAACCTTATTTTTTTCCCCCTCAATAAAAGGTTGTGTGTACAAAAGATTTCTTAATAGAACCCTCTCCTTTCAAGCAGGACTTTGGAACAACAAAGGTTTTAATGGTTTGTTCTTAAGTTCTTCTTCTTACCAGGCCTTTAGAAGGGCTTCAAAGAAGGTTTGGATAGGTTCCTAGAGGATAAGGAGATTGAGGGGTACAGATAGGAGTTGAGCTAGGTTATAGGAATAGTCAGGGACCCCTGCACAGGCGATAGGCCTGAGGGGCCGCCGCGGGAACGGACTGATGGGCGGGATGGACCACTGGTCTGACCCAGCAGCGGCAGTTCTTATGTTCTTATAATGTACTGTGTTTTGTGGTGTAAATTCACTATGTTTTAACAGTTCTTACCTCTTATTGTACCTCTTACCAGGTATGGCGGTATATAAATACATTTATTATTATTATTATTATTATTACATGGTAAAGGCAGCGATGTCACCTACTGTCCTCCCCATATTAACCACCTTGTTTTGAGAAGCTTATACAGTCAATGACGGGAAAACTATTTGAACGTTCGTAGGCAAGAGGCAGCACTTAATGGGGTTACTTTCTAATGTCTTATAACATCAGAGTAGAGCGTGGTATGGTTGCAGCTCCTCAGAATCAGTGCACACTAGAGAATGACACGGTGGCGGTTTACCCGCGGCCACCGCATTTTAGCCGCGGGTCACCCGCCGAAAACGGGGAAGAAAACTAGCAGTCGCTGCGGCGACGGGGACAAGGCCATTCACCGCCCGCGGGGCGGTGAATGGTCTTGTCTCCGCAGTGAGGTATCAAGGATCGCGCGGTCCCCGCAGCCACCGCCCGCCCGCCCGTAGCATTTAGCCAGCTCCCTCCCTCCACCTCACCTTAAATTTCGAGTTTTCCGGCTTCCTTTTTTCCGAGCCGCACGTGTTCAAAAATCCGTGCACGCGCGGCTGCGCGAGTCAATCAATCTTCTCCTCTGACGCAACCGGAAACAGGAAGTTGCAGGAGAGGAGAAGTTTGATTGACTCGCGCAGCCGCGCGTGCACGGATTTTTGAACACGTGCGGCTCGGAAAAAAGGAAGCCAGAAAACTCGAAATTTAAGGTGAGGTGGAGGGAGGGAGCTGGCTAAATGCACGGCTTTTTGAACGCGTGCGGCTAGGGAAAAAGGAAGCCGGCAAACTCGGAACGAATATAAGGTGAGGTGGAGGGAGGGTGGAATACGCTAAATATTAGAGTACTAAGGCTTATATGGATGCTGCGGGGACGGTGACGGGGCGGTGAATGAGATGGCAGTGGCGGTGACGGGGCGGTGAAAGGGATGGCAGTGACGGTGACGGGGCGGTGAATGGAATGGCGGTGACGGGGTGGTGCAGAGGATGGTGGGCCGGGGACGGGGCGGTGACGGGGACAGATTTTTTCTCCGTGTCATTCTCTAGTGCACACATCCAGTATGCCTCAGTTACTACTGTGCACAAATGAACCGTGAAAACACAGGGAAGACATTTATCCACTCAGGGCCTGATTCTATAGTGGTCATCGCTCCGTAAGGTTGTTGATCGGCCTCATGGTGACGGGCATTGCTAGGCATCCTAAGGCAGGTACCGATGTATTAGGCCAGGCTTTACCTCAGACACCTAGTGACGCCCAAGTCAACCACACCTATTCTCCGCCTCTAACCACACCTACTTTTTCAGGCAGACATTATAAAGCGTCAGAAGGCACCTTGACTTAGGCGACGGAAGAAATTGCACAAACTAAATTAACAAAATAATTTTTTTAATGTTTTTAACGTCGTGGCCAATTACTGTGGCATTTAACCCATTAAAAAGCAATCAAGTTGCATGCAAATTTTAGCTAGGCATTGCTAGACATCCATGATTAGGGCCCCCTAGTGGCATCTAACAGGCATCATTTATAAAATCAGGCCTTCATTGTATAACTTTGCATACGCATTACTGACGCTAAGCGCTCCAAACTGCACACACGGGTTATAGAATACGTACAGGTGCACGTGCATCTTAATTGACTAATGATCTACTAAGCTACTGGTGCTAATTAGAATTAATTGATACTAATTCTAGGGTTACCAGGCATCCATGTCCTCTTTTTAGAGGACTGTCCAGGTGCCTGGAGGGATTTCCAAAACCCGGCAGTTTGTTCAGGTTTTGGAAGGCCCCCGAGCTCGGGGCCGTGTATGGAGACCCTCTGCGCTTGCGCAGATGTCGTGATGATGTCATATGCACACACGCATGCACTTGATGTCATCGCATCGATGTCTGCATATGCACAGAGGCGTTCCAGACACGACCCTGAGCTCAGAGAAATTTGTGTGGGGCGGGGTGGGGGGCAGAACAGGGCGGGGCCCTCTTTTTTTAAAGTGGAAATCTGACAACCCTAGTTAATTGGCACTAATTTGCATAACTGTACTTGATTGTTATTCTTGGAACTGTACAATGCAAATTCTTTACTGCCTAACTGCAAGGAGGTTATGGGCATGAGAGGGGCATGGGCTAATCAGAGTCAAAGAATGTGGTAAAAGCAATTAGCTTAGCAGGGTTTAAAAAGGTTTGGATAATTTCCTAAAAGAAAAGTCCATTTCTAGGATAACCAGCATAAAATCTGTTTTACTCTCTTGGGATCTTTTATGGCTGCTTATTTGGCAGATTGATATTGGTTTGTTGTAGACAACACTCCACTCACTCTCATATCTAAAACTCATGAGTCCTTCGTCAACTTTGCTTTTCCTAAACATTCTGTCCTGTATCCTACAAAGTGGTAGTTCACCAACTTGCAAATAATTTTGCTTTCAGGTTAATGAGCTAATTTTCAGCTAATGTTCATTTAGGACTGATCAAGTGACACAGTCCAATAGGGAACAGCATTAAGTGCTGGAAAATTAGCCATTTCCTTTCAACACACCTCATCCAGCACGCTGTAGACATAACCAAGGCAGAAGTAATCTGTTTCCTTAACAACACATACACACAGAGCACGGAGAAAGAAAAATCACGGAATATTTGTTTAAAACTGAAAGGTTTTCTCTGCAGAAAAACTGCCTCAGGCAGGTTCAGCGCTCAGCAGAAAGACCAATCCTGTTTGACTTAATAAGATGCACAATTCTGTTTGTCTTCCTTGAATAATTAGGGTCTATAGGAGACTGGTGCACCCCAGAACCTGTGAGGAAGCGGATGAGAAGCTAAAGGGATTTCCATTTTAAACCAGCTACATGAGCGTTTCCAGACTGTTCCTTCCCCACCAGTGCGCTGGGACATTACGTATTCCAAAGCGTGTGTTCTACATTCCATCCCATATGCAGTATACATCCCCCCCGTCAACCCAAAAGGATAAGCACATTATTTACATACTCACTCGTGAGTCACACCGTGAAATTTGAGGCCATCAATTGTGCCACTGCAACATCACATGCCACCTTTGTAGTGGCCAAGGAATGCCATGAGCCAGCTCCACCTGAACGAATGCCGCGTGAGGTGGGAGTGGGATTCTTTTTTTTAAGCTGCGTGATCTGTTACGCACGAGGCCTGACAATTAAGTCCGTTTAGAATATGGTGTGCAATTCTGGAGGCTGCACCTTCAAAAAGATGTACAAAGGATGGAGTCGGTCCGGAGGAAGGCTGCTAACGACCGATAACTGACGTTAACTGGCACCCATTAGCATTCTCCTGTATAAGGCAGTGGATCTGATTCTACATACAGTGCCTAAAACACAGACAAGGAGCAGGACGGTGCTTATCGCCATTTATAGAACTGCGCCTAAGGTAGACTTGGGTCCTCTTTTACAAAGGTGCACTAAGCGTTTTAGCGTGGATTTAGCATGCTAACCGCATCTGGAGTACATAAGCACATAAGCACATAAGCATGGCCTCTGCCGAGTCAGACCATAGGTCCATCATGCCCAGCAGTCCGCTCCCGCGGCGGCCCCCCAGGTCAATGACCTGTAGTGATCTATTACTCAAGAGCATTTTGTCTTGTATAGTAACCCTCTAATTGTACCCCTGGATTCCCTTACCCCTCAGGAATTCGTCCAATCCCTTTTTGAAACCCAAAACCGTACTCTGCTCAACCACCCCCTCTGGAAGCGCATTCCAGGTGTCCACCACCCTCTGGGTAAAGAAGAACTTCCTAGCATTTGTTCTAAAACTATCTCCCTTCAATTTTTTTGAGTGTCCTCTAGTTCTTGTTGCCCCCGCCAGTCTGAAAAATCTGTCTCTCTCTACCTTCACTATACCCTTCATGATCTTATAAGTTTCTATCATATCCCCTCTAAGTCTCCTCTTTTCTAGGGAAAAGAGCCCCAACTTCTCCAGCCTCTCAGCATACGAGAGGTTTTCCATGCCCTTTATCATTTTTGTCGCTCTTCTCTGGACCCTCTCGAGTATCGCCATATCTTTCTTTAGGTACGGCGACCAGTACTGGACGCAGTACTCCAGATGCGGTCGCACCATTGCCCTGTACAGCGGGAGGATAACTTCCTTGGTTCTGGTAGTGATACCTTTTTTGATAATGCCCAACATTCTGTTCGCCTTTTTTGAGGCCGCTGCGCATTGTGCTGCCGGTTTCATTGTTTTATCCACCAAAACCCCCAAGTCCTTTTGTTCAATATTGGTCACCGTACCTCAAGAAGGACATGGCGATACTTGAGAGGGTTCAGAGAAGAGCGACGAAACTGATAAAAGGTATGGAGAACCTTTCATACGCAGACAGGTTGGAAAGGCTGGGGCTCTTCTCCCTGGAGAAGTGGAGACTCAGAGGAGACATGATAGAGACTTTCAAGATCATGAAAGGCATAGAGAAGGTGGAGAGGGACAGATTCTTCAGCCTATTGGGAACCACAAGAACAAGGGGGCACTTGGAGAAATTGAAAGGGGACAGGTTTAGAACCAATGCTAGGAAATTCTTTTTCACTCAGAGGGTGGTGGACACCTGGAATGCACTTCCGGAGGTTGTCATAGGACAGAGTACATTACGGGGTTTCAAAGAAGGATTGGATAGATTCCTGAAGGATAGGGGGATTGAGGGATACAGATAGAGGTAGAGATAGGTTATGAATAGGGTATAGATAGAAGGACAAGGGGGATTAAATGATTTAGACAAGCATCACCTTACAGGTCATGGACCTGATGGGCCGCCGCGGGAGCGGACTGCTGGGCGCGGTGGACCTCTGGTCTGTCCCAGCGGAGGCAACTTCTTATGTTCTTAATAACACGCATTTAGCGTGTGTTTAGCGAGCATTAAAACGTAGCGTGCGCTAAAAAGCTTAGCGCACCTTTGTAAAAGAGGGGGTCAGGTGCCAGGAGGTGTCTTAACCTTCTTAAGTGCCATGAGCACCTGTGTGAGTCCCAGTGATTTGATATCGGCCAGTTTTCGTGGCAGAATGCAGAAGGCGATTGCCGGGCCTTTCTTCTGCGCGGTATAAATTTGACATTTTCACATCAAACGTGATCCTCCGCCTCCAGCGCTGCCCAGATGGTGTGGGCCATCGTTAGTCCGACATCTCCACTGAAACCCTTCTGCCTTGGGAGGTTCTGCGGGTAGTGGAACTGCCGTCGGCGTAGCTTTCAGCTTCACAGATGCGCGCAAGCCCCAGTGGCACGAAAAGCCCGTGTCCCATGACTGAAGGCCTTAACCTTAGGTACACCCTATTTACGCCAGGGTTTTCTTGGCCAAAATACTAGCATCTAAGCCCTAGACAGGTGCCTACCCTGCCAAGAATCTGCTCCTAACCGTACCTACTTTCTGGCGACAATTAAGTCCCTAGATTGGCTAGCGCTTAAATTTAGGCATCTTTTATAGAATCGGGGCCAGCGTGCCTAACTTTCATAGCGCATATTTCAAAAGGGGGTGGGGCCAAGGACGTGTCGCACATCTAGTTATAGAATACCGGCCCAGTGAGATTAGGATTCCAGTGGAATATGAGCATATGGCGCTAGCGGTCTGTAAAAGGAGCAGGGAAAGCAGCTTGAACAATTAGTAAGTGATTTCCCCCCTCCCGCTGCTAAAAAAGAGGAAGGGCTTAACAGAGGCCACGCCTTCTCTATTATGAGCAGAATGTGTGGGGTTCTGCAGACCGGTTTGTACCTAGGCTTGGAAAAAGGACCAAACATTGCTTGTTGCTTTTACTAAGAATGCTGTACTAGGAGTTCCTTGCTGAAAAAGGACTATTTTTGGACCCAGATTTCTTTCTTTCTTTAAGTCTGAGCCTCAAACTAACATTTAGAGAAACATTCCTTAACAGAGAAACATCTTTAATTCCACAGAGCTGAGTTTCCTTAAATTGCAGCTGGGAAGGGCTGCTCCTGAAGAGTTTTGCTCTGTAGCCCATAATTGCTTTGAGCTCTGGGGGTTCATTTGCATAAGACTTTTTTCTAAGTTGCCCCATTTTGCTCTTTAGATGTGCCTTAATCCTGGAAAAGAGAGACAGAACTTTATGCGTTAAGAAGTTTTGCAAATTGAACAGAGTTTACAAAGTTTTCTTCTAAAAACTCTTGACAGAACTTTAAATTGGAATTTTACCTTGAGCTATCCAGGAGCATAAAATAAAGACCCTAGAAAGGGAAGCAAGCCTTTCCGAGGGAATGTGTGGTAGATTTGTTTGCATTCAAAGCATATAAAACTAGATTCCATACATGTTGCCTATATAAAATTGGCACAAAAAAATGCAAATTCTTATATCTACCTGTATATTAAATGCAGATTCCCCCTTATTCTCCCCTGATTTGAACATGACCCCTTCCATTTCTGCATCTCCAATCTAGGTGCCTAACTTTGGTCTCCTTATATCAAGCTGCATTAGGTTTCTTTGTATTTGTAATTGCAGGAACTTGTCCTAACTTCTTAAAACCAGCTACACTATCCACTCTTACCACAACCTCTGGCAACCTGTTCCAGAGCTTAACCATTCTACTCCACTCAGGATTTTGTAGACTTCAACCCTATCTCCCCTCAGCCATCTGTTTTCCAAGCAGAAGAGCCCTAAGCATTTTAGTCTTTCCTCATACGAGAGGAGTTCCATCCCCTTTACCATCTTGGTCGCTCTTCTTTGAACCTTTTCTAGCCTTAGTTCAATATTTACTAATATTTTCTGATTCTAGATCCTCTGTGTTCATCCCACGCTTCTTTGAATTCAGTCACCGTGTTCCTCTCCACCACCTCTCTCGGGAGCGCATTCCAGGCATCCACCACCCTCCCTCTCCGTAAAGTAGAATTTCCTAACATTGCCCCTGAATCTACCACCCCTCAACCTCAAATTATGTCCTCTGGTTTTACCATTTTCCTTTCTCTGGAAAAGATTTTCTACGTTAATACCCTTCAAGTATTTAAACGTCTGAATCATATCTCCCCTGTCCCTCCTTTCCTCTAGGGCAGGGGTGTCCAATGACGGTCCTCGAGGGCCGCAATCCAGTCGGGTTTTCAGTATTTCCCCAATGAATATGCATTGAAAGCAGTGCATGCACACAGATCTCATGCATATTCATTGGGGAAATCCTGAAAACCCGACTGGATTGCGGCCCTCGAGGACCGACATTGGACACCCCTGCTCTAGGGTATACATATTCAGGGTTTCCAGCCTCTCCTCATTCGTCTTCTGGCGCAAGCCTCCTATCATTTTCGTCACCCTCCTCGAACCACTTAAGAACATAAGAATTGCCATTGCTGGGTCAGACCAGTGGTCCATCATGCCCAGCAGTCCTCTCACGCGGCGGCCCTCTGGTCAAAGACCAGCACCCTTAACTGAGACTAGCCCTACCAGCGCACATTCTTGTTCAGCAGGAACTTGTCTAACTTTGTCTTGAATCCTCGGTTCCCAGGTGGAGAGTGATGAGAAAAAAGCAAATGCGCTAAACAAATACTTCTGTTCTGTGTTCACAGAAGAAAATCCTGGAGAAGGACCGAGATTGTCTGGCAAAGTTACATGAGAAAATGGAGTAGACTCTGCGCCATTCACAGAGGAGAGTGTTTATGAGCAACTTGAAAAACTGAAGGTGGACAAAGCAATGGGACCAGACGGGATCCATCCCAGGATACTAAGGGAGCTAAGAGAGGTTCTGGCGATTCCTATTAAAGACTTGTTCAACAAATCTCTGGAGATGAGAGTGGGAGTCTTTATCTACTAAGTCTATTCCCTTCATTATCTTGAATGTTTCTTTCAAATATGTCCCCTCTCGGTCTCCTCTTTTCAAGGGAGAAGAGGCCCAGTTTCTCTAATCTCTCGCTGTATGGCAACTCCTCCAGCCCCTTAACCATTTTAGTCGTTCTTCTTTGGACCCTGGCCACACTGTTTTTAGTCCATTTCTTTATTTGTGTATCTTACATCAACTGGACCCCTGAGGAAGGCTTGTTAACCGAAACACGGACCATGAAGGGTCCGGTTGGACTATTATATTTGTATTTTAATGGTTTTATTGTGAAGAGCGAAAAATAAATCATCTTTCAGAACATATATATCCACAGTCTTTTGTTTTTATCGCTGGATTGATTTTACTGTGGATTATTAGGTCGTCTTTTTGGTTTTTCTTGCGTTGGTTTCAAGAGTGCAGCAGTATTTAAAAAAGTGAAACAAACGAATAAATAAATAAAAACCATTTTGTTTTTATCTCCTGTAAGGCACAATTGGGCTCCTTCTTGACAGATTAGATTAATGGCATGCATTAAATGATAACATTAAGGAAAAAGGCCAGAGCAAAATAGAAACGTTCCGTTGACTGACAGAAAGCTTGTCACCTTTGCTTAGACAGATGCTCTACCTTTCCTGTACTTGACCTTTCCTGCTCTCACTTTCGGTCCCTCTGATAGATGCTTCCTGTGATGTGCTTTGGAAATGTTAATGTATGCAAGGGCTGAGCTGAGGCGGGCTGGGTTCAGCTATGAGCGAGGAGGTAGATGGGAGGTCCCCCCCCCTCAATAAACCAGCAGTAACCAGAGAGCTAGCTTTGTTCCTGGGGCATGCAGAGATGGCTACAGGGTGAGATTTCCCCCTGCAGTAGCCCCGGTTGAGCACAGGCTTACGACTGGCACTGCCAGCCTCTTGCGGCAGTGGGGTGAGGGAGGAGAGTTTTGTTCTGGGTGCAGGCAGTCTGTCATCCAGGCGTAGCTGTGTAGGCTGAGAAATATCAATCAGATAACTCCAGATAACTGGGCAGATCGCCATTTTCTTCACATGGGTTTATTGTTCAGATTCTATAAAGCAAAGCAGGACTATATGTCCATATTTACCACACATAAACCGAGATTCGGGGCCCAAAAAAATGGCCTTAAAGTGGGGGTCTTGGTTTATATTCGGGTCCTCAGAAGGTCTGGATCTACCCTCCTGTTGAGAAAAACCTCTAAAATGCAGGTGGAGCAAATGTCCATTTTTGAACTTACGAGAAGTCTATTTTTTTTTTTTTACATTCTCAAACCCCACCCATCACCCCTCCAAAAAAACACAATACCAATTTAAAAGTGTACAAAACAAGCCATTTGCATGTCGGAGGACCAGCATTTTTAATGGACTGGCCACACAGACTTGCCAGCAGACCTTTGGGAGCACCCTAGGGGGCACTGCTGTGAACTTCACATTAAGGATGCCAGATACACACCTCACCACCATACATTATATGGTGAGCCCTCCAAAACTCCCCCCAAACCTACTATGCCCACCTGTCTACCACCCCAATAGCCCTTATGTCTGCAGGTGGCACCTATATGGCAGTAAAATGGGTTTTGGTGGGCTCACACTTTCCACCATAAGTGTACTAGTGAGGGTGGCATATGGGCCTAGGTGCCCTTCTCTGCAGCCCACTGCACTGAACTGCTTGTGGACTGGCCATAGCATCTGCAGCTGTCATAGCAACTGATACGGACTATTTCGTGCAGATATTTTGTGGGTAGGAGTGGGGAGTGGGCAGTGGGGAGTGTGCGGGGGCCATATTTTCATCCCTCCAGATCTAGCCCCAAACATCCAAATTATGCCTTGGACACTTTGTAACTTGTTTATCGCTGGCATCAGAGAGCATGCCTAAGCACGGGCACACCAGTGCCAACTTATACCCACCATGGACGTGGCATCAGAGGGCATGCCTAAGCACGGGCACACCAGTGCCAACTTACACCCAGCACGGACGTGACATCAGAGGGTATGCCTAAGCACGGGCACACCAGTGTCAGCTTACACCTGCCACAGACATGGCATAAGAGAGCATACCTAAACTGGGGCACAACGATGCCAGTTTACCCCTGCCATTGACATGGCATAAGAGGGCAAGCCTAAGCATGGGCACACCGAGGCCAGTTTAAGCTAGGCACCAAGATGCCATTTTGCAATTGGCACTAAGCACATTGCATCTGACGTGTACGGCTGGACATTATTTGCATTTGTACATGTTCACATAGGTGCATTAATAACTACAGTAGAATCCTGCATTTAAAGGCAGACTTTCCACCCAACTTCAGGCATCCTTGAATTCTGCGCTGTTTTGACTCTTCTGAACCCTGTTCCACATCTCCACCAGCCTCTCAGTGTTTCTTTAGAGCTCCACTTCCTTCGGCATCAGCCAGTGAGCGACCCCTTGTCCCTGAGCTATGGAAAATGACATCTTTATTGAATCCCACTAGATAATGGAATCTTTCTTTTCAAGTGCATTTTGTAGCTCCTATGGTTTCTCAAGGCTCGGTATAAAAAAAAATCCATCTAAATAATATTTTGAAGAGGCTGATTCCTGAATATTCTGTTTTCATTACCAAGTGAAGAGAGCAGAAGCCACACAAGCCAGCCTACCTATGTTTTCAAATTAGCGTAGCGTAATGGCATTTATTATTGCTTCCAGAGTACTGCACGTGATCCTGTGATTGCAATGTGCTGCTTGACTTGCTTGTTTTTGCTTGAACAATGCACCTTGAAAATCACTGGCAGTTCAATAATAAATGCATTTACAGCATCCTGTCACTTTTATTTTATGTTGAATTATGCAAAAAAAAAAAAAAAATAAAGGAGCCATTTTCTTATAGAGAGTGACATCATATATTGCCCATCTAATAAGTATATTCTTTGGGGTCAATATCAAAGGTTCTTATCCATGTAACAGCTCCTACTATCAGGATAAGGGCTGCTGATTGAGATTGTCTAGACTGAGTTCCTCTGAATATCTTTACAACCAACCTCATACATAGTAACATAGTAGATGACGGCAGATAAAGACCCGAATGGTCCATCCAGTCTGCCCAACCTGATTCAATTTAAATTTTTTTTTTCTTCTTTTAGCTATTTCTGGGCAAGGATCCAACGCTCTGCCCGGTACTGTTCTTAGGTTCCAACTGCTGAAGTCTCCGTCAAAGCTCGCTCCAGCCCATCTACACCCTCCCAGCCATTGAAGCCCTCCCTAGCCCATCCTCCCCCAAACAGCCATATACAGACACAGACTGTGCAAGTCTGCCCAGAACTGGCCTTAGTTCAATATTTAATATTATTTTCTGATTCTAGATCCTCTGTGTTCATTCCACGTTTCTTTGAACTCAGTCACAGTTTTACTCTCCACCACCTCTCTCGGGAGCGCATTCCAGGCATCCACCACCCTCTCCGTAAAGTAGAATTTTCTTACATTACTCTTGAATCTACCACCCCTCAACCTCAAATTGTCCTCTGGTTTTACCATTTTCCTTTCTCTTGAAAAGATTTTGTTCTACGTTAATACCTTTCAAGTACTTAAACATCTGAATCATATCTCCCCTATCCCTCCTTTCTTTTAGGGTATAAATATTCAGGGCTTCCAGTCTCTGTTCATACATTTTTTGGCGCAAACCTTCTATCATTTTTGTCGCCCTCCTCTAGACCGCTTCAAGTCTTCTTACCTCAGCAGCACTGTTCCCTTTAAGTTGAGCGGGAGTATTCCAACTGCGTTGCTGCCAGTAGGGGGTGGTGCTTTAATATTGTATTTTCAGTTGCTAGGGACACGCAGGTCCCCTGGAGTCCTGCAAAGATTTTCTGTCCCTCACATTAGATAGATTGTGAGCTCACCACTGGGTCAGATAGGGGAAAGAAAATGTTTGAAGTACCTCTATATAAACCACTTTGAATGTGGTTGTAAAGCTACAAAAAAGGGGGTATACAAGTCCCAATCCCTTTCCCTCTTGGAAATGTAATAATGAAACAGCACCACCCAGTGGCAGGACTGTAGCTAGAGGACTCCTGCTTAGCTTAGAAGGAGCATTGCTTTGCACTATAGAGCATTTCTATAACTCGATGCCTCAAGGAAGGCACCTCAATACCATGCATTGAACACCAGTTCTATAATGCATCGATGCACCACCATTTAGGTAGTGCATAGATGTAAGATGGCATGCTTAAATGTGCCATTGTATAGTATTCTAGGTGTGTATATCAGTAAGAGACACCCCCATGCTCCATCCAGTGACATAGAAAGGGGGGTAGACTGCCCTGGGTGCCATCATCATTGGGGGGGCGCCGGTGCCTCTACGCCCCCACAAACCTCTTGACATGTTGCCAGCACGAGCAGCATCTTCCACTTGTTGCTCATGCTGGCCTTGGCTCCATTCTGATGTCACTTCCTGGTCATGAGACCAGGATGTGATGTCAGAAGGGGGACCGAGGCTGGGGGAAGGAGGGGCACTCAAGCGGTAGGGAAGAGTGGGGGGGGGGATATGGTGCAGCGATGCAAGGCACAGGTTCCAGCCTCCCTCGCTACGCCACTGGCCCCATCCATATGGGTGCCCCGTCAAATGTGCGCAGGACAATTGCACGCCGACAATTGTGCCCCAACATTTGCACACACTGACAAATGCGTGCACTGAATGGGAGGTGAACCGACAATTGCACCCTGTTGTCTTTTTGAGGGTTACAAAGTAATCTTCTTTTTTGAGGGGGGGAGGGTTGGGGGGCAGTGTGTGGTGCAGTGGTTAAAGCCACAGCCTCAGCACCCTGAGATTGTGGGTTCAAATCCCACACTGCTTATTTTGGCCCTGGGTAAGTCACTTAATCCCTCATTGCCCCAGGTACATTAGACAGAGTGTGAGCCTGCCAGGACAGACAGGGAAAATGCTTGAGTACCTGCATGTACACCACTTAGGTTATTAGTGGTATATAAATACTTATAAAATAAAAAAATAACTTCCTATCTAGTGCTAGGGTTAGGTTTACATCATGATTATGGGAACCCTTTTAGTAGATATCTGGAAGGCCCTGATTTGCTCAGACTCCTCAGGCCCCGTCCCTTGGGAGGGGCTTGAGGCGCCTTAGGCCCCTCCCAAGGGACGGGACCTGAGGAGTCTGAGCAAATCAGGGCCTTCCAGATATCCTTGATGGGCCGCAATTGTCCTGCGTGGATTTGTCGGCGGATGCCCCTTGCAGTTATATGCTATAAGACTTAGCCTCCCCTATAGAGTAGCACCTATGGCCAGATTCAGTAAATGGTGGTGAAAGGTAGGCACCCAGAAAAATTCACCCTCAGCGCTATTCTCCAAAGGCTGCTCCAGACGTATTCTGGTACCCAGTTTTGGGCGCAAGAACTTCCGCCAACTGAAACCTGGAGTACTACTTGGGCGTACCACCCCCAAATTCTCTAACACTGCGCATAATTCTTTAGAATGCTCCTGATCTGCCTAGACGAGAGAGGATTTGGGCATGGATCTTTGTAGAATCGTTTGCAGCCAGATCCACCAGTAAAGCCAGATCAGAGCAAATTATCATCAATTATGGATTGTTAACAGCGCGTTGAACTAATTTATTTGTGCATGGATCTCAGCAACGCATTGAATTTGGGGCATCCAAAGTTGAGTGCCAATTATGGAACTTAGGGGTTAAGAACATAAGAATAGCCTTATTGGGTCAGACCAATGGTCCAAATAGTCCCATTTTTCCAGGTCAGTAGTACCTGGCAAAAGCCTAAATAGTACACTTGTGTGCATACTGAAAGTGCCAAAAAGACCACCACATGCACACAAGCCCAATTCTAGAATTACCCATCACATAGTCGGGGCCAGAATGGTCTCACAACTCATCTGGATAATTGCAATATTCAGTCTGCTATCCAGATCACTTATCTGGATAACTTTCAATGCAGAAAGCTTGCCGTTATCCAGGTAAATTCCAGCACTGACTGTCTTATCCAGATTTTCAGGGATGGCCACTCTTCCGAGAGCGACACTGAACATCTACAAGGGTGAATCAAAAATTGAAGGCAGTTGTTAAATTACACGAGAACCAGAGCAGAGCTAGCGAAATGCAACATATGTACTCGTATATTGCCTGTTGGATTGTTCGTCCATACACAGTGCAGCACAAGGCCTTTAGTTGTGCGACAGCCAAGCGGTCAGAAACATTGGCGCTCCATTTCAAGATTGCACCAACAAAGAACAGCATGCATTAGTGCACTTTCTTTGGACAGAGGGAGTGAAACCTGTGGAAACTCACCATCGGATATTGACTCAGTATGGAGATAGCACCGCGAATCAATGAAAGGTTTATGAGTAGGAAAAAGGTTTAAAGTGGAAAGTACAGGTGTAACTGATGAAGGTCATTCTGGTTGCCCATCAACATCGAACACATAAGAGCACACTGACATGGTGGATGCCTTGATGAGGGAAAGCCAACAGATAATGGTGTCTCAATTGCCTGAAAATTGGAATATCAGCTATGGATTTGCACTTGCCAGAATGCATGATGACTTGGGATACAGGAAAGTCTGCGCACGATGGTTTCCCACACACCTTTCCGATCTGCACAAGCAACAGCGTGTGAAGTTTGAGATGGTATGAAGAAGATCTGAGTATTCTGGAGAGAATTGTCACCGATGATGAAACATGGGTGCATCACTGAGACCCGGTGAGCAAAAGACAAAGCATGATGAAGTAAAGGAAGCGGCTCCCTACCCAAACCCAATCAACAGGGACCCTAAGAAATTTGGCCAATAGGTATAGCCTCAGTAGCCTCCCAAGTCGACTTGGAGACAGTAGGCGGACCACTCAACCACTTGCCCCATATGATAATACAAAGCATCACCATTAAAGCACAAAATTCCATAGTTAAGTATATTCTAGAATGAAAAGTATTCTGGAAAACTGTGTTCAAATCTAGACATTGTTCAGATCAGACGAGGAACACAAAGTACAAGCTGCCCCACATAATACGATTTAATGGCCAAAATGTGAGCAATGATTTGCACTAATGTGATTTCATGGGACATGGCAAAGAACATTGAGAGTGTTATTATGTTAGACCTTGATGTGCATCATTTGTTAACTTTCTTCTCCATCTATTCTGCAGCAAATCAGGGATGGCAGCTGTGGTGGTCTGGGCTTCTCTTTGGATTAGAGCATTTGCAAGGACAGATGTTAAATGTAGCGCTTGGAGGGGGCTGACCTTTTCACTTAGCAGAGCTATTTCAGGTTGCTATTGCTTGTAGTGACTCAAAGGAAGGCATAACCCCCCCCCCCCCCCAAAAAAAAAAAGAAAAAATCCGTAACAAGAATAACCTTACTGGGTCGGACCAATGGTCTATCTAGCCCAGCATCCCATCTTCATGGTCGCCAATCTAGGTCCCAAGTACCTGGTAAAACCCCAAAGAGTAGCAACATTCTAGAACCCCAAAGAGTAGCAGCATCCCATGGTACCAATCCAGGGCAAGCAATGTCTTTCTCCGTATCTGTCTCAATAGCAGACTGTGTACCTTTCCTCCAGGAACATTAACCTAGTAGCTTGGTGGCAGTGCTCTGAGTTGCCACGTTGGAAATCTTGGTTTGGCTCTTGAGACAGACTTCTGCGGCTCCACTCACAGGGCCTGAGGATGCTGACACAGAGGTGTACGGAGCCCTGGTGAAGGGGGCTGGCAGTCACAGAAGTGTCAATTCCAAGTGATTATTTAGCACGCTCTAAATGCTAACGCGTCCATAGGCTATAATGGACGCATTAGCGTTTAGCGCATGCTAAAACAGCTAGCGTGCCTTAGTAAAATGACCACATAGTGCCTAATATGCAATATAAATAATTACAGACAATAAAATGAATATCGCTCTTAATCTTGTGGAAGTACTCAGCCATAGTCTGGGAAGAAAGTGAAGGAGGGGTTGGAAGTGAGGGCACTGTGAGTAGAGAGTTAAGTGTGATAAAGAGACTGTGAGGGTTGCATCCGAGAGAATTAGTCAATCTTGTGGGTTGGAAGGAGGTCAGCGGGAATTTGAATGTGTGAAGTCCGCACGAGTGCGAGATTTCAGCCAGATCGGACACGGGAACATAAGTAGCGGATCATAGAGGTCCAGCCAGGGCTGAGGTTTGGCACGCTATACAGAACATGACATGGGAGGAGTGATGAGAGAATAGTATTATAGGAAAAGACAGATTTACATATCATAGTGTTTGAGAGGAAGAGGAGAGAGTGGTGGAGAGAGCGCATGGGCCAATAGCCTGAAGTTTTCTGAAAGTATTGGTGAGGGTCAGTCATGTCTGGGGGGGGGGGGGAGGGTGATAAGTTGTGAAGGTTATGAGATGATGGTCAGAAAGACCAGCACAAGAACTGAAATGTGCTACTTGAGGCTAGATGGTGGGTGATAAAAGGGGGATAAACATGAGCGATTCAACTTCAACCTGTTGTGCATTGTGTTTCCCTCAGCCATACTACCATTTTTTTGTAGCTCATGTGTGCTCAAGATACATGGACTCCCGAGGAAGGCTGTGTTGGCCAAATCATGACCACATTGGGTCCTAATATTGTACCTCATATCACCTTCTAGTATGAACAGCTGTTTAGCTATATTTGAATAAAAATTTTCTAGACACATCTTTTGCTATCTTTAAGACTTTTTTTTCCTGGTATCATTCAGATACTGTTTGTGGTTTTTAGTCCACTGTGTTCTGCTATTCAGTTTCACAATTCCACACTTGCATCCCATTATCCGCATTCCTGCCAATGGAAAGTTCAACAAAAATTACTTCTTGGAAATGGAATTTCATTATTGCATTTCTCCTTTGGGTTTGGGAGACATCAGAAGTCAATAGAATGCAGCACCATGGAGAGCTCCAGTGCTGGAATTGAAGGCGCTGAGGCAAGGTCTACCCGGAAACTTGATCACCTCTTGCACAACATGCTCCTACAATTTAAGAGACAGAGAAAGACTCTCTGCTCAACTGTTGTCCAAAATTAGATGATCTCTGTTGCTTCTGCCATTAGCAGTAGTGTATAATAGAAGGATGGGGAAGTAAAGGAGAGGAAGAAGGAATGATGCTGAATTTTAAAATTAATGTAGCCTTATTATTAGAGAGAGAACCAGAATTTTCCCCTCGAGTTTCCAAGTTTTAATGCCAGCTATCCTGTTCTCACATTATAACTCTGAACGTGGAGGGGCATAATCGAAAGGAACGTCTAACTCCGTATTCATCCAAGTCACAATTCGTCCAAAGTAAAAAAACAGTGTAGGACACATTTTCAAAAAATACGTCCAAATTTTTTTCGTTTTGAAAATCGTCTAACTATACGTCGTGCTGATCTGATCGTTCAAGCCGCTAAATCGTCCATCTTTATACTACATTTTCATCCAACTTTTTGTCCAAGTCCAAAACACCTAGAACAAGCCCTGTTGGATGTGGGAGGGGTCTGAAAAGTGATGGACTGAACATTCAGACATGGCACCTAAATAGTGGGGTACCTTACAGGGCACTGCTGTGAACTTCACAAAAAGGGTGCCATGGCTTCTCCTCCCTACAGCTCCCTTATAGGTCATGATGAGCCCCCCAAACCAGCTCCAGAATCCCCTAGACTCACTTATCTACCACCCCAATAGCCCTTATGGCTGCAGGAGTGTTATGCCTAGGGCCAGGGAATAAATGAACTCAGCATACTACGTGACATGTCTCCTCAAGTCTGCTTATCTGACCTCTTTGACCTCCTTGACCTGAGTGTTGCCCACATCACATCAAAGGGAGAGTGAAACCAGATGAGAAGCCGGTTTTCTGCAACACCTCCTTCTGACATCCTGACCTGGGTGTTGTCAAAACACAGAACAAAAGACCAGCACCTGCGGTTTCAACAAGTATCTGCTATCTTGACCTCCTTGACCTGGGTGTTGCCAAAACAAGGAACAAAAGACCAGCACCTGCTGTTTATGCTTTTGAACTCAGCAGATTTCACCCTTTATAAGGACGGGACGCTGCTCCTAACATGAGAATCCATGTCGTCTGGAGGGAGAATCCAAGATGTCTAAAGGGACAGTCCTTTGGTCCACCCACCTATCAATTGCCAGGATTCCCAATTGTGAAGATGATCGTTGTATGGGGTCAAGGTGATGCTATTTTTATTCTTATATAATAAAGGGTTATTGTTTATGCTTTTATATTGTCTGTGTGCTTTTCTGAGTGTCACTGATCATCCCATTTGTCAGAAATTAGTGGCGGAACAAGGAGCCACTTATATGCCAGTACAAAAGGGTTTTGGAGGTGTATAGGAGAGTGCACATGTTTCAGTATCAATGCAGTGATTACAGGGGCTTATGGGCATGGATCCTCCTCTCTATGGGTCCCTAACCCACCCCCAAGATGGCTTAAGATGCCTCTGTGCAGTTCATATGCCAGGCTACCAGGTGATGATGTTCTGGAGGCTGAATTTTCAAGTTGTGATTAATATTTTTATGATGGGTGGGGGGGGGGTGTCGTTGATCACTGGGGTAGTGTATGGGGGGTCTGTATTATGTGTTTGCAGTGCTTATTTGGTCACTTTAGATGGGTTTTTGTGACTTAGACCATGTTTTACATGGTCACAACGTCCAAGTTCCGTCGATCCTGTGCTGTATAACTTTCGGTTATACATGCAGTACGACTAAGTCTAAGCCGGCCCACGTCCCGCCCAAATCCCACCCTCGACACTCCTCCTGACACGCCCCGTTTAGCTCCGGTCGTTCAGCGGCACTATGAAGGCCTAGGTCGTTTATAAATACATCCAAAACCCAGTTTTATTATCGGCACTTGGATGTCTTTAGTTACTGATCATCCAAGTACTGATTTAGGGCAGTTTTTAGACGTTTTTCTCTTTTGATTATGAGCCCCATACTGTATAATGGTCCAATAGTTTCTGAATGTTCACGTTTCCTTCTCTCTCTCTGTCCTTTCCTTTTCCTACTGTTTATCCCCTTTTGCATTCTCTACTTTCTTAGCATTATTCTTCTTTTATATTTGAAGGGGATGGTTGTAAATGTTATTTAGACTGATGGCTCTATCCTCAAAACTAGGGTAGTATCTTTCATGTGTTTCACTTATTAGGCATAAAGACTATGCTTTGAGAAAATGAAGCTGCAGTCCCCATATTTCAAATATTGGCTGTAAAATACAAAAGATCTCTAAGAGGCAGTGCTTGGAGAAAATCCGTCCCCCCTGTGAAGCAGACTAATGGAAACTGCCCCAGGGAAGATAGGAACTTGAGATGCAGTATTAGAGTGTATGTGGGGAAAAATTACCCCCAGTCCCTACTTGAGTTCTCCTTGGTGGTTTGGTGGTACCTGGGCAGCAGCTGAGTCCCTCTTCTTTCACTTGAAACTGTACCAGGATCCAAAATGGTCACATGACCTCTAGCGGTCATCTCTGAGTAGACCACCATAGAGACCCCAGGTAGCTGTTGGAGGAGGGGGGAATCAAGGGGGGGGGGGTCAGAAGAGGGTGGTGACTCCTGGAGGGAAGGAGAAAGACGATGCTGAGAGGGTATCAGAAATGGATTGTGACTTTTGGAGGGATCAGAGTGGAGACTGATGCTGAGAGGATGTTGATGGGGGATTAGAATGCAGGGTGATGGGATCAGAAGAGGATCGTGACTGTTGGGGGGGAGGGGGTGGCGGGAAGAGTGATGTGGGCAAGAGTTTGGAAGAGGCATGTGAGTTGGGAGAAGATTGGAAGGGTGATGTCAAGGTGTTGTGATGGTTGATGCCACCATACCTCCATTGACAGTGTCTGCTACCAGATATCCAGTACCACTCCCGTCCTCTTGACTCGGTGGTTATGCAGCCTCACAATCAGCAGTCATGTCACCAAGCTAACGTTCCCCAATAACAACTCTGTTTCACCCCATGCGACACCCGCTCCTGCCCATATCCGTGGGCAGCATGGGGTTTTTACCACTCACTGCTATTATTAACATGGGAGATATTTTCACAGGTCCGCACTCATGTCTAACATGCAGCAAAACCCAAGCACGCAGCTTAGTAATAGTGACCTAAGTCTGTGACACAAGATAGATTGCTCTGCAAGCAGCATTTCAAACTCTTCCCCAAACCAAGATCCGACAATCTCTTCCATGTTGAGCTTCTTGGTTTGGCCGTGAGCTTTCCACATTTGCTGTCCCTGGTTCAGACTTGGTTGAGTGTTTTATTGTCTTGGTCTTTGAGCTGTTTGGAGGTTTTCAGTTGATTCTATTAGACTGAAGTTCTATATCTAGAAGTAATGACTGGTCCTTGTTTCAAGGCTAGTTGATGGTACAGACTGCAGTTACCTGAGGAAATATCTCTGCCCATGAACCTATCTATTCGGTCTGAATGCTGAGCAGCTACATTCTAATGTATATAGGGGAGCATGAAGGGACTGCAGTATCTTCCTTTAAAGTAACAAACACAAAGAGATGAAGAGAACTACTCAGAAATGGTTTCATGTGGTTAAGCTTGTGAAAGACAATTCTATCAACATTTACAAATGTTGGCCCCCCTGGGGCTGCAGTATAAAGCTTTGCCCAAATTTGAGCATGGATCACAGAGCTGTGCACAAATTAGTTAATAAGCCATTAACTACTACAGTACCACTACTATGAATTATTTCTATAACGCTACCAGACGCATGCAGCGCTGTACAGAGACACAAAGAAAGTCCCTGCACCAAAGAGCTTACAATCTAAACAGACAAACAGGATGTCATGGCTACAGTTAAGGGGAACAATTAATCTGCTGGCTGGGTTGGAGGGCAGAGGGGAGTACAGGACAATCAAGCTATTGTGACATCAGTGATGAGGTTGGCTCTTATTGGTGGAATGAGGCATTATGACATCACAAGCTCAGCTCTGATTCCCAAAGACTGAAATTCTTCACACTACTATGAATTATTTATATGGTGCTATCAGACATACACAGAGCTGTACAGAGTCACAAAGAAGACAGTCCCTGCTTTAAAGAGCTTACAATCTAAACAGACAAGACAAACAAACAGGATGTCATGGGTACAGTTAAAGGGAACGGTTAATCTGCCGGCTGGGTTGGTGGGCAGTGGGGAGTAGGGAGTAGGGTTAAGGATTGAAGGCTTTATCAAAAAGATGGGGTTTCAGTCTGTTATTCACTTTAATTGACACTAATTAAGACTGCTCTATAACACTGCGCACCAAGATTGCAACTCGAAAGAGGGTATGACCAAGCAAGGAGCATGGACAGGTTGGGGCATTCCCCAAATCTAGAATAGAATCATTTATGCACCTGCCATAGTTGCATGCCAGCATTTCAGCGGGTTTTAGCAGACAATTTTTTTGACATTGCGATTTTATCAAATTTTATTCAGCTTGAAACTTGAAACTTGACATACAGTAAATCCTTGCGCCCAAAGCTGGGCACAGGAATCCACACTAATCGCTATTCTTTAAAGGTTGCTTAGCGCTAAGGAACCTTCATAGAACTGATACTTAGCACAGATTTTGACAGGGCCAAACTTTGGCTGTCATTTAGTGGCGTAGAGTTTAGAGGTGGTGAGTTCAATTCCCACGGCAGCTCCTTGTGACTCTGGGCAAGTATTTCTTCCCCACCCACCCCTGTCAATTCACAATGCATATATCTCCACTGGAATCTCCAAGCCCCCTCCTCCAGACCTTCCAAAGTGTCATTGTCAGCATTCTCGAGCCACTACCTAGTGCTCCTTCTTCATGCATGCACAAACACTGAGTATGCATGGCATATTGACGCCAAGAAGCCTGCTGTCACCTTCAGAGAATTAGAGGAGGCCATCAGTTGATGAAACTAGAGAATGACAAGGGGACAAATTTTCTCCGTCCTCGCAGGAACTCAGTTTCCCGTCTCGTCCCTGTGAGTTCCTTTCCTGTCCCTGCCCCATTCCTGCAAGCTCCATTCTCATGTGAACAAGCCTCATACACTTTAGAATCCTAAGTAGCAACATTCTAGAGCTCAGATTGTGATGTCATAATGCCTCATTCCACCAATGCCTAAGCTCCATCATCTGCACAAGCCTCAGACACTTTCAAATCCTAAGTATCAACATTCTAGAGCTCAGATTGTGATGTCATAATGCCTCATTCCACCAATGCCTGAGCTCCGTTCTCATCTGCACAAGCCTCAAACGCTTTAAAATCCTAAGTAGCAACATTCTAGAGCTCAGATTGTGATGTCATAATGCCTCAGTCCACCAATGCTTAAGCTCCGTTCTCATCTGCACAAGCCTCAAACGCTTTATAATCATAAGAGTTTGAGGCTTGTGCAGTTAAGGCAGAGCTTACAGGAATGGGGGCAGGGATAGCGTCAAAACCCATGGGGACGGGACGGGGATATTGAGTTCCTGTCAGGATGGGGACAAATTTGTCCCCGTGTCATTCCCTAGATGGAGCTTGCATCCAGCTGCTGCGGGGTGGGCCTGAGTCCACAGAGAGTGTGCCTCTGCCCACCATACCCATAGGCCACTGCCTCTGCACCATTTCAAATGATCTTTCTGCTCAGCTCTTTCACAGTCTTCATGCTCTTATTTGGGGTGGAGAGTGGACAGGCCAGCAATGCACGGCAAGTTCATACTGAACGTCTCACGTCTGCTTTACGGTACTAGGTCTGCGCTGGCTATAAAGCACAGACAAACCAGAAATACTTACAGCGCCAACATTTTAGCTTTCAGACCTGTAGGCAAAATACCCCACAAACAACCTGCACATTTTAAAAATGGACCTTTAAACATAGAATCCTAATACACGCCAGGAGAACAATCTGCCCACTTGTGCTGACCTAGAGTTCTGCCTTATGTCTAACTCCATTTGTGGTTTCCTGCCTCCCATCAACCTATTAACTTTATATAAAGACCAATATTCCCTTCTGTAGTTACATAACTTCCCTCCTTTCAGCCATTAAAAAAGAAAACAAAAATCAACCTTTTGGAAATGGAGCTGAATATTGCATTACACACACATTATATCTTCATTGTTTTGTCCTCCCCAATTTGTTAATTGTTATTTTAAAAACAATTGTTATATGCATTGAAATATATGATATAGCGTAGATAACAAATCCCAATAAACTTGAAACTTCATTCATTGTACGGCACTGCCACTATGCCAAGCCACACCACTGCGACTTAATATTCTTTACCTGTCTGAACCATCCTGCAGAAGGGGTCAGGGCATGCTCTCTGCTGAAAGGAGTCCTCAAGGTATGAGCAGGACGGTTAAGAAACTCGAAGAAGGTGACAGAGCGACATTCAAGAGTCTCCAGAGTTCCCAGCTAAAACACTGCGAACAGAGAGGCCAAGCATTCCACTGGTGGGTAATACACTCCTTATCTGTAGCATTCCAGAAGGTAATGATAACATTACGGATTAGCTCTCATTATTTCGGCAGAGAAGGTACGAGGCCCCAGTCTGCAATGATGTCACGAAAAAGTAAATTCAAACCAAATGTCAGCGTTTTTACGGTCTGAGTGCTTTGTAATACCTTGCAACACCGAGGCTTATCTTAAACAGTTGGAATAAATTGTGTTTTGACTGGATTAAGCGCCGGGGGTGAAGCTCTGCGGAGTCTGCACCTGCACTTCTCGGTGACGGAGTCGGCGAGGTTTTGTTCTGGCTGTTTCCTATTCTTCGAGCATCCTTTTGAGTCCAAATATCTGCAACGCCCAGACCACGAATTAGCTCGCAAGCTCCACAAAATTCAGAATCTTCCAGCCAAAGTTGATACGGAAGTGCAGAAAAGACAATTTGTTTTTAACCTAGCAGCAATATAGCTACGAGTAAGTTCCTCTTATAAAGAGCTCCTCATTTTTCAGCAGAGACCATTCGAAATGTTCCCTCTCTGGCCCCTGATCTGGAGCCCTTTCCAAGTGCCAAGCAGCACAGTGTGTCATGGAGGGGCGTTTTCGATAGGACATCCGAGTTAAGACATTTTGGGAAGACGTCCAAAAATCCAGTCGAGAAAATTTCCATCTTTGAAACCGTAAGACGTCTGTCTTTTTTCCATATCCACCCCCCCCCCCCCCCGAAAATGACCTATCCAGACATTTTGGCCTTTAGAAACATAGAAACATAGAAATAGACGGCAGATAAGGGCCCACGGCCCATCCAGTCTGCCCACCTTAATGTCCCTCCCCTACCTTTGCCCTGTGAAGAGATCCCATGTGCCGATCCCATTTGGCCTTAAAATCAGGCACGCTGCTGGCCTCAATCACCTGTAGTGGAAGACTATTCCAGCGATCAACCACTCTTTCAGTGAAAAAGAATTTCCTGGTGTCACCTCGTAGTTTCCCGCCCCTGATTTTCAACGGATGCCCTCTTGTTGTCGTGGGACCCTTGAAAAAGAAGATATCTTCCTCCGCCTCGATGCGGCCCGTAAGATACTTGAACTAGTGCATTTGATCTTTTTTGACTATTTTCAAATACAAAAATGTTGAAATGAAAAATGCACTCAAACCCACAATGTATGTTGTACATTGTAAACTCACACAGAATATAAGAACATAAGAAACGCCTTCACCGGATCAGACCAAGGTCCATCTAGTCCGGCGATCCGCACACGCGGAGGCCCATTTAGGTGCTCCTTTTTGGAGACCCGGTTTTCCCGTATCCCTCAATATGATCTGCAAGAAGGTGTGCATCCAACTTGCGTTTCTGCCACCACCTCCTCCGGGAGAACATTCCAAGCGCCCACCACTCTTTGTGTGAAAAAGAACTTCCTGACATTTGTCCTGAACTTGCTGCCCTTCAGTTTTAAGCTATGACCTCTTGTCCGCGTCACATCTGAAAATGTCAGTAATGCTGCTTCCTGGTCAATTTGATCAAATCCCTTTAATATTTTAAAGGTCTCTATTAGATCCCCACGCAGTCTTCTCTTTTCGAGGGTGAACAGTCCTAGTTTTCCGAGGCGTTCCATGTAGCTTAAATTCTCCATGCCTTTGACTAGTTTCGTGGCTCGCCTCTGTACCCTCTCCAACATAATTTTATCCTTCTTAAGGTATGGAGACCAGTGTTGGACACAGTATTCTAAGTGTGGTCTGACCATTGTTCTGCAAAGTGGCATTATAACATCTTCCGACCTACTCGTGATCCCCTTCTTAATCATGCCTAACATCCTATTTGCTTTCTTCGCCGCCGCCGCGCATTGAGCCGATGGCTTTAGGGTTCTGTCTATCAGCACTGTCACCCCGACATCTTGTATTCATGTTCTTTGTTTTTCTTTCCCAGATGCATCACCTTGCATTTGTCTATGTAAAAATTCATCTGCCACTTTATCGCCCACGTTTCCAGCTGATTTAGATCTTTCTGAAGATCCTCACAGTCCCTTTGAGAGCCAACCGCCCGACATAGTTTTGTATCATCTGCAAACTTGATTATATTACAAGAGGTTTCCTCTTCCAGGTCATTTATAAAAATATTGAACAAAATGGGGCCAAGAACCGAGCCCTGGGGCACGCCGCTGGTCACCTTTTCCCATTCCGAGAATTTCCCATTTATGGTTACCCTCTGCGTTCTGTTCTCTAACCAATTTCCGATCCATCCGTGCACTTCTCCTCCTATTCCATGACTTAGTAGTTTACTCATAAGCCTTGCGTGCGGAACCTTGTCAAACGCTTTTTGGAAGTCCAAGTAAATTATGTCCACTGGATCTCCATTATCTATTTGCTTGTTAACCTTCTCAAAAAAATTGAAGTAAATTTGTCAAACATGACCTCCCTTTCCTGATGAATGTTTGTGAATAATACATTTTTAAAATATGTTTGTTATTTATTGGAAGCTTCTACGTCTACTACTGCTACTAAAGACTGGGGAGTTGATTCAGAGTGCTTTGCACGAGCTTCAGTAATTGTGTTACAATACACGAGTTTCAGTAATGGTTATGCTAGGATGAGTTAAATATATGTATATCTTACCTATATATTCCATCTATGTACATATAGTATTATTATAGTTTCTGTATGTCATATATTCATCTTTCTTTGTATTATTCGTGAGTTCATCCTTTCGTGTTCCTGCTGTTTCCTCCATGTTGCTAATTGTTTCTTTATTTGTTAAAGTGTTCTGCGAAGAGCCTCGTTTTGATTCCTTTCTTGAACTTTTTGGAGTCCTTTTCTTGATAAATAAATGAGCCATTGGGACATACAAGCATCCAGCATTCTTAGCAAACTAGCCACAGACATTTGAGCAGAGCAGAGGGACACGCTAGGGCAGGGGGGGTCAAACTCAAGTACACAGTGGGCCAAAATTAAAAACTTGGACAAAGTCACGGGCCAACCTTGATATTTATGGAAAAAATGTGTACAACTCCAAAAGGAAACTGTAGATAATATGTTTAAAAAACAATGACGCAAGGTACAACTAGCCCACGATTGACGCAAAATAGCAGAGCCAAACGGAAAAACTACAAAGGGATTAAAACCAAAAAGGGACGAAATAAAAGGCCATGTGAATTAGCAACATATGTTTAAAAAAGCGTAAAAATATAATCATAATAAAAACCATTACATGAAGCTGAGAGGACAGGAAACAGAGGGTTGGAGTAAAGGGCCATTACTCAGACTGGCAATGGGTCACAAGCAGAGTCCCGCAGGGGTCGGTACTGGGACCGCTCCTGTTCAATATATTTATCAACGACCTGGAGGCAGGAACGAAATGTGAGGTTATTAAATTTGCAGATGACACCAAGCTATATAGCAAGGTAAATAACGTGGAGGACTGCGAAGATCTCCAAAAAGATCTGACAACACTGGAAAAATGGGCCAAAAAGTGGCAAATGAGCTTCAACATAGTGAAATGCAAGGTCATGCATATAGGGAAAAAGAACCCGATGTTCACTTACAAAATGGGGGGTTCACCGCTAGGGGTGAGCAACCTTGAAAGAGACCTGGGAGTGATGGTGGACACAACATTGAAGGCGACGGCGCAGTGCACCTCAGCCTCAAGTAAAGCAAACAAAATGTTGGGTATCATTAAAAAGGGTATCACGACCAGGACGAAGGAAGTCATCCTGCCACTGTATCGTGCAATGGTGTGACCGCACCTGGAGTACTGGTCGCCGTACCTCAAGAAGGACATGGCGGTACTTGAGAGAGTCCAGAGAAGAGCAACTAAACTAATAAAACATAGTAACATAGTAGATGACGGCAGATAAAGACCCGAATGGTCCATCCAGTCTGCCCAACCTGATTCAATTTAATTTTTTTTTTTTTGTAATTTTTCTTCTTAGCTATTTCTGGGCAAGAATCCAAGCTTTACCCGGTACTGTGCTTGGGTTCCAACCGCCAAAATCTCTGTTAAGACTTACTCCAGCCCATCTACACCCTCCCAGCCATTGAAGCCCTCCCCTGCCCATCCTCCACCAAACGGCCATACACAGACACAGACCGTGCAAGTCTGCCCAGTAACTGGCCTAGTTCAATATTTAATATTATTTTCTGATTCTAAATCTTCTGTGTTCATCCCACGCTTCTTTGAACTCAGTCACAGTTTTACTCTCCACCACCTCTCTCGGGAGCGCATTCCAGGCATCCACTACCCTCTCCGTAAAGTAGAATTTCCTAACATTGCCCCTGAATCTACCACCCCTCAACCTCAAATTATGTCCTCTGGTTTTACCATTTTCCTTTCTCTGGAAAAGATTTTGTTCTACGTTAATACCCTTCAAGTATTTGAACGTCTGAATCATATCTCCCCTGTCTCTCCTTTCCTCTAGGGTATACATATTCAGGGCTTCCAGTCTCTCCTCATACGTCTTCTGGCGCAAGCCTCCTATCATTTTCATCGCCCTCCTCTGGACCGCCTCAAGTCTTCTTACGTCTTTCGCCAGATACGGTCTCCAAAACTGAACACAATACTCCAAGTGGGGCCTCACCAATGACCTGTACAGGGGCATCAACACCTTCTTCCTTCTACTGATTACGCCTCTCTTTATACAGCCCAGCATCCTTCTGGCAGCAGCCACTGCCTTGTCACACTGTTTTTCCGCCTTTAGATCTTCGGACACTATCACCCCAAGGTCCCGCTCCCCGTCCATGCATATCAGCTTCTCTCCTCCCAGCATATACGGTTCCTTCCTATTATTAATCCCCAAATGCATTACTCTGCATTTCTTTGCATTGAATTTTAGTTGCCAGGCATTAGACCATTCCTCTAACTTTTGCAGATCCTTTTTCATATTCTCCACTCCCTCTTCGGTGTCTACTCTGTTACAAATCTTGGTATCATCTGCAAAAAGGCACACTTTTCCTTCTAACCCTTCAGCAATGTCATTTACATACATATTGAACAGGATTGGCCCCAGCACCGAACCCTGAGGGACTCCACTAGTCACCTTTCCTTCCTTCGAGCGACTTCCATTAACCACCACCCTCTGGCGTCTGTCCGACAGCCAGTTTCTGACCCAGTTCACCACTTTGGGTCCTAACTTCAGCCCTTCAAGTTTGTTCAACAGCCTCCTATGAGGAACTGTATCAAAGGCTTTGCTGAAATCCAAGTAAATTGCATCTAGCATATGTCCTCGATCCAGCTCTCTGGTCACCCAATCAAAAAATTCAATCAGGTTCGTTTGGCACGATTTACCTTTTGTAAAGCCATGTTGCCTCGGATCCTGTAACCCATTAGATTCAAGGAAATACACTATCCTTTCTTTCAGCAACACTTCCATTATTTTTCCAACAACTGAAGTGAGGCTCACCGGCCTGTAGTTTCCTGCTTCATCCCTGTGACCACTTTTATGAATAGGGACCACATCCGCTCTCCTCCATAAAGGGTATGGAAGACCTCTCATATACTGACAGACTGAAGAAGCTGGGGTTTTTCTCCCTGGAAAAGCGGAGGCTTAGAGGAGACATGATAGAAACCTTCAAGATCATGAAGGGTATAGAAAAAATAGACAGGGACAGACTTTTCAAATTAAGGGGAACCACAAGTACGAGGGGGCACTCAGAGAAATTGAAGGGGGAGAGGTTTAGATCAAACCCCAGGAAGTTCTTCTTCACACAGAGGGTGGTGGATACGTGGAATGCGCTGCCGGAGGATGTAGTAAGCAGGAACACCCTACAGGGCTTCAAAGAAGCTTTGGATAGATACTTGGAGGACAAAGGGATAGAAGGGTACAGATAAGAATGGAGGTAGAGGTAAGTTATAAAATTAGTCTGGGAACACTGTTTCAGGCAATAGGCCTGATGGGCCGCCGCGGGTGCGGACCGCTGAGCAAGATGGACCTATGGTCTGCCCCAGCGGAGGCAACTCTTATGTTCTTATGTTCTTAATACGGAAAAACACTAGCACCGGAAAAGGATGAGTACCAGAAAACAAAATGCCAAAATTAGAACGTGATCAAAAGACTATATACAACAAGGGATTAAAAACGAAGAAAAAAATCAATACTTACCCAAAAAGCAGTTGCAGAAGAGTCCAGGGCTACTGCAACGCAGTGTGAGACTGTGAAGACAGCCGGAGAATGCCGTGGGAACTTATAAAAACGTCAAAAGTGATGTGACCCGATCGGGTCAAAAAACTGTCTACCGCCAGGCCAGCTCTGCTAGACATTTTGCATTTTCTCACGGGTCAAATATAATTACACTGCGGGCCAGATTTGGCTTGCGGGCCTGAGTTTAACACCCCTGCTCTACGGCAGGGGTAGGGAACTCCAGTCCTCGAGAGCCGTATTCCAGTGTTTTCAGGATTTCCCCAATGAATATGCATGAGATCTATTTGCATGCACTGCTTTCAATGCATATTCATTGGGGAAATCCTGAAAACCCGACTGGAATACGGCTCTCGAGGACCGGAGTTCCCTACCCCTGCTCTAGGGGTACTGCCATGATATGTTTACAATGCTCCTTTCCCCTGAATGCAAGCAGACCAGGTTTCAAGGCAATGGATCCTTTCTGCCTCAAAATATCCAAGCTGCAGGGTTTGACCTAAGGCGATTCTAGCAGTCACATTTTTCTCAGATTGCTGTTAAAAAGTCTGGTTATTGCCCATTTAAGCTGAATGCAATAGCTTACAGAGGTATTACTGGTACACTGCAGATGGAAAGCTGTTAGCATTAGCAAACACAAGCACCTATCCAAAAGCTCCAGATCCACAATAGGGACCCACATATTTAAATTTTCTTCTGCCGTTATCTACATGATTCAGTTTCACCGAGTAACCTATTATGGAGAAGCAAAGTCCCCAGGAGATGGAGAGTCTTTTTGCATGAAGAAAAGAAAATAAGAATTCACCCTAAAACTGTCCAAAATAATATAGATCGAGGAAGATACTTCTGGCTGCCTTAGTCTGTGCTTGTCTCAAGGCCAAAACGAAATGCTTGCGAAAGGCCAGGCTTTCTCAAGCTGGTATCCACAATAATTATGCTTGGAAGAGATCCATTACATGCAAATTTATGCATAATCACTGTGGATATTCTGAATACCAAATTGGCTAAGGGGGACTCCAGGATTATGCCTTCCAGAATGCTGACTTGCCATTTCCAACAGGCAGAGGGAGAGAGAGAGAGAGAGAAGTGAAGTCCTCTGGCTATTTCTGATTTCCCTGCTTCAAGCAAAGGGGGCAATGGACCATCAAACACAGCAGGTCATCATTCTATTTGGTATAACCTTTATCAAGCTGTGAGTGCGTACGGCGCAGGGAAGCTCTCCCATGGTTTGCTTATAAAAGGAAAGAAACATTTTGCCAGGAGGCACAGTTTAGTTCACAGACCTGTTCTAGGGGAAAGCAAAGAAGCCGCCCAAACAGAATTCAAAAACAAAATGTCTTTATTGAACATACTCCCAGGACAAAATAATGTGCCCAATATGGCTGCATCGGGGGCAAAGAGCTAAGAGTTACAAGAGATACGCCCAAACGGAAACCACGGGCTCCACGGATTCCATTTTGGGTAGGTCTCTTGCACCTCTTAGCTCTCTCTGTTTCCTTTGGATGGAGTTGGAATATTATATAGCAATACTTTTCTAAACAGCAATACCTTCCAGATCGATGTGGTTTGCATCGTCAAGAGACTGTACATCACAGTGAAATACAAGAGAAAGATCATCTTCCTTACTTTCCTAAGAATTTTACAAAAAGAGAGGTCTTTAATAGTTTTCGGAAATGCATATATGAAATTGAAGAAGCAAACAAAATATGCAGCTCCGAACCCCGGCTAAAAGCCTGATATGCAATTGTTCTAGCTGTCTCCTATTCTTCAAGCATCTTTTTGAGTCCAAATATCTGCATCTGTTGAAGCAAAAATTTCTTGTAAAGACATCCTCGTACTGAAGGGAACACAAACAATGAAGTTATCCTTAGTGGACGAGCATAAGAATTGGCGCTGCTGGGTCAGACCAGTGGTCAGGGCCGGATTTAGATGAAAAGAGGCCCTAGGCTATTCCACTTACGAGGCCCTTTCACCTCCCATTTTTAAGTTTGTAAATTACATGAGAGATAATAAAATACATCATTACTGTGATATATATCAGTATGTTAAATGAAACATGTTATTATTGGTACTAACCTTTATAAAAAAAAGTGACAAGGATAACAAATAAAAAAAAAGTCGAGAACACTTATTTGGACATTTATTCTCAGCACCATATATAGTACTTGTAACAATAACTAATCAAACATAACACACAACATTGCCCCTTCCTATGTCCATAGTGCCCCCAGTGCGTCCTTCCTCACCTCACCCTCCCCCCTCCGATGCCCACCTGCCTCCCATCCCCCTTCTATTGAACACCCCCCATGCCATCCTGCCTGCCTGCCTTCCATTAACCCCCCCACCCCCCTCCGATGCCAGCCTGCCTGCCTCCCATCCCCCTTCCACTGAAACCCCCCCACCCCCGATGCCAGTCTGGGCCGCCCTGTCCTGACGGATCCACGTTTTGCCTCTCTCCCCGCGGGGCTGGGCTTTGCCCAGCTGTTTCCGGACTGACATCTTTCCCTCTCCGATCCTCCTCCCAGGGCGAGAAAAAGAAAGGGAGAAGCCGAGTTGGCGCCCCGTTGCGGCCGGAGCCGGTTCCGATCCCGAAGCGTAGAATTTCTCCTTATTTTCGGTTCAGTGTTTTAGTGTTCACTGTTTTTAGAATAGTGTAATTTTAATTTTGCTAACAATTTGAATGTAGGCCCCTCTTGATCTTGAGGCCCTAGGCTGAAGCCTAGATAGCCTATAGGAAAATCCGGCCCTGCCAGTGGTCCATTGTGTCCAGCAGTCTGCTCACGTGGTGGCCCTTAGGTCAAAGACCAGTGTCCTAACTGAGACTAGCCCAACGTTCTGGTTCAGCAGGAACTTGTCCAACCTTGTCTTGAATCCCTGGTGGGTGTTTTCCCCTATTTGAATCCCTGGAGGGTGTTTTCCCCTATAACAGCCTCCGGAAGAGCTTTCCAGTTTTCTACCACTCTCAGGGTGAAGAAGAACTTCCTTACGTTTGTACAGAATCTATCCCCTTTCAACTTTAGAGAATGTCCTCTCGTTCTCTCTACCTTGGAGAGGGTGAACCACCTGTCTTTATCTACTAAGTCTATAACCTGGTGCCTGACCATGTACGGCTTTATAACAGAGTGTCCCAAATTTAAACCAAACCCTAGTCTCAAAAGACAACCAGTGGAGTTGTCTGTAGTATGGAGTAACATGATCTGACTTCTTGAAATCAAAAATTAGACGAACGGCCGCATTCTGGATTTTGTGCAATCTATGCACATCGGGCACATCATTTTGTCCTGGGAGTACATTCAATCAAGGCATTTTGTTTTGGATTCTGTTTGTTCCGCTTCTTTGTTTTCCCCTGCGGTGGATTTTGTAGGCCAGCTGTCTTCTTGTTTTCTTACAGATCTGTTCCGCACTGCAATTGTGTTTGGATTTTGATATGTTTTATCCAGACTGAGGGGAGAGGAAATGTTATGGCCAGGAAGGCATGTACACTAGGGCGGTGTTTCTCAACTCTTTTCTGGACGCACACCTAGCCAGCCAGGTTTTCAGGATTACCAATGAACATGCATGAAATTAGCATGCAAATATTAAATACCTATTATATGCAAATCTCTCGTATGCATAGTCATCTTGGTAATCCTGAAAACCTGACTGAATCGGTGTGCCTTTCGGAGAGGGATGAGGAGCAATGCTCTATAGCAGTGGTCTCAAACTTGCGGCCCGCCAGGTCCTATTTTGAGACCCTCGGTATATTTATCATAATCACAAAAGTAAAATAAAACCATTTTGATCATATGTCTCTTTACCTATAAATTGCAATATTATTATTAAGACTTAGCCAAAAGGAAAGATTTGTAAACTATAAAGAGTTTTACCTCATGCAAAATTGTCATTTCTTTAATAAGAAGAAATTAACTATTCTTTCTGCGGCCCTCCAAGTACCTACAAATCCAAAATGTGGCCCCGCAAAGGGTATGACTTTGAGACCACTGCTCTATAGGGTGTCAGCTCGTAACCTTGGGGTCATCTTTGACTCGTCTGTGCAAAAAGTCAAATCCTGTTGTTTCTTTCTCTACAATGTTACTAAACTCCAGCCTTTCCTCTCTGAACATGCTGCCAAGACTCTCATCCATGTTCTTGTCACCGCTCGCCTGGACTACTGCAACTTGCTTCCCGCAGGTCTTCCGCTAAGTCATTTCTCTCCCCTTGAAACTACGCAAAAATCTGCTGCACGTCATGAATTCTGCCAGGGTTGTTATGCTCATGTTACTCCTAAGAACATAAGAATAGCCTTATTGGGTCAGACCAATGGTCCATTAAGCCCAGTAGCCCGTTCTCACGGTGGCCAATCCAGGTCCCTAGTACCTGGCCAAAACCCAAGGAGTAGCAACATTCCAGCATCTCAAAGAATAGCAAGATTCCGGAACCCCAATGAGCTGAGACTGTGATGTCATAATGCCTCATTCCACAGCCAACTTCAGCAGTGATGTCACAATGGCTTAATTGTCCTATACCCAAGGAGTAGCCACATTCCATGCTACTGATCCAGTGGCTTCCCCTGTGTTTTTCTCAATAACAGACTATGGACTTTTCCTCCAGGAAATTGTCCACACCTTTCTTAAAATCAGCTACATTAACTGCTCTTACCACAACCTCTGGCAACGCGTTCCAGAGCTTAACTATTCTCTGAGTGAAATTTTTTTTCCTCCTATTGGTTTTAAAAGTATTTCCCTAAAACTTTGAGTGCCTCCTAGTCTTTGTCATTTTTTATTGAGTGAAAAATCGATCCACTTGTACCCGTTCTACTCCACTCAGTATTTTGTAGACTTCAATCCTGTCTCCCCTCAGCCGTCTCTTTTCCAAGCTTAAGAGCCCTAACCCAGGGGTGTCCAATGTCGGTCCTCGAGGGCCGCAATCCAGTCGGGTTTTCAGGATTTCCCCAATGAATATGCATTGAAAGCAGTGCATGCACATAGATCTCATGCATATTCATTGGGGAAATCCTGAAAACCCCACTGGATTGCGGCCCTCGAGGACCGACATTGGACACCCCTGCCCTAACCGTTTTAGTCTTTCCTCATACGAGAGGAGTTTCATCCCCTATACCATGTTGGTCGCTCCTTGCATTTAAACATGAAGGGTTTGTTTTTTTTTACAAAGCTAAAAAGTGGCTGTAGCACGCCTTTAGAAGCACCCTCAGAAGCTCTGATAACGTTGAACTTTGATGCACTAGCATTAATCTGCATTACGTCAGTCATCCTACTACCTACTCTGAGCTGCTGGGTTCAGTCTGAAAGAAAGGATGAAAACCAGACCAAAACTGAGACATCAAGTCCAATCACACAGTCGAGACAATAAATCGGAGTGTTCAAATGTATCAAAATGACGGAGATGTTAATTGCAAGCAAAGAGAAAGTGAGGCGCCCAGAAAACAAGGTCGAATGGTGTGACATGTAAAACATAGTAACATAGTAACATAGTAGATGACGGCAGATAAAGACCCGAATGGTCCATCCAGTCTGCCCAACCTGATTCAATTTAAATTTTTTTTTTTTTTTCTTCTTAGCTATTTCTGGGCGAGAATCCAAAGCTTTACCCGGTACTGTGCTTGGGTTCCAACTGCCAAAATCTCTGTTAAGACTTACTCCAGCCCATCTACACCCTCCCAGCCATTGAAGCCCTCCCCTGCCCATCCTCTACCAAACGGCCATACACAGACACAGACCGTGCAAGTCTGCCCAGCACTGGCCTTAGTTCAATATTTAATATTATTTTCTGATTCTAAATCTTCTGTGTTCATCCCACGCTTCTTTGAACTCAGTCACCGTTTTACTCTCCACCACCTTTCTCGGGAGCGCATTCCAGGCATCCACCACCCTCTCCGTAAAATAGAATTTCCTAACATTGCCCCTGAATCTACCACCCCTCAACCTCAAATTATGTCCTCTGGTTTCACCATTTTCCTTTCTCTGGAAAAGATTTTGTTCTACGTTAATACCCTTCAAGTATTTGAATGTTTATGTATTTGAACGTTTAAGTTTTTGAACGTTTATTGACTTGACACCAAATCCACACGTTGAAAGAATTCGACACTGCTGTGTTTCGGCAACTATGTCTTCATCAGGATTCTTACAACCTAGCAACTATTAGAGACAAGATGCAAACTTGTGGCTCAGTGCTTACATTTCTGTCTAAAAGGCTTTAACATTTTTCCTGTTCGCATTATAAACTGCCACTGATCCACTTGCCAGGCTGTAAGACTCCTGATGCAGGCTTAGTTGCCGAAACGTGGCCATGACGAATCCTTTGATGTCAATTGAGTCAACATTTTACATTGGACCTTGTTTTCTGGATGTCTCGCTTTTTCTTTGCTTCCTGTTGCAGATCCATGAGGCTTTATTTCCTGCTGGTTTTCCCCCTGCAGATAGGTGTATTAATAGACCAGATTCACTTTATTGTGCAGAAGGAAATATCTCTCTACAACATCTTCGACCCACGGCCATCCCAGAATCCATGCTGATGGTTATCCACTATGGCAGGCTTATCCACAAATTCCAGCAGTTGTTGCAACACCTCTACTCAGTCAATTAATTTTGCCAAAAACGAGAGACTATAATGAGACCTATTGTTGGGAAGTAGAGAATGACAAGGGGGACAAATTTGTCCCTGTCCTCGCAGAAACTCAATTTTCCCATCCCTATGAGTTTTGTCACTGCCACTGTCCCTGCCCCATTCCTGTAAGCTCTGCCTTAACCGCACAAGCCTTGAACACTTATGATTTTAAAGTGTTTAAGTTTGTGCAGATGAGCATGGAGCTTAGGCATTGGTGGAATGAGGCATTATGACATCACAATCTGAGCTCTTGAATGTTGCTACTTATGATGCTAAAGTGTTTGAGGCTTGTGTAGATGAGGTCGGAGCTTAGGCATTGGTGGAATGAGGCATTATGACATCACAATCTGAGCTCTTGAATGTTGCTACTTATGATGCTAAAGTGTTTGAGGCTTGTGTAGATGAGGACGAAGCTTAGGCATTGCTGGAATGAGGCATTATGACATCACAATCTGAGCTCTTGAATGTTGCTACTTATGATGCTAAAGTGTTTGAGGCTTGTGTAGATGAGGACGAAGCTTAGGCATTGCTGGAATGAGGCATTATGACATCACAATCTGAGCTCTTGAATGTTGCTACTTATGATGCTAAAGTGTTTGAGGCTTGTGCAGATGAGGATGGAGCTTAGGCATTGGTGGAATGAGGCATTATGACATCACAATCTGAGCTCTAGAATGTTGCTACTTTATGATGCTAAAGTGTTTGAGGCTTGTGCAGATGAGGATGGAGCTTAGGCATTGGTGGAATGAGGCATTATGACATCACAATCTGAGCTCTAGAATGTTGCTACTTATGATGCTAAAGTGTTTTAGGCTTGTGCAGATGAGGACGGAGCTTAGGCATTGGTGGAATGAGGCATTATGATGTCACAATCTGAGCTCTTGAATGTTGCTACTTAGGATTTTAAAGTGTCTGAGGCTTGTGCAGGTGAGGACAGAGCATGTGGGAATGGGGCAGGGGCAGGGACAGGGACAGGGAAGGGGAAATGAATTCCCGCGGAGACGGGGAAAAATTTGTCCCCATGTCATTCTCTATTGGGAAATTCTATGATGATCAACAGAGGGCTTTTTAAGTCCAGGATGTAAACAAGTCTGTTTTAACACTGGCACAATCATGAAGACATGGAGAAGTTGATTCAGGACATTTAGGAAGTGGCATGCAGAATTATTAAGAACTGGCAACGGTGACAAAAATGGGTTGCCGCAGAACCACAGCAGGGAGTAATTCTTCACACAGCTGAGGTTAAGTGACAAAGGTGCACTTAGCAAATACCTATGTGGCATAAGTGAAAGGAAACTCTGCAATGAGAGGGCATAGGATGAAGTTAAGAGGCGATAGGCTCCGGAGTAATCCAAGGAAAAGGGTGGGAGATGCATGGAACCGTCTCCCGGAAGAAGTGGTAGAGACAGAGACTGGGTCTGAATTCAAAAGGGTCTGGGATAGGCACGTGGGATCTTTTAGGGAGAGGAGGAGATAGTGGATGCTCTGGATGGGCCATCAGGTTTCTATAACCTATGACCTCACATGAACCATAAAGCTCTATGACCTCACAATGCAAGTGTAAAGAGCCTTAGCCTATAGGAAGAGGAGATGCAAATGTTAAGAGCCTTAGCCAATAGGGAGGGGAGGAGATAGTGGATGCTCTGGACGGGCCATTTGGCCTTTATTTGCAATCATATTTCTATAACCATAAAGTTCTATGACCTCACAATTGAGGTGTAAAGAGCCTTAGCCAATAGGAAGAGGAGATGCAAATGTTAAGAGCCTTAGCCAATAGGGAGGGGAGGAGATAGTGGATGCTCTGGACGGGCCATTTGGCCTTTATTTGCCATCATATTTCTATAACCATAAAGTTCTATGACCTCACAATTGAGGTGTAAAGAGCCTTAGCCAATAGGAAGAGGAGATGCAAATGTTAAGAGCCCTAGCCAATAGGGAGAGGAGGAGATAGTGGATGCTCTGGACGGGCCATTTGGCCTTTATTTGCCATCATATTTCTATAACCATAAAGTTCTATGACCTCACAATTGAGGTGTAAAGAGCCTTAGCCAATAGGAAGAGGAGATGCAAATGTTAAGAGCCTTAGCCAATAGGGAGAGGAGGAGATAGTGGATGCTCTGGACGGGCCATTTGGCCTTTATTTGCAATCATATTTCTATAACCATAAAGTTCTATGACCTCACAATTGAGGTGTAAAGAGCCTTAGCCAATAGGAAGAGGAGATGCAAATGTTAAGAGCCCTAGCCAATAGGGAGAGGAGGAGATAGTGGATGCTCTGGACGGGCCATTTGGCCTTTATTTGCAATCATATTTCTATAACCATAAAGTTCTATGACCTCACAATTGAGGTGTAAAGAGCCTTAGCCAATAGGAAGAGGAGATGCAAATGTTAAGAACCTTAGCCAATAGGGAGAGGAGGAGATAGTGGATGTTGCAGATGGGCCATTTGGCCTTTATCTGCCATCAGATTTCTTCAACAACATCCAGCTCACAGTCTTGGCAGCAAATGAATGGATTACTACTACTTCCATGGAAATTAAAGTCATTTGACAAAATTTTGCTGCTAACTATTAAGTAAATCTAATATATCTCTGGGAGGCTATAAAAGTTATGCTCTCTTCATGAAAGTGTGCAGACATGATGAATGCAGAATAGCTTAGAGATTCCATTAAGAGCACCATTAAATTCATTCAATAATCATCACTTGCAACTTGCTATGTCTTTTTTTGGTTACATATTGCATTGACAGTTAAAACAGAGTGTGCAATGATGTGTCCTATGCAGTAGCAGGAAGAACATTCTGGATTCGTGCTCCAGAGTTGTGCCAGCCAAACTAATGTAGATGTGGCCTAGTCTGGATTAACAGCCTCGTAACAGTAAATCCTCAAGATCTGGCAGGAATTATAAGGCAGGAGTGTAGGGAAGGGGCCTATTTGCAGATTTTGTCTGGGAGTGATCAGAACCTAGTCTTCAATCCAGAAGACTAAGAAGTAAAGAAGGGCGGAAGGCAAGGAACTGGGCCTGATGTCCTAAGAAGGGGAAGGGAGAATTGGAGCACAGGGGGGCATTATTGGAGAGACCCTGTGCTGTCCTCATAGAAAACGAAGAAGTGCTAGATCTTCAATCCAAGTTCAGGAAAGGATGGAGCTCACGGGTGGTAGAGCTTCAAATGCAAGACCGAAAGGGGGCAGGGCACAAGCCTAGTCCAAAGAGGCAGAGCGTGTGGAGTCTGAGGAATGGTAGTGTATGAGAAGAGACGGATTAAGAAGAGAAGGCATTTTCTCTGCCCAGACATAGAAACATGATGGCAGATAAAGGCCAAATGGCCCATCCAGTCTGCCCATCCGCAGTAACCATTATCTCTTCCTCTATCTAAGAGGAACGTAGAGAGAGGGGAGACATGATCACGGGCCGTATCGAGGTGGAAGAAGATCTATTTTTTATTAAAGAACCCACGGCAACAAGAGGGCATCTGTTGAAAATCAGGGGTGGGAAATTTCATGGCGATACCAGGAAATATTTCTTCACCGAAAGGGTGGTTGAACGCTGGAATAATCTTCCACTACAGGTAATTGAAGCCAGCAGAGTGCCAGATTTTAAGAAAAAATGGGATCGGCATGTGGGATCTCTTCACAGAGGAAGTTGGGGGTGAGTCATCAGAGTGGGCAGACTAGATGGGCCGTGGCCCTTTTTTGCCATCATTTTCTATGTTTCTATATCTCAGGCTCTTGTTTTTCCAAAATTAAAGAACCAGAACTTAGACTCATCCTTACCAACAAATTTCCGTCCTATCATCAATCTCCCTCTTATCTCTAAACTGACAGAGAAAATCATTCATAATCAACTTGCTGAATTTATTGACAAAACTCACGCCCTTCATCCACATCAAACTGACTTTCGTTCCTCCTACTCCACTGAATTATCGTTACAAGTGTCTTATATTTAAACTATATATTATTTTCTTGATCATCAGAAATCTGTTCTTCTTATTTCCCTAGACTTATCTGCAGCATTCGATACTGTTGACCACTCTCTCCTCATCGACCGGCTCAAAGACTGAGGCCTTAAAGGTTCAGCTTTTTTATGGTTTACCTCATACTTTAATGAAAGTAGTTTCACAGTTCACTCGAAGGAGGAAACCTCACCATCTATAGCTCAAACATACGGCGTCCCACAAGGCTCCATTCTCTCTCCCTTGCTATTTAACATTTTTCTGTCGCCTCTCCAGTCAATTGGGTTCACAATCTTCACTTACGCAAATGACATTCAATTACTTCACCCCGTTGACAGTTCAAATATCTCGGAAATACAAACAATCAATAATAAATTAGACAAAATAAGCGTCTGGCTTCAAGCAAATAAACTCTCTCTTAACCTCAATAAATCATGTGGCTTACTTTTTTCCAACCAAAAACAATGAAACAATAATAGGAAAGATCTTCATTAAATCTCACCCTGTAAAAATGGAAACAAAAATAAAATTACTTGGGATAATTATAGATAAAGATTTAACTTTTCATGACCATATCAGCTCAGTGGTAAAAACCTGTTTTTATAAGCTACGGCTCATACGTTCTCTAACTTCTGTTCTTGACACTGAAGCAATCACAACCCTAGTTCATTCTTTAGTTATCTCTCATCTTGACTACTGCAATTCTCTCTACAACGGAATTCTTCAAAAAGAATTATGACGTTTACAGCTTATCCAAAACACGGCAATAAAACTTATATATAAGTTAGAGAAATACGATCATGTCACCACTCTTCTGAAAGAAGCTCACTGGCTCCCCATCACACATCGTATTACCTACAAAACCGTTATGTTGGTCTTCAAAATCAAACTTTCCCATTAACCTTCTTTTCTCGATAAGCTCCTCCTCCCTTTTTGCCCTTCACGGACTCTCAGATCAGCCAACCAGAACTTACCCACTATACCAGGAAATCCAATTTCTCAGTAGCAGCTCCAACTTTATGGAACGCTCTGCCATCTCAACTTCGTCATGAAAAACTAATCGATAAATTTAAGACAAATTTAAAAACGTTCTTATTTCAAGATGCATTTAACTGCTCTTGAACCTTCTCATCTTCAAATTCACCAACCGCTTTTAAGAATCGATCCCATTCCTAATATTTTATCCTTTTTCCCTCCATTTCCTTTCAACTCTTTTTTATTTTATTTATCTCTAATAATGTAACTTTCCCCCTTTTAATCCTCACTTTCAAGTTCGTCTTGTCTATGTCTTCAATGTACACTTCCCTCCCTTTCTATAAACATCACTTTTTACAAGTATTACTTTTATCTTTATTTTAGCATATTATTGTAAACTGGCTAGATAGTCGGTATATTAAAAATCAATAAACTTGAAACTTGAATCCAGACACAATCTCTGCCTCCACCACCTCTTCTGGGAGACTTCCACGCATCTACCACCCGTTCTGTAAAAAAGTATTTCCTTCGATTACTCCGGAGCCTCTTAACTTCATCCTATGCCCTCTCATTCCTTTCAAATGGAAGAGACTCGACTCATGCGCATTCACACCAAATCGGTATTTAAACGTCTCTATCATGTCTCCACTCTCCCGCCTTTCCTCAAAAGTATACAGATTGAGATCTTTAAGTCTGTCCCCATAAGAACATAAGAACTTAAGAACATAAGCAGTGCCTATGGAAAAACTATGAAGCTGAGGCTGGGTCAGACCTGAGGTCCATCGCGCCCAGCAGTCTGCTCACGCGGCGGCCCAACAGGTCCAGGACCTGTGCAGTAAATTTCTATCTATACCCCTCTATCCCCTTTTCCAGCAGGAATTTGTCCAATCCTTTCTTGAACCCCAGTACCGTACTCTGCCCTATAACGTCCTCTGGAATTGTATTCCAGGTGTCCACCACACGTTGTGTAAAGAAGAACTTCCTAGCATTAGTTTTGAATTTGCCCCCTTTCAACTTTTCCGAATGCCCTCTTGTTTTTTTATTTTCTGAAAGTTTGAAGAATCTGTCCCTCTCTACTCTCTCTATGCCCTTCATGATCTTGTAAGTCTCTATCATATCCCCTCTTAATCTTCTCTTTTCCAGGGAAAAGAGTCCCAGTTTTTCCAATCTCTCAGCGTATGAAAGGCTTTCCATCCCCTTAATCAGTCGTGTCGCTCTCCTCTGAACTCTCTCGAGCAATGCCATATCCTTTTTAAGGTACGGTGACCAATACTGGACGCAGTACTCAAGATGTGGACGCACCATTGCCCGATACAGCGGCAGGATAACTTCTTTCGTTCTGGTTGTAATACCCTTCTTGATTATACCTAGCATTCTATTCGCTCTCTTAGCGGCCGCTGCGCACTGTGCTGTCGGCTTCATTGTCATGTCCACCATCACCCCCAAGTCCCTTTCTTGGGTACTCTCATTCAATAACATCCCTCCCATCGCATAATTATGCCTCGGGTTTTTGCTTCCCACATGCAATACTTTACACTTCTCAACATTGAATTTCATCTGCCATCTCTCTGCCCATTCCCCTAGTTTGTCCAAGTCTCTTTGCAATTCTTCGCAGTCCTCCTTTGTCCGAGCTCCACTAAATAGTTTGGTGTCGTCTGCAAATTTTATTATCTCACACTTTGTCCCTGTTTCTAGATCATTTATGAATATGTTAAAAAGCAGCGGCCCGAGCACCGAGCCCTTCGGAACACCACTCGTGACCTTTTTCCAGTCTGAGTAGTGGCCCTTCACCCCTACCCTCTGTTTCCTACCTTCTAACCAGTTTCTGATCCATCTATGCACGTCTCCATCCACCCCATGGTTCTTCAGTTTCCGGAGTAGACGTTCATGAGGCACCTTGTCAAAGGCTTTCTGGAAATCTAGGTATACGATGTCTATGGGGTCTCCTCTGTCCATCTGTTTGTTAATTCCTTCGAAGAAGTGCAGTAAGTTAGTCAGGCACGATCTTCCCCTGCAGAAACCATGTTGGCTGGTTTTCAGAAGTTCGTTTCTTTCCAAATGTTCATCGATGTTTTCTTTTATCAGTGCTTCCGCCATTTTCCCCGGAACCGAGGTCAGACTCACCGGTCTGTAGTTTCCCGGGTCCCCTCTTGATCCCTTTTTAAAGATGGGCGTAACGTTGGCTATCTTCCAATCCTTATGACGAAGATTAGGGCTACCAGATGTCTTTAAAGTGAAAAGATACTTACCAAGGAGCAGAGAGGGTTCAAAACCTATCCACTGGTGTAAAGAACATAGGAGATGTAGGAGAGCAGCCACAGAGAAGATCCAGGACTGCGAATACTGGGAGCACATTTAGGACATTTGGCCATCACTTCACTTTGGTTTCACGGCCATCTGTCTTATTGTTTTTCTGGCTCTAGCTCTGTATATTTTTGTGCATTTGGGGAGAGCCCATTAAATGGACATTTTTATTTAATCAATATTGGCCTACTTCAGTTATTTTTCCCGTCTGGGTCTTGTGTGCCTCTCCACATAACCCACAGTTAAGCTAAAGACGACCCATTGTGGTACAGCGGTGCCACCCCCCTCTGCAAAAGGAATTTTGAAGAGCGCAGGACCCAGCAGGCCTTGATCTTAGGCCCTACGTCAGCAAGGATGAGTCTTCTGTAGACATTCTGACTGCTATGTCAGGGCTTTCCGAAGAGTATACAGCCACCCAACAGGGACTCTTCATACTTGTTCTGTATGCTTAGGGAGCAATTTAGGGGGAGATGTTAATTTTAGAGCCACAGACATCAAAAATAATATGTACATGCTCTTGGGGGTCATTCTCAACCATAATGCATTGACTATAGTGGCAACTGATGATCACAGTCAAGTCACGAGGCAGAAAATGTTGTCCTCAACCATAGTCACCCAGCCTGAGGAATGCAACTTTCTTTGTTGCCCGTAATTAAGACCAATGTTGCTACGTGACTTCATTTACCTCCATACAGTGATGAAGCCCTTTCTACTACAGATCCATCACGTTACCTTCAGAGTAGAGTGGAAAGGGTAGATATGAATCGCTTGTTTACTCGAAAAGAAATCAAAACTCATCTCTTCAAAAAACACTTCCCATCATCATAACCTCACAAAAGTATTAGAAAATGCTCTCATAACTACCCTAACACCACCACCAGCAACACCCGAATCCGGACAGTATTATCTCTATTCGTCTAAACAGCAGAATCCGGACAATATTATCTCTATTCATCTAAACAACCTATCACTATCTACAATCTACTACCAATTTATCCTGGAAAAGTCCAGAACAACAATTGTAACTTAACGCATTCTTGATTATATGTACTGCAATGCTACTGGAAATGTCCAGTCTTCTAACTTGTAATCCGCTTAGAACCGCAAGGCACAAGCGGAATAGAAATCACTAATGTAATGTAATGTAATGTAATGTACTCTTTCCAAAAATACTAGGACTAGGGAGCATGCAATGAACTTACCAAGTAGTAGATTTAAAACGAACCGGAGAAAATATTTCTTAACTCAACATATAATTACACTCTGGAAGTCGTTGCAGGAGAATGTGGTGAAAGTAGTTGGCTTAGCAGGGTTTAAAACAGATTTGGATAATTTCCTAAAACAAAGTCCATAAGCCATTATTGAGATGGCTTGGGGAAATCTACTGCTTATTCCTAGGATAAGCAGCATAAAATCTGTTTCTCTCCTTGGGATCTTGCCAGGTACTTGTGATTTGGGTTGGCCACTGTTAGAGACAGGATTCTGGGCTTGATCTACCTTTGGTCTGTCCCAATATGGCAACTCATGTTCTTTTGAGTATCTACCATGTTTCACTACATGGAAAAAAAAAAAAATTAAATCCACTGTACTGTCCCAGTATCAGCTTATTCTAGGGAACAGAGATTAAAGAATCAAAGAATCGGAATTTTACAAAGATGGAGATTAAAACAGGAAAGCAATTGAGTGGAGATATTGCATTACGCACAGAAAGACCACAAAAGGGAAGAAATAGGACAAAAATCAAAAGGGGCTGAAAATAAAAGGAAATGAATTCAGAGAAATAGATGATATAGATTTAAAGAGAAACAAGAATGAAATAGAGTAAGTGAGGTCAAACTATAGAATAAAATTTCAACTGGGAAATAGAGAATGCTCAACAGCACAAATCGCTGTGCTTATAATTGACTTCAGCTGGTAACAAGGTATTGATTCATCTAGAACCGTAATAATGAAGCTGCATTGATCCAGGATCTTGGATCTCGGAGGCAGGGGAAGATGCCTGCATGCTGAAGATAACGCTTCTGTGTGGCTGTGTCGCATGCAGATTTTATACCTGATGCTTGAAATGGCAGATGCATGTTACAGGTTGCAAATAGAGGATTTCAAAGTCCAACGTTGAGTGGTTTGACTTCATTAGGTAGAGGAAAAAAAAACAACAACCTGCGAATGAATTGCGTAGGTCACTCCATTACACCTAGTGACTGCTAATCATGGGCGATTTGGAAATGCAATGAGAGGAAGTCAAAAAAGCCTTTGATGGAACGCTTATCCTTAAAGCAGTTAGCTTAGCAGGGTTTTAAAAAGGTTTGGATAATTTCCTAAAACAGAAGTCCATAGGCCATTATTGAGATGGCTTGGGGAAATCCACTGCATATTCCTAGGATAAGCAGCATAGAATCTGTTTTACTACTTGGGATCTAGCTAGGTACTTGTGACCTGGGTTGGCCATTGTTGGAAACAGGATACTGGGCTTGATGGACCTTTGCTCTGTCCCAGTAGGCAACTCTTATGTTCTTATGTGAGCCAAGTATAGGACAATGAAGCCATTGTGACATCACTGCTGAGGTTGGCTCTTGGGCATTGGTGGAATGAGGCATTATGACATCACCATCTCAGCTCTGGAATGTTGCTACTCTTTGGGTTTCTGCCAGGTACTTGGGACCTGGGTTGGCCCTGTTGGAAACAGGTTACTGGGCTTGATGGCCCTTCGGTCTGTCCCAATGTGGCAACTCTTATGTTCTTAAGGATACCTTTTATTTTAACCCAGTTATGCTATTTGCCCTCATAACAGCTCTAAATCATTGAACTCGCAGACCCTCTTGATGTTCCTCCTTACTGCACCCCAACCCAACCCAACATCAACACCTGAGCTTTGGAGAAGGATGGTCTTGGAGGAAGATTTAGAGGACCTATGATATAAAGCCATCAGTCGGTCATGAAACCCTGTGATGACTCACAAACTCATCACACAACACAGTGACAAAGATTGTGAATATTCACTATTTTCCACACACTGACTTTGGTTTTAAAGGAGCAGCAAAACAGCTCAGGAAACTTTAGCGTATTTCATCAAATAACAGCATGAAAATGCAAAGGTGCCATTTCCACTCTCAAAACTCATCAGGGATCTGAAGAGATGATTCGCTTAAGGACTACTGAACACAATTATGACATGCAATTTTAAGAGCTATGGCTAACCCCAAATATTAATATAATCACTATTTCACCGACTTTCTCTAATTACTGCACAAGTCAACAGATACTAGAAGTTTGGGAGAAACGTATCTGAAATATGTCTGGATAGATGCATGCTGGAAGAAAGGGGAGGGGATAGGATGGAGACATTTAAATACCTGTGTGACATACATGCATATGAGATGCGTCAATTAAAAGGTCGATGGATGCCTGGAACAGTCTCCTGGGGTGGTGGAGGTGGTGGAGTCGAGGATTGTATTTGATTTTAAGAAAGCACATAGGATCTCTAAGGGAGAGGATGAAGTGGTAGATGGTATGGATGGGCAGACTGGATAGGCCATATGGTCTTTATCCATCTTCATGCTCTATATTTCTAATTCTCCTTGATGACTCTTAAAGACTTTCACTGGATTAAAAAGAAAGGGGTCCATTTAATAAGCTGTGGTAAGAGCTAATGCATGCTTTCTGCAGCTTATAATGTGCTACTGCAAGATATACTCAGGTCTCCTGTGGCAATTGTGGCATCAGGGACAGGCACGAGGGATCTTTTAGGGAGAGGAGGAGATAGTGGATGGGCACATTGGATGGGCCATCATGTTTCTCTACTAAATGAAAATCTGATCACGTAGTCCAAAAGTATCTCGAACATAATATAAATCTATGTCTATGTTTCTATAACTACAAAGCTTTATGACCTCACAATGCAGGTGTAAAGAGACTTAGCCTATAGGGAGAGGAGATGCAAATGTTAAGAGCCTTAGCCAATAGGGAGAGGAGGAGATAGTGGATGCTCTAGATGGGCCATTTGGCCTTCATCTGCCATCATGTTACAATGTTTCTATAACCATAAAGTTCTATGACATCACAATGCAGGTGTAAAGAGCCTTAGCCTATAGGATGAGGAGATGCAAATGTTAAGAGCCTTAGCCAATAGGGAGAGGAGGAGATAGTGAACATAAGAACATAAGAACATAAGAACTGCCTTCTCCGGATCAGACCTTCGGTCCATCAAGTCCGGCGATCCGCACACGCGGAGGCCCTGCCAGGTGTACACCTGGCGTAATTTATAGTCCACCAAATCCTTATATGCCTCTCTTAAGGAGATATGCATCTAGTTTGCTCTTGAAGCCTAGGATGGTCGATTCTGTCATAATCTCCTCTGGGAGGGCATTCCAGGTGTCAACCACTCTCTGAGTAAAGCAGAACTTCCTGATATTAGTCCTGAACCTGTCCCCCCTCAGCTTCATTACATGTCCTCTAGTCCGTGTCAAATTGGACAATGTAAATAATCTTCTCTGCTCTATTTTGTCGATTCCTTTCAGTATTTTGAAGGTCTCGATCATATCCCCACGCAGTCTCCTTTTCTCAAGGGAGAACAATCCTAGTGTTATAAGTCTGTCCTCGTATTCCAGTTTCTCCATACCCTTCACCAGTTTTGTTGCTCGTCTCTGCACCCTCTCCAGCAGCTTTATATCCTTCTTTAGGTAGGGGGACCAATGTTGGACACAGTATTCCAAGTGTGGTCTGACCATTGCCCTATAAAGCGGCATTATAACTTTCTCCGATCTACTCGAGATTCCTTTCTTTATCATGCCCAACATTCTATTTGCCTTCTTTGCCGCTGCCGCGCATTGTGCCGACGGCTTCAGGGTCCTATCTATCAGTACACCCAGGTCCTTTTCTTGTTCACTCTTCCCCAGAGTTGCACCTGACATTGTATACTCGTATTCCTTATTTTTATTGCCTAAATGCATTACCTTGCATTTCTCCACATTGAACTTCATCTGCCATTTCTCCGCCCATGTTTCTAACCGACACAAGTCGCTCTGGAGTTTCTCTCTATCCTCCTGCGATCTGATTGCCCGGCATAGTTTTGTATCGTCTGCAAACTTGATGATCTCACTGGATGTTCCTTCCTCCAGGTCATTGATATAAATATTAAAAAGGATCGGCCCAAGTACCGAGCCCTGGGGTACACCACTAGTCACTTTCTCCCAGTCGGAGAACTTCCCATTTATGCCCACTCTCTGCTTTCGGTTTTCCAGCCATTTGCCTATCCATCTTTGTATATCCCCCTCTATGCCATGACTTTGTAGTTTCCTGAGAAGTCTTTCGTGTGGAACTTTGTCGAACGCTTTCTGGAAGTCCAAGTATATTATGTCCACCGGCTTCCCACTATCAATTTGCTCGTTCACGGTCTCGAAAAATTGGAGTAAATTAGTCAAACATGATTTCCCTTTCCTGAATCCATGTTGACTGGGTTTCATCAAGTCGTATGCGTCCAAGTGCAGGACTATGCTATCCTTGATCAGTGCTTCAACCATCTTGCCAGGGACAGACGTAAGACTAACAGGTCTATAGTTGCCCGGTTCCCCTCTCGATCCTTTTTTGAAAATTGGGGTGACGTTCGCTATCCTCCAGTCGTCCGGTATCTGTCCAGTTCTGATTGTCAGGTTTGCAAGTTTTTGCAATAACTCTCCGATTTCAAACTTCAATTCCTTTAAGACTCTCGGATGAATCCCATCCGGTCCAGTGGATGCTCTGGATGGGCCATTTGGCCTTTATCTGCCATTGTGTTTCTCTGTTTCTATCAGTGTATGCTTCCCATTCGCTAAAAAATAGATTTCATTTTTTAGCACTGGGGTAGCGGGTGGGTCAGGGGTGCTAACTGACTAGCAGGTGTCTAACCATCTCGTCGTTGGGCCAGCCCTGCGCTAATTAGGTTGGGAGAGAATCAGCTAGAGGCACAGCTCTGCCATATAGCGTGCGCGCGAATCATAATATCTCACGTCCCGTCAGAGACAAATTAATCTTTCCTTCTGGCAAGGAACGTAAAATGAGGGTCAATAAGACAAAATTATTTCATTAGGCTACAAAACATTTGGGATGCATGGATGTAAGTCTTACATAAAACAGCAGAACTATTAATACTGTTGTATTAGAGAGACTCATGAACACCCATAACTCAGTAGACACCAGCAAAATGCCAGAGATCCTCAATATGGTTCATATCAGATAGCCTTCCTATGAAGTCTGCAGATCATCCCTCATTAGGTCTTAAATTTACAATTAAAAAAAAAAAAAAAAATACAGCAAGAATGTCTCAGAAAATTTATTTTAGGTTGACAAAAAAAATTAACGATGCGCTTGGCATGGAGAGACGGAGTGTCTGATTAGCTGGAGGTGTATATCACTGTCAGCTTAGAAGGGAGAAGACATTTCTACATCAGAAAGCTGAGAATATATGACAGCATGTCCTGGATATATAGTGCCTTTTCTCTGCTTGTCACTTCTGAGGAAAAATTCAGGCACTATGCAAGCTCTTGCTGGAGGCGTTTCTTGGTTTCATAATTGGGAGCACCTACTTAAAATCAAGCCCGTGCCTTTAAGAACGTAGATGGGTGGGTCAGCTGATATATAATAGCCTCGCTCTTCTCTCTCAGCCTGCCCATGTCCTCTTTTTAGCCAGTAAATATCAATCGAGTCTTAAGGAGCGACACATTAATGCCGGCAGTGGATTATCCTTGTCTTGCTAGGGACTTGAGTGCCACTTCCGCAGTTCCATTCCCCAGGCCACCAGGCAGCATATTCAACGTCCGCCAATGATATGCGGGAATAAACCTTGCCCACTAGCTACGTACTGAATGGCGAAGAGCAAGCGCATGCGTAAATTGCCTCAATAACCAACATTTCTATCGCTCTTATAGCGATCCATGGGATCGCTGTAGGGCGTGTGTCCGATCAGATCATTTGCATGTACAATCTGTTGTGAATCGGTCACTCGGCAGAACTCGGCCAAGAATGGCCCAACAACGATCCAGATCGGTAAGTTTAGTGAATCTAGGCAGTCCCCTAGGCAAACCTACCAACCCGGGGTTACAAAAAAGGTTTAGCATCCTAACATTGTTCTTTGTTCTTGCGTTTCCTCTTCGTCCACCATGTTATCAGTACAGAAAGAAGTTGTGATTTCAAGGTGAAGAATAATAAAGAACGGAAGGTGCGACTCGTTGGCTTTGCATGAAGATTTTGGCACTGGTTGTTATTCCAACAGGGCTGTATCTCCAGTTGTCTACTAAAACTGGAGACACATGCACTGTAGAATACAGCCAGGCCTTGCCCTTGGGGATCCTTCTTGTAAGAATGCAGGTCACGATAGGATAAGAATAGACGCTTCACAACACACTATAAAGATTCTAATGTCAATGACACTGTTAATCATCATTATTTTTTATAATGAAATGATCATTTGAATTTCTTGCACTGCTTTCAGGGTTGGCTGAAATGATTAAGTATTTCATGCTGATAGTTGCTTTAGAAGCAATAAAGGTTGGTGCAGTGCTGTACCTAGCATATTTGACACTTAAGAACATAAGAATTGCCGCTGCTGGGTCAGACCAGTGGTCCATCGCGCCCATGGCAGCCCCTAGGTCAAAGACCAGCGCCCTAACTGAGATCAACCCTACCTGCGTACGTTCAGGTTCAGCAGGAACTTGTCTAACTTTGTCTTGAATCCCTGGAGGGTGTTTCCCCCTACAACAGCCTCCGAAAGAGCGTTCCAGTTTTCCACCACTCTCTGGGTGAAGAGGAACTTCCTTACGTTTGTACAAAATCTGTCCCCTTTTAACTTTAGAGAGTGCCCTCTTGTTCTCCCTACCTTGGAGAGGGTGAACAACCTGTCTTATCTACTTTGTCTTGAATCCCTGGAGGGTGTTTTCCCCTATTACAGCCTCCGAAAGAGCGTTCCAGTTTTCCACCACTCTCTGGGTGAAGAAGAACTTCCTTACGTTTGTCCGAAATCTATCCCCTTTTAACTTTAGAGAGTGCCCTCTCATTCTCCCTACCTTGGAGAGGGTGAACAACCTGCCCTTATCTACCAAGTCTATTCCCTTCAGTATCTTGAATGTTTCAATCATGTCCCCTCTCAGTCTCCTCTTTTCAAGGGAGAAGAGGCCCAATTTCTCTAATCTCTCGCTATACGGCAACTCCTCCAGCCCCTTAACCATTTTAATCGCTCTTCTCTGGGAACCCCAAGAAGTCAAACTCAGCATATAGTGCCACACTGGAGAGAAACTCCCCCCCCCGAAACGTATTTCCTCTTGTACTGAATAAATACAAAGATGTCTATGATGCTCATTTAACAAAGCTAACATTTTCCAGTTACCAGAAACAAAAAATGAGGTTTTAACAAATACTATTAGAGCAAACAAATAATCTGTAAACACAACAGTCCAAACACCACACCTTTATATGAAAAACATAAAAAGTTATAGATGTTCAAACATGTACATTTTGCAGAGTGCTTATGGACACACAAAATGAGAAAAATAAAAATTGGCTAATCTCAACCTTTTCCCAGAGATGTTAAAACATGTGAGTGAGGCCATTATGTGACCATGTCCATCTCCGTCTCTATCCCCCCTCACCTTCTTCACTTTCTCCTCCCTCCCACTTCATGTCCATAATCTTCTCTCTCTTCCCCTCCCTTATGGACTTGAGGCTGATCATTTCTTAACCTACCTCCCTCCTCTCTATAAAAAAATATTACTAGTAATAATCCACAAGTAACACAACAAGGGAGTATCTAGGAAAAGGCCACATTTAAATACTGCAGTGAGCAGTAGAACATCAATACACCCATTATAAAACTAAACAAGCCAGGTTAGTACAGATCGATCCTGTACAGTCAATGCTAACATGAAACCATGGCTTTTTCATGCACATAGAGCACATATGCACCCTTGCCCAGTATGGAATAAGCTATCACAAACTAAAATTAGAAATATGTGCACAAAAATTAAATTGAACTGCCAAGAAGCCAGACTCTGCATACAGTGCAACACCACAGAATCAGAAACAGTGATGAATGTCCCCTGATATTGTGCAAAATATAAAGTTGGCAGATATAAATTTGAAGAAAAATGACAATCACCATTTTACAAATTAACAAATAGAACCCCCCCCAAAAAAAAATAAAAGATGGAAAATAAGATAATACCATTTTATTGGACTAATCCAATTTTCAATTAGCTTTCAGAGGCCAAAAACCTCCTTCCTCAGGTCACTGTTCTGAGCTGAGGAAGGGGATTTTGGTCTCTGAATGGTAGTAAAGGTTTGGATAAATTCCTATAAGGGAAGTCCATAGGCCATTATTGAGAATACTTGGGGAAATCCACTGCTTATTCCTAGGCTAAGCAGCATAAAATCTGTTTTATTACTTGGGATCTTGCCAGGTATTTGGGACCTGGGTTGGCCACTGTTGGAGACAGGATACTGGGCTTGATGGACCTTCGGTCTGTCCCAGTAGGGCAGCTCTTATGTGAGCCGAGTATAGGACAATCAAGCCATTGTGGCTCTTAGGCATTGGTGGAATGAGGCATTATGACATCACAATCTCAGCTCTAGAATGTTGCTACTCTTTGGGTTTCTGTCAGATACTTGAGACCTGGATTGGACTCCGAGAAGAAGGAATACTGGGCTAGATGGACCGTTGGGGTGATCCAGTTTGGCTATTCTTATGCTAGAAAGACCCACTTCCTTCCAGTTATGACTTACTGTATCTTCATCCTTTTCACTATCGTGTTTACACATCAGACTCTGAGAGTCAAAGAATAAATATAACTATACAGAAACTGATTATCAGCACCTACTATTACATAAGAACATAAGAATTGCCATCTCCGGATCAGACCCTGGGTCCATCAAGTCCGGTGATCCGCAAACGCGGAGGCCCCGCCAGGTCTACCCTGGCATAGTTTTAGTCCCCATATCAACGTATGCTTCTCAAGGGAGATGTGCATCTAATTACCCTTACCCGTATCACCCTATGCCACTCTTAAGGAGATGTGCATCTAATTTACCCTTACCCGTATCACTCTATGCCACTCTTAAGGAGATGTGCATCTAATTTACCCTTACCCGCTTCACTCTATGCCACTCTTAAGGAGATGTGCATCTAGTTTACCCTTACCCGCATCACTCTATGCCACTCTTAAGGAGATGTGCATCTAATTTACCCTTACCCGCATCACTCTATGCCACTCTTAAGGAGATGTGCATCTACTTTACCCTTACCCGCATCACTCTATGCCACTCTTAAGGAGATGTGCATCTAATTTACCCTTACCCGTATCACCCTATGCCACTCTTAAGGAGATGTGCATCTAGTTTACCCTTACCCATATCACTCTATGCCACTCTTAAGGAGATGTGCATCTAGTTTACCCTTACCCGTATCACTCTATGCCACTCTTAAGGAGATGTGCATCTAGTTTACCCTTACCCGTATCACCCTATGCCACTCTTAAGGAGATAAGAACATAAGAACATAAGCAGTGCCTCCGCCGGGTCAGACCATAGGTCCATCCTGCCCGGCAGTCCGCTCCCGCGGCGGCCCGAACAGGTCACGGCCTGTCTGAGTCACCAGAAGGGGCCTCCTTGCCACCTTGGTTTCCCATTGAGTTCTATCTTCCCATCGAAGTCCTAACCCTCCGGTCTTGCACATGCACGACCAGAGCAGGCCGCGACCCCTGGTTAGCTTTCTATACCTGTGTTACATCTCAGCACCTCTCTCAGTATCCCACGATCCCCCTATCCCTCAGGAATCCGTCCAATCCCTGTTTGAATCCTTGTACCGTACTCTGCCTGATCACTTCCTCCGGTAGCGCATTCCAAGTGTCCACGACCCTTTGGGTGAAAAAAAACTTCCTTGCATTTGTTCTGAACCTATCTCCCTTCAGTTTCTCGGAATGCCCCCTCGTGCCTGTTGACCCCTTCAGCCTGAAGAATCTGTCCCTATCCACCCTCTCTATGCCCCTCATGATCTTGAAGGTCTCTATCATATCTCCCCTGAGCCTCCTTTTTTCCAGAGAGAAGAGCCCCAGCCTATCCAACCTCTCGGCGTACGGGCAGTGTTCCAGCCCTCTTACCAGCTTCGTTGCTCTCCTTTGGACTCTCTCAAGTACCGCCATGTCCTTCTTGAGGTACGGCGACCAATATTGAACACAGTATTCCAGATGTGGACGCACCATCGCTCGATACAATGGCATGATGACTTCCCGCGTCCTGGTTGTTATGCCCCTCTTTATGATGCCCAGCATTCTGTTGGCTTTTTTCGAGGCTGCCGCGCACTGTGCAGATGGCTTCAGTGATGCATCCACCAGCACACCCAAGTCTCTCTCAAGACTGCTGTCTCCCAACATTGCCCCCCCCAATTTGTAGTTGAACAACGGGTTCTTTTTCCCTATATGCATGACCTTGCATTTTTCCACGTTAAAGCTCATTTGCCATTTGTTTGCCCAGTCTTCCAGCTTGTCCAGGTCCCTTTGCAGGTCCTCACACTCCTCCCTGGACCTAACTCTGCCGCACAGTTTGGTATCGTCTGCAAATTTTATAACCTCGCACTTTGCCTCCTTTTCCAGGTCGTTGATAAATATGTTGAAGAGTAACGGCCCCAGCACCGATCCCTGTGGCACACCGCTCGTGACTCCCCGCCAGTCAGAGTATTGTCCCTTTACTCCGACCCTCTGCAGTCTACCCGACAACCAGTGCTCGATCCATCTGTGCACATCCCCTCCCACCCCGTGGTTCCACAGCTTCCTAAGCAGCCTTTCATGTGGCACCTTGTCGAAAGCCTTTTGAAAATCAAGGTAAATGATGTCTATAGGTTCCCCATTGTCCACCCGACTGCTTATTCCCTCAAAGAAGTACAGAAGGTTCGTTAAGCATGACCTTCCCTTACAGAAGCCATGCTGGCTTGTTCTCAGTAGGCCATGTCTCTTGATGTGCTCGCAAATACCGTCCTTGATCATAGCTTCCACCATCTTCCCTATAATTGAAGTCAGGCTTACCGGCCTGTAGTTCCCGGGGTCACCCCTCGATCCCTTCTTGAAGATAGGTGTGACATTCGCCAATTTCCAGTCCTCTGGTACCTCTCCAGTTTTCAAGGATATGTTGCAAACATGCTGGATTGTGCCCGCTATTTCTTGTCTTAGTTCTTTCAGAACCCTTGGGTGGATCCCGTCCGGGCCCGGCGATTTGCCGCATTTTAACCTGTCTATCTGCTTGAGGACATCCTCCTTACTTACCTCTATGTGTTCTAATTTTTCAGCCTGTTCCCCACTCATGAGCTCCTCTGAGTCCGGTATATTAGATGTGTCTTCTCTCGTGAAAACCGACGAGAAGAACGTGTTCAACCTCTCAGCTACCTCTTTATCCTCCTTAATCACTCCCTTCCTATCCCCATCGTCCAACGGCCCCACCTCTTCTCTCGCTGGTCGCTTCCCCTTTACGTAACTGAAGAATGCCTTGAAGTTTTTCGCCTCTCTGGCCAGCCCCTCTTCGTATTTCCCTTTTGCTTTTCTAACCTCTCGGTGGCATTCCTTTTGGCATTTCCTGTGCGCCTGGTGATTTTCCTCCGTTGGGTCCTTTTTCCATCTCCGGAAGGACACTTTCTTGTCATTTATTGCCCTCTTTACTTCTGTTGAGATCCAAACCGGGTCCTTTGACCGCTTGTTCTTGCCGCCTTTCCTGAAACTTGGGACGTACATTCTTTGTGCTTCCTGCAGGGTGTCCCTGAATAGGGTCCAGGCGCTTCCTACAGTCTCCATCCTAAGGATGTTTTTGAGCTTCCTCCCCACCATTTCCCTCATAGCAACATAGTTCCCTTTCCTGAAGTTGAGCGCAGTTGTTGCGGTCCTCCTTACTGTGGGTGTCCCCCTTTCTAATGTGAATCGGATCGCGTTGTGGTCACTGTTGCCTAGTGGTCCTCCCACTTCTACCCCTCTTGCAGGCCCCCCTAATCCGTTTAGGATGAGGTCAAGAGTAGCACTCCCTCGCGTCGGTTCCCTGACTAGTTGCTCCATGAAGCAGTCCCTCACAGCTTCTACAAATCCTGTTTCCCTAGTGCAGTTGGAGTGACCCGTACTCCAGTCAATCCCCGGGTAGTTGAAGTCCCCCATCACTGTTACACTTCCAGTCCTGCATTCTTGTCTCAGTTCAGCTTCCAAGTCATGTCCGATTTCCGATGTGCATCTAATTTACCCTTACCCGCATCACTCTATGCCACTCTTAAGGAGATGTGCATCTAGTTTACCCTTACCCGTATCACTCTATGCCACTCTTAAGGAGATGTGCATCTAATTTACCCTTACCCGTATCACTCTATGCCACTCTTAAGGAGATGTGCATCTAATTACCCTTACCCGTATCACTCCATGCCACTCTTAAGGAGATGTGCATCTAATTTACCCTTACCCGTATCACTTTATGCCACTCTTAAGGAGATGTGCATCTAATTTACCCTTACCCGTATCACTCCATGCCACTCTTAAGGAGATGTGCATCTAGTTTCTGCAGGGGGAGATCGTGCCTAACGAACTTATTGCACTTCTTCGAAGGAATTAACAAACGGATGGACAGAGGAGACCCCATAGACATCATATACCTTGATTTCCAAAAAGCCTTTGACAAGGTGCCTCACGAACGTCTACTCCGGAAACTGAAGAACCATGGAGTGGACGGAGACGTACATAGATGGATCAGAAACTGGTTGGCGGGTAGGAAACAGAGGGTAGGGGTGAAGGGCCACTACTCGGACTGGATGGGGTTCACGAGTGGTGTTCCGCAGGACTCAGTGCTCAGGCCGCTGCTATTTAATATATTCATAAATGATCTAGAAACAGGCACGAAGTGTGAGATAATAAAATTTGCGGACGATACAAAATTAGTGGAGCTGGGACTAAAGAGGAATGCGAAGAATTGCAAAGGGACTTGAACAAATTGGGGGAATGGGCGGCGAGATGGCAGATGAAGTTCAACGTTGAGAAATGTAAAGTATTGCATGTTGGAAACAGAAACCCGAGGTACAACTATACGATGGGAGGGATATTATTGAATGAGAGCAACCAAGAAATGGACTTGGGGGTAATGGTGGACATGACAATGAAGCCGACGGCACAGTGCGCAGCAGCCGCTAAGAAAGCAAATAGAATGCTAGGCATAATCAAGAAGGGTATTACAACAAGGACAAAAGAAGTTATCCTGCCATTGTATCGGGCGATGGTGCGCCCGCATCTGGAATACTGCGTCCAATATTGGTCTCCGTACCTTAGGAAGGATATGGCGTTACTCGAGAGGGTTCAGAGGAGAGCGACACGCTTGATAAAAGGGATGGAAAACCTCTCATACGCTGAGAGATTGGAGAAACTGGGTCTCTTTTCCCTGGAGAAGAGGAGACTTAGAGGGGATATGATAGAGACTTATAAAATCATGAAGGGCATAGAGAGAGTAGAGAAGGACAGATTCTTCAAACTTTCGAAAAATAAAAGAACAAGAGGACACTCGGAAAAGTTGAAAGGGGACAGATTTAAAACGAATGCTAGGAAGTTCTTCTTTACCCAACGAGTGGTGGACACCTGGAATGCGCTTCCAGAGGGAGTAATAGGGCAGAGTACAGTACAGGGGTTTAAGAAAGGATTGGACAATTTCCTGCTGGAAAAGGGGATAGAGGGGTATAAATAGAGGATTACTGCACAGGTCCTGGACCTGTTGGGCCGCCGCGTGAGCGGACTGCTGGGCATGATGGACCTCAGGTCTGACCCAGCAGAGGCATTGCTTATGTTCTTATGTTCTTATGTTAAATCCTAGAACGGTGGATTCTGCAATTACTTCCTCTGGGAGAGCATTCCAGGTGTCCACCACTCGCTGCATGAAACAGAACTTCCTGATATTCCCCCCTCAGCTTCAGTCTATGTCCTCTTGTCCGTGTCACACTGGACATTGTAAATAACTGCTTTCCCTGCTCCATTTTGTCGAATCCTATCAGTATTTTGAAAGTCTCGATCAGATCCCCTCGCAGTCTCCTCTTCTCAAGGGAGAACAACCCAGTCTCCTAAGTCGTTCTTCGTAGTCCAGGTTCTCCATACCTTTCACTAGCTTCGTCGCTCGTCTCGTGTGGATGGCTAAGCAGTGCAGCTGAAAATTGCATGGATGCACGCTATCTTATTCCCCTGACTTATAAACGTCTCTTTTTTTTCAGCCTAGAAGGCCATGTGCCATGCAAAACTAGCATGTACCTTTAACTTGACAGAGGAAAGCAATCAGAATATTTGCTAAACCCCTAAGTGACTTGCTCAAGGTCACACATAGGGTTCTGGCTGGATTTTCCCCCACTGCATTCAGAGCTGAGATTAGAACTGAAACACAGCATCACAGAGTCTGTGACAAAGCAAGATCTGAGCCGACATAAACGTCGTCCAGTCCCCAGGTTTATGATTTCTTGCCAAGATCTCGTTAATCCATACTTAGAGCCACATGTTTCTGAACATAATTCCTTCCTTCTTTCATCTGTGAAATCCGTCACAGAATCCAGATACCCCAGAAATGGCATCATTTGTCCAAAACACCAGCAGAAGAAAGTGGCCCTGTTTGGATGAGCAAATCTTAAATGTGAAACTTCTTCAGGACTTCTTACGTTTTAATTATTTGAGGACACTGAAGCACATAATGAAAGAAATAAGTTTCATTGAGTCTGTGCACAGAGGTTTCGTCCTCGGTACAGTAACTCTACCTCTGAATGCAGTCATTCAAAAAGCAACCCAGGGCAGGCCGTGAATCTGCTGTTCGTACCTTCTGGAGCTGTGATAACAAGGTCAGTCCCGGCCAGAGCCTCTGCTGTCACAATCGCCTCTGCCCACTGAACAGCGACGGACATCAACCCTGGTGACAGCTGCACGGCCGAGACAAAGCTAGAGCGGAACGCCACCAGTCACGCATCTTAATGCTGCCGTAATCCAAGCCTGCTGGCGCTCAGGAAGCATCATCCCGAGGTCCTTGTGTCGTGCCGAAGCACAGAGCTCTCGTTCTGCAACAGGTCACCTAAACTTAGGGGCCCAATTGGACACAGAACTTATAGAAATACCAGTATTTGAATGTGTAGATGCAAGCTCTATGTTCAGTGGTGTATACAACTGTTTTATGGGTCAATGCTCAAAACTTAATGCCCGGGCTAAAGGCGATTAACACTGGCATTAGTGTGCCGTCCAGTGCTCTAATGGTTTCGGTGAGGGCACTGAAATCATTGGTGGAGAGAGCCTCTTCTCTGCAAACAACCCAGTCACCCTGTCCCAATGTGCTTCCATGCTGCCTATCCCGCCTTAAAAAAAAAAAAAATACATGGCAGTCCAGTTGACCACTCCTGGCCCTCCCACACCAAAATCCTTGGTGGTCCCGTTGACCCCTTCTGGCCTCCCACTTGAACCCGGGGCCCCCCACTTGAATCTGGGGTTACAAATGAAATACCTTACTGCTTCATAAGAAAATGTAGTTTTCATGAACTGAGATATGAAATGAATTATGCAAAGCAAGCAAACTTTCAATTTAAGGCATAACACAACGGTCTCAAACTCAAACCCTTTGCAGGGCCACATTTTGGACTTGTAGGTACTTGGAGGGCCGCAGAAAAAATAGTTAATGCCTTATTTTAAAAAAATGACAACTTTGCATGAGGTAAAACTCGGTATAGTTTATAAATCTTTCCTTAATTGCTTCTGATCATTTCAGCTATACAGAGAAAGTGAAGTTTAGAGAGTTTTTCATTGCTTTCAGCTGTGTATAGCTGAAATGATCAGAAGCAATGAAAGAAATGCAAAGTAATGCATTTAGGTAGTAAGAATAAGGAATACGAGTATAGAATGTCAGGCGCAACTCTGGGTAAGAGCGAACAAGAAAAGGACCTGGGTGTACTGATAGATAGGACCCTGAAGCCGTCGGCACAATGCGCGGCAGCGGCAAAGAAAGCAAACAGAATGTTAGGCATGATAAAGAAAGGAATCACGAGTAGATCGGAGAAAGTCATAATACCGCTTTATAGAGCAATGGTCAGACCACACTTGGAATACTGTGTCCAACATTGGTCTCCCAACCTAAAGAAGGATATAAAACTGTTAGAGAGGGTGCAGAGACGAGCAACGAAGCTAATAAGAGGTATGGAGAACTTGGAATATGAGGAACGACTCAAGAAACTAGGACTGTTCTCCCTTGAGAAGAGGAGGCTGCGAGGGGACATGATCGAGACGTTCAAAATGCTGAAAGGCATCGATAAAATAGAGCAGGAAAATAAATTATTTACATTGTCCAACGCGATACGGACAAGAGGACATGGTTTGAAGCTAAGGGGGGACAAGTCCAGGACAAATGTCAGGAAGTTCTGCTTTACACAGCGAGTGGTAGACGCCTGGAATGCTCTCCCAAAGGAGGTTATCAAGGAATCCACTGTGCTGGGATTCAAAGGCAAATTAGATGCACATCTCCTTATGAGAGGCATAGAGGGATATGGGTGACTAAAACTACATCAGGTGTATACCTGACTGGGCCTCCGCGTGTGCGGATCGCCGGACTCGATGGACCATGGGTCTGATCCGGAGATGGCAGTTCTTATGTTCTTATGAAAGATTTATAAACTATAAAGAGTTTTACCTCATGCAAAACTGTGATTTAGATTCTAAAGTATCAACTGCAAGAGACAAGATTTTGGGGTAGTCCTCTAGGTTTTTTTTGTAGAGGGGAGAATCAATATCCGACTTGCGCCTTAAGTGTCCAGGGGTCGCGTCCGCAACCGCCTTCGGCTCTCACCTCCTCCGGCGCCGGACACAACCGCCATCTTACATCAAGCAGTCGCCGCCAGGAGAGGTGCCAAATTTCGCAAGCGTTCACGAGATTACGTACACGTACATAAGCTGCACTGCCTCCAATGGTTACCCTACGTTCTGGAACGTTGCCCGCCTCACTGCTGTGACCTCACGCAAACGCTTTCCTGCGTCTGTACGTGATTGTCCTCTCCACCTCACTATGGCGTACAGACGCAGGAAAGTGCTTGCGTGAGGTTACAGCAGTGAGGCGGGCAACGTTCCAGAACCATGGTAACATACCGAGGGCCTCAAAATAGTACCTGGTGGGCCGCGAGTTTGAGACCACTAGCATAACAGGCTTTGCTGGTAGTGTGGGATGGATTCAGTGCTATTGTATTGTAAGCTCTTTGGAGCAGGGAATGTTTTCTTACTCTTTTTGACTCTGTGCAGCGCTGCGTGCGTCTGGTAGCACTATAGAAATAATTAATAGTAGTATTGAAATACAGGGGAGCAGAGAAGACAGTGGCTAAGGATTTCTACAATCTTTACAGTTCAACAGGAGAGTGAATGAAATTTACAGCCTACCCAGGGTTGGAAGCAGTCAACAGTAGTCAGAAAAGAAACTCCTTAGCCACTGTCTTTTCTACTCTTCTTTATTGCAAATTTCTGGCCCTAAGTCCTAGAAAATACACCACTGAATGCAACATTCAATTGGGAACAGCGGAGAACTATAAATATGAATTTAAATTCATTCTAAAGCGGGATTTCTCAAACCTGACCTGAGGACCCCACAACCAGTCAGGTTTGTAGGATATCCGCAATGAATATGGTCCAGATGAATTTGCATATATTGAGCTTCTATTGTATACAAATGTATCTTGTGCTTAAGCATTAGCAGGGTTTAAAAAAGCTTTGGATAATCCATTATTACGATGGACATGGGGAAATGCGCTGCTTGTTCCTAGGATAAGCAGCATAATATCTGTTTCTCTCCTTGGGATCTTACCAGGTACTTGGGACTTGGATTGGCCACTGCTCTTAGGTTCTTATGTCAGCCAAGTAAAGGACAATGAAGCCATTGTGACATCATTGCTGAGATTGGCTCTTAGGCATTGGTGGATTGAGGCATCATGACATCACAATCTCAGCTCTGGAATGTTGCTACTCTTTGGGTTTCTGCCATTGTGACATCACTGCTGAGGTTGACTCTTAGACATTGGTGGAATGAGGCATTATGACATCACAATCTCAGCTCTGGAATGTTGCTACTCTTTGGGTTTCTCCTGTTGGAAACAGGAGACTGGACTTGATGAACCTTCGGTCTGTCCCAGTAATGGCAACTCTTATGTACTTATGTTCTTATTGTGGATATCCTGAAAGCCCAACTGGTTCTGGGGGGTGCTCTGGACAGGTTTGGGAAACCCAGTGCTGCTGTAATAATTCCTGTGCGTGTACAGATGTGTTTGATCAAAGAAGAACTTTATTTTAACCCCTCAATACCCTCCAAGAGGACCTGCTGAGTTCAGATCCTCAATTTTGGAACCATTTAACTATGAAATAAAAACATAAGAACATAAGCATCGCCTCTGCCGAGTCAGACTATAGGTCCATCGTGCTCAGCAGTCCGCACTCGCGGGGGCCCCCCAGGTCCGTGACCTGTAGTGATCCTTTACTTAAGACATTTTATCCTTTATAGTACCCCTCTAACTATACCCCCTCAATCCCCTTTTCCTTCAAGAACATGTCCAACCCCTTTTTGAAACCCAAAATCGTACTCTGCTCTACCACCTCCTCCGGAAGCGCATTCCAGGTATCCACCACCCTCTGAGTGCCAGAAGATCAAAGGGAAAATTCAGCAAGACTTAATGAGGGGCCATTCCATGTCAACTGCTCCAGAACGCCCCACTTGACCATCTCAGAAATTGCTGAAATTTTTGTCAGGGGATATTTTGGGACCTCTAATGAAGATATCCAAAGTTCTGGGGCATGATCTCAACCAGGTCCAGAGTTGAAGGCCCCTTTATTTGGGCCACTTTTTTTGCATCTGCGGAAGATGTCAAATATGGACCCTCCTTGATGTTGAACCAGTTGACATGGAATTACCCCAAAGCCATCAAAATTGGTCCCAGGGTTAGAGAAATACCATCTTGCTTCAAGTCAGAATGACACAAAACCTATCCCACCTTGATTTTCTATTTCCTTTCCTGCCTCTAAGTTACACATTTTCTCTCGCATAAAAGTTCCAGCCTTGAATTCAGGTAGCTTTGACTCAATTAAGCCATAAAACGCATCGCGTCCTCCGAGCACTGCACAATCTGTTTTTATACGGTGACCTCCTTGGAGTACAATTAAGGAGGTCAGCAGTGTTCTAAGCAGTCAATTTCCGGATTCTGGTACATTCAGCCGAAACCCTCGGTACTCTGCAATGTTATTATCAGCTCTCCAAAGGCGTGAAACAGATATAAGAGAGCTCGTGCACTGTAAAACCATCTTTTTCCCTTTAATTTCTCACTCAGAGGATTTCTATATTTTTCCCAGGTGCATTTTTTTTTTAAATGAACAAGCAGGCAAATCTAGAGTGGAGCCGTCTCCATTCCCTAGGGCTTCCAGTCTTGTGCTGATGTCCTTTATCCTGGCATTAGCCCCATCCCCCTGGCACCCCTGTTCGCTGCAGGATTTCACCTCAATTTCTGGTCTGAAATCTGGTTGAAAATGGTAAAGGAGGCTACAGACACGAGAGACTATAAGAGTAGAGGAATTGCTGCGAAATGAGAAATCCTGTGTGAGGACCTACAAAGGGACCTGGACAAGCTGGAAGACTGGGCAAACAAATGGCAAATGCGCTTTAACGTGGACAAATGCAAGGTCATGCATATAGGGAAAAAGAACCCGTTGTTCAACTACAAATTGGAGGGGGTATTATTGGGAGACAGCAGACTTGAGAGAGACTTGGGTGTGCTGGTGGATGCATCAATGAAGCCATCTGCACAGTGCGCAGCAGCCTCGAAAAAAGCCAACAGGATGCTGGGCATCATAAAGAAGGGCATAACAACCAGAACACGGGAAGTCATCATGCCATTGTATCGAGCGATGGTGCGTCCACATCTGGAATACTGCGTTCAGTATTGGTCGCCGCACCTCAAGAAGGACATGGCGGTACTTGAGAGAGTCCAAAGGAGAGCAACGAAACTGGTAAAAGGGCTGGAACACTGCCCATACGCCGAGAGGTTGGATAGGCTGGGACTCTTCTCTCTGGAAAAGAGGAGGCTCAGGGGAGATATGATAGAGACCTTCAAGATCATGAGGGGCATAGAGAGGGTGGATAGGGACAGATTCTTCAGACTGAAAGGGACAGCAAATACGAGGGGGCATTCGGAGAAACTGAAGGGAGATAGGTTCAAAACAAATGCAAGGAAGTTTTTTTTCACCCAAAGGGTCGTGGACACTTGGAATGCGCTACCGGAGGAAGTGATCAGGCAGAGTACGGTACAGGGATTCAAACAGGGATTGGACGGATTCCTGAAGAATAAAGGGATCGTGGGATACTGAGGGAGGAGCTGGGATGTAACACAAGTATAGAAAGCTAACCAAGTATAGAAACCAAACCAGGTCGTGCATGTGCAAGACCGGAAGGTTAGGACTTCGATAGGAAGACAGGATTTAAATGAGAAACCAAAGTGGCAAGGGAGCCTCTTCTGGTGATACAGACAGGTCGTGACCAGTCTGGGCCGCCGCGGGAGCGGACTGCCGGGCAGGATGGACCTGTGGTCTGACCCGGCAGAGGCACTGCTTATGTTCTGTTTTATTTTTAGTATTTATTGAAATTTGACTATATACGCCCCGGGCACCGTCCACCCCTGCGTACAGACACAGAATGGGAGAAAAGTCCTAGTGACTGTTAAAATCTTGTGCATGAAAGGTTTCTCTCCACTTTGGGTTTTGCACATCCCACATTTGGTAAGACTGCAATAAGCCTCTTTAATTGTCTCCAGCTTCTGGTACTGCCGAACTGATGCACTTTGTGCGATGGCATCTAATCTGCAAATTAAGCTATAACCCTTGGGAGGGGAATTTTCCCAGCAATAAAGGAGCAGCTTGAGAAGTCAGAGACAAGTTGTGCATTCCCAGTTCGTGTTCCCGTCGCTTTCCTGGCCAACATATAGGCAGCAGTAAGGCCTGTGCCTAGGACAGATCTTGTGCCCTCTGAATGACATTAGTCACATCGCTGAAAGAGGATCCTACGCAGATGGTGCATTTTCAACATTTCAGTATTTCTGCTGCACGGTGGCCAAAAACAGCAAAACTGATAAAAATGGGTCATATCTACATCTGATGTTACTACCTGGTGACCACTTTGCTGAGTCTCGGGAAGGTTTTTCTTAGTTGATAGGAAATTGTTTCAGAATTGGAAAGTGACAAAACTTCCCTCAGATGCTTCCTAAATAGTACCTTTGGAACCAACCAACATATATATGGAAAATTTATAAATCTGAGGTTACCTGACCTACAGGCGTTTTCCAACACATTTCTAGATTGGAAGCTCAGATAAGAACATAAGAACAGCCGTACCGTGTCAGACCAATGGTCCATCAAGCCCAGTAGCCCGTTCTCACGGTGGCCAATCCAGATCACTAGTACCTGGCCAAAACCCAAGGAGAAGCAACATTCCATACAGAATCTCAAAGAATAGCAAGATTCCGGAATCCCAGAGAGTAACAAGATTCTAGAATCCCAAAGAGTAGCAACATTCCATACAGAATCTCAAAGAATAGCAAGATTCCGGAATCCCAGAGAGTAACAAGATTCTAGAATCCCAAAGAGTAGCAACATTCCATACAGAATCTCAAAGAATAGCAAGATTCCGGAATCCCAGAGAGTAACAAGATTCTAGAATCCCAAAGAGTAGCAACATTCCATACAGAATCTCAAAGAATAGCAAGATTCCGGAATCCCAGAGAGTAACAAGATTCTAGAATCCCAAAGAGTAGCAACATTCCATACAGAATCTCAAAGAATAGCAAGATTCCGGAATCCCAGAGAGTAACAAGATTCTAGAACCCCAAAGAGTAGCAACATTCCATACAGAATATCAAAGAATAGCAAGATTCCGGAATCCCAGAGAGTAACAAGATTCTAGAATCCCAAAGAGTAGCAACATTCCATACAGAATCTCAAAGAATAGCAAGATTCCGGAATCCCAGAGAGTAACAAGATTCTAGAATCCCAAAGAGTAGCAACATTCCATACAGAATCTCAAAGAATAGCAAGATTCCGGAATCCCAGAGAGTAACAAGATTCTAGAATCCCAAAGAGTAGCAACATTCCATACAGAATCTCAAAGAATAGCAAGATTCCGGAATCCCAGAGAGTAACAAGATTCTAGAACCCCAAAGAGTAGCAACATTCCATACAGAATATCAAAGAATAGCAAGATTCCGGAATCCCAGAGAGTAACAAGATTCTAGAATCCCAAAGAGTAGCAACATTCCATACAGAATCTCAAAGAATAGCAAGATTCCGGAATCCCAGAGAGTAACAAGATTCTAGAATCCCAAAGAGTAGCAACATTCCATACAGAATCTCAAAGAATAGCAAGATTCCGGAATCCCAGAGAGTAACAAGATTCTAGAACCCCAAAGAGTAGCAACATTCCATACAGAATATCAAAGAATAGCAAGATTCCGGAATCCCAGAGAGTAACAAGATTCTAGAATCCCAAAGAGTAGCAACATTCCATACAGAATCTCAAATAATAACAAGATTCCGGAATCCCAGAGAGTAACAAGATTCTAGAATCCCAAAGAGTAGCAACATTCCATACAGAATCTCAAAGAATAGCAAGATTCCGGAATCCCAGAGAGTAACAAGATTCTAGAACCCCAAAGAGTAGCAACATTCCATACAGAATATCAAAGAATAGCAAGATTCCGGAATCCCAGAGAGTAACAAGATTCTAGAATCCCAAAGAGTAGCAACATTCCATGCTACTGATCCAGGGCAAACAGTGGCTTCCCCCATGTCTTTCTCAATAACAGACTATGGACTTTTCCTCCAGGAACTTGCCCAAACCTTTCTTAAAATCAGCTTCGCTATCCTCTCTTACCACAGCCTCTGGCAACGCTTTCCAGAGCTTAACTATTCTCTAAACGGAAAAAAAAATAAATAAATTTCCTTCTACTGGTTTTAAAAGTATTTCCCTGTAACTTCATCAAGTGTCCCCTAGTCTTCGTAATTTTTGATGAAGTAAAAAAATCACTCCATCTGTTCTACATCTTTCAGGATTTTGTAGACTTCAACCATATCTCCCTTTGAGGGCTTTTTCTGTTACTGCTATAAAAGATTCACAAACTTTACATTTTAAATGAGAAATAATGGAATATGAGGGATTTTATAGGGTTGATATTTAGCTGGACCGCCACTGGGATTATGCCCAAAAATTTAATGCTCAGCCCAGTGAAATACTTCCAAGAGCATCGGTTGGTGGCCTGGATTGTACAACTTCATCCTTCTGTGCTCTCCTACCCTGTTAGCCTATTGAATATTGACGTTTCCCCCACTTTCCCTCACAGTCTGTCCTCATGCTTTTCACTTCCTTCCTTTCTATGTTTATTGAAAACTCAATATACCACCTACCATAGCGTTTATAAAGTTAAAACCAAGAAGTAGAGAAAGGAATTCCATATGTAAAATCATAGGAAAGACCTAAGCAATCTCTCAACAGTCATCCAAATATGCTTTACTAAGGATAAATAGAATAAATTAAAAACTATCGAGGGTTGACTCATAAGAACAGTCTTACTGGGTCAGACCAATGGTCCTTCAAGCCCAGTAGCCCGTTCTCATGGTGGCCAATCCAGGTCCCTAGTGCCTGGCCAAAACCCAAGGAGTAGCAACATTCCAGTATCTCAAAGAATAGCAAGATTCCGGAACCCCAATGAGAGCAACATTCCAGAGCTGAGATTGTGATGTCATAATGCCTCATTGGTCAGTGCCTCAGAGCCAACCTCAGCAGTGATGTCACAATGGCTTGATTGTCCTATACCCAAGGAGTAGCAACATTGCAGCATCTCAAAGAATAGCAAGATTCCGGAACCCCAATGAGAGCAACATTCCAGAGCTGAGATTGTGATGTCATAATACCTCATTGCCAACCTCATAAGTGATGTTACAATGGTTTGATTGGCTCACATAAGAACATAAGAATAGCCTTAGTGGGTCAGACCAATGGTCCATCAAGCCCAGAAGCCTGATCTCATGGTGGCCAATCCAGGTACCTAGTACCTGGCCAAAACCCAAAGAGTAGCAACTATTTTATTCCTTTTGAAAATGTGCCTACAGTGTAAATTTAATATATACGCTTATAAAGTGTTTTCTATGTACTTCTTAATGTTGCCGCCAGATGAGAGATGAATGCAGGAGCCTCTGGTAGGGAAGAAGCAAAAAACATGACATTTGAAATCATCTTTTTATTATGGAATACAGGCCTGGATTTTCTTTATGGCACTGATATCGACAGCCGCCTATAAAGCGGCTGCCAATCGCATGTCAATCGCGTAATGGCGCCATATAGAGAATCGGGCCTTTGCAAAAGATAGGCTCTGGAAATGTAGCCCAGGGTTTTCAGGCCTATATTTCTGGCACCTCTCTTTGCTGTGAATCGTGCCCACGTTGGTGCTTTATGCCACCTAACGCCACTTCCGGTGTTAGCCACACCCAAAATCGCATTAGAGATTTTTTTTTTAGATGAGAAATCATTGCATACGTTAATTCATGCCTTTGTATCGTCAAAGTTAGGCTATGGTAATTTAGTACAGTGTTCTTCAACCACCGGTCCATGGACCAGTGCCGGTCCACAGAAATTTCTTGCTGGTCCACAGGCCCAGCACGTGCATCAGGCCCAAACCAGTGTTCTTCAACCATCGGTCCATGGACCAGTGCCGGTCCACAGAAATTTCTTGCCGGTCCACAGGGCCAGCACGTGCATCAGGCCCAAAACAGTGTTCTTCAACCACCGGTCCATGGACCAGTGCCGGTCCACAGAAATTTCTTGCCGGTCCACAGGGCCAGCACGTGCATCAGGCCCAAAACAGTGTTCTTCAACCACCGGTCCATGGACCAGTGCCGGTCCACAGAAATTTCTTGCCGGTCCACAGGGCCAGCACGTGCATCAGGCCCAAAACAGTGTTCTTCAACCGCCGGTCCACGATGCGATCGATGCGGCGTTATCTTCGAGCCAGCTCCCTCTTCCTAATTGATTCAGTGCACCAAGCCATGGGCAGTGGCTCCTACGGGCATCCTGCGCCTGAACCGGAAGCCTTCTCTCTGACGTTGCAACGTCAGAGGGAAGGCTTCCAGATGAGGCACGGGACGTGCAAGGTGCAATTAGTGCTATTATGGGGGCGGGCTCTGGGGTGGAGATTGGGTAGAGATGGGCGGGGTCTGGCCCACGACTTAGCCCCGTGTTCTTCAACCGCCGGTCCACGGACCGATGCCGGTCCACAGAATAATTCTTTTATTTCTGCCGGTCCATAGGTGTAAAAAGGTTGAAAAACACTGATTTAGTATATGCAGATATTGGGATGGGACAGTTGAAACGTTTACAAACAGTGCAAAACACTGCAATTAGATTATTAGGCCGTGCATATATTCGTGATCATGTGACACCATTGGTTACCAATGGAATTTAGGATCAAATTTAAGAGCATTATTTCAGCTACTTGGTGTTATTTTATGCCCCAAGGTGTTTATTACCATCTTTGAATGACAATAGGGTAGACGTTCCTCATCTTGCGTCAACTAGAGACTGTGCGTTCTTCTATCTAGTTCTGCAATTATGGAATAATTTGCCCATAGATTTGAGAAAAGAAGAATCAGACAAACTTAAAAGACACCTAAAAGCGCCCTTTTTTCAATTGGCTTTCTCAAATTGATTGAGTTTGGGACTGTAATCTGTATTTATATGGTTCATTTTTGACATGGAAAAACAATTTTTTCTATAAACTGTATGTATTTATTATAGTTTACTAAGATTTGATTGTTTGCTTTTATTAGAATTATTATTATTATGGAGATGTTGATTGCTTACCCCCTCTTTTACTAAACTGCGATAGCGTTTTTAGCACGCGCAGAAAATTCGCGCGCGCTAACCCCACACTATGCGGTTACAACTAACGCCAGCTCAATGCTGGCTTTAGCATCTAGTGTGCGCAGTAAAACCGCTATCGTAGCTTAGTAAAAGAGGGGGTTAGCGGTTTAACGTGCATGATAGCGAGCGCTAAACCGCCGGATGCGCTAGCCGCTACCGCCTCCTCTTGAGCAGGCGGTAGTTTTTCGGCTAGCGCGTGATTAAAAGTCACGCACGTTAAAACCGCTACCGCGGCTTCGTAAAAGGAGCCCTTAGTATTTTAGAGAAAACATTTTTTTTTTTAACTTTTGCTTTTACTTTTTTCTATCCTATTTTTAAATGGAGTTCCTTTCTTGATGAATGTGCATTATATATTGTACACCGCTTGGATCCTTTTTTGGGCTGTTATGCGGTATAGAAAGTTTTTCATAAACATACACTTAGGGCTCTTTTTACAAAGGCGCGGTAGCGGCTTTGATGCTCGCGACTTTTAATCACGTGCTAACCCCCGCGCTAGCCGAAAGACTACTGCCTGCTCAAGAGGAGGCGGTAGCAGCTAGCGTGTCCAGCGGTTTAGCGCACGCTATTACGTGCGTTAAACTGCTATCACGGCTTCGTAAAAGGAGACCATAAAGAACTTACATAGGCATGATTCTGGTACCAATTTTTGGGTGCCTTGAAACTCAGTTGAAAATGTCATTTCAATGGCATTTTTTTACTAAGGTTGGACGCCTACCGCCACCTAAAAAATCAGCGCTGTTTAGAGAATCCAAGCCACTGTGTACAACATGAACAGCTAAGTACAAGGACAAACTGTTTAAGCGTTAAGGTCTCCCAGGTTGTCTTGTGTGTCATCCAGCTCGTGAGGGACACACGGTGGTGAATGCACAGTATTACAAGACATTTCTGCAGTACGTGAGAAACATCCAGAACTGTTGCACAACGCCACAAACAACGCTTTGAAGGATGTTAACAGTTAAACATACTCACTCTCAAGCTGATTGTATACTTGGTTATTACTGGTTTGTTAATAAAACAATGATTTCAAATGTCATGTTTTTTGTTTCTCCCCTACCAGAGACGCCTGCACTCACCTCTCATCTGGCAGCAACATTAAGAAGTACATGTCACACTTTCAAACGGATATATTAGATTTCCAGCGTTGGTGCATTTTTGAGAGAAAAAAAATAGTTGCCTTGACTTATGGATCAACCCTCGTATATTTAAAGATCAAAAGCCTGCTTAACGTAATAGGATTTAAGCAGTGTTTCAGAAGAGCATTTCGCAAGGCTGGGGCTAGCCAGAAGAAGGTCCTTTCTCTAGTGGTATCCCAGTGAGCTTTTGAGATGAGTGGGGTAATCTCGTAAAGACCTCCAGCATCTTGATGGTATGTATAAAATGGTCCATTTATTCAAATACGCTGGGCATTGCTCCCACAAAGCCCTGTTTGCCTGGCAGAGGAGTTTGACAGTGGTCCTAAACTTTACTAGTAATAGCTGTCCAGACATTAATGTTGATGGACAGGATAGAAACTCTTAATAAACTTGGAAACTTGGATGGAAAAAAAATTTATTTCAGGCCAATTTGTAGCTAGTCTGCAATGAAGCAGCCTCGTGTTACTTGTTTTTATGAAGTAAAACCTGGACCCACGGCCCCCACCTCAGCCCTGCCCCCGCACAAACCTTCTCTTAAGCTCGCGGCTGTGTCTAGGAGAACCTCTGGGCATGCGCGGAGACCCTCCCAGACACAACCCCAAGCCAAAAACCCATACAAACATCTTACAGGTTAGAAAGACATATGAACACCTGGACAGTCCTCTAAGAAGACGACATGTCTGGGTTAATCCGTACATCTGGTAGCACCTACTTGTTGCAGAAGCAGAAGCTCCAACTTTTTAAGGCCAAAGAGTACCAAATGGCTGAGATTTCTGATGCTTCAAACAACGGTAAACAATAAACAAGAGAGTCTCTGAAGTATTAAGAAATTGGCTGGCACAGCTTCAGCGTCCACGCCAGCAAAGGTAGCGAGACGCCTACTGTTCTGGAGCGGGCCTGAACCCAAGCTGGGAGGGCCCGGGCCCCCACACTCCACCCCATGGCTAAACGACTACTGGGACAATGGAGGGTTAAGGGCAGATTACAGATTTATTCAATTTGATATACCGTAAACTTACAACGCAACCTAAGCAGTTTACAATCTCTTATAATAAAACCCTAAGCGCGCATGCGCACTCTTACCGGTGTGTTTCGTGATCCATATGTCCTTGGCCGGCAAGAGTGTGCATGTGCGCTTTGACTCCTCCCCTCACTCACTAAGCAGCAGCAGCAGCATCCTCGCTCCAGGACCCGCTGACCCTCCTATCTCTCCCTTCCATGCGACCCTCCCAGCAAGATGACCTTAACAACAAATCTCCCTCCAGCAGTGGCAGCCGCAGCACGCTAAACAGGCTGCTTCGCGGCTTTCTCCTGCCGGTGATTCCCTCTGCTGCATCATTGATGACATCATCAGTGACGCGACAGAGGGACTCAACGGCAGGAGAAAGCCACGAAGCAGACTGTTTAGCGTGCTGTGGCTGCCAACGCTGGACGGAGGTTTGTTAAGGTCATCTTGCTGGGAGGGTCGCATGGGAGGGAGAGATAGGAGAGTCAGCGGGGGTTGGGCTGGGAGGGGAGAGAAGCGGTCTGCCTCGGATGCTTCAAGGCCTGGCTTCTTTGGGCAGTAGCAGCGTTTACAATTCTCTGCTGTTGCCGGCTTCAGGCCTTCCTCTCTGGCGGGTCCTGCTACTTCTTGTTTTCATGAAGACAGGACCCGCCAGAGAGGAAGACCTGAAGCCGGCAACAGCAATGAATTGTGAATACTGCTGCTGCTGCTGCCCGATGAAGTTCAAGGAGGAAAGGGAGCAGAGGGGGAAAGAATGGCTTGGAGGGAAGAAGAGATGGCAGGGCATGGAGGAAAGGAGGAAGGTATGCCAGACCAAGGGAAAAGGAAGGGGAAAAGGAAGGAGTACATGCCATATGGAAGAGAGAGAGAGAGGGCGGACACTGGATGGAAAGAAAAGATAGGGCAGTGAATGGAATGGGCAAGACAGAGGGTGAACAGTAGATGGAAGGGGTAGAGAGAGGGAGACAAACACTGAATGGAAGAGTGGGGGACAGGGGGAGCAGATGTTGGAAGGAAGTGGGGAGGAAAAAGAAAAAATGGCACATGCAGGATTGAGGGAAGAGGATAGAGTTAGAAATAAAGATAGACAGACAGGGGGCCAGGGAGAGACACAGACAGAAAGAATGACAGACAGACAGACAGCGTCCAAGGAGAGAGAAACAAATTTAAAAAAACAACAACAGACAGACAGACATTTACTCTAGCACCCGTTAATGTAATGGGGTAAAACACTAGTTTTATATAAAATCACATATTGGAAAATAACTTCATATGCTAGATAGGAAATTCCCCACCAACAGCCCACCCAAATACACAAAAACCCAAAGTATTATTTTTTTTATTTAAAAAAACCCCAAACCAACAAACTTTAAACAACCAATTTCAAAGGTAGACCTGGAAAGGCCGGCCGCCGCGGGAGCGGACTGCAGGGCACGACGGATCACTGGTCTGACCCAGCAGTGGCAATTCTTATGTTCTTATGAGCTGTTTCCGATAAGAAGCTAAAGAAGGCAGAGCATTCCCAAGAATTGGGGCTTGATTAAAAAAAAAAAAAAAAGATTTATTACATGTAGTTATTAGATGGGCAGTGTTGGCCTCGGGAGCACTAAGAGCTCCTTTTACGAAGCCGCGTTAACGGCTTTATCACACACACCTTTTCAGAGCGTGCTAACCCCCGCGTTAGCCCAAAAATTACTACCTACTCAAGAGGAGGCGGTAGCGGCTATCGCGGCCAGCAAATTAGCACGCGTTATTACGCACGTCAAACCGCTAACGCGGCTTCGTAAAAGCCCTATATTTTGGGTACCAGATCTTAAAGCCCTACCTGGCACTTAAGGCATAATGGTAACAAAACTCCAGACAGCATCACATCATGAACTAAAAACAAGATTTTAAACTGTATCCTAAATGACAAGAAATAAATAATGGTGTTATATGATGGCTCCACCCAACAGTCTTAAGGCGGAATCCCCAGTAGACAAACCTACTAAAAGAGCATTTGAATAATTCAAACATGCTATAAACAGCATAGAGCATAGATTAATATTAAAAATGCTTGCATATCAATCAGTCCTCTCACACACTGCAGCTTCCACAACAACATATACTCGGTGCCAGTGGTATAGTTAAAGGGGAGGGGGTCCACCCGGCACCCGTCCTCCTCTCTGCTCCCCCCCTACTCCTTCACCACCCCCACCACTGTGTGCGCGTGCCCCTTCCCTTCCTCCATATCTCTTTAATGTTCCCGGCGCGAGCAGCAACCCCCAACCTGCAATTCGTGCCAGCGTTAGCTCTTCCTCTGATGTCACTTCCTGGACCCTCGCCTAGGAAGTGATGTCAGAAGAAGAGCCAACGCTGGCGCGAGCAGCAAGTTGGGGTTGCTGCTCATGCTGGAAACTTTAACAAGATGCAGAGGAAGGGAAGGGGTGCGGCATGCGGTAGGAGGGGGAGGGGAAGGAATGGAAGGGGGCGGGAGCGGAGAAGGGGGCTGAAGAGGGGCACCACTGCCCAGTGCTCGTCACAAGGAGCTGCAGTGGAAATTGAACTCGGTTTCCCTGCGTCTCGGGCCACTGCATTAACCATTGGACGACCGCATACCACAAGAAACTTCACTGGCTACCTATCGAGGCCAGAATAATCTTCAAATTTGGTTGCCTTCGCTTCAAGACCCTCCTCGGCACCGCACACACCTACCTCCTGAAACCCCTCGCCCTACAGGACAAACTGTTCATATTTCCTTCTCCCAAAGGATGCAAATTCAAATGATTCCTCAACAGGACACTCTCCTTTGGAACAACACCTTAAGCGACCTCATCCTGAACGCATTCAGAAAATCACTAAAAACCCACTTGTTCAACAAATTTATCTGATCCTTCGATTCCGCTCATCTCTTACCTCTTCTCATTTGCTCCTTCTTCCTACCCTACCACCCCCTTCACTCAACCGTCTTCCTCACCTTCCCAATGTAACCTTGCTGTTCCTTACAGCATCTCTTGTTGTATACGGTACCGTCTTGAACTGAAAAGTATGACGGGATATAAATAAAGCTACTGTATTATTATTATTAGAAGGGGATTAGTAGGGCTCCAAGGCCAGACATGGGGATGGATCGTAACCTGGATGAGAACAGTTCAACCCTCTGATCTGTGGGTCAGATCTCTCAGAGAGAGAAAGAGATAATGGTTACTGTGGATGGGCAGACTAGATGGGCCATTTGGCCTTTATCTGCCGTCATGTTTCTGTGTTTCTATGTGTGATGGATAAACACATAGTTCTAGTCTGGATGGGCAGAGGGGAGAGGCGGAAGGAGATTATGAAAAATGACATGTTTGAGTTTTGGCGTAATTTGAGAAAAGTGTACGAATGATGAACACGTGGCTTCTGGCAATCATGAAAATAATAAAACCTTATAAACAGGAACCATTTTTTTTCAGAAACACATAAATCTTCTTCCCCTGGGATCCAGCAAATTGGATAATTTGTAGGGGGAGGTTCCACGCCGAAACTGCAGCTGATCATCTGGTGGAATGTGCTTCTTTGCTAATTAACACCACTTTCTCATTAGTCTCTTACTGATCAAATGCTATGCCAGTCGAGGGCTGAGCAGTGGGGCTGGTCTGATGCCAAAGGCCTCAGCTGGGCTGCAGGCTCTCAGCACCTCTGCAGATCATGAGTTCCCGTTACAGCTGCAGATGCTAACTTTACGCCAGGCCTTTGGGACATCCCCAGGCAGTCTGGTATTCAAGAGAGAAATTTACATGCACGACCTCCATTGTACACAGATATATCCCATATGTATACCTATGTGGTGTAAATGCGCACGAGACGAGTCTCTTCCATTTGAAAGGAAACTCTGCAATAAGAGGGCATAGGATGAAGTTAATGGAGTAATTTAAGAGAACACTTTTTAACAGAAAGGGTGGCAGATGCGTGAAACAGTCTTCCGGTAGAGGTGGTGGAAACAGAGACTGTGTCTGAATTCAAAAGGGTCTGGGATAGGCACGTGGGATCTCTCAGAGAGAGAAAGAGATAATGGTTACTGCGGATGGGCAGACTGGATGGGCCATTTGGCCTTTATCTGCCATCTTGTTACAATGTTTCTATAACCATAAAGCTCTGTGACCTCACAATGCAGGTGTAAAGAGCCTTAGCCAATAGGAAGAGTAGATGCAAATGTTAAGAGCCTTAGCCAATAGGGAGAGGAGGAGATAGTGAATGCTGCAGATGGGCAGATTGGATGGGCCATTTGGCCTTTATCTGCCATCATATTTCTCTTTTTCTATTCATAGTAAGTAACCTGACTGGCTGTGTGTGTCTCAAGAGCGTGGCTGAGAGCTTCTATTGTATACCAGTGTTTCTCAAGTCAGTCCTGGAGTACCCCCTTGCCAGCCAGGTTTTCAGGATATCCACAAAGAATACCCATGAGGTAGTTTTGCATACTAAGGAGGAAGTGTCTAATCTAAGGGGGTGCTCCCTGAGTCGGCATCATGGTCCAGGATCTTCACTGCTCTGCTGGCATCAGGCCTTCCTCTCTTCCAGGCCCTGCCTTAGCGAAATCAGGAGGAAGGCCCGATGCTGGCAGAGCAGCCAATTAAGGCTGCCAACAATGAGATAATGCTCTGAACAGGCTTCTTACGGCCTGCTAGGGCCTTCCCTCTGCTGCTTCACTGATGATGTCATTAATGACACAGCAGAGAGAAGCCCTGGCAGAGCAGGGCACAAAAAAATCTCACGGTGGGATAGGGTGGGGGTGGGGCTCGTCATGTTCCTCCACCCCCATTCCACCCCAGCCCCACCCAGTCCTACCTGTGGCTCCGCCCCATTCTGCTCCAGCCTCTCACAGTTCAGCCTCTAGCTCTGCTCCCACAAACCTCCTCTCTTCTTCTCCAACCAGCTCCAGCTGCGTCTGGAGGGCCCGGAGCATGCACGGATGTGTGTGACATCATCCGTGTATGCTCCAGGCCATCCAGATGAGGCCGGAGCTAGTCCGGGCTTTCCAAAACCCGGACAAATTGTCAGGTTTTGGAAAGTCCATCTGAGATAGGGTTACCAGAAGTCCAGATTTCCCAAGACATGTCCTATTTCTTGAGGACGTGTTCAGGCGTATGGACGGCGTATGGACGCAGAAGAAATAAAAATTATCAATGACAAATTAGAACTAATAAAAAACTGGCTAAACAATAACAAACTAGCTCTAAATACTCAAAAAACAAAAACAATGCTTTTCACTTGGAAAGGAGATATAACTTTAAAAATACCATTCGCACTTGATAATACTCCTATAGAATCAGTTTCTCAACTGAAAATCCTTGGTGTAATAATTGATGCAGATCTTTCATTTCATAGCCACATTAGTGAAATAGTTAAATCATGCTTTTACAGATTACGACTCCTTCGTTCAATTTCGACCTTTTTAGATTCCAAATCAATCAATATTTTAGTTCATTCTTTAATTATCTCAAAATTAGATTATTGCAATTCTCTGCTTATCAATATAACCCAGAAAGAAAAGAGACGACTCCAAATTATCCAAAACACATCAGTTAAACTAATTCACAAAGCAAGAAAGTTCGACCATGTTACCCCCTTACTTATTAAATCACATTGGCTCCCCATATCTCATCGAATTACCTTCAAAATTATATTTCTGGTATATAAGACATTGATCTTTAATGAACCCCAATTTATATCAAAAATGATTGTCCCGTATAATTCTTCTCGCTCTCTAAGATCATCCTCATCACAATTGCTATCAGTCCCCTCGTTGAGAATTATAGGCACAAGACGTAATGATATGTTCTCTGTGATGGCCCCTACACTGTGGAACTCTCTTCCAAATTTTATTAAAAGTGAAAAAGACCTCGTCTCTTTCAAGAAAATTTTAAAAACATATCTATTTCAAGATGCATTTGATTCTTAAAATGCAATATTTTAAGGTTTTTTATTTTCTCTCTTCTTTTATATTTAATATCTTTGTACATTTAAAACATTTTATTTTACCTCACCCCATTATTACCCAATGTGTTTTCCTTTTTATGTAAAAATTTTAACAAACAACGAAATTGTAACTTTCCCTTGCCTTCCCACTTACTCTTGTTTGTCCAATTTGTCTGTCAGTTGTTTAACTTATTCAAATTATATGTATTGCCACATTCTAATGGTTTTTAATTGTACATCGCTTAGATATTGTTATAAGCGATTCATCAAATGCAAATTAAACTTGAAACTTGAAACTTGAAACTTTTCAAAACCCAGCACTGGTGAGATCGGGCTGGAGTGCACCCACGCATGCGTAGACGCACTCGAGCCCTGGCCCGAAGAGACGAGGCTGGGGCTGGGTTTGGGGCTTGTGCTTTTTCTTTCACGATTGTAGCTCTTCCCTATTGTTTGAAGCAAGTCCATATGTCTTATGGGTTTTATGAAGCCACTTTGGTTTTGTCTAGTAGCCCTGATTTTTAAACTGTTTTTATGTAAATTTTATATTGTACACTGCTTAGAAACCCGATTAGGCGGTTTAAAATTTTTTTCAATAAACTTGACTCAGGGGTGGTCCCGGGGCAGGGGTGGTCCCGGGGTCATGCATCCTCTTTTACCAAATGGAAAATCTGGTAACCCTAGTCCAGGACCTCAGACAGTCCTCTAAAAAGAGGACATGCCCGGGTTTCCCTGGACGTCTATTAACCCTGACCCATTAGTGTGTCCCTGCCCGGAACAGGGCGTCTCGGATCACATGCAACACGGGCACTGGCTGTTCAGAGCTGCCGAGTTCCTCAGTTTCTGTGTGCCGTTCCTGGATTTCTCACAACCCTATCCCGATGCATTATAGGACTGTACTGATTTCATTGACATTCAAGGACTACAAATCTGACACTGCTTTGGGATGTGTGGTAAGTTCAAATGCAGGACTAGGCCAAAAGTCTCCCTCTAGGAGCCGGGCGATTTGGCAGCTTTGAGTGTGAGCCCGGGGGACGAAAGTACCGAATGACGGCAGAAAACAGCTCGTCTTTGGCTCTTCCCTATCTAAACAGCAGCATGCGAGACCTGATTAGACGAACTGGGCCAGCTGCCCAAGACATGATTAACCTTCTAGGGACACCAGGAAAAAGGCAATAAATCAGTGGCGGGATTATTTGGCGACATCTCTTCCCTCTCTGCTCCCGCCCTACAAAGCAGTTCTGAGAATTCACTTGATAACAAAGGAAGCAGCAGTCTCTTTGTCCTTAGGTACGCACACTTCGCATGCAGAGATGCCAAGATGGCCGGTTGCAGGCTGGAGATGTTTTGATCGGGCCTAGTTTTAAGCTTACATCTCATAGCACTGTGGAATTTGTAATGCCCGATCCTACCGTTCCCAGAAGTCCGGATTTTACCGGACATGTCCTCCTTTTCGAGGACATGTCCGGAGGTCCGGACAGCTTTTCAAAACCGAAAAGCTTCCCGTCAAAAAAGCGTCAGGAAGGGGGCATGTGCGGCCGCAACGCGGTGACATCACACGTGCGTGCCTGTGATGTCACTGCGTCACAGCTACGCGTGACGCAGATACTGTCTGGGTGCAGGGCTGGGGCAGAACAGGGTGCGGCCATGGGGCCGGATTTTCCTTCTGGAAAATCCGGTCACCCTACCCATTCCTGCTCATTGAAAGCAGTGCTGAAAGTTCCATAAAGCACCAGGATGGTGCGGACATAAGTGCAGAACTGGCTCAAAATCTCCAGCCACATTACCCGGCAAAATAAAATTTACCAAACAGGAGGCTACTTTTACAAAGCCGCGGTAGTGGTATCCAAGCGCTTGCCACAACCGTGGCTTTGTAAAAGGGGGAGGGGGGAGAGAAAAAAAGAAAAACGAGGTTCAAAAATCACAATAAACTTAGGGCTCCTTTTACAAGGCCGTGCTAGAGGTTTCAATTGGGGCCGGTGAGGTAAATGTTCCAACGCTCATAGAAATTCTAAGAGCGTCAGGGCATTTGAAAGCCGCTGCACGGCCTTGTAAATTCAAGGGTTATTTAAGAAATTTGTTTTGTTGTAAGACCATAAGAACAGCCTTATTGGGTCAGACCGATGATCCATCAAGCCCAGTAGCCCGTTCTCAAGGTGGTCACTCTAGGTCTCTAGTACCTGGCCAAAACCCAAGAAGTAGCAACATTCCAGCATCTCAAAGAATAGCAAGATTCCGGAACCCCAATGAGAGCAACATTCCAGAGCTGAGATTGTGATGTCATAATGCCTCAGAGCCAACCTCAGCGGTGATGTCACAATGGCTTGATTGTCCTATACTTGGCACATGTAATAGTATAGGAACAGCCATACTGGGTCAAACCAATGGTCCATCAAGCCCAGCATCCTGTTTTCAACAGTGGCCAACCCAGGTCCCAAGCACCAGACAGAAACCCAAAGAGCAACTACAGTCCAGAGCTGAGATTGTGATGTCATAATGCCTCATTCCACCAATGCCTAAGAGTCAACCTCAGCAGTGATGTCACAATGGCATGATTGTCTTAGATTTGGCTCACATAAGAACATAAGACAGACCAAAGGTCCATCAAGCCCAGTAGCCCGTCCTCACGGTGGCCAATCCAAGTCACTAGTACCTGGCCAAAACCCAAAGAATAGCAGTGGCTTCCCCCATGTCTTTCTCAATAACATACTATAAGAACATAAGCCTCAATCTGTCTTAATCTATTTGCACTGTAAAGGTTGCTCTGAACTGTATTTATACTTCAGAATACTATTAATTTTTCAAGATATATGATCTGATTTACTCTTACTGTGATCAGCAAAGAACTAACATGATATTACGGTAGCAGAATGTAAGCGACTGTATCCCCTCCCCCTTTTATTTTGGGATCATTTCAAACACATGCCCGCCCAGCCACAAAAGGTCTGGTTGGTCACACATGCTGGCAGAGGTTGTGTTGTTATGCTTTGGTTTGAGCTGCTGCTTTGAGCCCGGGGAACTAGACCTGGAAGCTTGCCCTGCGCATTTAATGCAATTCATAATACCGCTAAACCAAACTAACCACACACCACAGGAGCTGACAGTATTTGATTAACCTTCAGGAGATGCTAATAGTCGCCAGCTGCCTCGAAGATTTCAGAGGGCAATTGTAAGCAGTGAATCAGATCAGCTTTTGGCAAGGCTCATCTCATCAGTGGCTAGAGGCCCAGCAGTCTTTCCATCTCCTCTTCCCAGAACCCCACTCATGCTCTGGGAGACCCAAGGAGTCAAATGGGTACCTGGCTGGCAGCCAGCGAGGTGCATTATATAATGTACAGCAGAAGGCATGACTACTCTTCGTACCACAAAATTGTCTGCTGCTTCTCCTGCCTAACATCCGGGCCTAGTGAAAACGCCGTCCTGAGAGGCACTGCAGATCAGCAGCAGGCCAGAAAAAGCAACAGCACAGAGAAGACTTTCTGGTTCGCCTCCAGATGCTTCCCTTTCCCTGATGACATAGAACAGCTGACAATAGATATGAAAACACAGCCTGGACTTTGCATGCTGCTTCCACTATGCAGCGTCTGGGTGTGCAAAGAAAGAAAGAAAGAAAAGACTCCAAGTCTCTGCTGCATATTAATCTAACAATAAGGAGGAGACGGAGAAAAGATGAAAACCTTTTCCCTTTGCATTTCTTTCTATTCAATGTGCTTAGCTGGCAGGGGATATTTTAAGAATCCCACTGCATAGCAGCTTGAGGCAGTGTCTGCTCAGCCAAGTTGATCTTTTTGACTTGTCCTGGTCCAGACTCCTATTTGAAGCTTGGTTTCTTTGGCAAGCTGGTGGGAGGCACTATCGCTTTGTCAAGTGAAACTGAGATACGATTCACAAAGCAAACCAATCGTGTACCGATCGGTTTGCGACCAGATTTCCCTCAGGCTCCATTCACTAACCTCTCCTGCGATCTGCTTCGAATCCGTGCATGCAAATGAGGAGAAACGCATGCAAAGTAAGGCAGGGGCGCGATTCAGAACACAAAATTCTCGATCCGACTGGGCTGGCCAATTAACTGAAGAAACAACTGCTGGGGACCAGTCGAAAACGTCTTTCCAACTCTGGCAGCCCTGCTCGCCGCATCGCCGCCCCGGTTCTCCTGCCCTGACTTCACTGAATCTCTCCTGCCCTGCCCCGTCCTGCGAGCTCCGTGGTTTTAACCCGTGGATTTAAAGTGGGTTAAAATCATGGGCTCACAGGGCTAAAAACTAATAAAAAAGTTTAAAATTAAAAAAAAAAAAAGATTGCGGCTCCGACAGGCCTGCGCAGACCATCTACAGATGGTCTGCGCATGCGTGGAGATCGCAGAAAAGCAATCCGTGCCGGCAGACTTCTAGCAAAAGTGAGCCAAGTCTAGGATAATCCAGCCATTGTGACATCACTGATGAGGTTGGCTCTTAGGCATTGGTGGAATGAGGCATTATGACATCACAATAGCTGCTCTGGTTATCAGAGGCTGAAACTTTTCACGCTATTTATTTATTCGATTTTCCAAACGGTTTACATGAATTTATTCAAATGCTCAAACATTTTTCCCTGATTGTCCCGGCAGACTCACACAATCTGTCCAATGATTAAGTGACTTGCCCAGAGTCACAAGGTGCAGCATGGGTTCCGAGGCTGTAGCTTTAACCATTGTGCCCTCCTCTCCCTTCTATGCTGCCACAAGGTTCCCACTGCATCACTATGAGTCTGTGTAGTCCATGACCACCACCATATGCAAAACTATCTCATGAATATTCGCTGTGGATTTCCTGTCTGGCTAAGTGTGTCCTGAGGGCTCGATGACACTTATCAAAATCTGTGTCCCTGCCTCAGAGTTCAGTACCAGAGCTTCAGTGCAGGGGGGGTGACTGCTGAAGGTTATACTCGGACGTCTCCTTCTATAATCTTGCTCCAACAGCATTATGAGTAGAAAGAAAAACTGCGCACACAGACGATAGACTATCTACAGTTGTGCGTGTAACTCATTGGACAAATTAGCGTTACTAGGCCCTACCATCTGAAAACTGGTGATAACGTGCAGTTAGACACATAATTGCATTTAGTCAGTCTGCTATAACTGTAGCGTGGAAATTATTTCCTGCACAAGGGCAATGGGGCATGGACATGAGAGGGGCATGGATGGGTCAGGGGCATGCCCGACCAAAAAAGCTAAGGTCAACAGTTGCTTGCGTGACTCAGCCATTTAGTTATGGACATTTATCCCCCCCCCCCCAAAAAAAAAAAAAAACCACAACAAAAATTGTGGAACAGAATCGGATGTACCAGTTGTAGTTTAAGACCCCATAAAAGCAATCCACATAGCATATATACCGTCACAAGTGACCCACAATTAAAACCTAATACATCAAATTACAAGGTACCTGACACTGGCCGTGTTTCAGCAAAACTTAGGGTTGCTAGACGTCCGGATTTCCCTGGACAGGTCTTCGACATGTCCGGGGGTCCGAACGGCTTTTCAAAACCCAGCACTTTGTCCGAGCTTTGAAAAGCTTCCTCGAAATCGCATCAGGCAGGAGGGCACATGCGCGGCACATGCGCGGATGCCCTCCTGCCTGGTGAGAGCAGGCAGTGGGGGATGGGATTGGGGGTGGGATGGGTGGAAAGGGGCGGGTCTAGGGAGGGTCTGAATTTTACTAACGTAAAATCTGGTAACCCTAGCAAAACTGGACATGGCGCATAACATTTTGTGCAATGCGCCTTCCAAACTGTGCACGTGACTTCTAATTGATACCAATTAGAGTCAATTATCAGTGTCGATCAAGCCAATTAAATTGTGTACACACTTCAGCTACGCTTATAAATGGCCTGTAGAAAATGACCTCCTATGAGAGGTTCTCAGTGGGAAGCTCCCTGGTTTCAGAGTTCCGCAGTCTCAACGCTGGGCTAAGTTGACCACTAAGCTTCTCGACCCGTCTCTCCTTCTCATCGTGTCCTTCTCTCAGCAGAATTCACAAGACTTGACAATAGCTGTGACGGCAATGCTCCTGTGCTGATTTCTCACTCTTTTTCATATGTTTTTTTTAATCAAATTTAAGTTTCCAAGTTTATTTAGAATATTTGATAGGATCGCAATATCCAAATCCACTGCGATTTACAAAGATTAAAAATAAAAAGTCCAACAAACAGGACATAGAAAACAGTTATGACAAAAAATGCAATTGAGGGGGAGGGGGCTAACAAAAACTGGATTAAACTCCTTTTTATCCCTTCTCTAAAAGAATTCTACTACACCCGAAAAACTAATTTTGCAGTAACTGCACCTACATTATGGAACTCTCTTCCTCAATATTTACGCGACGAACAAAATTTAATCAAATTCAAGACTAGCTTAAAGACTTTTTTATTTCAAGATGCCTTCGAATGAACCTAAATCACTCTCTTGCTTCTCCCAAATCTTCCTCTTCTTTTTTTTTTTTCTCTTCTCTCTCTCTTTTCTGCTTCTTACCGCGAGTAAGTATTTGCCTCAACAAAGCTACCCTATCCTTCATGTTCTATCCCCTCCCCATCTTTTCTTTCCTTACTAAATTATGTAACTTCTCCCCTCCTTCCCATACTTTCCTCACTTTCCAGTTTGTCTAGTCTATGTCATTTACGTTCACTTCATTTTATAAATTTTTTAGCCTTTACAAAACATTGTTAACCGGCCAGACATTTGCTTTATGGTCGGGATATTAAAAACTAATAAACTTGGAAACTTGGATTAAATACAATTCCAAAATAAATGAAAGAGGGTGGGAAAGGAGACAAAAGGTTAAGGAACGTTACCCACTTAATTTCTACTTAACAGTGTTCCTTGTCCAGATAAATTCCAGAATGAGGTCATGTGATTTTCAATGTTGCTATTAGAATCCTTCCACTTCTTCCAATCTTTAGAAAATCTTTAAAAACACATCTTTTTACTTATTCTTATTGAGGACGCAAATTATCTTGTTAATTAGATCTGATCCTTTTATTTCATCGACTATTCTTATATAAACCGAGTCGAGCTTCTAACTCAGAAGAAGACCTGGTATAGAAATCCAAGGATTGGACTGCCTGCCTAAGGCCGTATCTAAATGCAAGATTCCTGGTTTCCAGCTGCCATCTCCAATCATTTGAAGAGAAGAAACTGTTTAATTATGCAGATTTTTAAGATTTTAGTTTGTTTCTTATTATATGTATGTTTTCATTGATGCAAACCGTTTAGTTTTTTTTTATTTATTAACGCTTTAAATAAATAAAAATTTCTCTTAAACTTACATAGCACCGAAAACTGACAAATGCTGAGCTACACAGACTCCGTTCTTATCAGGCATTAGCTGGTTGGAGCACAACACTTTATCCGATGCAGGAAATCCTGGCCAGCTCCCAGGGTTTCCCCTGGGTAGGTTTTTTGTCAGGTGTTGAACAGTGTGTGATAAAGCCAAGCACTGTTTTGCTGAGGGGGATTAACTCGCTGCTCCATTATCTGCTGGTGTGTTAATAAAATCACATAAGTTTTTATTTATATATCGCCTAAGCCTTGCGGTTTTATGCGGTTTACAAAAGAGGCAAAACTGACCAGTGTTGGCGATAAGGCTCGAGAAGGAGATTAGCAGTGGAGTTACAAAGTGGGTTGACAGTATATATTTACAAAATGGCAGAAAGATTAGTGACAAGGGGCTGCCATATAACTTGGCAACGGCGGTAAATGGTAGGTTTAGAGGTAGACAGTTGGGGTTTACAAAGAAGGCATAGCAGACCTGTATCAGTGAACTAAGTGACAAGCGAGGTTAGCATTTGAGGTAGCCTCCAAGAGTATCTATGAAGGACTGCTAAATTTTGGGAAAAAGTATGTTTTTAGGAGCTTCCTAAAGTGCATTTAGGAGGTAGATGCTTTGACCAGTTGACTCAGTTCTGGGTCTTTGGTGGCAGCTTGGTAAGATAGTAGTCTGCTGATGAATGATAGATAACATAACATAACATAACATAACGTTATACTTATAGACGGCGTTACCAAAACGTTCTACACGGTTTACAAAAGATTATAAACATTAAACATAATTGTATATTTGAATGAATCATCTAGTCAGGTATCTGGAGAAAAGATAGGTTTTTAGCTGTTTTCTAAAATGTCTGTAAGAAACAGCTGGGAGCAACAATGATCGAAATTCTTTTTTCATGAGAAGCTGCCTGAGATGCTACAGAGTGATTTGGGAATTTCTCGCTTTTACAACCTTTTACAGAAGGGAAACTGAACGGATGACATGTGGATCGACCAGGTCCGGAGAATATGAATTGATTGGTGAGATAGTTAGTTTGCAAAAGAGGCATCTGAATTTGAAGAGCACTCGACCGTCATACGTCAGCCAATGCAGCTTTTGATAGAACGGAGTTATGTGGTCAAATTTTTTTTAGGTTGAAGATTAGCCTGATGGCAGTGTTTTGGATGATATTTAGTTTCCGGAAGTGTTTGCGTAGTGCCACTAGGTATACACTGTTGCAATAGTCAAGGATGCTTAAGTCTAGTGCCTGGACTAGGAGTTGGAATGGTGCCTGTTCAAAGTATTTCCTTATGGACCTTAGTTTCCATAAAATATTGAAGCCTTTACGTTCAACATTATTCACTTGGGCTGACATGGATAGTTGTCTGTCTAGGTAGACACCCAAGATTTTAAATGTAGGGGAGATTGGAAAGTTGGTTCCTTTCAAGGTGAGGGAGTCCATTGTGAAGTTGATGGATGAGGCTATGAAGAATTTTGTTTTCTCAGTATTTAGTTTTAGCTTGAAATGGGCCATCCAGTCTTCTATTGTAGATAAGACCGAGTCTACGCTCTGTATTTCTGCTAGGAAAAGGGCTACCTGGCTTTTCCCGTTCACAGATCACCAAGACAGTGGGTTGCCTGGGCATGTCAAGGATCAAACCACAAGGATGTAATCAATCGATATGGCTGCCAGAACTGGGCTACCTAGTTTATTGTTCAGAATTTGCTATACTACTTTAAGTGAAAGTCAAAGTGGTTCACAAAAAAAAAAATCATAAGGAATAAGAGTGCCATAAAATTGATAGGACAGACCTAACCATTCATTCACAACCGAGAATTAGTGCAAAGAAAAAATATGTGAGCAGCAATCTTAGAAACTACAACATCCTCCAATGGCACCAGATACCTCCTTTGATGCGTTAAGCATAAGACCATTAACCGGTTCAAAATAATATGTTTTAAATTGAGATTTAAGCAAAGAAAATGACTGTTTTAACTTGATATAAGGCAGTAGGTTTTTCCAAGGTCATAGGACTAGGAAGAAAGAGAGGGGGGGGGAGGTCAAGGGGTATGTATGGAATGGTAAGTATTGAAAGATAAGAGGGAGTGTCTAGGTGATGGGCTTTAAAAATAAGACATGAAATCTTAAATTGTATCTGATATTGGACAGGGAGCCAGTATAGGAAACGCAGTCAAAAAGCTTTTCAGTGTTGTAGTGAAATATGCCAGTGATTTAAAGAAAGGCTTTTGATGAATAACGACCATTTGATATCGGGACTATCATCTTTAAAAGGAAATCGTATAACAGATAATCACAAAGTCTCCTGAAGCAGGCCAAGGGCCAAAACACTGGCAGAGTTGGGTCTTTTGTTGAATAAAGAACTCTTGGACCCAGTTCTGTTGGCTTGTACACTTTTTGGGTGCCATTCACTTAGGGCTGGAGGAGTTGCCGTACAACGAGAGATTAGAGAAACTGGGTCTCTTCTTCCTTGAAAAGAGGAGACTGAGAGGAGACATGATCGAAACTTTAAAGATAATGAAGGGAATAGAGTTAGTAGATAAGGACAGGTTGTTCGCCCTCTCCAAAGAAGGGAGAACGAGAGGGCACTCTCTGAAGTTCAAAGGGGATAGATTCCGTACAAACGTAAGGAAGTTCTTCTTCATCCAGAGAGTGATAGAAAACTGGAACGCTCTTCCGGAGTCTGTTATGGGGAAAACACCCTCCAGGGATTCAAGACAAAAGTTAGACAAGTTCCTGCTGAACCAGAATGTACGCAGGTAAGGCTAGTCTCAATTAGGGCACTGGTCTTTGACCAGAGGACCGCCGCATGGACGGACTGCTGGGCTCGATGGACCACGGGTCTGACCCAGCAGCGGCAATTCTTATGTTCTTATGTTACAAGAGCACCAAGAACCCAAAGGACAAAAACTTCTGGACATGGCAAAGAAGTACCAATGACCTGGAGCAAGTTGGGGAGGGGGGAGGGGTTTAAGCAGGATGTGGGCAGCTTTCAGACCAGAAGGATTGGGGACTCTGGATTTGCAGAGATTATTTATATTTATTTATATCTTAAGTGGTTTACATTCAGGTACTTTATCCTATTTCCCTATCTGTCCCGGTGGGCTCAAACTCTATCTAGTGTACCTTGGGCAATGAGGGGATTTAGTGACTTGCCCGGGGTCACAAGGAGCAGCGAGGGATTTGAACCCACAAACTCAGGGTGCTGAGGCTGTAGCTCTAACCAATGCACTCTATCTGCCTTGGAGAGATCATAAGAATAGCCTACTGGGTCAGAACAATGGTCCATCGAGCCCAGTATCCCATCTTCAGGGAGGTCAATCCAAGTCACAAGCACCTGGCAAAAACCCAAATAGTAGCAGCATTGCATGCAGGTCTCCATTTCCATCCTTAATGAAACCTCTTCAAGATGCAGAATATTCTATTGTATTTACCTATAATTCAACACTGTTTTCAATTACTAAAGAAAATTTGAATCCCTGAACTGGGACACTTGAACATTTTCTGAATAATGCAGTTTTTAATTCACCAGCCTCTTCAACAGAAGCTTGAAAAGGAGCTGAACTCCCTATGCCCCACCCCAAGAACACAGAGATGAGAGATACGAGAAAGAAATGAAAAAAGCAGAACGTGGAGCCCAGGGAGAAAGCGCAACCATCTCGAAACTAGCACAGGGCTGCTTAAATCCAGCAAAAGCAAACAGAGGGATGTGGACAGGCTTTCCCTACAGTTCAAGGCAGAACATTGGAAATGGAGCATGGAAATGTCAAATTTAGGCCCAACAGTTCATTCCAGCTATAGACCCACTGGCGTAGTACGGTGGTTCGGGGGCGTTCCACCCTGGGTGTGGTTTTTGTAAAGGGTGCAGGCACCCATCCTACTCTCCACACCTGCTCCTTCCTGACTCCCCCCCACCCCCCCGCCACATGTATGCACCCCTTCCCTTGTACCTCTTTCATTTTTCCTGTGCCAGGAGTGGTATCACCCACATCGGTATCACCTCTCTCTCACATCACTTCCGGGCCCTGCACCTAGGACGTGACATCAGAGGGATAGCCGACATGATGCGGGCAGCAAGTTGCTCCCGCCTGGAAAATTAAAAAAGGTGCAGGGGAAGGGGTCGTGTGCGCGGTAGGAAGGGGGGGGGGGTCAGGAAGGAGCAGGGGTGCCTCTTAGCCTCGCAATGCCACTGCATAGACCTGGCATAAATGGGCATGCCTACACTACACTGATGCCAGCTTATGCTAGTCTTCCATAAGGATGCTCAGTTCTAGGGGAAAACACCCTCCAGGGATTCAAGACAAAGTTGGACATGTTCCTGCTCAACTGGAACGTACTCAGGTGAGGCTGGACTCATTTAGAGCGCTGGGCTTTGACCTGGGGGGCCGCCGCGGGAGCGGACTTCTGGGCGCGATGGACCACCGGTCTGACCCAGCAGCGGCAATTCTTATGTTCTCAGGCACATGCTCGTCCTTTTTTGAACAGGCTCGCGTCCTGCGTTGTTTGGACACTTCAATGGAGGTGCCCAGTTATAGAATCATCTCCTAAACTCTAGGCCCCTGGTCTTCTTCCCATTCCTTGAGGGCTGCCAACAGGTCAGGGTAGCCCTTATGAATATGAATGAGAGAGATCCTTCTATAGTGAAGGTGGCAGGCATACAAACGTCTCTAATGCATATTCACGGGCACAGCCTGAAAACCTGACCCATCGGCGGCCTTCAAGGACCAAGAACAAGGGTTCGGTATTCAGCCAGTGGCAAATGGCATTTCCCTGACCGTCACCAGAATTATTTAGTTATTTATTTAAAACATTGATATCTCGCCAATCCAAAGAACTATGCGGGTTACATAAAAACATTCATAAAAGTTATATAAACAGGACAAAAACACATTTTCTAATACAATGCATTCTTCATCATACAAAATTTTTTTAAAAATCCAATAAAACAATTCTACAACTTTGAACCTTAGAAGGCCCTTTGAAAAAAATAGGCCTTCAAATTCTTATGAAAAGATATGAAGGACGAGATCTGTCGAACAGTGTCTGGGAGAACATTCCATGCTTTTGGGCCTGACACACTAAAGATATGGGAACGATTCATTGCCTTTGTTATCAATCATATTGATGGAACGACTAATAATTGCTGCGACTGAGATCTTAAAGTATGAGAAGGTTCATGTAACGTCAGCAAAGAGGCTTCTGCTTTGGGGAAAATGTGACGTATGGCTTTGATGTATGGGTTTATATACAAGAATGAAAATCTTAAATTGGATTCTGCAAAACACTGGCAGCCAAATGAAATCCAGACCTGGAAATTCACAGCTGGGCCATGCGGTAACCTCTTTTTAGAGGGCATGTCTGAGCGTCTGGACAAAGTGCCGGGTTTTGAAAAGAAAATCGCATCGGAAGGGGCATCTGCGCATGCAGGCGTGGGGGGGGGGGAGGGGTCCAGGGCTAGGGGTGAGGCTTGGGCGTGGTGTGGGCATAACGGGGCGGGGATGGGTGGGACTGGGCGGGCCTGGGGGGGGGTGTCCAGATTTTACATACATAAAATCTGGTAACTTATCCGGCATTGAATTTTCAGAGCCAGCTAATTCATAGACAATTAAGTGAGATTTTCAACACTTAACAAGCTACAGTGGTGCCTCGCATAACGAACGCCTCGCACAACGAACGCTGCACACAACGAACTTCATGTCTTGATTCACACAACGAACTTCGTTTCACACAACGAACTTCACACAACGAACTTCGTTTCACACAACGAACTTCGTTTCACACAACGAACTTCGTTTCACACAACGAAGTCGCCCGAGCTGCCGATGTATTGCATCCTTCCGCGCAGGCACTGCAGGCAGTCGTTAGTCACTGCGCTTAACTGCCCTCTCTCACTGTATACAGTCGTCCTTTTAAGATAAACTCAATATTTTTTATATATCATGGCTTCTAAAAAAAGCAGGAAGGTGATTTCTGTTGAAATGAAACGGGAAATAATAAGAAGGAGTGAATGTGGGGTAAAACAGTGTGACCTCGTCAAAGAGTTTGGCCTCGGCAAGACCACCATTTTCACCATTTTGACAAATTTATCTTTTTTTATGTCATCTTAGCATATTTTATGCTGCAGAACGAATTATTTTTTTTAACATGTATTGTTATGGGAAAACGCGTTTCACATAACGAACGTTTCGCATAACAAACTTGCTCCTGGAACCAATTAAGTTCGTTGTGTGAGGCACCACTGTATAGGGCACCACATAAAGATAGCACTGACTTTTATGAGGTCCTATTTATTTGCTAAACCTGGCCAGTTAAGAGTTGAATATCGGCCAAGTACCAACTCCGTCTTTGGAACGACCCTCCTCCCCTCCCCAATCAACTAAGTGCAACTCAATATTAGGGATCAGCCCCAAACAGTTGATTTAACTGCTCAAGGGCCATTTCGAACCAGTTATTATCCATTCTCGGCAATGCACAAATTCACGTAGTCACGGTTGCATCAGTGGCGACCAATAGTCCCCATTTGCGCCACTGCGCTCACAAAAACCAGCTTTTATTGCTTTCACCTCACAGGTCAGCCTTTGCTTCCCGATATGGCCCCCAAGCGTCCGGAGAGTAACATAGTAACATAGTAGATGACGGCAGATAAAGACCCGAATGGTCCATCCAGTCTGCCCAACCTGATTCAATTTAAAAATTTATTATTTTTTTTCTTCTTAGCTATTTCTGGGCGAGAATCCAAAGCTTTACCCGGTACTGTGCTTGGGTTCCAACTGCCGAAATCTCTGTTAAGACTTACTCCAGCCCATCTACACCCTCCCAGCCATTGAAGCCCTCCCCTGCCCATCCTCCACCAAACGGCCATACACAGACACAGACCGTGCAAGTCTGCCCAAGTGTTCACTTTCTACGGTTTTGAGGCGCAAGGTGGACTGCCGGAACCTAACCTCTATTTTCCCACAGACTCGGCGTTTCATTATTCATGATTTTGCAGTTTGCGAACATTTTCATGAGCCCTACTACCACAAATAGCCGATCTACACGATATAGCGAGAACAGACTGTACATTGCTTTGGATATCAACCCGTAAGGCTCTAGGACAGTGGTTCTCAACCCTATCCTAGGGGACCCCCAGCCAGTTGGGTTTTCAGGATATCCCTAATGAATATGCATGAGAGAGATTTGCATATAATTGGAGGAGACAGGCATGCAAATATGTCTTATGCAAATTCATTAGGGATGTCTTCAAAACCCAACTGGCTGGGGGTCCCCCAGGACAGGGTTGAGAACCACTGCTCTAGGGTACAGGACACTTTCCTTATAAATCTCTTCCTTCACTGACTTTTATATACACAACCAGCTGAGGACAAGGATTCTTCCACTGAGCTGACACATCTCAGGCCCTTTTTCTGCCATTAACTTCAGATCTGCAGGGGGTAGACTTTAATAGCAGGGTGTCATTTTCAATTCTCGCTGATGTCTGCCAGTTGAAAAAGTGAGTCAGATGTTTGTGGCAGGCGGACTGCGACTCCCTGACCTCACCGGTGGCATCCGTCATTCGGGAAATTACATGTCATGGTGCTCGGGACCGCTATGCTACAGATTAAAGGCAGGCAGGCTGAAGACCAAGACCCAAACACGGTAAGACAGATCAGATCCTGTGAAAATACATGCCCCTCCCCCAATCTACAATCTTGAGCATACAGAGCCATGCAGACATGTCTTCAGTCACAGCAAGCACAGAAGCTCAAACACACGTGCAGAGCCATTGCATAATAGTGAGTACACACATATAATAATAATAATAATAACTTTATTCTTCTACTAGTCTTTAAGCCCGTTACATTAACGGGTGCTAGAATAGATGTGTCTGTCTGTCTGTGTTTCTTTATCTCTCTCTCCTTGGCCGCTGTCTGTATCCTTCTGTCTCCTCCTCCCCCCCGAGCAAAGCTGTCTGCCCCCAGCACCCACCTCCCCCCCAAATGTCTCTCCATGGCCCCTTCTGTCTCCCCCTAGCACACCCCTCCCCCCCAAAGCAGCCCCCTATCCCTCTCCCTGTCTCTCCATGGCCCCTTCTGTCTTCCCCCCCAGAGCAAAGCTGTTTGCCCAAAGCACACCACTCTCCCCAAAGCAGCCCCCTATCCCTCTCCCTGTCTCTCCATGGCCCCTTCTGTCTTCCCCCCCAGAGCAAAGCTGTTTGCCCAAAGCACACCACTCTCCCCAAAGCAGCCCCCTTTCCCTCTCCCGCTGACTCTCTCTCTGGCCCCCTTTCTCTGTCTGTCTTTCTGTTCCTCTCCCTGCCCCTGTGTCTTTCTTTCTGTCTCCCTCCCTCCCGCTGTCTGTCTGTCATTTTCCCCCATTTCCCTGTGCAGCAGCATTTCCATCCCACTTCCCTTTGCAGCAGCAACAGCATTTCCTTCCTATCCCCCCCCCTTTCCTGTGTAGAAGCAGTAGCAGCATTTTCCCCCACTCCCCCTTTCCCTTCTCTTCCCTTCTCTTCCCTGCTCCGTTCGGCCCCTCCCCCTTCTTTTACTGCCGTTGTCGATCCGGCCTGCTCCCGACCCTCCCACCGCCGACAAACCTCGGGGCTCCAGCCGCGTAGGCAGCACTTTAAACACGCTGCTTCACAGCCTTCTACTGGCGATTTCCTCTGGCGCGTCTGTCTCCGATGATGTCATCAGAGATGCGGCAGAGAATGGCGCGAAGCAGCGTGTTTATAGTGCTGCCTACGCCGCTGGAGCCGGGAGGTGACGGAGAGGGCAGGGGGGTGCTAGCGGCCGGCAGCGGTGGAGAGCAGGGAAGGGCGCACATGCCTCGCGTGAGGCCAGACCGTAAGCCGCGCATGCGCACTTCCTATGGGTCGCTACAGCTCACGGAAAACGGACGCACACATAGGAAGTGCGCATGCGCGGCTTACCGTTTTATTATATTAGATACCGCCATAATCGTGTGACTTCTAGGCGGTTCACATTGAAGAGAGCTGGACAATCAGCGAGTTACAATATAACGCACAGTTTGTTAAGAATTTCAGAGGGGACATATTAGAAATAATAGAATTGGATTTAGTGTTTGGTGTAGTTACTGTTCAGGCAGTTTTTATGGCTTTTCTAAAAGCGTCGCAGGTCAGTCTAGCTCCATTAATGTAGTTGTCTAAGCCAGTGTTGTTTGCTTGCACACAGCGTTCGTGCAAAGTGCACACCGGTGCAAAACTCACTAGTGCAGTGTACAAACAGATTTCATGCACATCCCTGTGCTGTGTATATCGGCAAAGAGGAACGCAGGGGAGCAAGCTACCAAAATGTTGTTACCGCCGTTACATGAAGAAAATTCTGGAACCCTGCTTCAGTGAAAGGTGCCACTCCAGTATAGGGTTACTAGATTTTCCGCTCGTCCCCCAATCCTGCCCCAGCCCTGCCCTAACCGCTGCCTGCTCTCGTCGGGCAGGACGTCCGCACATGCACAGGGCTTAGCAAGAGGAGGGACAGAGAGGCTCAGACCTTCTTTAATCAGGACTTGGCATCGTGACCCGGATTCTATAAATGATGCTGAAATCAGCTGGCGTCTAGAAAGATGGCGCTGCCACTTGCAAATGACACGTAGGCGCTGTGAACAGAATTCCAGCTAAAAACGTAGGCACCAGTAATGTAGGCTCCCAAGTCCTTTAGAGCAGTGGTTCCCAACCCTGTCCTGGAGGACCACCAGGCCAATTGGGTTTTCAGGCTATCCCTAATGAATATGCATGAGAGAGATTTGCAAATAATAGAAGTGACAGGCATGCAAATCTGCTCCATGCATATTCATTAGGGCTAGCCTGAAAACCCGATTGGCCTGGTGGTCCTCCAGGACAGGGTTGGGAACCACTGCTTTAGAGAATGGCGCCTAGCTGCGCCTAAGTCTTTCTCCACCCCCTAAACACGACTACTTTGGTGTTAGCTGATACTAGGCGCTGTGCGATAGGCGTCTATCTCCCAATTCAATGTTTTTTTCAATTATGAGTTTCTTAAAGCTCTGTATTGAAGCCAATTTACTAATTAACCCCTCCCCCCCTTTTACAAAACCGCCCAAGTGGTTTTTAGTGCAGGCCAGCACGCTGAATGCTCTGCGCTGCTCTCGACACTCGTACGAGCGTCAGGAGCAGCGCAGAGCATGTAGCACACCAGCCTGCGCCAAAAACCGCTTCTGCAGTTTTGTAAAAGTGTGTTGGGGGGGGGGAAGTTAAGCACCTTTTAGGTGCCTCTTATAGAATTTCCCCCAGAATGCTGGTGGGAAGCTGAAAGGTATTTTTCTGCCGCCTAAGTACTTTCAACGCGGAGAAAATGCAGCCAAGTGAAGACGTTATGCAGGATCCTTCCAAGCCTGCCATGAAAATCAAGCCGTTGAAATGTCACTCGTAACAACCTCCCGCTGATTGCCCAGAAGGCTGTGTAAATCAGGAGCACAGATTATGCCTCTGTCCTGACATATTTCTGCTTATGGGTACAAGGCAAGTGCAATCACCGTCTGATTACAGCACGCAGCCCCTCGCTCTACAGCCAGCACCGAACAGCATCCCGGCTAGAAATCGTCCTTCACGAGGACAAACCTGCTTCCTCTCTCACCTCTCTGATGTATCGGCATTATAGAAGATGTACTACAATCCAATAAATAATGGGCCCCAACATGGTGGAACGCCCTACTGAAGGAATTAAACGTATTACGTTTAAAATTTTACTCTTAGCATTTAAAACCCTTTCCACTAATGAACCTCAAGAGGTGGTGGAGAGTAAAACTGTGACTGAGTTCAAAGAAGCGTGGGATGAACACAAAGGATCTAGAATCAGAAAATAATATTAAATATTGAACTAAGGCCAGTACTAGGCAGACTTGCACGGTCTGTGTCTGTATATGGCCATTTGGTGGAGGATGGGCTGGGGAGGGCTTCAATGGCTGGGAGGGTGTAGAGGGGCTGGAGTAGGTTTTAACGGAGATTTCGGCAGTAGGAACCCAAGCACAGTACCGGGTAAAGCTTTGGATTCTTGCCCAGAAATAGCTAAGAAAAAAATTAAAAAATTTAAATTGAATCAGGTTGGGCAGTCTGGATGGACCATTCGGGTCTTTATCTGCCGTCATCTACTATGTTACTATGAAAGAGAGAAAGAAAAACAAAGAGAGAGAAAGACAGAGAGAGAGAGAAAGACAGAAAGAGAGAGAGAAAGACAGAAAGAGAGAGAGAAAGACAAAGAAAGAGAGAGAGAGGTGGTGGAGAGGAAAACGGTGACAGAGTTCAAAGAAGCGTGGGATGAACACAGAGGATCTAGAATCAGAAAATAAGATTAAATATTGAACCAAGGCCAGTACTGGGCAGACTTGCACGGTCTGTGTCTGTGTATGGCCGTTTGGTGGGGGATGGGCTGGAGAGGGCTTCAGTGGCTGGGAGGGTCTAGATGGGCTGGAGTAGGTTTTAACAGATATTTCGGCAGTGGGAACCCAAGCACAGTACCGGGTAGAGCTTTGGATTCTTGCCCAGAAATAGCTAAGAAGAAAAATTACAAAAAAAAAATTTTAAATTGAATCAGGTTGGGCAGACTGGATGGACCATTCGGGTCTTTATCTGCTGTTATCTACTATGTTACTCAATTCATAAATAAATTACTTATCCCTTATAGCACGTCGTGTTCTCTCTGGTCCACTAATCAAAAGCTCATAGTAGTTCCCTCTCTGAAAGTTATCGGAACTCGACGACATGTTTTCGGTGATGGCTTCGCAACTTTGGAACACTTTGCCTCAGCATGTAAGAGAGGAAAATGATTTGAGTCGTTTTAAAAAAGTAACTTAAAGAGTTTCCTTTTTAAAGAGGCTTTTAATCTTTAAATTATGTTCAAATTTTACATTCGTCTCCTTCCAGGTTTCCACTTTTCCCCTCTCTAATGTTCTTTCCATTTATGGTTCTCCTCTTGTACTTCTGTCCCTTTTTACCTTGTGTATTGATTAGTCTGTAAGTCTGTTGGTCTAACCCATTATTTTAAATTTTAAATGATATGTCTAAATATATGCTGATATTTTTAATTAATGTATCTCGCTTTGTATAACTAAATAAGTGATTCATTAAACTAAAATAAAACTTGAAACTTGAAAAGGACTACTTCAACTGAAATGATGAAGTTGACAGAGAGAGGAAACTAGAACTTTCAGGGATATGTGTAATAAGATTATATTTATTTAATTTGATTTCTATCCCGACCTCCCAGTAGCTCAGAATGGGTTACAAGCCAACATTCACAGTGGAATACATTTGGACAGTACAAAAACTATACAGCAGGGATGCCCAATAGGTCGATCGCGATCAACCGATAGATCACCAAAGCAAAGTGAATCGATCGCGGAGCCCATCCCGGGCTCTGTGATAGACTCACATTGACTTCACAATCTACCGGGCTGATCAGCCTTCCTCTCCCCGACGTCAATTCTGCCGTCAGAGAGAAAGTTCTGGGCCAGCCAATTGCTGCCTGGCAGGTCCGGAACTTCCTCTCCGACTTCAGAATTGATGTCGGGGAGAGGAATGCTGGTTGGCCTGACGCAGGGAAGCGGGGAGAGCTTGGGGTGGCGCTGGCTTTGGGGCCTGTTCCCCCATGGCGGTGGCAGCTTGGGGGCCTGTTCCCTGATGGCAGCGGCAGTGGCTTGGGGGAGGGCAGGGAGAAAGAAAGAAAGGGGGCAGGCAGGGAGACAGAAGGAAAGAAGGGAAACAGAAAGAAAGAAAAGTGGCATGAAGAGAGAAAAAAAGAAAGGGAGGCAGGGAGAAAGAAAGGGCAGAGAGGAAGAAAGAGGAAGGGAGAGAGGAAGAAAAAGTTGGGGGAGGGAATGAGGTCTGGAGGAGAGGAAGCATACAGGCTGAAAGAAGGGAAGAAAGATTGGATGCACAGTCAGAAGAAGAAAGTGCAACCAGAGACTCATGAAATCACCAGACAACAAAGGTAGGAAAAATGATTTTATTTTCAATTTAGTGATCAAAATGTGTCCCTTTTGAGAATTGATATCTGCTGTCTATATTTTGCACTATGGTTCCCTTTTACTAAACCACAATAGTGGTTTTTAGCGCAGGGAGCCTATGAGCGTCGAGAGCAGCGCTGGGCATTCAGCGCAGCTCCCTGCGCTAAAAACCGCTATCGCGCTTTAGTAAAAAGGGAGGGGGTATATTTGTCTATTTTTGTATGGTTGTTATTGAGGTGACAGTGCATAGAGTCATCTGCCTTGACCTCTTTGATAAAACCCCGGAATATGAATGATAATTAACATTTTCTCTGCCTTTCAGTGTGCTTTGTGGGGTTTTTAAAAATTTTTTTATTGTTGGTAGATCATTTTGACTTGGTCATTTTAAAAGTAACTCGCAAGCCCAAAAAGTGTGGGCACCCCTGCTATACAACAACTTAAGTATAGGTTAAGAATGAAGAAGTGAGTGCAGGAGGAAGGGGGAATTTTAGGGGCGGTGGGGGTTGATTGCAATTTGAATTTTAGTTGAAGAGAAGAGTCTTTACAGCTTTCTGGAAGGTCATCAATGAGTTCTGTAATCTGATTTGCGGGGGGAGTTGGTTTCAGAGTTGGGGGATGAACAGGGCAGGATTAAACAATAGGCCAAGTAGGCATGTGCCTAGGGCCCGAAATGCTCAGGGGGGCCCGATGAAGGAGGGCATCAACATTGTTTTTTCCAAACAGCGATGGGCCCCTCCAGCATCGATCGGCAACACGGCCCCCCCACCGACAATGTGGGCCTCCCCCGATTGGCAACACGCCCCCCCCCCCTTCGACGGAAAGTAATACAAGCAAGCAATGCGGGTAAGAAAGGCAACGGGAACTGTAATTGTGCAAGCGGTGCTGCTTGCCCAAAGCTTCCTTTTGACGCAGCTTCCTGTTTCCGCCTGGGTGCATGGTGGGGTGGGGCGGGGCAGGGGGGCCTAGTGTACTTGTGTGCCTAGGGGCCCTCAATGAATTAATCCTGCCCTGGAGATGAAGTGGCTGTAGGAGCTTTTGCAGGCAGTTTCTGACAGGAGAGACCTTCCTGGTGGGATGCGTAGGTGTTTCTCTGTTTCAGAGTGGGATGTATAGGGTTAGCTTGGATCCTATGTAGGCTGGGGTGGTGGCATAAATTCTTTTATGCGCTAGTACCAGGGCCTTGAATGCGCAGTTGAAATGGCCAATCTCCTTAGGAGGTGCGTAAATATAGTGTTATTAAATGTTCATACACGTAGGACGATTGATTTGATATAAACATGTGCATATAAGTAGGATAACGGAAGTAGGATGATTGATTATAGCATAATCATGCCGGTACTAATCACCACCACAGAGCTCCATGTATTGTAGCACCTCGCAGAAGCTCTTCGTAACTCTGTACGGTACCATCTCTACAGAAGCTGATGTAAACTGTTCTGAATTGACTCCCCAGTCATTAGAAGTGGTATAGAAGCTCTCAATAAACATTAATGTGACGAGCAGGGGTGGGGTGCGACGGGGTGTCAATCTCATGGCTTGATTCCTAGTAGTCACAAAATACAGATATAGTAGAAACACAGTTGTAATGGAGAGACACTTCTACGATGGTCGGATGTAAGTTGTCTACAGATGGATGAAGACAAGTAACATAGTAACATAGTAGATGACGGCAGATAAAGACCCGAATGGTCCATCCAGTCTGCCCAACCTGATTCAATTAAAAATTTTTTTTTTTTTTTCTTCTTAGCTATTTCTGGGCAAGAATCCAAAGCTTTACCCGGTACTATGCTTGGGTTCTACCTGCCGAAATCTCTGTTAAGACTTACTCCAGCCCATCTACACCCTCCCAGCCATTGAAGCCCTCCCCTGCCCATCCTCCACCAAACGGCCATGCGCAGACACAGACCGTGCAAGTCTGCCCAGTAACTGGCCTAGTTCAATATTTAATATTATTTTCTGATTCTAAATCTTCTGTGTTCATCCCATGCTTCTTTGAACTCAGTCACAGTTTTACTCTCCACCACCTCTCTCGGGAGCGCATTCCAGGCATCCACTACCCTCTCCGTAAAGTAGAATTTCCTAACATTGCCCCTGAATCTACCACCCCTCAACCTCAAATTATGTCCTCTGGTTTTACCATTTTCCTTTCTCTGGAAAATATTTTGTTCTACGTTAATACCCTTTAAGTATTTGAACGTCTGAATCATATCTCCCCTGTCTCTCCTTTCCTCTAGGGTATACATATTCAGGGCTTCCAGTCTCTCCTCATACGTCTTCTGGCGCAAGCCTCCTATCATTTTCGTCGCCCTCCTCTGGACCACCTCAAGTCTTCTTACATCTTTCGCCAGATACGGTCTCCAAAACTGAACACAATACTCCAAGTGGGGCCTCACCAATGACCTGTACAGGGGCATCAACACCTTCTTCCTTCTACTGACTACGCCTCTCTTTATACAGCCCAGAATCCTTCTGGCAGCAGCCACTGCCTTGTCACACTGTTTTTTCACCTTTAGATCTTCGGACACTATCACCCCAAGGTCCCTCTCCCCGTCCGTGCATATCAGCTTCTCTCCTCCCAGCATATACGGTTCCTTCCTATTATTAATCCCCAAATGCATTACTCTGCATTTCTTTGCATTGAATTTTAGTTGCCAGGCATTAGACCATTCCTCTAACTTTTGCAGATCCTTTTTCATATTTTCCACTCCCTCTATGGTGTCTACTCTGTTACAAATCTTGGTATCATCTGCAAAAAGGCACACTTTTCCTTCTAACCCTTCAGCAATGTCACTTACATACATATTGAACAGGATTGGCCCCAGCACCGAACCCTGAGGGACTCCACTAGTCACCTTTCCTTCCTTCGAGCGACTTCCATTAACCACCACCCTCTGGCGTCTGTCCGACAGCCAGTTTCTGACCCAGTTCACCACTTTGGGTCCTAACTTCAGCCCTTCAAGTTTGTTCAACAGCCTCCTATGAGGAACTGTATCAAAGGCTTTGCTGAAATCAAAGTAAATTACATCTAGCATATGTCCTCGATCCAGCTCTCTGGTTACCCAATCAAAAAATTCAATCAGGTTTGTTTGGCACGATTTACCTTTTGTAAAGCCATGTTGCCTCGGATCCTGTAACCCATTAGATTCAAGGAAATACACTATCCTTTCTTTCAGCAACACTTCCATTATTTTTCCAACAACTGAAGTGAGGCTCACCGGCCTGTAGTTTCCTGCTTCATCCCTGTGACCACTTTTATGAATAGGGACCACATCCGCTCTCCTCCAATCCCCAGGAATCACTCCCGTCTCCAGAGATTTGTTGAACAAGTCTTTAATAGGACTCGCCAGAACCTCTCTGAGCTCCCTTAGTATCCTGGGATGGATCCCGTCTGGTCCCATCGCTTTGTCCACCTTCAGTTTTTCAAGTTGCTCATAAACACCCTCCTCCGTGAACGGCGCAGAATCTACTCCATTTTCTCGTGTAACTTTGCCAGACAATCTCGGTCCTTCTCCAGGATTTTCTTCTGTGAACACAGAACAGAAGTATTTGTTTAGCACATTTGCTTTCTCCTCATCACTCTCCACATATTTGTTCCCAGCATCTTTTAGCCTAGCAATTCCATTTTTTATCTTCCTCCTTTCACTAATATATCTGAAAAAATTTTTATCTCCCTTTTTTACATTTTTAGCCATTTGTTCTTCCGCCTGTGCCTTCGCCAAACGTATCTCTCTCTTGGCTTCTTTCAGTTTCACCCTGTAGTCCTTTCTGCTCTCCTCTTCTTGGGTTTTTTTATATTTCATGAACGCCAACTCTTTCGCCTTTATTTTCTCAGCCACTAGGTTGGAGAACCATATCGGCTTCCTTTTTCTCTTGTTTTTATTGATTTTCTTCACATAAAGGTCCGTAGCCATTTTTATCGCTCCTTTCAGCTTAGACCACTGTCTTTCCACTTCTCTTATGTCCTCCCATCCTAACAGCTCTTTCTTCAGGTACTTTCCCATTGCATTAAAGTCCGTACGTTTGAAATCTAGGACTTTAAGTATCGTGCGGCCGCTCTCCACTTTAGCCGTTATATCAAACCAAACCGTTTGATGATCGCTATTACCCAGGTGAGCACCCACTCGAACATTAGAGATACTCTCTCCATTCAGTGCAGGTTCAATGTAGAAATCAACGGAGGAAAAAGCCTCAGACAAGGGCCCTCCCACCTCCACAATGGTGGAATAGCGGTGGTAAGGCGTTCACCTCATTGGCTAAAAAACCTCCTGAAATAACAAGAACTCTGCACTATTAAAACGTTCTTAAATGGAAATACTGAATGATAGATAAAAAATATATCTTATCACTACTTAGCTTTAAATGATCGGTACACCGACGGTGGCCAGCGTTTCACTCTACAGCTACCTCAGGGTGTAACGTCTCCGATCAAAATTTAGAAACGGACGCAAAAGCGCCTCAGGCATCCAAAAAGCTGGGAGATGGCAGGCACCAGAAAAATGAGAGATTTCAAGCATAAATGTTGCTACTCTGGGTTTTGGCCAGGTACTAGGGACCTGGATTGGCCACCGTGAGAACAGGCTACTGGACTTGATGGACCATTGGTCTGACCCAGTATGGCTGTTCTTATGGTCTTACGTGAGCCAAGTATAGGACAATCAAGCCATTGTGACATCACTGCTGAGGTTGGCTCTGAGGCACTGTGGAATGAGGCATTATGACATCACAATCTCAGCTCTGGAATGTTGCTCTCATTGGGTTTTGGCCAGGTACTAGGGACCTGGATTGGCCACTGTGAGAATGGGCTACTGGGCTTGATGGACCCAGTGAGGCTATTCTTATGTTCTTATGTTATAAAATACCGTATTTTTTGCTCCATAAGACGCATTTTTCCCCCCTGAAAAGTGGGTGGAAATGTCTGTGTGTCTTATGGAGCGAATGTAACATATTTTTACCCCTGCGGCAAAGGAGAGGCTTTCAGATTAGTGGCAGGCTGCATGTCTGAATCGCTGCCGTGACCCTTAGAAACCATATTTTACAGACGAACCACGGACCTCACACAGAGGAAGGGGATTTTGCACAAAAAAGTAAAACTGCATTGAATTCCACCAGGCGTAATTCAGGCGCGAAGTTGGTCTGACGCAAGAACAATGACGTGGGAGTATACATCACTCCAGAGGGCGGAAGGGCGCCAGATTTGTAACCTTCAGTGGGAGCATTGTTTTAGGTTTGTTTGGGGTTTTTTTTAGGTCCTCTTCTCTCCTGCTACGGCGGAACTACTGCCCAGTTGGTCTCCTAGCTTCATGAAACCGGCAGAGATCTTGCATCTGAAACGGCGGTGCCGCAGTGAAGGGATTCCTCAGAGCTCCGAGACTACCCTGAGCTCGTCCAGTAGGATTCCCGGGAGTTCGTCCTTTTTCGCTGGGGAGGCCAGGCAGCGGCTGTAATGGTGCCAAAAGCCCTTGCAAGAGAAAGGTGCAGGGAGGTGAGGTCTTTAAGGCTGAAGACCATGAGAGCAGAGGAAAGGAACCTACACTGTCTCCATGGAATAGCAACAGGCAATTCTCAATCCCTGTTAAGGATACTGGAAGCTCAGTAAAGTATCATTTTCTGTCTTTTCTAATAATTGCTTTAAGCATCTTTTAGTCTACCTGCATTAGTGGCTTCTGGTGGATGCACTTTTGTTGAGTTAAAGCAATTTAAAAATAATGTCCATTCTACAATGCTGCAGGAGTACTTCAATAGCTGGCCATGCTTAACATCAACAAAGACACAGCACAACAACTGGCTTTTCCTTAATCACAAGGAGTGTGGGGTTGGGTGCAGAGCCTGGCAAGGAGTGTGGGAGGAGGTTGTAACCCTATACTTCTACTAAGACTATTAGTACACAATTTGGTTCAGAATGGTTTCTTTCTTGGTTTTCCTCCTCTAAACCTAGGTGCGTCTTATCCCAGGACAAGCAGGCAGCTATTCTTGACTGATGGGTGACGGCACCGACGGAGCCCCGGTACGGACAATTTTAGAGTGATTGCACTCTAAGAACTTAGAAAGTTCTGGTAGGCCGCACCGCGCACGCGCGAGTGCCTTCCCGCCCGACAGAGGCGCGCGGTCCCCAGTTTCTTAGTTTCCGCGGAGCTAAGAAGACGCGTCTCTCTCAACGGCTGTTGTGAGAGGATTTTTTGTGAACTTCCCGCTCGCGAAAACTTTTTGAGGAATCTTATTTCCTTTCCTTTTTTCTTTATTTTCTTTCTTAAAAAAAAAAAATAAAAAAATAACTTTTTGTTTTTTTGCCTGTTTTTCGGCCTTGCCCCGGCGGGGCCTCGGCCTTCGATTTGGCTGAAGCCGTTTTTACATTCATGCCCCCCCAACCCGGCTTCAAAAAGTGCCAGCGGTGTGCACGACCAATTTCACTAACTGATCCTCATAATTGGTGTCTCCAGTGTCTTGGTCCCGACCATCGAGCGTCAACCTGCACCCGCTGTGCAACTTTAAAAAAGAGAACTCTTAAAAATCGAGAGATTCAACAAAAATTATTGTTTGGTGCCGAGATGTCTGATTCTACACCGGCACCGACATCGGCACCGGCGCAGTCGGCACCCACATCATCGACACCACGCGATACCGCGGCGGTGTCGACTCCAGGTAAGCCGGCTAAGAAGCCTTCCCCGTTGGAGCGTCCTCCGGTCTCGATGGCAGCGAGTCCAATTCTGCCGACCTCGAGGCGCCCACGGAAGCGCTCCGCTCCAATAGAGGTGAGCCCCTCGACATCGGGGTCCTCATCCTCGGAGCGTAGAGCGGCACCGCAGGTACCATTAAAGAAAAAGACGGTACCGGTGCCTTCCCTTGAGGAGCGTATAGCTCCTGTTCTGAAGGCACAACTTAAAGAACAGCTACAGCACCTCCTACCTCCAGCCCTGGCATCGAATTTACCGGTACCAGTCCGGTCTGAGCCACCGGTACCGATAGTGGACCGTCCTATTTTATCGACGTCCACTCTATCGGTACCGGTACAGTCGGTTTCCTCGGTCTCCATGCCGATTCTGGCGCCGGAGCCGAGAGCTCACCATCAAGCTGTACAGACTTCGGCTCCGGTGCGTACTGTAGCATCTCCCGGTACCGAATCAGGCAGGTCGGGGAAGTCTCTTCACAAGTCCCGGCATTTAGAGCCTTCCACTCCAGAGTCTCGAGACCGGAGTTCTCAGGTTCGAGACCCTGACTTATGGGGTGACTCGGAGGATCCTCTTCTTTCGGAGGGAGAATGCTCTTCTGGTGATGAGGACCCGTCTGTTTTAGGAGCCTCCTCTAAACCAGAAGTGTCTTCCTTTTCTTCATTTTTGAAGGAAATGTGTGATTCTCTCTCCATTCCTGTGGAGGCTGAGTCAAAGAAATCCAAGGCTTTCCTTGATGCCTTGGACTTTGACCAGCCTCCAAAGGAATACCTTAAACTACCTCTCCATGATATATTGAGAGAGACGTTTTATAAGAATCTGGAATCTCCTTTAACTATCCCTGGAGCTCCTAGAAAGTTGGATTCCTTGTATAAAGTCATTCCTATTCCTGGGTTTGACAAGCCCCAATTACCTCATGAGTCCCTTTTAGTTGAGTCCACTTTAAAAAAGTCCAAAGGGGCTAGTGTATATGCCTCAGTCCCTCCTGGCAGAGAGGGCAAATCTATGGACAAGTTTGGTAAAAGGCTATATCAAAATGCTATGTTAGCAAATCGATCAGGAAATTATGCATTCCATTTCTCTTTTTATCTTAAGCACCTAATACAAAATCTCACTGCTTTTGAGAAATATCTTCCTGATAGGAAAAAGTCTGCTTTTCACCACACTTGTTCATCTCTTTTACAGCTTCGAAAATTCATGGTAAGATCTATCTATGATACTTTCGAGCTGACCTCCAGAGCCACTGCCATGTCAGTGGCCATGCGAAGGCTAGCCTGGCTTCGTGTTTCAAAACTGGACGTTAATCACCAGGATAGGCTAGCCAATACACCTTGCTTAGGGGATGAGCTGTTTGGAGATTCCATGGACTCCACTACCCAGAAATTATCGGCTCATGAGACCAGATGGGACACGCTTCTTAAACCTAAGAAGCCTCCACCAACCAGGCCCTTTCGTCCACAATCAACCTACCAACGTAGATTTGTGGCTCGTCCTCTGCCTCAAACTGCACAACAACCTAGGCGTCAGAGGCAACAGCGTCCAGCTGCTAGACAACCTCAGCAGCAACAGCAGGTAAAACCTACTCCTGCACAAAAGTCTACCCAACCCTTTTGACTTGGTTCTCCAGAACATAGCCAGTCTTCTCCCTCCTACTCAACTTCCACAGCCTATAGGAGGACGCCTTTCTTATTTCATAAGCCGTTGGGAACTTATCACGTCAGATCAGTGGGTTCTGATCATCATCCACCACGGCTACTCTCTCAACTTTCAGACTCTACCTCCTCCAAGTCAACCAAAAGAGTCTGCTTCGCACACTCAGTCTTTCCTTCTTCTCCAGGAGGTTCAATCCCTTCTCCTTTTGAACGCCATAGAGGAAGTTCCTCTAGATCAAAAGGGACAGGGATTCTACTCCCGTTACTTTTTAGTCCCCAAAAAAACAGGAGATCTCAGACCCATTCTAGATCTCCGCGATCTCAACAAATGTTTGGTCAAAGAAAAGTTCAAAATGCTCTCTCTAGCCACTCTTTATCCTCTTCTAAATCAAGGCGACTGGCTATGTTCTCTCGATCTCAAAGAAGCATACACTCATATACCGGTCAATCTGGCCTCCAGACAATACCTACGCTTCATGATCAATCGTTGTCATTACCAATACAAGGTGCTACCCTTCGGTCTTGCCTCCTCTCCGAGAGTATTCACCAAATGTCTGATTGTGGTGGCTGCCTTCCTGCGATCTCACCACCTTCAGGTCTTTCCTTACCTGGACGATTGGTTGATAAAGGCCAATTCATCTCAGACTGTTCTCCTGGCCACCAACCAAACCATCAGGTTTCTTCAACTTCTGGGGTTCGAGATCAATCTACCCAAATCTCATCTCATCCCCACTCAGAGACTTCAATTCATAGGAGCTGTTTTGGACACAATCCTCATGAGAGCGTTCTTGCCGTCCAATCGTCTTCAAACGCTTCACTCTCTATGTCAGCAGGTGCTTCCACAGCGTTCCATCACAGCAAAGCAAATGATGATTCTCTTGGGTCACATGGCCTCCACAGTTCATGTCACGCCTCTTGCACGTCTTCACCTGCGCACTCCTCAATGGACACTAGCTACCCAGTGGTCCCAAGCGACGGATCCTTGCTCACGTCACATATCTGTGACATCATCTCTTCGTCAGTCTCTACAATGGTGGTTGGTATCCTCAAATCTGTCCAGAGGTCTTCTGTTCCATCAACCTCCTCATCAACTAGTCATCACCACAGATGCCTCCCCTTATGCATGGGGAGCTCATTTGAACGAGTTCCAAACTCAAGGTCTTTGGACTGCCCAGGAAAAGAAGCGTCACATCAATTTCCTGGAACTCAGAGCGATGTTTTATGCCCTCAAGGCCTTCCAGCATCTTCTTTTTCCTCAAGTTGTCCTGTTGTGCACAGACAATCAAGTTGCGATGTACTACATCAACAAACAAGGTGGGACGGGCTCCCGCCTCTTATGCCAGGAAGCCCAAAAGATCTGGACTTGGGCCATAACTCACCATCTATTCCTGAAAGCTATTTACATTCAGGGAGAGGAGAATTCCTTAGCGGACAAGCTCAGCAGAGTTCTCCAACCTCACGAATGGACAATCGATCCTGTAACTCTACAATCCATCTTCGCTCAATGGGGCACCCCTCAGATAGACCTCTTTGCAGCTCCTCACAATCATCAGCTGCCCCTATTCTGCTCCAGACTCTACTCACCTCACCGTCTGGCAGCGGATGCTTTTCTCCTCGATTGGTCCAATCTGTTCCTGTACGCTTTCCCTCCTCTGCCTCTCATGTTGAGAACCTTATTCAAGCTCAAGAGGGATCAAGCAACCATGATTCTGATTGCTCCGAGGTGGCCCAGGCAACATTGGTTCTCCCTTCTACTTCAACTCAGTTCCAGGGAACCTTTTCTTCTGCCTCTGTATCCTTCTCTGCTTACTCAGCATCAGGAAACTCTTCTACACCCCAACCTACAGTCTCTGCACCTGACAGCTTGGTATCTCTCGGGCTGACTTCTCATGATACACTCTTGTCTCAGCCTGTTCGTTCAATTCTGGATGCCTCCAGGAAACCGGCCACTCTTCAATGTTACCATCAGAAGTGGACACGGTTTTCTTCATGGTGTCTTCTTCATCACTATGATCCCACTTCCCTTGCAGTGGAGACATTGTTGGATTATCTCCTTTCTTTATCAGACTCTGGCCTCAAGTCCACTTCAATCAGAGTCCATCTTAGTGCTATAGCAGCTTTTCATGAGCCAATCCATGGAAAACTCCTCTCAGCTCATCCCTTAGTGTCCAGGTTCATGCAGGGTCTTTTTAATGTGAAACCACCTCTTAAAGCCCCTCCTGTTATCTGGGATCTTAATGTAGTTCTTTCCGCTTTAATGAAGCCTCCATTTGAACCCTTGGCTACTGCTTCTTTCAAGTTTCTCACTTGGAAGGTGCTTTTTCTTATTGCTCTTACCTCTGCCAGGAGGGTCAGTGAGCTCCATGCACTAGTGTCGGATCCACCTTTTACGGTCTTTCATCATGACAAGGTGGTTCTGCGTACTCATCCAAAGTTTCTCCCGAAGGTTGTCTCTGAATTCCATCTCAACCAATCCATTGTTCTGCCTGTCTTTTTTCCAAAACCTCACTCTCATTCTGGTGAACAGGCTTTACATACTTTGGACTGTAAGAGGGCTCTGGCTTACTATTTAGACCGTACTAAGCCTCACAGATCGTTCCCTCAACTCTTTCTGTCCTTTGATCCAAATAAATTGGGACGTCCTGTTTCTAAACGTACGTTGTCTAATTGGCTGGCAGCGTGCATTTCATTCTGTTATGCTCAGACCGGACTGACACTGGAAGGTTCTGTCACAGCCCATAAAGTCCGAGCTATGGCAGCATCTGTAGCTTTCCTCCGGTCCACGCCCATTGAGGAAATCTGCAAAGCTGCCACTTGGTCCTCAGTTCATACTTTTACATCTCATTATTGTCTGGACACATTTTCCAGACGGGATGGACACTTCGGCCAATCTGTTTTGCAAAATTTGTTTTCCTAATGGCCAACCTTCCCTCCATCCCTCTTTTTGTTAGCTTGGAGGTCACCCATCAGTCAAGAATAGCTGCCTGCTTGTCCTGGGATAAAGCACAGTTACTTACCGTAACAGGTGTTATCCAGGGACAGCAGGCAGATATTCTTGCGTCCCTCCCTCCTCCCCTGGTTGGCTTCTTAGCTTGCTTATCATAACTGGGGACCGCGCGCCTCTGTCGGGCGGGAAGGCACTCGCGCGTGCGCGGTGCGGCCTACCAGAACTTTCTAAGTTCTTAGAGTGCAATCACTCTAAAATTGTCCGTACCGGGGCTCCGTCGGTGCCGTCACCCATCAGTCAAGAATATCTGCCTGCTGTCCCTGGATAACACCTGTTACGGTAAGTAACTGTGCTTTATGGTCAGGTGCGTCTTATAGTGTGAAAAATACGGTATGTCCAATCCGGCAGGCATTCAGTTGGCATAAGTGGCCATCCCTAAATGTTAGTTACGAGGATGGGCGCCATATGTATTCTATAAACTGCGCCTAACTCTGGATGCAGTTTATAGAACAGCGCCAAGCGCAAATTTTTTTGGCGCTGATCTGTTTAGGTGATATAAATAAAATCTGGGCTCACATGTGTGCATTTTTTAATCACATTCATATCGTATGGTTTGAGTGCAGGAGCTGTGTATCTCAACGGGGGAGGGGAAGACATCTTAAGGTTGAAATTAGCAGGCAAAATGTTGTTGCTTAGCAATATTGTTGGCTGGTTGGATTAATCATGCATTTATAATGTATATGAATATGCTGCAGCCAGAATAATAGACCCACTTTTTGGACTACTGATGTGGGAATATGGTATTATGATAATAATAATAAGAAGAAGAACTTAATTTTTATATACCGCAATTCCACAAACAGTTCAGAGCGGTTTACAGAGAAAGAGACTGTATACAGACAACAATATTACAAAAAAACTTTCAAAATGACATTAACATGGTAAGATTAATCAATTTTTCTTGGAAGTGTTTTAAAAGTACATCATATTTATGTTCAAATTATCTTTATTGAAAAAAATTTCAACCAGTAATGAGGTTGCATCATACAAGGGTGGTTTGAAGAGTCTGGTGAAAAAAAAAAAAAAAAAAAAAAAGCAAATTGAGCAACATAATCTCTATCGAGGGCTCTACACTTAGGGCCTCTTTTACGAAGCCGTTTAGCGCGGGCCGTTGCGGTAACGGCTCCGAAACCCATAGAGATTTATAGGGCTTCAGAGTTGTTGCCGCGCGGCTTTGTAAAATAGGCCCTTAGTCCAGCGAGCTTCCAGCGTTTTTGTTCAGTCGGAAAAATAGCTTACGAAAAAACTGGAATCTCGCTGGACTAAGGGCTCCTTTTACGAAGGCGCGTTAGGGCCTTAACGCGCGGAATAGCACGGGCTAAAATGCCCCGCGCTCTAGCCGCTACCGCCTCCTCTTGAGCAGGCGGTAGTTTTTCGGCTAGCGCGCGCTAATCCGGTGCGTGCGCTAAAAACGCTAGCGCACCTTCGTATAAGGAGCCCTACGTGTATAGCTCTCGTTGGAGATGATGTTGTTCAATTTGCTTTTTTACCAAACTTTTCAAACCACCCTGGTATATAACTGCCCAATGGGATTGGCACGGTGGCAAATTGGCAACTGTGATGTCAGAGTTTAGTACCGAAGGACTGTAATCGCTGCCTTCTCCCGTGAAGCCATGTGGAACAGGTACGCCATCAAGGGACTGTACGTTTGGAAGGATGCATCCAACTTTGGTGCAGTGAGAAACCGAGTGGGCCTCAGAGGGGAAAATTCAAGAGGAAGAAGTGAACCTTTCTGCTCAGATCACATGGCAGCTTGCCTCGCTTGGGCAAAGCCAATTTCCCTCCTGGCATGAAGAAGAAAGAAAAGGTGAACAGAAAAACATAAGAACATAAGCAATGCCTCCGCTGGGTCAGACCTGAGGTCCATCGTGCCCAGCAGTCCGCTCACGCGGCGGCCCAACAGGTCCAGGACCTGCGCAGTAGCTCCCTATCTATACCCCTCTATCCCCTTTTCCAGCAGGAAATTGTCCAATCCTTTCTTGAACCCAAGTACCGTACTCTGCCCTATTACGCCCTCTGGAAGCGCATTCCAGGTGTCCACCACACGTTGGGTAAAGAAGAACTTCCTAGCATTCGTTTTGAATCTGTTCCCTTTCAACTTTTCCGAATGCCCTCTTGTTCTTTGATTCTTTGAAAGTTTGAAGAATCTGTCTCTCTCTACTTTCTCTATGCCCTTCATGATCTTGTAAGTCTCTATCATATCCCCTCTAAGTCTCCTCTTCTCCAGGGAAAAGAGACCCAGTTTCTCCAATCTCTCAGCGTATGAAAGGTTTTCCATCCCTTTTATCAGACGTGTCGCTCTCCTCTGAACCTTCTCGAGTAATGCCATATCCTTCTTAAGGAACGGCAACCAATATTGGACGCAGTACTCCAGATGCGGACACACCATCGCCTGATACAACAGCAGGATAACTTCTTTCGTTCTGGTAGTAATACCCTTCTTGATTATACCTAGCATTCTATTCGCCAATGAGTCGTATTAAACCAGACATGGGCAACTCCGGTCCTTGAGGGCAGAGAAAGGTAGGGGAGGGTCATTGGGGTGGGCCCTTATCTGCCGTCCATTTCTATGTTTCTATGTTAAATGTGTATACGATTGTGTTTATCTACTGTTGTGAACCGCCTAGAACTAATTATTATTATTATTTCTACGGTTTATGGTCCAGAAGTATCAAAGGAAAATAAAGACAATTTAATGTAATCATGAATTTATAATGCATGGCTGGCTGGACCATCTTCATCTGTTGTCATTTATTATGTTACTATAGGGCGGGGGAATATTGCTGGGGAAGTGGAAGAGAGAAAATTCACCTGCCCTCTCCCTCGACCAAATCTCAGGTTAAGCACAGCCGGAAGGCTCCACAGACCCTGGGCATTGCAGAAGTTAACAGAGCTATAGCTGATGATATATTTTATCCAGGGTGACTTTTGAAGTCAGATGTGCTGCGGGGAGGCCACCGTAAATAATTACTTTATGTCCAGGTTTTTACTGTCATTGTTTCAGCGAAGGAACTAATTTAGGCTCTGTATAATGCTATGGCTTTCGTTCTCGTCTCTTATTAACTTACAAAAGCCCTTTGAAGATCATTAGTTAAGCAACACTGCAAGTGATGAATCAGCTGCGCTGGAAAAAGTGTGATTACTCGTCTATTGCTGAAAGGAAAGGAGTGAAAAACAAAGATGAAAATGTTATAATGCCCTTGTACTGCTCTATGGTACGTCCGCCCCTTGAATATTGTGTGCAATTCTGGTTGCCGAATCTAAAAAAAATATATATATATAACGGGATTAGAAAAGGTACAGAGAAAAGTGATGAAAATGATAAAGGGGATGGAGTGACTTCCCTATGAGGAAAGGTTAAAGTGACTACAGATCGTCAGCTTGGAGAAGAGACAGCTTAGGGGAGATGGAAGACTGGAGGGCCCATTCCGCACGAAAACGAAATTCTTCATAGCCTCATCCACCAACTTCACAATGGACTCTCTCACCTCGAGGGGAACCAACTTTCCAAGCTCCCCTACAATTAAAATCCTGGGTGTCCACCTAGACAGGCCACTATCCATGTCAGCCCAAGTGGACAACGTCGCACGTAAAGGCTTCGACACATTATGGAAACTGGCACCATTCAAAGCAACTCCTAATCCAGGCGCTAGTCTTGAGCATCCTTGACTAGTGCAACATTGTATGCCTAGCGGCATTACGCAAACACTTCCGGAAACTAAATATCATCCAAGGGGCAAGAGGTGGGGCCATGTGTCCTCTTTTTTGGCTTCACAAATATGGTAACCCTATCCTATTCCATGACCTCTGCCCCGAGCTTCAAGTAGAATACAGGTATGACAGAATTACCTTATGACCAGAGTTCCCTGGGAGGCTTGAAGATAGAAGCTGCAGACTGAATGTTCTAGCTGGGTTAAAACAGACGCAGTCACACCTCCAATATGTGGTGCTTAGGGTGACCTCTGAGATAACTACAAATCAGAAATTGTTGGTGTCTTGGCTAGAAACTCACATATTCTTCACTATTCCCTTCCCAAGCACAAAGAACATGAAGGGTCAGAAGAACATAAGAACACCCTTACTGGGTCAGACCAAAGGTCCATCAAGCCCAGTAGCCCGTTCTCCCAGTGGCCAATCCAGGTCACTAATACCTGGCCAAAACCCAAAGAGTAGCAACATTCCAGCATCTCAAAGAATAGCAAGATTCCGGAACCTCAATGAGAGCAACATTTCAGAGCTGAGATTGTGATGTCATAATGCCTCATTCCACAGCCAACCTCAGCAGTGATGTCACAATGACTTGATTGTCCTATACTTGGCACACATAAGAGCATAAGAATAGCCTTACTCGGTTAGACCAATGGTCCATCAAGCCTAGTCGTCCATTCTCATGGTAGCTAATCCAGGTCACTAGTACCTGGCAAAAATCCAATGAGTAGCAATATTTCATGCTACCATCCAGAGGAAGCAGTGGGAGACTTAAAATTCTCTGTGCAGTCCTTGGGCAGGACCAAGCTACCCAAGCCTGAACTGGGGCCCAGAATGTTCTTCCTTCCACTACAGACAAAGAGCATTTCTACAGCCTGTTATACCAGTTTAATGGACACACTCCAGGTGACTACCTCGTAAATGGACTTGTTTTGCACAGCCTTGAGAGGAATGCACCTTATTCCTAAGCCAGGGTGTGTTAGATAGGACTTAACCACATACATGTTCTAACAGTGCTTCTCTCTGGACTTTTGCGATGTCCCAGTCTCATGATTTAAGTTTCTGTCTGAGGCAATAGAGCAGTGTGCCGCAAACTGTGTGCCAACTGCGATTCCAGGTGTGCCGAGGGACACCAAGGAGGAGGAGAGATGCCAGCGGTGGCTGACTGCCTACAGGACGTACCTCTCCTCCTCTCTGCGTGTCTTCCCTTCCAGCACCCCCTTTCCCCCACCCCCACTGGCAGCTCAGAGCCCCATTAGAGGGCTTTCGTGCAGGGGCGGATGTCGATGTGTTATCATCACGCATGTGTGTGACATCATCGCGTTGAAGTCCGCGCACTTCCTGACGCTGTGAGCCACAGCCAATACATTTAGTGCGCCGTGGCTCAGCAAAGCTTGCGAGACACTGCGACAGAGTGACTTCCTCGAGATCATGTGCAGCTGAATGCTGGATTTCCTTGTTCTCAGCCCGCTGGTCCGGCCACTGAGCCACTCCTCCACTCCCACAAGACCTAAAACGCTCCCCCCACCCCCAGCATTATGCATCTGCTATTTCCATGTGCTGTTGTTTTTTTCCCTTGACTTAATCAGACCTAGAGCGGCCTATTCTACTTAAAATGGTTGAAGAATGTGAACTGGAGACGGCCATGCCAACCTCAAACCCCACAGAGAAGGGCAGCCAACCTGTTTTGCCCGAGCAAAATGCCCTAAGTGTATTTACCGTCCATGTTTCCAGTTTCTAGACATAGAGAAGTCGAACTGCAGAGCAAAGCATCGAGCCACAGTGAAAGCGCCAGACAGATGCCGGGGATGTTCAGCTGTGCCAAGACAGTCAATAGATTTGTCTTGTTTAATTAAGGTGGAAAGAAGTTTCTCCTCGCTCAGAGGCAGCAGCACAACAAATTGATCATTTCCTGGCTGCTGAACTTAGTTTGCTGGGGTTGAGATGCCGTGATTTGATTACTCTTAAATTAATCAACTTTTTTTTTTTTTTTCCTCTCGTGTAGATTAATATATCCCCAACCTAGAGGGCCCTAAAGAGCTTGCGGATTACAGCACATCGGCTACATAGCCGTGCTTGGGGTGAGAGCACCGCTGTAACGTCTCTGGCATTCAGACGGCATCACAGCTCACCTTGAAGCTTACAAACTGGTCACACCCTGATTATCCTGTTGCCAGCAATCAGACCAGTAGACATTTTGGGCCTGATTCTGTAAAGGACTCCAGTATCAGTGGCCCCCTAAAAAGTGCCCCACCCATCGTCTGTCAATCACACAGTGTCATCCTATTCATAATTGGATCTGCATTCCTGGCCACTTCAGGGTGAAACCACGCCCACATCCCCGCCTCGAGTGTGCTTAAGCATTATCTGTGCGTCTCCATAGATGCACAAGGTCAACACTGAGAGAAGAGAAAAAATCACTCACTCAATTTTTTGAAAAAGGAGAGAAATTTCATATGTGCATACTGGTGTTTAACATTTATCCAAAAGCAAGAAAAAGGACCTCAAACACCCAACCCTCATCCTCCAATGAGAATCTTACTGGGGTATGATTTTTATCAGCAGTCCAAAAAAACCTTGTTAATTTTTTATGTAGGATCCTGCTCCATATGGAAACGTTAAATTACTGAAGACTGCAAAACAGCACTTGGAAATCTACATATTCTGATTTAGGATACTAGTACAATCCACTATTTTCTCCACCCTAGATTATTGTAACATTATCTACCTGGGGTCAACCAAGAAAATACTTACTAGACTGCGTTTGGTACAAAACGCAGCAGTGCGTTTGATTTTTGGCCTGAGAAAATTTCATCTAATCTAATCTAATCTTCATTTTATAGACCGAATCTACTCCCTAAGGAGCTCGACTCAGTTTACAGTTCGTTAAAAAATGAAACATAATAAGTAAAAACTGTGGGATAACAACAGAAATTGGTTAGATTAGATGGATGGAAAAAGTTAGAAAAAAGTATGTTTGAATTGCTTAAAATTACGATATGAAAGCTAGAATCAAATTAACTATTGTGAAGACAACCAGGTTTTTAAACTTTTTCGAAATTGAAATAATTGATCTACTAGTCTTAGAGAATCTGGAAGTCCATTCCAAATTCTCACCAATTTAAAAGATTTACTAAGCTTCCCAGTGCATTTAATGCCTTTCAGAGAAGGAAATGCTCATTTGTGAATTGTTGCAATTCTTGAATAGCAGGATCTAAAGGAACTCCCACTAAGGGGAATCAAAGAGTCAAATATTCCATAAAGGAGTTTGAAAACCACACTTGAACTGGATCCTATGATGGACCGGAAGCCAATGGGGAAACATGGTCGTACTTTCTCTTTCCAAAAATAAGTTTGGCGGCTGTATTCTGTATTAACTGGAGACGATCTAAACTGCCCTGTTTAATACCCAAATAAAAAGAATTACAGTAGTCCAACTGGGCCAACACAGTGGATTGTACCAGTAATAAATAATGTTCTTGATAAAATAGTGCCCTGACTTTCCTCAGCATATGCAAACTAAAGAAACATTTCTTTGCTAAGGAATTTATCTGGGGTGAGAGAGGAATCCAGAATAATACCCAAAACTCTAGAAGTGAAGTCAAGTTGTAATATAATATTTGATTTCAATGCAATATTAGTAGGGAGATTAACTAATCTAGGTCCGATCATGTGAGTCCTTTCTATTTGCAGCTCCACTGGCTTCCCTTTGAAGCCAGAGTCATTTTTAAATTTGGTTGCATCTGTTTTAAAGCACTCTTTGGTTTATTACCAACCTACCTATCTTCTCAAGTGAAATTATACATGTCAAGTAAGAAATCAAGAAATTCCGGAATGTTTATGTATCCTACCCCAAAAACTTGCCGTTTCAAGAGGTTGTTTTGGGGTTTTTTAAAGACACTTGCTTTTCAGATTGGAAACCTTGGCAAATAGCTGGTATTTAGCAGATAAAACATTTGCGTGATGAGGCTGGCTGGATTCCGCTTGATAAATTATGTAGCAGCACGGGATTGTCCACTCCTACACACTTTCAGTGGCTACAGCTTAAACAGGCTATACAGGATTTGCTTCGCAATACGCCATTGTCTGAGAGCAAGCTGGATATTCTTAATCTTTGCACCGAGATTGCTTGTAAACAAAAAGAAGCGTCGTGGTGGTATAAGTTTTAAGACTCATGAAAGAATCAAGGTCGCTAGAGACTGAATCCCGCTGGAATGATGACTTAGATTTGTCTGAATCCGAATGGAATCTCTTATGGATTCGCACGGCAAACGTGTGTAAGGCTGCATCTTATCTTCAAACATCTTTGTTGCACAGAGCGGATTGGACACCTAGTCGGCTGTCGAAGTTGGGGTCTAATAGGTGTGATAAATGCTGGTCATGTGGCATTTCGAGAGGTACTTTGAGACATATGTTACTTGAATGCCCGTTGCTCCGGATTTTGGGGGATAAAGTATGTTCAGACATCTGCTCTCTCCTTAATCTCTCACTACCACTGACATTCAATATACTTATCATGGGCAGATATGGATCTTCTACAATGTTCTCGAAAAATAGAAACTGACGGCAGATAAGGGCCACGGCCCATCCAGTCTGCCCACACTGATGACCCTCCCCTACCTTCCTCTGTGACGAGATCCCACGTGACGATCCCATTTTGTCTTAAAATCAGGCACGCTGTTGGCCTCAATTACCTGTAGTGGAAGACTATTCCAGCGATCAACCACCCTTTCGGTGAAGAAATATTTCCTGGTGTCACCATGCAATTTCCCGCCCCTGAGTTTCCACGGATGTCCTCTTGTTGCCGTGGGACCCTTGAAAAAAAAGATATCTTCTTCCACCTCGATATGGCCCGTGAGACATTTGAACGTCTCGATCATGTCTCCCCTCTCTCTGCGTTCCTCGAGTGAGTATAGCTGCAATTTATCCAGCCGTTCCTCATACGGGAGATCTCTGAGTCCTGAGACCATCAGGGTGGCCATTCGCAGAACATCTTTGCGGTAATGTGGCCTCCAGAATTGTACACAGTATTGCAGATGGGGTCTCACAATGGCATTATGACTTTGGGCTTACGGCTGACGAAACTCCTACGGATACAACCTATGATTTGTCTAGCCTTAGATGAAGCTTTCTCAACTTGATTGGCAGTCTTCATGTCTTCACTGATGATCACTCCTAAGTCACGTTCTGCTACAGTCCTCGCTAGGGTCTCACCATTAAGGGTGTAAGTCTTGCATGGATTTTTGCTGCCAAGGTGCATGACTTTGCATTTTTTGGCATTGAAACTTAGTTGCCAGGTCCTGGACCAATGCTCCAGTAGGAGTAGGTCATGCGTCATACTGTCGGGCATTGAGATTTTGTCAGGCACTGTGCCTTTCTCTGTTGTGCTCTTGTCTACTAAATTGCATAGTTTTGCGTCAACGGCGAATAAAGCAATTTTAACTCGAAGCCCCTCTGCCAAGTCCCTTATGAAGATGTTGAAAAGGATCGGGCCCAGGACCGAGCCTTGTGGCACTCCGCTGATCACCTCCGTCATTTCGGAGGGGGTGCCATTCACCACCACCCTCTGAAGTCTACCTCCATGCCAGTCCCTAACCCATGCAGTCAATGTGTCACCCAATCCCATAGAACTCATCTTGCTCAACAACCTGCAGTGTGGTACGCTATCGAATGCTTTGCTGAAGTCCAAGAACACGATGTCCAGGGACTCTCCAATATCTAGCTTCCCCGTCATCCAGTCAAAGAAGCTGATCAGGTTGGATAGGCAGGACCTCCCCTTTGTAAATCCATGTTGACGGGGATCTCGTAGATACTGATACTAGTCCTCATTGCCATAAAGCTCCTACTTTCCAACTGGAAATAATTGGAGGCGGTGGAATATCAGGTATGGTGGGATTTAGTCTGCATGACAGTCAAATATGAGCGGATCGCAGCAGAAAGATCTCATTCACTGAAAAAGTTTGAACTCTCGTGGGCCCCATTATTGGAATTTGCCAAATTTCATCATCAGATGGGTTTCTTGCTAATAAATCACTTGTAACTTTTTTATGCTGTGGGATTGCACCAGTGCTTATCACTTTCCTCATTGGCTTTCTTGTTTGAAGAGACTTGTACTATATATAACATAGAAATGGTACCAACTTGTTTTAGTATTATCCTCAAATATTCATAAGCACATAAGCAATGCCTCCGCTGGATCAGACCCGAGGTCCATCGTGCCCAGCAGTCCGCTCACGCGGCGGCCCAACAGGTCCAGGACCTGTGCAGTAGCCCTCTATCTATGTTTTGCTTATACGTTTGTCTCTTTTCTTATTTTTCCCTCCCCTCCTCTCCCTTATTTTCTTTCTTCTTAGTTTTCTTTTTCTTCATTTGCCTACCACTTCAAGTTGTTTTTATACTCTCTATTCTGTATTACCTATTCTTCATATGATGCCATATGTATCTGTATTTGATGTTATTATTCTGAAAAATTTAATAAAACTTTCCTGAATTAAAAAAAAAAAAAAAAAAAGACACTTGCTTTTTAAGCTGGAAAATTGAATTCTTGGATGAGCTCCTTGATTGCACATTCACAATCTTATTATGTATTTAGAAAGTCAATGAAAACTTTCCTGTTCGAAAAATTTCTACAATACCTCTAATGTTGTATTCTCTGATTTTTGTACTTTCACTGAAATCTCTTGATGTGAACCGCCCAGACCTATTGATTGGGCGGTATAAAAAAAAATAAATTATTATTATTATTTTTATAATCTGTCCCTGATGAAGCAATAAATTTGTGAAACGATTGAGCCTCCGTCGGACTTATAAAAGGACTACATAGCAGATTCCAATAAGGATCTCCTTGGGCTTTTTTGACCTGCACTGCTATAAGATAACTGCCTTTAGGGATTCCCATGGATACTTGGATATAGTTTTTAATCTTGGTGAAAAAATTCCACTTGATTTTTGCAATTAATAAATTAAATCAATAAAATAGTTAAAAAATTAAAAATTAACAAGGTTTTTTGGACCAATGATACAAATCATACCCCAGTAAGACTCTCATTGGAGGGTGAGGGTTGGGTGTTTGAGGTCCATAGATGCACCACAAATGCCTTCCTCGCAGGCATCCTTCCTCAGCACCATTTTTTCTAAAAATATGCATCCCGATTGGCTGCTGGACGGCGGTAGGATGTCTACCGCCAGCTAATGTCGGGACGCATGATTCATGAATCAGCCCCTTACTGACCCAGCTTACCTTATTAATCAAATCATAGGCAGAAGCAACAGCTGGACCAGGATGCAGAGATTGTAAAGACTGCTCAGCGCCCACTGAACTTCCTACCTCCTCCCGCGAAACTTTGTCTCAGGCACAACCCAGCCCGGACGCAACAGCTGCTTTAGGACAACACCCCTCATGTACCATTTGGCTATTCCTCCCCAAACGGGGTCATGGTCATGGCCATGGGAGAGGCATAGGCGATTCAGGGGCAAGCTGGGAATTTGCACGCAGGGTTGTAGAATACCTCAAACCCAGCTATAAGAACACTCCAAATTCAGCGTAAGGCATTGCACCTGGTTTTTCAACAGGCCTAAGTCCTGCTGCCCAAATCTGAGCATGGGAATCTGCCCTATGTGCTGTTCTTTTCAGGACACTCAACACAGAGCACTGGGCATGGATTTTTCCAGGTACCCTGACTTGGGTGCCATTTACTGAATCTGGTTCTATATAGAAACATGAAGGCAGATACAGGCCAAATGGCCCATCCAGTCTTCCCATCCACAGTAACCATTATCTCTGTCTCTCTCTCCGAGAGATCCCACGTGCCTATCCCAGGCCCTCTTGAATTCAGACACAGTCTCCATCTCCACCACCTTTTCTGGGAGACTTTTATACACATCTACCACCCTATCTGTAAAAAAGTATTTCCTTAGATTACTCCTGAGCCTGAGTCTATCACCTCTTAACTTCATCCTTTGCCTTCTCATTGCAGAGTTTCTTTTCAAATGAAAGAGACTCGACTCATGCACATTTATATTACGTAGGTATTTAAACATCTCTATCATATCTCCTCTCTCCCGCCTTTCCTCCAAAGTATACAGCTTGAGATCTTTAAGTCTGTCCTTTAAGATGATGACCACATATCATTTTAGTAACCTTCCTCTGGACCGACTCCATCCTTTTTATATCTTTTTGAAGGTGCGGCCTCCAGAATTGTACACAATATTCTAAATGAGGTCTCCTCAAAGTCTTATATGGAGGCATCAATACCTCCTTTTCCCTACTGGCCATACCTCTTCCTATGCACCTTAGCATCTTTCTAGCTTTCGCCGTCACCTTTTCAACCTGTTTGGCCACCTTAAGATCATCACATAAAATCCCACCCAAGTCCCGCTTTTCTGTTGTGCACATAAGTTCTTCACCCCTATACTGTGGGACCTGCCCAAGTTTGTCCCAAGTCCTGTTCATGTTTACCCATTAAGCTTGGCATTTGTGTACATAACTCTGACAGTCACATATACAAATACTAGTATGCTATAATTTACACGCATAAACTGGAGCCTAACTTTAGGTGAAATTGCTATTGACCTTTTTGTACAGTTGTACAAGAATATATATACCCATTGTTTGAATACTATAACTCAAATGTTAGTTGGTTTGCCTAAAAAGATTTAAGAGCTTTACAAATAGCTCAAAATACTGCTGCTCGTTTATTCTTAGGATGACCTTTGAATATTTATTTTTAAAATTTATGTACCGTTTAAACCTAAACGGTTTACATATCGTTACATACATAATTCAGTAAGACAAATAAAATCAAACAAGCATTAACATATAAATCACGTAAAGTGCCCATGAAAAGAACAATTGCAAAGATCAGCTCCTAGAAAAATGCATTAACAAATAACTGCGTTTTTAATAGTTTTCTGAAATTACCCTTGTCATAACATTTTCGTAATTCTAAAGGAGTAACGGATCAACCTTCCAACTACAGACCCATAGCATCAATACCACTTTATGTCAAAATAATGGAAGGCCTAGTAGCCAAATTCCTCACCGAATATCTAGAAGACTACAACATACTCCACCATATACAATCTGGCTTCAGAACCAATTATAGCACTGAAACACTACTAGGATCCCTCCTGGACACAGCTAGACAACACCTCAGTACAGGAAAAAAAATATTCCTCATACAACTAGATCTATCCATAACGTTTGACCTGGTTGACCATAACATTCTTCTACAAATTCTGGATGCAATTGGTATCACAGACAAAGTGCACACATGGTTCCAAGGATTCTTAAAGACCAGGTCCTACAGAGTAAAATCAAGCAACGAAAAGTCAGAACCCTGGACCAACCCCTGTGGCGTACCTCAGGGATCCCCTTGATCCCCCACACTCTTCAACCTCTACATCGCATCCCTCAGCACCTATCTAGATAAATCAAACATAATCTCCTACAGCTACACAGACATCACCACTATCTCCTCTGCCCCGCGACCATGATTAAACAGCTGCAGACGGTCCAGAACACAACCCTGAGACTCATCTACTCTCTGAGGAAACATCACCGAGGCGTACCTCCACTCACACTGGCTACCAATTCAAGTAAGAATACAATTCAAGTTCTACCGTACTGTCTTCTATTTAAATCCATGAACGGCAATAGCCCAATATACTTAAACAACCGTCTAATCCGAACCACCTCAACAAGACAAAGGAGAACCCACGCTCCATTCACATACCCCACCAATCAGAGAAGTCAAATGGAAAAAACTGTATGATGGCCTCCTGGCCACACAAGCAGCGAGATTAGACCGCCAACTCTCTACTTTGCTGATAACGACCCCTGACTACAGAACATTTAGAAAAGAAATAGAAACCATACTATTTTAAAAATCCCTGATACCCAACAATTGAAACCAACCTAACGTCTCCCTACTCTCTAACAACCTAACGCCACAAGAACCACCTCATCTCTACGAACCAATCTGACTACTCTCTACAAACCAATCTAACTATTCTATAATTCCTCTGGAAATGGCCAGATAGATCCTTTATGTAATCCGTCTTGAACCGCAAGGTAACGGTGGAATAGAAATCACTAATGTAATGTAATTGACCAACAAGCGAGTTCCACAGTTTGACCCCTGCATAGCAAAAGGCCATTTTGCTGGTTTCAGCATATTTTAAATTAAGATTTGTTTTTAATAACGCTAAATTCTCAGAACACAGAGACCTAGATGGTAAATAGCTTGACATCTTACTTTTAAAACAATTCAGGTATGGTTCCATACAAGAATTGATGGCAAATCATTATTGCTTTATACTGAGATCTAAAAACAACAGGCAGCCAGTGCAATTGTTGGAGACAGGGCGAGATGTGATCGTATTTAGATACGCCTGTTATCAATCATGCCGCTGCGTTCTGCACAACTTGCAATGCCTATTCAACGGCATATTCGTTTTAAAATGTTAACCCTAATTTTTAAAATTCTTTACGATCAGCCACCACTTTGGCTGGCCGCAACCCTAAAGGTTCGTGTGCCAGGACGTCCCCCCTTCGTTCAAGTAATCAGGGACTACCTGATGTTCCAGATTTTAAGCAAATTCGATTGGAGATGTATAGGGTCTCGATCTTTATGGTCACGGAGCCTCAGTTTGGAACAACCTTCTAAAGGAATTGAGAAAGGATGAGCCTTTGAGTTCATTTAGAAAACTTTTAAAAGCGCATCTCTTTTCTCAGGCATTTTTATGAATTGAAACAGAAATTTTAGGACATGGTTCAGGTTTTTGAATACTGTACGTCTTGAAGAGTAGAATGTTTTAATGTTGAGTCAATTTGCCTTCAAAAACAAGCGCATCCATCGCATTGATTCGCAATTCTGGTCTATCTACTTTAGCTTCACCGTTGTTACAATGACCCAGACATGGCTTAAAGAACTTTAAATAAATAACTCTCAAATTTTAATTTTTTGTTGGTTTTGCAGTTTTATAATTTCAAGTACAGTAAGACCTTGGTTTGCGAGCATAATTCGTTCCAGAAGTATGCTTGTAATCCAAAGCACTTTTACACCTAAGCAGCAACGAGACCAGCCACAACCACCGAGAGCACACAGACCCGATCCTACCAAGAGTGTGAACTCTTCCCCCCATGCAATCCGCTAAGAAGATCGACTGTCGGCTCCGGGCGGCTTTCCCGCAGAGGAGAGAATCCTGCATTCACCGTGGGCCTCATCTGGGGCAGCCTCCTTGGAGCGGCTGGGGCACGGGCAGTGTGTCTGGGAGGGAATGCATGGATGGGAGAACATCGCAGGGGAGGAGACATAGGCATCCTGGGACTGTCTGCCAAGTCTCTTCCCTGAAGAAGCCCTTTCTGGAAACGTCAATCGCTCCTCCTAAACTTACTTGCTCCACTTCATCACTGACGCTGAAACCGTGGATTGAAGACAAAGTTTTATTTTATTTTTCTTTCCAGCTTATGATTTATCTTTAATCTTATCTATTGTTTTGCCTTTTGTCTTTGTTTTGTTCTATTTCTATCATTTAAATTTCTCCAGAATTTTTTATTTTATTTTTATTTTTCCTCTAACTCTACTTTTCACTTCTCTATTACCCTCTAGGTACTTTAGTTAGATTGTGAGCCTTCGGGACAGTAAGGGAATTTTTCAAGTACCTTTCTTATTTCTAATCTTAATGTATATTTTCTGTAAACCGCTTAGAACCTAACGGATGTAGCGGTATATAAGAAATAAATTACATTACATTACATTACATTGTATATCAAAGCGAATTTCCCCATAGCAAATAATGGAAACTCAGACGATTCATTCCACAACCCAAAAACTTTAATACAAAATACTGTATGTACTCGTGTTGGAAGACTTTGCTCATTTAGAACAGTCACGACACTCCCACAGCGTCAGAGAGAGAAGAACCATCGGCTCAGTTGTGATGATGTGACGTGTGTATACTGTATGTACTCGTATCGCAAGACTTTGCTCATTTAGAACAGTCACTTCACTCCTTGAGCGTCAGAAAGAGAACCACCATCGGCTCAGTTGTGATGATGCGACGCATGTATACCGTATGAACTCGTATTGCAAGACTTTGCTCATTTAGAACAGTCACTATACTCTTGCAGCGTCAGAGAGAGAAGAACTATCGGCTCAGTTGTGATGATGTGACGCGTGTATACTGTATGTACTCGTATTGCAAGACCTTGCTTGTTTAGAAGTCATTACACTCTTGCAGTGTCAGAGAGAGAAGAACCATAGGCTCAGTTCTGATGTTGTATGTACTTGTATTGCAAGACAATGCTTGTATATCAAGTTAAAATTTAATAAAATGTTTGCAAAACACTTACAAACCAAGTTACTTGCAATCCAAGGTTTTACTGTATAATGTGCTGCAAAAAACATTTGGTCTATTTAGTGTTCCAGAGCTACTAAAAAAAAAAAGGATTGAGAGACACTGGTCTATGAGAACGGAATCTCCAGTAGTTTCCGGCTGTTTTACCAGGGTTTGAGAGCAGCGCCTGATCTTTACGCTTTCACAAAAGTGTAAATATCATCAGCTGCTGGACAGGACACTTCACGCGCCTCAAGGCTTCACTTGTTTTGTCTGGTTCTTTGAGGCTTTGCATTTGGAAACATTGCGTTGCTCAGGACCCCTGAGGAAGGAGTGTTTTCCGAAACGCGGACCGTGTCGGATCCCGCGGACTCACACCTGAGAACCATTTTTATATTTTTATTGAGTTTTCAATGCTAAATTGAAGCCTTTTAATAAAGATCAGTTTTTCCACATTGTTCCTTTGTTTTCGTCTTTCCACCTTGAGCTGCAGTTCGCCTTTTGTTTTACAAATAAGTAACATCTCTGCTTGATTTTTCCACTCCGCCCTCGTGGCTTCAGCAGCATTGTACTATTCTACGGGGGATAAACACAGAAGAACTAATCTTTACATCCACAAATCACAGCGGAACACACAGTGCTTTATTTGAAGGTAATTGCTCGACTTTTGTGTGCGTAGTTTTTATGCAGGGACAGGCTCTGATTTGCTGTATTGGGAAGTTTAATCAAGAACTTTTCAGGTATTTACACTTTTTTTAAAAACTACGGGTTCATAGAAAATTGATTTTTTTAAAATTTATTGGCAATATATTTTTCTTTTTATCTTAAATGCTGTTAGATGTTTATATGAAATAAGTGATACATATATGTTTAGGGCACTTAAGGTTTAAATGTTAGCTTATTATTTATATATTAAAATATTTGATATATTTTACCCCCTCATAGCGCAGTTTTTAGCGCCAGCCTTGGCGGTAAGAGCTCTGACGCTCATAGAAATTCGATGAACATTGGCGCTGTTACCGCCTCGGCAGGCACTAAAAACCATGCTACGCTTTTGTAAAGGGGGGGAGGGGTTGGTTGGAATTTTTTTTTATATAGTTTGAATTTATTTACGATATGGGGCTCATAATCGAAAGAGAAAAACATCCAAAAACCGGCCTAAGTCGGCACTTGGACGAACATTTCTCAAAAATGTCCACGTGCCGAAAATAAAACCGGGTTTTGGATGTATTTAAAAACGACCTAGGCCTTCATAGCGCCACTCAACGTCCAAAGCTAAACGGGGCGTTTTGGGAGGCGTGTCGAGGGCGGGAGTTCGGCGGGACGTGGGACGGCTTAGACTTAGTCGTACAGTAATGTATATGTGTAAGTTAGTCAAATATCTTGTAAGTACATGCTTAAATTCATCACATCCATATAGTTGGGCACATAAAAATGAGGTGTTTCGGGGAGGGTATTATGAATCTACACAACATTATTTTTCAAATATCATCCTCTCAAATTCCATACGTGTCACCAAAATTTGGGCATGGATCCCAAATCCACACCCAAACTAATTAGCCAGTGAGCCATTAACATTCAATAATTGGTGTTAATTGGCATTCATTTAAGCGTACACATAGGTCTGCCCTGAGCTCTGTTCTACAACATGCGTTTGTAAATTTCGTAGTGTGCGTTCAAGAGGGGTGTGGCCATGAAAGGGGCATGAGCGGATCAAAGGGCGTTGGCAGAAGTTAGGCGCAGTGTTACAGAATGGGGCGATTTATGCGCCCCACGGCCATTAGCTGCACGGCATCATTCACGCCAGGTTTCAGCAGCTGTAAGTGTCACACCCAAAATTAGGCAGGAGATCTACACTACGCTAATATTGTAGAATCCTATCTTAGCACGGATCGTCCCGGTACTCAATTTGGTGCACCATTTATAGAACTTCCCCCTACACACATAACTTTACAACATCATTTTGAAATGGATAAATGCAGGGCCAGCCCTGTGGCTCAATAGGATAGGCATTGGCCCAGTTTCACAGATGGTCACAGCAAACCTCTTGAATCGACTGATGGACAATTTCAATTAGTAAGAGCAGTGGCATAGCGAGGGTGAGTAATGCAAGGGGCAGTGGCGCCACTCCCCCGCACTCTTCTCCACTCCCCGCTCCTTCCCAACCCCACGCCACATGCACGCCCTCTTCCCTGTCTACCAGGTATACATATAGGGAAGTTTCATGGCGACTCCAGGAAGTACTTCTTCACCGAAAGAGTGGTGGATCATTGGAACAGACTCCCACTCCAGGTGATAAAGGCCAGCAGCGTGACGGATTTTAAGAAAAAATGGGATACTCACGTGGGATCTTTAAGGGAGTAAATTCAGGGGGGGGGGATACTTGGAATGGGCAGACTTGGTGGGCTATAGCCCTTTTCTGCCGCTTTTTTCTATGTTTCTATGTTTCTATAGGCTGAATTTGGGTCTTGTACTGAAATGGCCAACAAACCTTATGGAATAAGATGTGAGCTTGAGGTGATCTGGCTGTGGTATGGGAGTGGAGGAGATCTTCCTTCAAGCCCATGATCTTTCTGTTGCTTACCAAATCCGAAATACCAAGTTTCGTCAAAGCAAAGTGCATGGGGCTTCAGAGACATTGCCATAAATGAAGGCAATGCCCAAAGGTAACAGGAACGCCAGCCATTGGAAGGTGTGCATTTTGTTTCTCAAAGCTGTAAGATAATTCAAAGGGGAATGCCCATGCCAGTGAAAGTTTGTCTCCCGATTTGCGTTGGCTGTTCAGGAGTAGAAGGCTGGGTATGTGTTCTATATGAGACACTGCTTATTCTACTGTGACAATAATAATAATAATAATTTCATTTTTTGTATACCTGCCAACCAATAGTTCTGGGCAGTTCACATCAAAAGAACTGTTACATTTCAGTGAAAGTACAAAATCAGAGCATACAACAATAAAATTATCATACAAATATTTCAAACAGGTAAGTTTTCATCGACTTTCTAAATACGTAATAAGATTGTGAATGAGCAATCAAAGAGCTCGTCCAAGAACTCATTTTTCCAGCTTGAAAAGCAAGCGTCTTTTCCAAAAAGCTCTTGAAATGGCAAGCTTTTGGGGTAGGATATATAAACATACCGGAATTTCTTGTTTTCTTACTTGACATGTATAATTTCACTTGAGAAGATAGGTAGGTTGGTAATAAACCAAAGAGTGCTTTAAAACAGATGCAACCAAATTTAAAAATGACTCTGGCTTCAAAGGGGAGCCAGTGGAGCTGCAAATAGGAAGGACTCGCATGATCAAACTTTCTCAGGCCAAAAATCAAACTTATTGTGCCAAACGCAGTCTAGTAAGTGTTTTCTTGGTTGACCCCAGGTAGGTCATGTTACAATAAGCTAGGGTAGATAAAAGAGTGGATGGCCAGTATGATTCTCAAAGGTTAAGCGACGGTCTAGAGTTATTCCCAGTATTTTAATATTCGTAGCTATTTCAAAGTTTTGGCCATTGAGTTGGATAGTAGTCTCCCTAAGTTTGTCATTGGGACTGGCTAGAAAAATCCTAGTCTTTTCAGGATTACATTTAAGTTTGGACTTCATCGTCCATTGTACTGGTTAAGTCAGGAGAAGCTCCTTCTCACCTCCCATCAGATCATTTGCTCCATAGCCAACATGCACAATACTAAGCCTGAAATCTACATGAAGAGTGATTCAGCACTAAAGACCCAGGAGCAGTAGAGACAATGCATAAGTGGGTAATATCATAAAAGAATAGCAGACAGATTAGGAGCACTATTCATTTTTCCTCCTATTACTATTAATTATTTCTATAGAAATATGATGGTAGATAAAGGCCAAATAGTCCATCCGCAGCATCCACTATCTCCTCCTCTCCCTATTGGCTAAGGCTCTTTATATCTGCATTGTGATGTCATAGAGCTTTATGGTTATAGAAACATTGTAACATGATGGCAGCTAAAGGCCAAATGGCCCATCCAGTCTGCCCATCCGCAGTAACCATTATCTCTTCCTCTCTCTAAGAGATTCCCAGGATTTCTCGAAATCAGACACAGTCTCTGTCTCCACCACCTCTTCCGGGAGACTGTTCCACGCATGATGGCAGATAGAGGCCAAATGGCCAATCAAGTCTCCCCTCTGCAACATCCACTATTTCCTCTTCTCCCTAAGAGATCCCACGTGCCTATCCCAGGATTTCTTGAAATCAGACACAGTCTCTGTCTCCACCACCTCTTCCAGGAGACTGTTCCACGCATCTACCACCCTTTCTAAAAGACGTACGCAGCGGTGTATAGAGTCATGACGGAAAAAGTCCCTGCTCAAAGGAGCTTACAATCTTAACAGACCAGACAGACAAACAAACAGGATGCCATAGATACAGTTAGGGGGAATGGTTAATCTGCTGGCTAGGACAATGGGGAGAAGGATTATAGATTGAATACTACATCTGTCTGCTTTTAAACAAGGGAAGAGGCTTGGAGGACAAACTCGGGTAAATTATTCCAGGCATAGGGGGCAGCTAGATGAAAGGAACAAAGTCTGGACTTGGCAGTGGATGAGAAGGGTAACGCTAAGAGCGGCTTATCTGAGGAACGGAATTCTTTGGGAGGTGTATAAGGAGAGGAGAGATATTGAGGGACAGCAGAATGAACCCACTTGTAGGTCAGCAACAGGAGCTTGAACTGTATGCGAAGGCGGATAGGGAGCCAGTGAAGTGATTAGAGGAGAGGGGTGCCATGAACATAGTGAGGTTGGTAGAAGATGAGGCGTGCAGCAGGGTTTTGCACAGATTGTAGGGGGGAGAGGCAGCTCAGCGGGAGACCAGTTAGAAGTAGATTGCAGTTTTCTAAGCGTGAGGTTACAAAAGCGTGGACAAAGGTCCGGGTAATCTGCTCAGCGAGGAAGGGGCAAATTTTGGTGGTGTTGTAGAGATAGAAGCGACAGGCCTTAGCAGTTTGTTGGATGTGCGTAGAAAACAAGAGGTCGGAATCAAAGACGACTCCAAGGTTACAGGCAGAGGAGACTGGAACGATGACAATATTATTTACAGAGATGGAGAATGGAGGGAGAGGAGCAGAGCGTTTAGGAGGAAAGAGGAGAAGCTCAGTCTTGGACATGTTTAGTATCAGATGACGACAGGACGTCCAGGCAGCAACGTCAGCCAAACCTTTTCTTGGACTTTAGGTGAAATCTGGGGTGTAGAGAGGGAGATCTGGGCGACGCCCGCATATAGGTGATATTGGAAGCCATGGGAGGAGATCCGGGCACCGAGGGAAGACGTGTAGAGAAAGAAGTCCTAAGATCTTTAGGAGGAGGGTAATCGTTATTTTGTATCTATTAATTTATTTATATGCCACTCCGGTGGAAAGCTCTCCAGATAAACGTGGCATCAGATGGCCATTGAAGACCACAACACCCATCCAGCCTTCGCCAGCTATTGTCGATTTCTTTCTCCCTTTCAGGAAATCTATCGGCCTCTTTTACAAAACTGCGCTGGCAGCTGCCACGTGGAAACAGCTCCGAAGCCCTTTATTTCTGTATGGGCTTCAGGGCCGCTAACGCGGCTTTGTAAAAGAGGCCATATAATAATAATAATAATATAATAACTTTATTTTTCTATACTGCCATAGTAAGACGACTTCTAGGCGGTTCAACATCAAAAGTGGCTGGACATTCAGCAAATTACCAATGCATGAGGGGGAGTTACAGGAAAAGGGTTGCAGAGGAGGGAAGTGTAAGAGGGGGGGGAGAAAGAAGGAGGGGAAGGAGTTGCCTGAGGAAAGCTTCGGGTTGTAGGGGAAAAAGCGTAGTGAGCGCGGAATGGTCTGTTTAGGGGATGAATTTGTCAAACAGAGCGGTTTTGATCGATTTTCGGAATGCGTTGTCTACTTTAAACATTCTTTTAGAAATCTTCACCTCCTGCCTCCACCGAAACGCCAGCACAGACTCCGTCATTTGGAACATTGCAAAATGCTGAAAAACAAACAAAGGGTCTTTCTTAAAATAAAAACGATATTCTACTTCCCAGGAAATTTATAGAATAATTTGCAAGAATATTTCTAGATTAATGGGTAAGGCTACTAATAATTTGCATTTATATGGTATTTTCCCTCTGGACAGGATTTCAGAGAGCATTTTTAATCAGCTTAGTATTTCACAAACAAAAGAAACATTTTCTCTCCGTTTGAGTAATATATGCTCAGTAAAAAGAGTCCATTTTCTCTACAGAGTTCAGGGAACGTTGCCAGGTTTTTGTTTTTTTTTTTCTTTAGAGATTGCTCTATAAGAAACCATATAATCTCTTTAAATGCCTCATGTTGAATAGCCGTAGTTTGTTTCCCCTGACTTCCTCCGAACAATTTCCATAGAAACACAGCAGTCGTTAGCATCCAAAGATCAGTTGCTTTGTAGCTCCTGCCTTCAGTATCACTTCAGGCCCTACCCAATTCCCCTGTTCTTACCACTGTCCATTATCTCTGCACTAGTCATGCTTGAAATCTGTTATTGTTCCCGTTGCCTCAAAAAAAAAAAAAAAAGAACAAGGGACGTAAGAGAGGCAACTGGTCTGCGATGAAAATATAGCAGAGCAAAAGAGCAAAACCGTTTAATAGAAGATGTGCCTGACGTAACATAGTAACATAGTAGATGACGGCAGATAAAGACCCGAATGGTCCATCCAGTCTGCCCAACCTGATTCAATTAAAATTTTTTTTTTTTTAATTTTTCTTCTTAGCTCTTTCTGGGCAAGAATCCAAAGCTTTACCCGGTACTGTGCTTGGGTTCTAACCGCCAAAATCTCTGTTAAGACTTACTCCAGCCCATCTACACCCTCCCAGCCATTGAAGCCCTCCCCAAACGGCCATACACAGACACAGACCATGCAAGTCTGCCCAGTAACTGGCCTAGTTCAATATTTAATATTATTTTCTGATTCTATGTTTCACCCAAAGGCTGTGTTAGAAGCAAAACTAGAGAGGTAAGCAAAAAAAAAACCCCACATTTCTCTATAGAGTAACAACTTTGAGCCTAAGTCCTGTCTAACGCTGAGCTGTACGTAGGTGTCCAAACTAAATGGTTATTGAGCCATTTAAGGGTTTTAATGAGCAATAATTGATGTTCAAAGGATGTGGACTTTACTTTGCAGGGGCCTCCACAATTTCATGGACGCCCATTGGGAAAACTCACGTCTAACGGCATAGGCGTGGGGGGTGGTCTCGGCGAGGCTTCATTATGGGCCTCCTATGATTCATTTGCATAATGCTAAGCGACCTAGGGCGAATGAAAACCAGGTCTACTTTTCAGCAAACGTTGGGCTTCAGATAGACCTGAGCTCTATGGACGGAACTTAGGCCCAGTTTGGACGTCCTTAATGCGATCTGCTAAATAGCTCTCTGGGTTTTTATTTTTGCTTTATTAAGCTCATAATTACATTACATTAGAGATTTCTATTCCACCATTGCCTTGCGGTTCAAGGCGGATTACAAAAGAATTACAAAAAAATGTATTACAAGAGGAAGATATCTGGTAATTTCTAGAGGAGATAAAGAGTAGATGAGGTTGCTTTGGGGAATCGGGAAGGTATTGGGAAGAGGTATTAAGTCATTTGCAGGAATTTATAAGGCACCACATAAATAGAGCACATCAAAACAGATATATTGCATGCAAAACCTTCTATTTTTGTGGACAAACAGCAATGATATTTGCTAATTAGAGGAAACGATCCATTAACTGAAGCACAGCACATGAAAAACACAGCTTTAGGTTTCTTGCTAAAAAGCTACCCTTTTTTCTGACTAAATAGTGCTCCAATCAGCTCATTCTTGAAAGCAAAGAAAGCCCATGAATAAGAATCTGAGCGGACCCCTGAGGAAAACATGTTAGTCGAAACATGGACTGGGTTGGGTCCCTGTTCCAAATAGGTGGACCACATTCACACAACATTGATTGATTCAAATAAAGACTCGTCATCAAGTACAGAACATCGTTTCTGCAGTATCCTTCTTTGGTTTTCTGTGAACTTTCTGGACTATCTCAAAACTTCTTGTAGATATTTCTTAAACAGAATCTCAGGAGAAAGTAAAGATGTAACAGGAAAATTTAAAATTCTTAGCTCTATATGAATTTTCCAATCGTTCCATTTTTTTGATAACACACTAGAGAATCTTTTATCCGAACAGTCGAACGGTGCTAAAACTTCTTCTTCACCCAGAGAGTGGTGGAGAGCTGGAATGCTTTTCTGGAGTCTGTTATAGGGGAAAACACCCTCCAGGGATTCAAGACAAGGTTGGACAAGTTCTTGCTGAACCAGAACGAACGCAGGTAGGGCTGGTCTTGGTTAGGGCATAGGTCTAACAGAGTAGACACCGAAGAGGGAGTGGAGAATATGAAAAAGGATCTGCAAAAGTTAGAGGAATGGTCTAATGCCTGGCAACTAAAATTCAATGCAAAGAAATGCAGAGTAATGCATTTGGGGATTAATAATAGGAAGGAACCGTATATGCTGGGAGGAGAGAAGCTGATATGCACGGACGGGGAGAGGGACCTTGGGTGATAGTGTCCGAAGATCTAAAGGCGAAAAAACAGTGTGACAAGGCAGTGGCTGCTGCCAGAAGGATGCTGGGCTGTATAAAGAGAGGCGTAGTCAGTAGAAGGAAGAAGGTGTTGATGCCCCTGTACAGGTCATTGGTGAGGCCCCACTTGGAGTACTGTGTTCAGTTTTGGAGACCGTATCTGGTGAAAGACTTAGGAAGACTTGAGGCGGTCCAGAGGAGGGCGACGAAAATGATAGGAGACTTGCGCCAGAAGACGTATGAGGAGAGACTGGAAGCCCTGAATATGTATACCCTAGAGGAAAGGAGAGACAGGGGAGATATGATTCAGACGTTCAAATACTTAAAGGGTATTAACGTAGAACAAAATCTTTTCCAGAGAAAGGAAAATGGTAAAACCAGAGGACATAATTTGAGGGGTGGTAGATTCAGGGGCAATGTTAGGAAATTCTATTTTACGGAGAGGGTGGTGGATGCCTGGAATGCGCTCCCGAGAGAGGTGGTGGAGAGTAAAACTGTGACTGAGTTCAAAGAAGCGTGGGATGAACACAGAAGATTTAGAATCAAAAAATAATATTAAATATTGAACTAAGGCCAGTTACTGGGCAGACTTGCACGGTCTGTGTCTGTGTATGGCTGTTTGGTGGAGGATGGGCAGGGGAGGGCTTCAATGGCTGGGGAGGGTGTAGATGGGCTGGAGTAAGTCTTAACAGAGATTTTGTCAGTTGGAACCCAAGCACAGTACCGGGTAAAGCTTTGGATTCTTGCCCAGAAATAGCTAAGAAGAAAAGAAAAAAAAAAAAAAATTTAAAGTGAATCAGGTTGGGCAGACTGGATGGACCATTCGGGTCTTTATCTGCCGTCATCTACTATATTACTATGTTAGGTCTTTGACCTGGGTGCCGCCAGGTGAGCGGACTGCTGGGCGCGATGGACCGCTGGTCTGACCCAGCAGAGGCAATTCTTATGTTCTTATGACTCAATATCATTTAAACATTTATCACACTTCAGCAATCTTTTGTCAATAGAGTCTAATGAATGAGAAGTCTAATGTGTAAAATCATGGAGTTGAGAAACGGCACCTTTAAGCATTAATTCAATCCCCTTCATAAGCTTCCAAACATCTACCAAAGTAATATCTGAAAGTGCCTTTTCAAGCAGGTCCAGTGAGAATTCTGGGTGGAAGAAGATATTTTCCTTCTCCAGGGACCCTCAGCCACAAGAGGGCATCCGCTTAAACTCAGGGGCGGGAAATTTAATGGGGACACCAGAAAGTATTTCTTCACCGAAAGAGTGGTTGATCATTGGAACAAGCTTCCAGTACAGGTAATCGAGGCCAACAGCGTGCCAGATTTTAAGGGTAAATGGGATGCCCATGTGGGATCCTTAAGAGGGTGGAGTTAAGGATGGGTCATTAGGAGAGGGATCTCCAGGAGAGCAGACTCAGGGGGGTGGGTCTGTGAAGTGGGCAGACTTGATGGGCTATGGCCCTTATCAGCCGTCATTTTTCGATGTTTCTATGTAACCACTGGAACCACAGTGAAATAATTTGGCTTCGAGGACTGAGTTTTTTTGCCGTTTTTCTGTTATCAATGAACCCCGAGTACTGGAAACCAATATAGGAGATCCTTCCTCTGGGTGAGACAAAGAAGACATAGAAGGTGAAGGGGTTAGGGGCCCCCCAGAACTGAAAGAGATTGGGAAGTAGAGGAGATGCCCACTGATCCATCGGGCCAGTCAGGCTTCCAGATTGTAACAAATCTTTCCATTTTTTGCCCATAATGTGAAAGGAAAAAGCACACACAGAAAATGCAAATTCAAAAAGCCAGCTTCCAATAGCCTTTCACGGCTTCAAACAATACTCTGGACTCATTCAGGCTTTAAGAGGCTCCAAAGGGGCATGTCCCTTAGGTCACGCTCCTACGGGTGCATGCAGCAGCACTGGTCATGCTTTTACACTCTTCCCTGAGGCTCCAGATGATGTCAATTGGACCTCCATGCAGGTGTTCACTCATGCTCGCTCCTCCAATCAGGTCAGCAGCCATTACCAGCAATTCCCTCAATTATTTGATTCAATTTGGCATTAATTTAAATTTATGCATTCCTATTTAGGTGTCAAGAGTCACATATTAATTTTACTTATGGATCAGAAAAGGAGGTGCATCCATGGGAGGGGCATGATTAGATCAAGGGCATTCCTGGAATTTGCACCCAGTGTTACAGAATAAGAGAGATCTATGCCTAATTTGGATGGGAGAATTTACAACAGGTTTCAGTTGGTATAAATCCTCACACCTGCTATTCCACATATAAATGACGCCCAAATCTTAACACCATTTATAGAATTTAGTCCTATATTGAAAATCCCTTCCACTTGAAAGCGTATATTCACCTGGTGGAAGGTTTCTAAGCAGCTGTGAGGATGTTCTGGATGGGCTGAGGAACATGGATGAACAGAAAATAGAGCCTCACTTTCCAGGCTTGAGGACTAGAGACTTCAGGTCTGGATGAAGAGGATGGCCTTTCTGCTGAGTCACCAGTACTAGGAACTGGAAGAACTTGAGAGAAAGTAGACTTGCTAACCTTTCGAGAAGAGGGAACCAGTTTTGCTGATGCCAGTAAGAAACTATGCAAATCATGGTGCTTTGACTTTGTTGGAACTTATGCAAAACTCTCAGAACTCCTGCCTTCCGTAAGCAGCCCAGCATTCAGGAAACTTGTCGCACAGTTAGAGGGTAATGGTAGGAAATGTGCGATACAATGAACAAAGGCCAATTGTCCTGTGATGACCACTATAAATACAGCCCTAGGAGGACCTGAGCTTTTAAGGCCAGAAAGAGGAATGTGGAAATCAGAATAATATAAGCCTACCTTCCCCCTTCATGTCAATAGCTATATGAAGGAAATGACACCAACTTCCACGGAAAATAACAATGTGCACACTAGAGGTTATTAACACAATAGACTGCCGGTCTTTGAACATAACGGACAATAATGTGGTCAGTTTAATGAAAGGGACCATGGTGGTTGCTGAATCAGTGAGTCTGATTTTCTCGGACAACAAATTGATTCACCGAAGCGAATCGGTGAATCAAGCAGCATTACTGTGCTCCAGTGCAGATGAAGATGACCCCATGTAAGAAACATAACATGCAACCCGCCAGCCTACAGAAACTCTGTACCTCTCCTAACATTCAGACTCAGCAAACATACAGACAAACATGCTAAGCCCATCGAAACATAATCTCATGCAGCTAAATTCTAAACTGCCTCCCACATTCCAGTCAAACCATAAGTATTAACCAGAGTCTAAATAAGATTGTAATTCTTCCGGGTTCTAGTATTTATAATGATTAGAAAAACAGTGACATCCATGTCAGTTAATGGCTATGGCAGATAAAGGCCAAATGGCCCATCCAGTCTGTCCATCTGCCACATCCACTACCTCCTCCTTTCCCTATTGGCTAAGGCTCTTAACATTTGAATCTCCTCTTCTTATATGCTAAGGTTCTTTACAACTGTATTGTGATGTCATAGAGCTTTATGGTTATAGGAACATAGAAACATGATGGCATCTAAAAGCCAAACGGCCCATCCAATCTGCCCATCCACCACATCCACTACCTCCTCCTCTCCCTATTGGCTAACGCTCTTAACATTTGCATCTCCTCTCCCTATAGCCTAAGGCTCTTTACACCTGCATTGTGAGGTCATAGAGCTTTATGGTTAGCGAAACATGATGGCAGATAAAGGCCAAATGGCCCATTCAGAACATCCACTATCTCCTCCTCTCCCTATTGGCTAAGGCTCTTAACATTTGTATCTCCTCTTCCTATAGGCTACGGCTCTTTACACCTGTATTATGATGTCATAGAACTTTATGGTTATAGAAACATTATAACATGATGGCAGATAAAGGCCAAATGGCCCATCCAGTCTGCCCATCCACAGTAACCATTATCTCTTTCTCTCTCTGAGAGATCCCACGTGCCTATCCCAGGCCCTCTTGAATTCAGACACAGTCTCTGTCTCCACCACCTCTTCCGGGAGACTGTTCCACGCACCTAACACCCTTTCTGTAAAAAAAAAGTATTTCCTTAGATTACTCCTGAGCAGTGAAAGAGAAAAGTGCATGAAAGGTAGGGGAAAAAGCGTGGAGTCCCCCCCCCCCTTTCCCTTGGTGCTCTAAGCACGTGCTTATTTTGATTAATAGCTAATTCAAAGTTGTCATTGGCCCTTATCTGCAGTGAGAGTCAGTAGTCTCGCACTATGTCTACAGATGCTAAGATATTACCGAAAAATTCAAGTTTTCAGAGATGGATAGATTCAACTATGCACCACTAAAGCACTTCTCAGAAAAGAAGGAGATTAAACGCAATTTACTTAGGGAATAAAATCTCCATCTGAATCAACATGCAGTGAAAGACAGAACAACAAGGGGCTTATTTCTAAGCACGTATGCGCTTCTGAATCTTTCTTTGGGGCTTGGGAAAAACGACGAAACTGAAGCGAGACTATTAGGTTATTAAGATGCTGATATCATTGAATATGGTCAAAAATTCCTTTCAGAAGGTTTCTCTCTGCTTTCAAGAGACATCAAATACTCAACCATAACATGAATGTGAGCAAACTGGATCCTTGATGATATTTTCCTTCCTTCACAGAAGTGATACATGTCGGTAACAAAAATCTCCTGCACGAATACAGGATGTCCGGGGCGGTACTTGGAGAGACCCCCCAGGAAAGGGACTTGGGAGTTCTGATCGACAAGTCGATGAAGCCATCCGCGCAATGCGCGGTGGTGGCGAAAAGGGCGAATAGAATGCTGGGAATGATAAAGAAGGGGATCACAAATAGATCGGAGAAGGTTATCATGCCGCTGTACCGGGCCATGGTGCGCCCTCACCTGGAGTACTGCGTCCAGCACTGGTCGCCGTACATGAAGAAGGACACGGTATTACTCGAAAGGGTCCAGAGAAGAGCGACTAAGATGGTTAAGGGGTTGGAGGAGCTGCCGAACAGCAAAAGATTAGAAAAACTGGGCCTCTTCTCCCTTGAAAAGAGGAGACTGAGAGGGGACATGATCAAAACATTCAAGGTACTGAAGGGAATAGACTTAGTAGATAAGGACAGGTTGTTCACCCTCTCCGAGGTAGGGAGAACGAGAGGGCACTCTCTAAAGTTAAAAGGGGATAGATTCAGGACAAACGTAAGGAAGTTCTTCTTCACCCAGAGAGTGGTGGAAAACTGGAACGCTCTCCCGGAATCTTATAAGGGAAAACACCCTCCAGGGATTCAAATAGTGGAAAACACCCTCCAGGGATTCAAGACAAAGTTAGACAAGTTCCTGCTGAACCAGAACGGACGCAGGTAGGGCTAGTCTCAGTTAGGGCACTGGTCTTTGGCCTAGGGGCCACCGTGTGAGCGGACCGCTGGGCACGATGGACCACTGGTTTGACCCAGCAGCAGCAATTCTTATATTCTTTTGAATACACTGTAGTTTAGTAGAACTGGGAGAACTTAACTTTAAAAAAAAAAAAAATATGATGAAAATAAAACTAAACAGAAGCTTAAAGGGCCTGATTCTCAAAACGGCTTCCCGATTGTAGACGAATCAATCGGGAAGCACATTTTTTTCAAAAAATTGACACAGTGAATGGCGCCTACGATGTGGGCGTCTGACTCGTTGCCTAGGGACGTGCCTATGCATGCCTAAGGATGCCTAAGGCTGGCATAGGTATGGCTTAAACCAGAAGTGGCCTTAGGCGCCCGTAGGCGTGAGCCAGACGACTTCATTTAAGGTGTCTGTTCAAAGAAATAGATGTGATTCTGGACACGGCGCTTACCGGTGACTGACACCCGGTAGGCGACCGTTTTGCAGACGCCATTTCCAGAATCAGGCCCAAGGTGTCTTTATGGGAGTAATTGTTTTTTGCACACTTTGTAATTTTGTATCTACATATAAGGACTGTTATAATCCCCTCCCATATACCAGTATGTTCCATGACCAGTAGAGATATGCTGGTGTGTAGACGTGGTTGGGGGAGGAGTCTGGGTAGAGAATGGGTGGGGTCACAGAGTAAATGTATAAAATGTTTATCTATTATCTACACACAGGCTTCAGATCCTTAGCTGGTATAAATAGCACATTAAAGCTGCAATTTCAGCTGCTGTTTCATAAAGACAAATATGCAACTGTGTCTTTATCAAACCATCTTAAATTAGGCCCTAACTTGGTGTCTAAACTCCCTCATTAGGATTCCGTATAGATGAGATATTGACTGCACAATGCCTGGGGCAAACTGCTGTGGTCTATTCGGCCCCCCCCCCTTGTAAATTCACTATACAACTGGATTAAGAATATTTATTTTGCAGGAGGGGGAGGGGAGCTAACTTAGGGTTACCAGACCTCCGGATTTCCCCAGATTTGTCCTTTTGAGGACATGTCCAGGGGTCCACCAGCACTTTGTCCGGCCTTTCAATCGCGTCGGGCAGGAGGCACTCCTCCGCGCTTGCGCCAATTGCCTTCTGCCCGTCCAAAGCAGGCAGTAGGGGGGCGGATCTAGGGTGGGCCTGTGGGCGGGTCTAGGGTGTCCAGATTTCACAATCGTAAAATTTATAATATTAGCTTTATTTATATCCCGTCATATCTTTCAGTTCAAGACGTTTTGCAACAAGAGAGGCCCATCAGAGCATGACTTGTCTGCAGATATTAGGAAGAGGAAGAAGTCAAATTCTAATTTTTTTTAAGACGCCAAAGTACAGTGGTGCCTCACACAACGAACTTAATTGGTTCCAGGAGCAAGTTTGTTATGCGAAAAGTTCGTTATGTGAAACGCGTTTTCCCATAACAATACATGTTAAAAAAAATAATTCGTTCTGTAGCATAAAATATGCTAAGATGACATAAAAAAAGATAAATTTTTTGTTATTATTTTTATTTAGATACATCTAACAACATAATTGTTTTTTAAAACAACACACATTTTTTAAATTTAAAGACAGACTAAGTAGAGTCTAATTTTACAGTGAGAGAGGGCAAAAACTGGGACTTAACTGTTCATTTTTTTTTTTTTTCTAGCATCGGGGAAGCGGCGAGAGTAGCTCCGCCCCCCCAACGCATCAGCAGTAGGCGCCGGGCCCCTGCGAGCCGACGGTCCGCCACTGCACAGGGAGCCAGGCGGAGAGAGGGCAGTTAAGCGCAGTGCCTGCGCGGAAGGATGCAGCTCGGGCGACTTCGTTGTGTGAAACGAAGTTCGTTGTAGGAAGCAAGACATGAAGTTCGTTGTGCGCGGCGTTCGCTGTGCGAGGCGTTCGTTATGCGAGGCACCACTGTACTCTAATTAGAGAGAAGAAACCTCCATTCTAGGAAGAAACCTGCAGGCATGAGAGAGAGAGTTAGTTTCACATCTAACTGGCGGAGCAGAAAGGGATTGAAATTTGTATACTGCCTTTTTGTACTTTTACAAACACACTCAAAGCAGTTTAAATGCAGGTGCTTCAAGCATTTTCCCTGTCTGTCCTGGTGGGTTCACAAGCTATCTAGTGTACCTGAGGCAGTGGGGGATCAAGTGACTTGCCCAAGGTCAGAAGGAGCAGGATGGATTTAAACCCACAACCTCAGGGTGCTGAGGCTGGAGCTCTAACCACTGTGCCACACTCTCCTAGCACAAGGGCACAACTCAACTAGCCTAAGGGGACAACAAGGGCAATTCTACAATCTAGATACCCACTTTTCATGCCCCTTACAGAATTATAGCCCTAAGAACCTAAGAAGAGCTATAAGAGGTCATTCTGATGGTCCATCCAGCCCATTATCTTGTTTTCACAGCGGTCAATCCAGATCACAAGTACCCGACAGAACCCCAAAGAGTAGCAACATTCCATGCTACTGATCCCACGGCAGCAATCGCTTCTCAATAGCAGACTATGGACTTTTCTTCCAGGAACTTGTCCAAACTTTTTTTTTTTAAACCCAGCTATGCTAACCACTGTTACCACATTCTCTGGCAACGAGTTCCAAAGTGTTATAGCATTCTGTGATGGTGCCCATAACTTACCCGGACTGTAAGCTGAGTATCAGACTCGGTGCTTTTTGGCTGCATGATTTCCTATATTTCTTGCACATCCTTTGTCATAAGTGCTCTCTCACTTCAATAAAGTGTAATTATGTGGAGATTTTTTATTTAAAAGACTGTGTGTGTGATATTCCCTTGGGACTCCCAGGCCATTCCTCACTATAAGAATCCTGATCCAAGATGTTCCTATTCCATCGTGATCACAGGTAGCTCCTACCAAATCAGAGCATGCCTTGAGAAAGTGGATTTAATTTTCCTGTTAACCCATCTTCAAGGTCATTCACCGACATGCCCAGCTCTCCCTCATGAGGGTGAATTCCACTGACCACTAATCTAGTTCACCACCAAGGTTTATGGCTTTTGCCATGCAGCTAGAGCTCTAGACCTTTATTCCTGTCCAACAGTTTGTTCTTGGCTTGTTTGTCGTTCGTGGGACAGACAGGCAAGCCAGATGTCACAGTCTGGGCTCCTGCCAAGCTTGTGCGCTGGCCAGTGCATGTGTGCCTTGCAGCCAGCTACATGATTTCAGACTCACCCCTCCCTGTTCGAAGAGGAGAGTCCGTTGCTGGACTCCACACACCCATCGTGCAACATCCCGGTCTTTGTATCAACAGGAAAGAGAAATTCAACATCCTGATTTTTATGAGACTAGGAAGGGAAAAAAAATCAATTCCAGCAGTTGTTACACCTATATAGAACTCAGAGGCCAATGTGAGCGAGGGGTAAAGCAAACCGATCCTCTCTAGGCCTCTAATTCACTGCTAAATCTCACACACTGGCAGATGAAAGCTGTGTGCCATACTCTTCAGTATACACCGAAAGTGTCAGTATTGGTCCCTTCTAATTGATTTCTTTTTTTTTTTTTATAGACTTTTCTTTTGCACTGCACACATAAAGGAGGAGGAGATGTGGTTTGGTTTGATTCTGAAACATGAGTGCCAGATGGATCATTCTATAGCCGGTTCTCTTGTGAGCAGAGAATGACACGGGAACTCATTTTCCCGTCCTGTCCCGGCGAATTCTTTTCCTGTCCCTGCCCCATTCCTGCAAGTTCGGTCCTGATCTGCACAAGCCTCAAACACTTTAACATCCTAAGTAGCAACATTCTAGAGCTCAGATTGTGATGTCACAATGCCTCATTCCACCAATGCCTAAGCTCCGCCCTCATCTGCACAAGCCTCAAACACTTTAAAATCCTAAGTGGCAACATTCTAGAGCTGAGATTGTGATGTCATAATGCCTCATTCCACCAATGCCTAAGCTCCGTCCTCATCTGCAAAAGCCTCAAACACTTTAAAATCCTAAGTAGCAACATTCTAGAGCTCAGATTGTGATGTCATAATGCCTCATTCCACCAATGCCTTAGCTCCGCCCTCATCCGCACAAGCCTCAAACACTTTAACATCCTAAGTAGCAACATTCTTGAGCTCAGATTGTGATGTCATAATGCCTCATTCCATCAATGCCTAAGCTCCACCCTCATCCGCACAAGCCTCAAACACTTTAACATCCTAAGTAGCAACATTCTTGAGCTCAGATTGTGATGTCATAATGCCTCATTCCACCAATGCCTAAGCTCCGCCCTCATCCGCACAAGCCTCAAACACTTTAAAATCCTAAGTGGCAACATTCTAGAGCTCAGATTGTGATGTCATAATGCCTCATTCCACCAATGCCTTAGCTCCGCCCTCATCCACACAAGCCTCAAACACTTTAACATCCTAAGTAGCAACATTCTTGAGCTCAGATTGTGATGTCATAATGCCTCATTCCATCAATGCCTAAGCTCCACCCTCATCCGCACAAGCCTCAAACACTTTAACATCCTAAGTAGCAACATTCTTGAGCTCAGATTGTGATGTCATAATGCCTCATTCCACCAATGCCTAAGCTCCGCCCTCATCCGTACAAGCCTCAAACACTTTAAAATCCTAAGTATCAACATTCTAGAGCTCAGATTGTGATGTCATAATGCCTCATTCCACCATTAATTATGCAATAACTTATTCTTCGAAAATCATTCACCAGAGCACTATTTTCATTCAAAGCACCTGGAACATTTCTATTTTGTCCGTCAATGTGTTGTTTCTTTTATTCAGTTGTATAAGCATTTACTTCAAAAAGGATCACTTGTCTTGTGTAGAGCAGAAATATGCCACCAACACACTGACTTTGCTTTAACACTTCAATTGTTAAGCATTCTATGTTATGATTTTATCCGATGGGACCCGTTTCGCCCTAGACATCGGGCTTTTTCAAGGTTCACAATCGGTACCGTCTACCATAATTTTCACAGCTCGTAATGACCTGCTTTCCTGAGATCCTTTCTAAAAAGTATTTCCTCTAAAAAGCTGATCTAAAAAGTAGAAAATCTCGAGCCAGGAATCAGCACCAGAGGCCTCCCAGTAGGGACAGAGAAAGTTTCTGTATTTCCTGGGTAAACCACTTTGGTTGAACCACAGCAGCGCTGAGCTCCTCCTGCAGCAGCCTGACCAAGGCAAGAGCTTTCCAAGAACATTCAAGAGGTTGAGGAAAGGAAGCCCCGCACATGTGGTTGGCAGACTGGGAAAGGGGCCATTAAGAAAAACAAGCATTAGTCCACAGATTGTTTTGAAGGAAATGGTTTACACTTAATGAATCACTGCCTGCCGAAGAAAACTGACTGAAAACAGAGACATATACAGTGGTGTAGAAAATGGGGGGAGGGGTGTGGACTGCCCCAGGTGCTGTCTTGTGGGGGGGATGCTAACTATCTCTCCTCTCTGCCCACCTACCTCTTCAAATTTTCACTGCATCGAGCAGCCTCTCCTCCCTGCTGTTCACGCCAGCCTCAGCTCTGCATCTGATATCACTTCCTGTTCAGGGGACCAGGAAGTGACATCATAGGGAGAGCTGAGGCTGACCCGAGCAGCAGGTAGAAGATGCGAAGATACTGTTCACTGCTGGGGGGGGGGGGGGGAGGGCAGAGGAGCGCGGCATGGCAATGCTAGGTGCCACCTTACTTCACTACACTACTGCACTCATATGCACTCCAACAGTCACACTACTAACATGGTGCATGGTCTTCGTGATAAAGCGTATAGGGACAGACTTAAAGATCTCATTCTGTGTACTTTGGAAGAAAGGCGGGAGAGGGGAGATATGATAGAGATGTTTAAATACCTATGTAATGTAAATGCGCATGAGTCGTGTCTCTTTCATTTTAAAGGAAACTCTGCCATGAGAGGGCATAGGATGAAGTTAAGAGGTGACAGGCCCCGGCGTAATCTGACGAAATACTTTTTTACAGAAAGGGTGGTAGATGCGTGGAATAGTCTCGGAAAAGGTGGTGGAGACAGAGACTGTGTCTGAATTCAAGAGGGCCTGGGATAGGCATGTAGGATCTCTCAGAGAGAGAGAGCGATAATAGTTACTGTGGATGGGCAGACTAGATGGGCCATTTGGCCTTTATCTGCCATCATGTTTCTATAGCCATAAAGCTCTATGACCTCACAATGCAGGTGTAAAGAGCCTTAGCCTATAGGAAGAGGAGATGCAAATGTTAAGAGCCTTAGCCAATAGGGAGAGGAGTGGATGGGCAGACTGGGTGGGCCATTTGGCCTTTATCTGCCATCAAGTTACAATGTTTCTATAACCATAAAGCTCTATGACCTCACAATGCAGGTGTAAAGAGCCTTAGCCTATAGGAAGAGGAGATGCAAATGTTAAGAGCCTTAGCCAATAGGGAGAGCAGGAGATAGTGCAGGGGTAGGGAACTCCGGTCCTCGAGAGCCGTATTCCAGTCGGGTTTTCAGGATTTCCCCAATGAATATGCATTGAAAGCAGTGCATGCAAATAGATCTCATGCAGATTCATTGGGGAAAACCTGACTGGAATACGGCTCTTCAGGATCGGAGTTTCCTACCCCTGAGACAGTGGATGCTGTGGATGGGCAGACTGGATGGGCCATTTGGCCTTTATCTGCCATCCTGTTTCTATGTTGTGTTTATGTTCATGTATACTAATCTAATCTAATCCTTATTCTTATATACCGGGTCATTCCCCAGAGGGACTCGATCCAGTTAACAAAAGACAATCATTTTTTTTTTTTTAGTTCAAATATTTTATTGATTTTAATATATAATGTACATTAAGTACAGAAAGAGAAATGTTAACGAGGCAAGATACAGACATGTTGCACATATAAATGAAATGCATACAATAATATCCACGTGATACAACAAGCTGATCTAAGCCTATATATATATAGAAGAGGAATGTCGACACAACACGCAGCCAAACAACGTGACTATAGACTGAAACCAGATCAAAACATGAGCCATAAAGTGTGAGAGTTTCTGTTGTGGAGCACAGTTCTTATCTCAATAACTGAATGCCATCATTCGATATTGCAAAAGGTGTAGACCGGGCTCCAAATTTTAGCATAGGGTTGTTACCCGCGGTTAGCCGCGGGTAACCCGCCAAAACGGTGAACAAAAAAAAAAGGTCACTGTGAGATCGGGGACAAGGCCATTCACCGCCCCGTGGAGCGGTGAATGGTTAGACGGGGCGGTGAACAAGCCTGAACGCGCGGTGAACGAGCGTTCGATCCGGCAACCCACTCTCTCCCGCCGGCCATCTGGCCATGCATCTCCTTCCCCCCCCCTCCCTCCTTTTCCCTTACCTTTTCTTGTTGAAACTGGTGATTTCCATAAGGCTATGAGCTGTATTACAGCCGGAGCCTTGAAGTTGCGTCGCGTTGCCTGCTGGAAAAGTCTCCTCTGACGCAACTTCCTGTTTCCGGTTGCATCGGAGGAGACTTTTCTAGCAGGCAACCCGACGCGACTTCAAGGCTCTGGCTGTAATACAGCTCATAGCCTTATGGAAATCGCCAGTTCCAACAAGAAAAGGTAAGAGAAAAGGAGGGAGGGAGGAAAATGCACGGCTGGCCGGCGGGAGGGAGCTGCTGGACTGCCTGAAGGGTGCTGGGGGTGGGGGGGGGGATGGAGAGGAGAAGACGCTGAAGACGGGGACGGGGTCGGGGCGGTGAAAGGGACAGCGGGGACGGTGACGGGGCGGTGAAGGGGCCGGCGGGGACGGGGCGGTGAAGAGGATGGTGGTCCGGGGACAGGGCGGTGACGGGGACAGAATTTTTCCCCGTGTCATTCTCTACATAGGAGCACATGGATCTGTGCTTTTCTGCTAGAACACTCATATTTCACTGTGAGGCATACCGTATTCGTCTGGGTAAGTCCTTCCAACAGACAATCTTAAAGAGGTAGAAAACAGTAGAAACCGATATACTTATAACTAAGGATTTTATCAGTTATCTGTGAGATATTTTGTAAACAGATAAGTTTTTAGGGTTTTTCTAAGACAGGGGTAGGGAACTCCGGTCCTCGAGAGCCATATTCCAGTCGGGTTTTCAGGATTTCCTCAATGAATATGCATTGAAAGCAGTGCATGCAATAGATCTCATGCATATTCATTGAGGAAATCTTGAAAACCCGACTGGAATACGGCTCTCGAGGACCGGAGTGCCCTACCCCTGTTCTAAGATGAGTCAATACGTATTCAGACACAAAGTTTTACTAAACCTTCACCAGAAAAGTATTTTTTGACAAGCAGGAAAAGGGCAGTTGTGGAGACTGGTTATACACTTCTCCCTCTGTATTCGCGGTTTCATTGTCCGCAGTTTCAGTTATTCGCGGTTTTTCATGTGCAGGCTCCGCCCCCAAATTTACATCCAAGGAAGCTCCCAGCGATGCACAGAGAAAATCAATCCTCAGCGTTGTACAAAGGAAAATCGCAGCACTTTCTTGATAGGAACGGGTAATTTTATTCACAGTTTTGTGTCTCTTTTCGGGCTTTTTACAGAAAAACAGCAAATAGCCTGTTCAAATGTTATTCATGGTTTTTCCATATTCGCAGCTATGTTCTGCCCTTATCCACCGCGAATACTGAGGGAGAAGTGTAGTTCATTTGAATAGCTTGGCAGCCTACAAGCAGTTTACTTTACAGTACAAACCAAAGCGTACGAGTTCTTGTGGGTGGGGCAGTTTGGGGTGTTGGGAGACCGGAGAACAGAGGAAGGAGCGATTCCCTCGTAAGGTTTTGCGCTACAGATCCTACAACTGCTTCTCCCCTAGAAATACACCTGGCCATGATTTTGGTGGTGTTGGGGGGGAGGGGCTTACCCTATTTCTCTGGAACCCCTAGCCTAATTTGACCCATTTTTTTTTAGTTTGATGTGTATTTCTAACAATTATTTCTGCTTGACGATTTCTGGAGAATAAAATACTAAAGTATGATGTCTATAAGCGTGGAAATTAATTACCCCGATGTTTAAGAAACAAGTATGTCTTTAGGTTTCTTCTAAATTTCACATAAGAAAGACACGATCAGATTTTTCAAATCTTTGCCCCATAATGCTGCCTGATACGACAAAAGGTGCCGATGATGTTTTTGAAGTTTGCAACCTTTGATGGACGGAAAGACAAAGTTCAAGTGTGTTCTTACATTACACAGTTTTTCTTGGTGGCAGTGGAATATTCTAAAGCCATCTATCTTCTTCCTTATGGGTCCCACGGCAACCAGAGGGCATCCGCTCAAACTCAAGGGCGGGAGATTTCATGGTGACATCAGGAAATCCTTTTTCACCGAAAGAGTGGTTGATCGATGGAATGGTCTTCCACGTCAGGTAGTTGAGATCAGTAACGCACTTGACTTCAAGGGACGATGGGATAAACATGTAGGTTCGCTCCAGGGAAATGCTTAAAAAGAGGGTTCTTGTTGAGGAAGGGTTCTTGGAGTGGGTTCGCTCCGGGAAATTCTTAGAGGGAAGGTTCTTGTTGAGGAAGGGTTCTTGGAGTGGGTTCGCTCCGGGAAATTCTTAGAGGGAAGGTTCTTGTTGAGGAAGGGTTCTTGGAGTGGGTTCGCTCCGGGAAATTCTTAGAGGGAAGGTTCTTGTTGAGGAAGGGTTCTTGGAGTGGGTTCGCTCCGGGAAATTCTTAGAGGGAGGGTTCTTGTTGAGGAAGGGTTCTTGGAGTGGGTTCGCTCCGGGAAATTTTTAGAGGGAAGGTTCTTGTTGAGGAAGGGTTCTTGGAGTGGGTTCGCTCCGGGAAATTCTTAGAGGGAAGGTTCTTGTTGAGGAAGGGTTCTTGGAGTGGGTTCGCTCCGGGAAATTCTTAGAAGGAAGGTTCTTGTTGAGGAAGGATTCTTGGAGTGGGTTCGCTCCGGGAAATTCTTATAGGGAAGGTTCTTGTTGAGGAAGGGTTCTTGGAGTGGGTTCGCTCCGGGAAATTCTTAGAGGGAAGGTTCTTGTTGAGGAAGGGTTCTTGGAGTGGGTTCGCTCCGGGAAATTCTTAGAGGGAAGGTTCTTGTTGAGGAAGGGTTCTTGGAGTGGGTTCGCTCCGGGAAATTCTTAGAGGGAAGGTTCTTGTTGAGGAAGGGTTCTTGGAGTGGGTTCGCTCCGGGAAATTCTTAGAGGGAAGGTTCTTGTTGAGGAAGGGTTCTTGGAGTGGGTTCGCTCCGGGAAATTCTTAGAGGGAAGGTTCTTGTTGAGGAAGGGTTCTTGGAGTGGGTTCGCTCCGGGAAATTCTTAGAGGGAAGGTTCTTGTTGAGGAAGGGTTCTTGGAGTGGGTTCGCTCCGGGAAATTCTTAGAGGGAGGGTTCTTGTTGAGGAAGGGTTCTTGGAGTGGGTTCGCTCCGGGAAATTCTTAGAGGGAAGGTTCTTGTTGAGGAAGGGTTCTTGGAGTGGGTTCGCTCCGGGAAATTCTTAGAGGGAGGGTTCTTGTTGAGGAAGGGTTCTTGGAGTGGGTTCGCTCCGGGAAATTTTTAGAGGGAAGGTTCTTGTTGAGGAAGGGTTCTTGGAGTGGGTTCGCTCCGGGAAATTCTTAGAGGGAAGGTTCTTGTTGAGGAAGGGTTCTTGGAGTGGGTTCGCTCCGGGAAATTCTTAGAAGGAAGGTTCTTGTTGAGGAAGGATTCTTGGAGTGGGTTCGCTCCGGGAAATTCTTAGAGGGAAGGTTCTTGTTGAGGAAGGGTTCTTGGAGTGGGTTCGCTCCGGGAAATTCTTAGAGGGAAGGTTCTTGTTGAGGAAGGGTTCTTGGAGTGGGTTCGCTCCGGGAAATTCTTAGAGGGAAGGTTCTTGTTGAGGAAGGGTTCTTGGAGTGGGTTCGCTCCGGGAAATTCTTAGAGGGAAGGTTCTTGTTGAGGAAGGGTTCTTGGAGTGGGTTCGCTCCGGGAAATTCTTATAGGGAAGGTTCTTGTTGAGGAAGGGTTCTTGGAGTGGGTTCGCTCCGGGAAATTCTTAGAGGGAAGGTTCTTGTTGAGGAAGGGTTCTTGGAGTGGGTTCGCTCCGGGAAATTCTTATAGGGAAGGTTCTTGTTGAGGAAGGGTTCTTGGAGTGGGCAGACTTGTTGTGCCGATGGCCCTTTTCTGCCGTCATACTCTATGTTTCTAAATTATTTATTTTATAGGTTTTCTATAGCCCCTTACTTAATACATTCATTCAAAAGGGTTTACAAATTTTCTCTTGGCTGAACATGCAGAAAATTAAACCCTTCTATTTAAGAATGAAATATTTCAAATCTGAGTGATAAACCCGTTCCCTAGGAGGGCTGGAAACCCTTTTCAGGAGTGACTGACCCAGAGCTCGATAGCAAACTAAAACAGAACTTTAAGTATAACTTTTAAATACATATCGCTCTAGTCTGTGTTATTTAGCACCTGAAGAGCCGATCTATTCCGAGTAATTTAACCAACCAGAAATGGCTGGACAGATAACTTGTTTGGCACTAACCAGTCTTTTTCAATGGCACTTAACCGATTACTACTGCTAAAGTGACCAGTTTGGGCCTAGAGCAATACCAATTATTTTAGGGGCAGAGTTGATAGCGTGCCAGACTTTAAGAATAAATGGGATACCTATGTGGGATCCCTACGAGGGTCAAGATAAGGAAATTGGGTCATTAGGGCATAGACAGGGGGTGGGTAAGCAGAGTGGGCAGACTTGATGGGCTGTAGCCCTTTTCTGCCATCATCTTCTATGTTTCTATGTTTCTATGACCCTTATTTATTTAATTTATATCCCAACCTCTCAAAAAACTCAGACCAGGTTACAAGTCAAGATACATAGCATCAACATGTAGGAGAGATGCAGTTAACGTACTCGGGGGAAGCAGAACATATTGGAAGGGATATCAACTAGACGGTAGACAATTTAACGAAGATAGAGTGGTGCACCGGAGGAGTCGCAGACTTGGGAGTTAAACGGATATCTGGATTGCAAACATCAAGAAAGAGTGAGGAAATGGAGAGGAAAGACCGAGGTACAGTCCGCACAGCAATTAACGTGGACTGACGACTAAACCTTTGGTTTCGGTTTGTAGACTGCAGATTCCGTAGGAATATGTGGATGCAAATGGGGTCGATTCCGTAGTCCATATGTAAAGTAAAAGAACTGTAGTTGGGTTATCTTGGCTGGTTAAGTGCTGAGAGTCAGACAAGGTCACTGCATAAGAGTCGCACTCAAATAGCTATGATTTAGCTGCATCTGGAAATCCAGAAAATCAGTGTTGGAGCCCAGACATAGCCCAGCAAGATATAGTGGCGCTAGAAGAGCGACCAAGATGGTAAAGGGGATGGAACTCCTCTCGTACGAGGAAAGACTAAAAAGGTTAGGGCTCTTCAGCTTGGAAAAGAGACGGTTGAGGGGAGATAGGATTGAAGTCTAGAAAATCCTGAGTGGAGTAGAACGGGTACAAGTGGATCCATTTTTCACTCCAAAAATTACAAAGATTAGGGGACACTCGATGAAGTTACAGGGAGATACTTTTAAAATCAATAGGGGGAAACATTTTTTCACTCAGAGAATAGTTAAGCTCTGGAACACGTTGCCAGAGGATGTGGTAAGAGCTGATAGCGTAGCTGGTTTTAAGAAAGGTTTGGACAAGTTTCTGGAGGAAAAGTCCATAATTTGTTATTGAGAAAGACATGGGGAAGACACTGCTTGCCCTGGATCGCTAGCATAGAATGTTGCTACTCTTTGGGTGTAGGACAATCAAGCCATTGTGACATCACTGCTGAGGTTGGCTCTGAGGCACTGTGGAATGAAGCATTATGACATCACAATCTCAGCTCTGGAATGTTGCTCTCATTGGGGTTCCGGAATCTTGCTATTCTTTGAGATGCTGGAATGTTGCTACTCCTTGGGTTTTGGCCAGGTACTAGGGACCTGGATTGGCCACCGTGAGAATGAGCTACTGGGCTTGATAGACCATTGGTCTGATCCACTAAGCCTATTCTTATGTTCTAAGCATTTAATTTCTGGGCATAAGAAGTCAGCCAAACATTGAGCATAGCCAGCTGAATATCGACCCCTGCAGGCCACCGATGCAGAGTACATTCAGGCCCATAAGGTATTCTTCTAGTCCTGCTTGGCTCACAATCGAAGTAGTGACTCCCCCAAGATGACAAACCGTGGTGTAACGAGGGTGAGAGGTGCCCAGGGCGGTGGCACCCCTCCCCCACCCTCTTCTCTGCCCTCCTCACCCCCACCTACTCCTTCCCTGCCCCCTCCTGCCACCTACACCCCTTCCCTTCCCCCGCACCTCTTTAACGTTCCTATACCGAGCAGCAACCCCAACCTGCTGCTCACGCCAGCATCAGCTCTTCCTCCAACATCACTTCATAGGCGCAGGTCCAGGAAATGACATCAGAGCTGACGCTGGCGCGAGCAGCAGGTTGGGGTCGCTGCTTGCGCCACGAGCGTCAAAAAGGTACGAGGGAAGGGGCGCACGCATGTGGTAGTGGGGGAGGGGCAGGGAAGGAGCGGGGGAGAAGAAAGAAGGACGGGTGCCGGTGCCCCTACCAAGATGGCACCCGGGGCGGAGCGTCCTGGTGCTTACCTTTCAGGTAGCTGCGATTCTCCACATGGCAACATGCGATCGGCATCATTTTTGTAAGTGGCTGCCGATCTACAACGACTGTTTCTATAGCACTGTACATTTTAACATGCAATAGACAGTCCCTGCTCAGAAGAGCTTACAATCTAATTTAGGCAGGACATTTCAGGGTTGAGGAGATTATGAATGATACAGAGGGTAAAGGGGGATGTGAAGAGCAGCTTTTGACAGCGGGAGTCTCGGGCTGGGCGTTTCCAAGCCCTTAACCGCCACTTTATGGCACGAGCCTTGGTAACTTCATTCTTCTCGGGGCACAGGAAGGGCGATTTTACCCCCCAACTTTTCAACACGATTGAGGGGCTGAACTCTACTACTACTATTTCTATAGCGCTGTACATTTTAACATACAATAGACAGTCCCTGGTCAGAAGAGCTTACAGTCTAATTTAGACAGGACATTTCAGGGTTGGGGAGGTTATAGTGGGTCTAGGTAACTGACAGCAGTGAGGAGGAGTTAAGAGTTGAAAGCAGTTTCAAAAAAGTGGGCCTTTAGCTTGGATTTGAACACTGCCAGGGACGGAGCACGACGTATTGATTAGAGAATCTGGCCCACGTGGACTTATGCTAGTCTCCTATAATGACAATTCTGCACACAACGGCCATCCTCGAATTCATGTTTAACGTGTATCATCCTGGAACTTAACTTGAGCCAAACTATAGGGAATTATCCCCTACTGAAGTCTAGCTAGCGCTCAGAATAGGTCCAAATGCAGCACGAAGGCAACGTGCACCTTCTGATGAATCCAAAATTTATCATTTCAATACGCTGAAAAGCCCTGCAGCCAAAACAGCTCGCACCATGCACCAAAGCGAGTAGAGATCATCTCAAAGTGAAGCTGTAAAAGCCCGAAACACAGCTGGGGGAAACCTGAGACAGGGACAGATTCATTGAATTAGAGCGAATTCACAGGGAGATTAAGTGACAGGGCCAAGGTTACGAAGAGAGTCAGGGCCTGCGCTTGGATTTAAACCACGTCATGGGAAAATAAAAAGATTCACCAAAGTCAGTTAGAAAGAACTCTTGTAATCATCATCATCATATATAATAAAACCCTACCTCGCACATGATCAGTAGGTCTGTGGTCGCAGGAGTGCGCATGCGCGAGTCCCCAGCCTTACTTCCCAGCACCTACCACTCACCGGCAGGACTGGACGCCAGCACTGGACTCCCTGCTCTCCGTGTCGGCTCCTCTCACCAGCCGCACCAGCGTCGGAGAAGGCTTCCGACGCTGGCGGGATCGAGAGGAGCCGCGGCGACACCTAACGGGGCGGGAAGGGAAGCCCAAAACACTCCAGCCGCGAAGGGATGCTGCGGTCCCGACTCCAAACCGGCTGATTCCAGCAGCGTATGCAGCACTCTACACACGTTGCTTTGGGGCCTTTTACTGCCCTGATTTGCTCTGCCGTGTCTCTGATGATGTCACTAGGGACGTGACAGAGTAAATCAGGGCAGTAAAAGGCCCCGAAGCAGCGTGTGTAGAGTGCTGCACATGCTGCTGGAATCGGCAGGTTTGTTGGACCGTGGGAAGGGAAGGGTGGGGGCGGCAAGGGACTAAGGGAGCAGGCAAAACCGAGGGAAGGGAAAGTGGGGGGTAAGGGAAACGCTGCTGCTGCACAGGGAAGTGGGGTGGGGTGGGAGGGAATGCTGCTGCTGCTGTGGCTTCTGCACAGGGAAGGGGGGATCTAAATGCTGCTGTACAGGGAAGTAGTAGAGGGGGAGGGAATGCTACTGCACAGGGACATGGAGGGGGAGGGAATGCTGCTGTGGCTGCTGCACAGGGAAGTGGGGGGGGGAGGGAGAGAGATAGATGGATAGAAAGAAAGCCAGACAGCAAGAGGAAGGAAGGCAGACAGAAAGAAAAGAAGAAAGGCAAAGGGGCAGAGAGAGACACAGAAAGACAGACAGACAAAGGGGGCCAGGGAGAGAGACAGACAGAAAGAAAGACAGCGGGAGGGAGAGAGACACAGAAAGAAAGACAGACAGACATATATTCTAGCACCCGTTAATGTAATGGGCTAAAATACTAGTACACATATATTTATCTGATTGTGTTATAATTTGAGAGTAAATGCGACTTCCCAGGACTAATTATTAGTTCTTATAATAATAACTTTATTTTTATATACCACAATACCATAAACAGTTCAGAGCGGTTTACAGAGGAAGAGACTGTATACAGACAGCGATGTTACAGAAAACTTTCAAAATGACATTAACATGGTAAGATTAATCAAATTTATCTGGAAGTGTTTTCAAAATACATCAAGGCAGAAGTGGAGCCAGAGAAATTGATCAAAGAGATACGTTTTGATTGACTCCCTAAAAGTTTGATAAGAAAGTGCGTTTGAAATAAAGGGCTCCTTTTACTAAACCGCGTTAGGGCTTTAACGGGCGGAATAGCGCACGCTAGACCTTAACGCCAGCATTGAGCTGGCGTTAGTTCTAGCCGCGTAGCGCGTGGTAAAAACGCTAAAGCAGCTTAGAAAAAGGAGCCCAGAAGTTGGTTAAACATTTATTCAATTTGTATACTTTTAGGCTTGCTGTTATTTGTGTTGGTTTTGTTTTTTTTTTGGGGGGGGGGGTTGGATTTGTGTGTTTATTTGTTTAAAATTTCAAAGAACTCTGACAGCTGTGACTATGCCCTATTTTACAAATCAATATTTGGTCTGGCCCCCACGTACCTGGTTTCCCAATTTAATCTGGATAGTTCTATCAGGCTCACACGTAGAATTCATCTGTTCACCTATCTGACAATTAAGGCCTGCCACTACAAAAGATTCCTAGACAGAACGCTGGCCTTCCAGGAACGATTCGCTGGGTAAAATTATCACGCATTCCTCATCCTACCTCAATTTTAGAAAAACTGTAAAAACAAATCTATTTAATCGAATTGTAACCTAAGGATTTTTAATAAACTTTCCTTTTCTTCCTTTTTGTAAGCTTGTATGCGATGTCTTTGTATTGTGACCACTTCACCTTTTGTTCAGCTCCTTTCGTTGTAAACTGTCTTGAATCTTCATGGCTAATATTTGATAACAAGGTAGTGTAAACTCTTCGCTGATTGTCCAGCACATCTTGTTGTAAACTGCCTCAAACTTTCATGGCTTTGGTGGTATATAAGAATAAAATTATTATTATTATTTAAAAAAAAAACAACACTGGTTCTTGTTGCTTAGCCCCTGCATAACAAGGCCTCCAAGTTTCAGGAATCCAGACCGGGACCAGGAAAGCAAAGGCCACCAGGTCTCCGAGCAAAATTAAAGAAATAATCCCGAAAGGGATGCACGTGTGAGGACTACACTTTTTCACCCCCTCTGTTTTCCTGCTGCCCTTCAGTGACCAGTCTCCCGATGTGTATCACGCACGCGTTATATGGCCTGCATGAAAAGAAGCAGCAGCGGCGGGCCCACTTGGCCAAGTCAAGGCCGCTTCCTGTTGATGCAACCCTGACCGAAAAGTACAAACTTCACCCGCCCCGTCAAGGATTTCCCGTCCGCTCCGAGCACAACACATTCCAAAGAGCATCACCAGCCGCTGACGAGAGCTGTGGCTTTCCCAGAAGAAGTGCAGCTGGCAGGGAAGTGATGGACGGCCCGGAGTTGTGTTTTTAGGACTGTGGTTTTCAGCTTGGGGAGGGGGGGAGGGGGGGGGACATCCTGAGAAACCAGTGAGTGCAGTTTCTAATTTGTCTGAAAAATAACTTCCTATTAACTGAGAAGCAAATGTAAGTTCTCTTTCAGCTGGAGATCATCAGCACCCATTAAATGTCCGACCCTATCCTTATTGAGATGAAAAGCCTTCATTCCTGCGTTAGTCTCGGTTTTGTCAGTTGGCATTTCTAAATCCTAAAATGACCCGTTTGCTGGTGGGCAGCTTGTCATAGGATAACACGGGTTAGAATATTATTTATTAAAAAATGTATATACTGCATACAACTATGTGGTTTCCATATCACATACACAAAATCTTGTTTCCCTACGATTGTCACATATAACATAGACGTGTCTCTAAACAACATCATTCATCGTCCCTGTTATAAAAAGGGATAGAGCGCAAATTCAATCAATTCAGAAATACAAGCAAGCTTTATTTATTTATAAAATTTATAATCCACTTTATACCTAAGCGGCTTACAAAATAAAACATTCACAATAGCACAGAGAATTTTACATTACATAGTACAATAAAATACAAACCCAATATGTAAAAAAATGGGGAAGACCCATCAAGCAGCCTGTATCCAATCAAACCCTTGGGAACCAGCTAAAAGCTAATGCAAAAAGACTGTGTCCTAAATAATTTCCAAAAAGATAAAACATTATTACAAAAGCGTATCACTCCCAACAACTCATTCCAAAGTGTCGGACCTGCACTCGAAAAACAAGATTTTCGAGTAGAAACATATTGTAATTTCATCTCTCATTCACACATCTGCGTCTGGCCGATCCTCTTGCTCTAAACCGCCTTGAACTGTTTTCTTTCATAAGCCGCTTAGGTATCTAAATAGATTTGAATTTCAATCTAGCAGCAATCTGTTCTCCGATCTCAATATTCTATTCGGTTTCTATATTTTCAAACATTTAGACGGATAATCTGGAAAAATATCCGATATCTCTTGATGGACCATGTTCAAAATAGCACGTGTAGAGTACAGACTGGGAGACCCTCTTCCTCTCATGAATATTACTCGATCATTAAAGTCCAATCCCTTCTGGAGAAATTAATCAAAAAAGAACTGTAAGGATAGCGGTTTCTTTAACGATTGAGTAATATTCATGAGCGGTTGTAACGGTGTTGTCAATAATTTTTTAATCTCTCTTGCTCGGATAGAAGTCTCCTATTCCCCAGCAACCATTCATTGGGGAGCCCAGAGCCAACCCAGGGGCCTTAAGGTCCACTAGCCAAAATTTGTGGACTATTCTCTCAATTAAGGAGCTCTGTTATACTCGCAATACCATATTTTCCGCCACAGCCCCTACACTCTGGAACACACTCCCGCCTAACATTCGATCTGAAGAATCTCTTGATAAATTTAAGAGCAAACACTAAACATTCTTATTCCGGGATGCTTATCAAATCTGAGATAGGACCTGGCAACTCCACTTAAGACCCATGACGAAAGAGAACCGCTTTTAAGAAGCGACTCCGTCTCCCCCGTCCCTGTTTCTTCCTTCGATGTATTTTTCATAGCCTTAACCTCACGTACCAAGTCTGTCTATGTCTTGTCAGTCACTTTTGTTATATTTAGTAAATGACCCCATTTCTTTTAAAAGTATACCTTTATTTTAATATTTTAGAATCGTAAACCTACCAGATACTTGTTGATGGTCAGCGTATCAAACATAGGGCTTCTTTTACGAAGGTGCGCTACCCGGTTTTATCGCACGCACCGGATTAGTGCACGCTAGCCAAAAATCTACCGCCTGCTCAAAAGGAGGCGTTAGCGGCTAGAGCGCTATCCCGCGCGTTAAGCCTCTGGTGCACCTTCGTGAAAGGAGCCCATAGAGTACACTTAGAAACTTGGAAGAGCAGGGTGCGGCTTTTTACAAGACTGAGGGGAGGAGGCTTATCTCTCCTGAAGCTAGCGAGAAGGCTGGTCATCTGGGACTGGCTGACCTTCTAAATCAGTGTTCTTCAACCACCGGTCCATGGGCCAGTGCCGGTCCACAGAAATTTCCTGCTGGTCCACAGGGCCAGCACGTGCATCAGGCCCAAAACAGTGTTCTTCAACCGCCGGTCCACGGTGCGATCGATGCGGCGTTATCTTCGAGCCAGCTCCCTCTTCCTAACTGATTCAGTGCACAAAGCCACCGACAGTGGCTCCTACGGGAATCCTGCGCCTGAACCGGAAGCCTTCTCTCTGACGTTGCAACGTCAGAGGCAAGGCTTCCAGATGAGGCACGGGATGTGCAAGGTGCAATTAGTACTATTATGGGGGCGGGGTCTGGGGTGGAGATTGGGTAGAGATGGGCGGGGTCTGGCCCACGACTTAGCCCCGTGTTCTTCAACCGCCGGTCCACGGACCGATGCCGGTCCACAGAATAATTCTTTTGTTTCTACCGGTCCATAGGTGTAAAAAGGTTGCAAAACACTGTTCTAAATCATGCATCACTACCAGGAATCAAAGAGAATCAATTGTCTTTTCCCTAGCCCCCCGCCCAACTCATCCTTCTCGTTGATCTGTCACATCAGAACTGGTCGCCTTATACAGCCCACCAAAAAGCTAACTTCTTCTCTGCTCCTGCATCATCCATATTAATCACTCATCTGTACTGGAGATCAAAAACAGCATCAAAGGTCCTCGTCGTAAATCCTCCTCCTCTTTCTCTCTGCCATCATAAAGCAACAGCAAAAACACAGAGAATTATTAACCCCAACAATCTCCTTACTGCTTCCCGATATTCCTCCTCCTACTTCTGAATTTTAGCGTAGCTTTTGTAGGGAGACGGAGATTATATGATCATCGTGTCCGTCCCTACCTATCACCTTTGAACTCCTCATCTGGTTTCAAATGTTTGCCACAGATCCTCATTTTTTCATGCTTAGAATAAACCTTCTTTTCCATTCCTGTCTGGTTCATTTGCTTTTTTTTTTTTTGGAAAGGTTAGAGCACATTGTGATGCTGTTACATATTTTTAAATTCATCTTGCCACTGTGAGAACGGGCTACTGGGTTTGATGGACCATTGGTCTAACCCAGTAAGGCTATTCTTATGTTTTTACCCTAGGGGCTGATTTTGTAAACGGTGCCTGCCACGGAAGGTGCCTAGAAAGCGGGCACCTGCCACGTATCAGTCACGGACAGGCGTCAAGTTACAGAATCACAGCTAGCTTGGACCCCAAGCACCGGAAGTGTAGGCTTACGTTGTCAGCAGTGCCTAGTGATGCCGAAGTCCGTTGCCACCCCTAAACATGCCCACATCCAGGATTTGGCGTCACTATTCGTAGTTAGTTGCCTCGGACCCAGCACCAGTCCCAGAGGCTGCCTAGTTTTCTAAGTCAATAACCAAAAACGGAGGGAAAAATTCAATATTGGAAGCATGAAAAATCAAAACTCAAAATAATAAAAAACAAAAATAAACCTTTGCCGAAAGCATTTAATATATAATTCACTATTTATAATAAACTTTTCATATAGGAAGAATTTGTACTCAGAGAAATGGAGGAAAAAGTGGAATAAAATGCCTCCAAAAACCTCACCACCCAATCATCGCATCGCTTCCAAAACCACAGGATTAATAAAGTTATGTTAAATCTCGTAGTAAGTATCAAGCGTTTATAATGTGATATTATTTCTTTAGCCCCAACGTGCCACGTTTTGATTCTTCTTCAGGATGTCAGTAACAGAAATCTCCTGCACGAATACCGGATGTCCTGGGCGGTACTCGGAGAGACCCCCCCAGGAAAGAGACTTGGGAGTTCTGATCGACAAGTCGATTAAGTTGTCCACGCAATGTGCGGCGGCGGTGAAAACGGCAAACAGAATGCTAGGAATGATAAAAAAGGGGATCACGAACAGATCGGAGAAGGTTATCATGCCGCTGTACCGGGCCATGGTACGCCCTCATCTGGAGTACTGCATCCAGCACTGGTCGCCGTACTTGAAGAAGGACACGGTACTACTCGAAAGGGTCCAGAGAAGAGCGACTAAGATGGTTAAGGGGCTGGAGGAGCTGCCGTACAGCGAAAGATTAGAGAAACTGGGCCTCTTCTCTCTCGAACAGAGGAGATTGAGAGGGGACATGATCGAAACATTCAAGGTACTGAAGGGAATAGACTTAGTAGATAAGGACAGGTTGTTCACCCTCTCCGAGGTAGGGAGAACGAGAGGGCACTCTCTAAAGTAGAAAAGGGATAGATTCCATACAAACGTAAGGAAGTTCTTCTTTACCCAGAGAGGTAGAAATCTGGAACGCTCTTCCGGAGGCTGTTATAGGGGAAAACACCCTCCAGGGATTCAAGAGCAAGTTGGACAAGTTCCTGCTAAACTGGAACGTATGCAGGTGAGGCTGGACTCAGAGCACTGGTTTTTGACCTGGGGGCCACGGTGGGCACGATGGACCACTGGTCTGAACCAGCAGTGGCAATTCTTATGTTCTTAAGCCAAACGAGAAGGCTGAGAAGACTGACACCGAGAGTAGAAGATTTTTGGTCTTATCAGCACTTGTAGGTCAGTAAGAGAAGTCTGAACTGTCTTTGGAAATGGCTTGAGCCATTGAAGTGACTTGAGGAAAAGGGTAACGTGAATAGATGTCATGGAGCAGAACTTCACAAACCCAAGGCTAGTTCTAGTTCCGGTTCCCTGCCCTGATCAGCTACAAACTGCGTTTTTTTCTCGATGGCTCATTTTTCCATCTCTCTGTTTTAATGTTGAGGAAAGAGGAAGCGAAGAGGGAGAAGGTGTTCAGCGAACCAATCTCCAAACTAATCTAGAGCAAAAATGGAAGCGTTCCGGTGTCCTTTCATTGGAATCTCAGTTGAATTTTAAAAAAGCAAAAGCAATTCTAGTTAAAATGATTAGATGCACCCAGGACATATTATTCATTGAATTAAAAATCATATCTAGGATACAGTCTATAAATTTTACTACACTATACGATATCTTTTTTTTTTTTTTTTTTTTACTGTGGAAGAACAAGGGCTTTTATTTTCCCCAGTATAAGAAAAGGAAAAAAAACCTTTATTCAATTTTCTCTACTGTTCTCCCAGGGGAGCTCAGAATGGTTTACATGAATTTATTCAGGTTCTCAAGCATTTCTCCCTGTCTGTCCTGGTGGGCTCACAATCTATCTAATGTACCTGGGTCAATGGGGGGATTAAGTGACTTGCCCTGGGTCACAAGGAGCAGCGTGGGTTTTGAACCCACCACCTCAGGGTGCTGAGGCTGTAGCTGTAACTACTGCACCGCTCTAGAATTCAAAAATGTAGCATAAGTGAGCCATTGTGACATCACTGGCTCTTAGGCATTGGTGGAATGAAGCATTATGATGTCACAATACCAGCTCTGGTGATCAGAGGCTGAAACTTTTCACACTATTTCTTCGTTCAATGGTCTATACCGTTCTCCCAGGGGAGCTCAGAATGCTTTATATGAATTTATTCAGGTACTCAAGCATTTTTCCCTCTCTGTCCCGGTGGGCTCAAGTCTATCTAATGTACATGGAGCAATGGGGGGATTAAGAGACTTGCCAAGGGTCACAAGGAGCAGTGTGGGATTTGAACCCACAACCTCAGGATGCTGAGGCTGTAGCTTTAACCACTGTGCCACTCTAGAAATCAAAATGTAGTACAAGTGAGCAAATTATAGGACAATGAAGCCATTGTGACATCACTGATGAGGTTGGCTCTTATTGGTGAAATGAGGCATTGTGACATCACAGTATCAACTCTGCATACCAAAGACTGAAACTTTTCACACTATTTATTCATTCAGTTTTCTATGCTTTTCTCCCAGGGGAGCTCAGAATGGTTTACATGACTATATTCAGGTACTCAAGTATTTTTCCCTGTCCCAGTGAGCTCACAATCTATCTAATGTACCTGGGGCAATGGGGGGATTAAGTGACTTGGCCAGGGTCACAAGGAGCAGTGTGGGATTTGAACCCACAACCTCAGGGTGCTGAGGCTGGAGCTTTTAACCACTGCGGGTTAATTCTGACTGAATGCTGAACATTGAAAAGAAACTTTTGACTGAAATGCTGTTTTTAGAGAACTGCAGTGGCCATGAAATCACTGAACCTGACCTCCATGAACTCTCGGCTCACACCTGTATGGAGCTGGGGAAAAGGTGGAGGTGTCTTTATTTTATACTTGGATCATTTAAACTGATTACTCTGGTACATTGTTAGAACTTAGCACCTAATATGTCTTATTTCCTTTTCCTGAACTAATGTCTTCTCAACTTCTATTTTATTTCTGATGCATTTAATCATTTATGACTATTATTCCACTGTGGATGCACTTCACATTTGTTAATGACATTGTTATAATGTGCTCCTCGTTGGAGCACGCATATTGTTGGCTTTGTTTTTCATCTTTTATAAAATCAATAAAACTCTTTGAACTAAAAAAAAAAAAAAATCCCAGTCTGACCTGACAGATGCTGCCGCCAAAGCTCGAGCCACCTGAAACGGACGTCTTTCTCACCCTCCCACAACTTATTTATTTATTTAAAAATATTTATATCCCGCAAACCCAACAATGCTAAACAGGTTCCAAAATGACATACATTATTTTAAAAAACAAGACAAAACCCAGAAAAAAATGCAAAAGGCTCCTTTTACGAAGCCGCGTTAGCGGTTTAACGCCCGTAATAGCGTGCGCTAATTTGCCGGCCGCGCTAGCCTCCTCTTGAGCAGGCGGTAGTTTTTCGGCTAGCGCAGGGGCGAGCGTGCGCTAAAAAGGTGCGTGCGATAAAGCCGCTAATGCGGCTTCGTAAAAGGAGCCCCAAATCTATGTAACAAGAGCTAAAAAAAAAAACAACCCAAACTGCACACAGGAGACAAGAAATTTAAAACATTAGAAAAACTGCATAAAAAGAAGGGAGAGAGAAAAACATAACAAAACTGGGATTGTTTCTTTTGGAAAATTGCTGATCCAAGATGGACCGTGGCCAACCAGATATTTGCAAGCAGAAGGAATAATGAGATTCCGGGGTTCTCGTGGCTTTCGGTTCTGTGGTATTCCTGCCAAGAAACTCTCTCCCTTTTTGACTAAGGCCCGCCCACCGATTTAGCGTATGTTAAACGCTAATGCATCATAGAAACATAGAATATGACGGCAGAAAAGGGCTGTAACCCATCAAGTCTGCCCACGCTAATGACCCACCCCCAGACTTCACCCGGCTAGAGATCCCACATACATATCCCATTTCTTTTTGAAATCGAGCACGCTGCTGGCATTAATCACCTGCAATGGAAGTTCATTCCAATGATCGACTACCCTTTCAGTGAAGAAATACTTCCTGGTGTCGCCATGAAATTGCCCACCTTTGATTTTCAGCGGATGACCTCTTGTGGTTGAAGGTCCTTTAAGAAAGAAGATATCATCTTCCACCTCGATGCGGCCCGTGATATATTTAAAAGTCTCAATCATGTCCCCCCTCTCTCTACGTTCCTCGAGCGAGTATAGCTGCAGTTTATTCAGTCTTTCCTCATATGGGAGGCTCTTGAGTCCCAAGACCATCCTGGTGGTAATTCGCTGAACCAACTCGATTCTCCGCACATCTTTTTGATAATGTGGTCTCCAGAATTGAACACAATATTCAAGATGAGGTCTCACCATGGATCTGTACAGGGGCACTATGATTTCGGGCCTCCAGCTGACGAAACCTCTACGGATGCATCCCACCATTTGTCTAGCCTTGGATGCAGCTTTCTCCACCTGCTTGACAGTTTTCATGTCTTCACTAATGATTACTCCCAAATCACGTTCTGCCCTAGTCCTAGCTAAGGTCTCACCATTCAGAGTGTAAGTTCTGCATGGGTTTTTGCTGCCAAGGTGCATGACCTTACATTTTTTGGCATTAAAGCCCAGCTGCCAAGTCGAGGACCAATGTTCCAATAAGAGCAGGTCCTGCTCCATACTGTCGGGTAAGGTGCTGTTATCTACTATGTTGCATAGTTTGGCGTCGTCGGCGAATAGTGTTATTTTACCTTGAAGCCCTTGAGTCAGGTCTCTTATGTATATTTTGAAAAGGATCGGTCCCAAGACCGATCCCTGTGGCACTCCACTGGTCACCTCCGATGTATTGGAGGGGGTACCATTAACCACCACCCTCTGGATTCTACCGCTTAACCAGTCATTGACCCATGTCGTCAATATCACTCCCAATCCCATCGAAGTCATCTTGCTCAACAATCTGCGGTGCGGGACGCTATCAAAAGCTTTGCTGAAGTCCAAGTACACGACGTCTAGAGACTTCCCCATATCCAGTTTCCTTGTAACCCAGTCAAAGAAGCCAATCAGATTGGATTGACAGGACCTTCCCTTTGTGAATCCATGCTGCTGGGGATCCTGTAGATTCTCCTCGGTCAGGATCGTATCTAATTCTTGTTTAATAAGTCTTTCCATGAGTTTGCTCACTATTGAGGTGAGACTGACCGGTCTGTAATTCGCAGCCTCCGTTCTGCAACCTTTTTTGTGCAATGGAATGACGTTAGCTGTTTTCCAGTCCATGGGGACTTTTCCAGTACTTAGGGAAAGATTGAACAGCACGGATAGCGGTCCCGCCAGGACATCACACAACTCCCTAAGAATCCTGGGGTGTAGATTGTCCGGTCCCATGGCTTTGTTCACCTTGAGTTTTGATAGTTCACCATGGACGCTGCTGGGTGTAAACTTGAAGTTTTGAAACGGGTCTTAGTAAAAGGACCCTCTCTGTTCTAGAACATTCTCTGATCTAGAAATGGGACAATATTTGTTATAGTGAGGATAAAATGTGGAATCCAAAAACTAATCAGTGATGACATCACGGGTAAAGTGTTTTGTTTCTTTTGAACCCTGATCTGTACATCTCTTAGTATGACTAGGACTGCCCCACGCTGCCCAATAAAAACCCGACAAATCAGAACTACAAAGCGGGAGAGATGGTTCGATGCAGAGCTTCTTCAGTTGAAGAGGGACCTTAGAAAATCAGAAAGAGTATGGCTAAAATCGGGATCCCAGGAACACAGAAACGCCTGGAGACTCAAACTAAAAACCTATAAAAACCTTACCAACGATAAAAGGAAAAAATTCTATTCACACAAAATTGGTGACACTACAAATAACAGTAGCTCTCTCTTTAAGCTGGTTAATGACCTATACAACATCGAGACATTCACCAACACCCACGAAGATTCCACATTAACCGCAAACACCCTAGCTGATTTTTTCACCTCCAAGATTAAAAAACTAAGATCTACTTTACCTGCCTCGACTAATCCTCTTGAGCTTTTTCCCATTCTTCCTGACACAGACATACATAAACTAGAACAAGGATCCAGAACAGATCTAAACTGGAACCAATTCAAAACATTGGACTGGGAAACCTTTAATAAACTCTACAACAAATATTCTAACTCCTTCTGCAAACTAGACACCTGCCCACCAAACATCATGAAAACTGCGCCCATCCACTTCAAAGCCAACATGCTATCGTGGGTGAACCTCCTACTTTCCTCAGGAAACTTTCCTCCAGACCAAGGCCATATTATGTTAACCCCAATCATAAAAAACACGAAAGACCCCCCAAACACCCCTTCTAATTACCGACCAATCGCTAGCATCCCTCTTTTCACCAAAATAGCTGAAGGGGTAGTAAAAGCTGAGCTCTCCGCCTATCTGGATAAATTCAACATACTATGTGACAATCAATCAGGCTTTCGAACAGAACACAGCACCGAAACCATCATAGCAGCCTTAATTGACCACTTGCACACCCTTTTCAGTCGGGGCTCCAGCGCCTTGATACTCCAACTCGACTTGAGCAGTGCATTCGACCTAGTAGACCACAACATTCTTCTCGAATGCCTGTCCCACATAGGCATCTCCGATCAAGTCCTCAATTGGTTTCGCGGATTCCTACAAAACAGATCCTACAGAGTACTTAAAAACGACTCTTCCTCACCTAGCTGGGTCAACTCCTGCGGGGTGCCACAAGGCTCCCCCCTATCCCCCACCCTATTCAATATCTACCTCGCCTCCCTGGGTAACCTCCTTCACAACCTCAAACTCAAATTCTTCATCTACGCAGATGACATCACAATAATCATCCCACTCTCCACTTTCTCCTCAGAACTTCTAGCCTACATCACAAGCATACTCAATCAGTTAGAACTTTGGATGCTATCCTACAGATTAAAACTAAACCCGGACAAAACAAAATTCTTCCTAGCCTCCCCCAATGACAAAATCAAAGACTCCACAATCCAGGTGAAAGGTCTGGTCTTCCCCCTCGAACAAACAATAAAAATACTGGGAGTCACTCTAGACAAACATCTATCGCTAGAAAATCACACCGATCTCACTGTCAAGAAATGCTTCTCAGTGCTCTGGAAACTGCGCACCATAAAAAAATACTTTGAAGACTCCTCTTTCCGCTTATTGGTACAATCCTCCGTGCTCAGTGTACTAGACTATTGCAATGTCATTTACTTGTGCTCCACAAAGAAAACCATGAGGAGACTAAAATTGATCCAGAACACTGCCGTCCGCCTCATATTCGGCCTGAACAAATGGGACCACATCACACCTTTCTACCACCAACTGCACTGGCTCCCTTTCGAATCCAGAGTCATATTCAAATTCGCCTGCTTCTGCTACAAAACAGTTTTTGGCTTATTACCGAGTTACCTCAATCACCATTTCACGCTGAATCTCACCAACAAGAAATCACGTAGAACCCAGCTGTTCGCCTTCCCACCCATAAAATTATGCCACTTCAATAGATTTCTCAACAAAACCTTTGCTTACCAGGCGGCTAAGCTGAACCCTTGGCTTGCCCAAATAATACTCGAGGCCCCCTCTTACCTTAGTTTTAGAAAACTCCTCAAAACGCACCTCTTCCGTGAACAGGGATCTCAATCCCATTTGCCACCGGCTTCTCCCCCTTCCCACTCTCCCCCCCTCCACACTTGATCTCACACTCGCTAGCGCGTACCAACCCTTCCTTCTGTCTTACCACTACCCCTGCTAAATCTCAGCTATAGTTTTTTTCCTCTCGCCCCCCCCCCCTCTTCATCGCTTGTAATTTTTTGTTACAATTCTGTAATTTTGTAGTTTTGACAGTTCTGTAACTTCGTTACAACTCTGTAAATTTGTAATTTTGTCAATATTTTGTAATTTGTGTAAATTTGTAATTTTGTCAATATATTGTAAATCCGTGTATCACCGCGGACTGTAATTAATGAATGTGAACCGCCTAGAACTTTTTGGGTATGGCGGTATACAAGAATAAAATTATTATTATTATTATTATTATTACTGTAGAAAGCTATCAAATTGACCAATTAACAGTCTGCAATATCATAAGGATAACAGGTTCTGGTCCAGAAATTATCTGCATCATTGTGATGCCATGCAAGGATGACCTGGATGAAAATGTTTTCTCTGTTTCTGATGATATTACACACTTAAGGACATACTGGGACAGACCGAAGGACCATCAAGTCCAGTATCCTGTTTCTGGTACAGCTCCTTACTTAGTCAATAGATTTTCTTTAGCATCATACAGACATAGTAGAAGAACTCATCCTTTGTTTAATTTTCCATCTGTCCAGGGTTGCAGGAGAAAGAAATTTCTGAATCATACTTTGGCATCTCGGGCAGCTCTTCATGACAACGAATTCCGAATATTGTTGCTTACTACCCATTCCTATGGCCATTTTAGAAAACAATTGAAGACCTAACTTTTTTCTAAATATTTGACTGTTTAACGAATCGTCTTATTTCATGTAACATGTTTACTTTTATAACTTTCTGTAAACCACGTTGAACTTCTGGTTACGTGGTCAATAAGCACAATGTTCGTCGGCGAACAGTGATACCCTTCCTCTAAGTCCTTGCGTCATATCTCTTATGAATAAGTTGAATAGAATCGGGCCCAGGACCGATCCCTGCGGCACTCCACTGATCACGTCCGACGCTTCAGATGGGGTACCGTTCACCACCACCCTCTGAGCGGCAGACTTCAGAGGGTGGTGGTGAACGGTACCCCATCTGAAGCGTCGGACGTGATCAGTGGAGTGCCGTAGGGATCGGTCCTGGGCCCGATTCTATTCAACTTATTCATAAGAGATATGACGCAAGGACTTAGAGGAAGGGTATCACTGTTCGCCGACGCCACCAAACTTTGCAACATAGTAGGCAAAAGCTCATTACCTGATACTATGTCACACGACCTACTGCTGCTGGAACAATGGTCAACTACTTGGCAGCTAGGCTTCAATGCTAAAAAATGCAAGATAATGCACTTGGGCAAGAGAAACCCGCGTAGAACTTATGTACTAAATGGTGAGACCTTGGTTAGGACCACGGAGGAACGCGATCTAGGAGTGATCATTAGCGAGGACATGAAAGTTGCCAATCAAGTGGAAAAGGCTTCCTCCAGGGCAAGACAAATATTAGGGTGTATCAGCAGAAGTTTCGTCAGCAGGAGACCAGAAGTTATGATGCCGTTGTACAGAGCCATGGTGAGGCCACACTTGGAGTACTGTGTTCAGTTTTGGAGACCACACTACCGAAAGGACGTGCTGAGGATCGAGTCGGTTCAGCGAACGGCCACCAGGATGGTCATGGGGCTCAAGGATCTCCCGTATGAAGAAAGACTAAAGAAATTGCGACTGTACTCACTTGAGGAAAGAAGAGAACGGGGAGATATGATTGAAACGTATAAGTACATCACGGGACACATCGAGTCAGAAGATGATATCTTCTGGCTCATGGGACCCTCGACCACCAGAGGGCATCCGCTGAAAATCAGGGGAGGGAAGTTTCATGGCGACTCCAGGAAGTACTTCTTCATCAAAAGAGTGGTGGATCATTGGAACAGACTCCCACTCCAGGTGATAAAGGCCAAATGGCCACAGCATCCACTATCTCCTCCTCTCCCTATTGGCTAAGGCTCTTAACATTTGCATCTCCTCTTCCTATTGGCTAAAGCTCTTTACATCTGCATTGTGAGGTCATAGGGCTTTATGGTTATAGAAACAGACTCCCACTCCAGGTGATAAAGGCCAGCAGCGTGACGGATTTTAAGAAAAAATGGGATACTCTAGTGGGATCTTTAAGGGAGTAAATTCAGGGGGGGGGATACTTGGAATGGGCAGACTTGGTGGGCTATAGCCCTTTTCTGCCGCTTTTTCTATGTTTCTATGTTATGTTTCTAATGTTATGTTTCCAACAGTGGCCAACCCAGGTCCCAAGTACCTGGCTAGATTCCAAGTAGCAAAATAGATTCTAAGCTGCTTAACCTAGGAATAAGCAGTGGATTTCCCCAAGTCATCCCAATAATGGCCTATGGACTTCTCTTATAGGAAATTATCCAGCCTTTTTTAAACCCCGCTAAGCTAACTGATTTTACCACATCCTCCAGAAACGAATTCCAGAGTTTAATTACACCTTGTGTGAATACATATTTTCTCCAGTTTGTTTTAAATTTACTACTTAGTATTTTTGGAAAGAGTGAACAAGCGATTCACATCTACCCTTTCCACTCAGTGTTTTATAGACCTCTGTCATATCACCCCTGAGCCATCACTTCCCCAAAACATGTGAGGATTTTATTCAATAACTAAGCTGACTATCTATTCAGCACCACTGATGGTTCCGCCATTGGTATCATCAATAAGGAATGATCTTGATTAGCTGCTCAAATAATTCAGGCCCTATGTATCCACCTCCCCCCCCCCCCCTCAGGATTTCACAGTGATTTCCCAAACATTTATAGAAGGTTGGCTTTGCTAAGACGTCCTGCCTCTAACATCCACGCAAAGCCTGGGGTTCTTAGGTCCACATCCTACTTTCCATCCTAGGCAGGAACAATGCACAACGAAGAAAGTGGGATTGAACAATAGGCCAGGAGAATGTGCAAAGCAGTTTATTGTAACAATCCACAAAGACTCTGAACAATGCGCGCCAGCTTAAAATGGGTCTCCACACGCAAGCACAATATTATTACCAAAGCAGACCAAAAGGAATAATGTAAGGTTGACGCTTGCGTACAAGACGCGAGCAAAAGAAAGCAGCTGGTCAAATGGTTTCTGAGAGGAATGGAAACCAAATTCAGTTTCCGAACAGAAGCACCCTCGATTGACTGAGCAGAATGACAGCTCCAAACGGAGTAACCCTCGCGGGTTGAAGAAGACCGTCCAAAGCAAACAGTCCTCACAAACAGCAAGAAACCTGCAATTAGATGCCAGAAGGACGTGACCTTCCCCCCCAATTAGCCTCCCAGTAGTAACAGGCAAACTGCAGAAAAGGACAAGGAGGAAGGAGAAGGAAGCAAATTCAAGTAGGCGCTTTCTTCATTGTTTCTCTGGTTAGAACACGTGAGGATATGGAAATATTTGTCCCCGCGTCATTCTGTACTGCAAACCACTCGTCCGCGGTTAATGTGGAGTCCTCATTGCCTGAAAACTTTCTTCCCTTGAGGTTTCTTGAGGTTTAGGGAGGAGCTGGATGTTTCTGAACTTCAGTGTGAAGATCTGCCCATTTCTGCTGCCTTATGAGGAAACAAGATTCCTTCTAAAAACTGGCCTCGATGTTTGGAGACCAGTTGCTGCTTCAGTTTGTCGAGAAGTTCAGCGTGGTACTTTGCCTTGATGGTTGCAATCTTTTCCAGGTGATCTACAAGCAAAATGCTGTCTTTGTCCCAGAAGATCAGCTCCTTGCGTTCATGACTTCCATGTCTTGAATGCCTTGGGACGTGGGGAACCACTGTGTCTCCATTCTTTCGATTGCCCTTTTGTCTATGGATCAGACATCATCAACATCTTTTCTCACATCAGGCGGCATTATGGGGTAAAGATCTGGAACAATTGCTTACGTCATTACCAACTAATATCCTCCCTTTATGCACAAGCTCTCCCTCTATAGAATAACACATTAATCAATTCTTAGAACCTTTCCTATCATACATACTCTGATTCCTATATAAACATTTTCCACACTATCCAATAAACTTCTTATTATTAGGTAACTTCCAATCTGTAAACCGTATATACTGATATTCTCCACTATATTCTCTTATCACTTGATTCCCTGATATGTAATTTTCATAATTGAATCCTCTACCACACCATGTAATGTACATGAATCACTGTTATGTAATTTATCTAGATAATCTTTATTACGCAATTCTTTTGGTAATGTCCAAATCTCCTATAATTTGTATTCCGACTTGAACAATATATAGTCAGGGAACTCTAAGTACTCTCTCTTCATCTTAATTAATCTTACTTATTGCATTTCTTCTGTTTCTACTGTAAACCGCTTAGAACTTCACGGTACAGCGGTATATAAGAAATAAAATTATTATTATTATTATTACTACTTGCGGGGACTTTAGGAAACGCCTGAAGTATTTAGGCAACTAAACTGCACAATATTATTCCACAATAACTGACCCCTAGAGCTGTTAATCACTAGCTTTTGACTTTGTTAATTCCACTCAGTTTGTAGCATCTTTTAATCATTGTAAACCGCATAGAACTTCACGGCCCTGCGGTATATAAACTGTTATTATTATATAAAGGGTGTCCCAATAAGAGCGCAAGATTTAATTAAAAAAAAAATAAAAAGCATAATTTAATTGAATAGTGCTGATATTTTTAGTGTGGAAAACAATAACTAACAAACGTCCCCCATGACTCTTTGCTTTTTTAATGAAATTTTCACTTAAATTATACCATTTATATATACAAGTTTCATCCATAGTTACGATGGACTGAGAGGCAGCCACTCGATCACGTTTCTGGTCCACATTGAGACCTCTGGGAACCCATTTGGCTGGGAGCTTTCTGGTGCCTAAAAATCTCACGAATCACATAGCCCTACTCATTCTCGGGATATCTCCACCTCTGAGCTGCGCATTCCCTCAGCGCCTTTATTCAGCTACCCGTCACCATGATCCTGGTCTCTATGGCTTAAGCACCTCCACAGAGACTCCAGCACTAAGAGCAGAAGCCGACAGATTCCTGACATGTGTAGCAGTTGTGGTGTTTGGTACGGTTGAAGGTGCTGACATAGAGTTACCAGACATCTGGATTTCCTAAGACATGTTCTTGTATTGAGGCAGTTGCGTACCTAGGGTATGTGACACCCAGGGCCCATCATTTCCCCCCCCCCCGCCCCTGGTACGCCACTCCTCTTCAATATAAGTTTCTATAAAACACAGTGGAAAATCCGGTGCTACAAAAAGGCTACGAAACTGGCGGGAGCGGCGAAAGCGTCCTTTAAGGAACGCCCTCCCTATCCCGACCAAAGGCTGAGAATGCTGTCCGGTGGCGTCACAAAAGGAGCGGGATAGAGCCAGATCGGGAGGGCGTTCCTTAAAGGACGCTTTCGCCGCTCCAGCCAGCTTCGTAGCCTTTTTGTAGCACCGGATTTTCCGCTGTGTTTTATAGAAGCTTATATTGAAGAGAAGAAACGTAGCAGTGGCGTACTAAGGGCGGGGCTTTTTAGTCTTTTTCTTGGCCGCAGGGGTGGACTGGCAGACACGCTGAAATGCAGGTCCCAGGAGGTTTGTGCACCCCCTATGGCGTGCACCCGGGGTGGTCCTCCCCTTCCCACACCCCGCCCTTGGTACGCCACTGTATTGAGGACATGTCTGGGGATCCGGATGGCTTTTCAAAACCTGGCACCTGCGTCGGGAGGGGGCATCCGCACCTGCGTGGATGCAACGCAGTGATATCGCGTGCACACACGCATGCCCGCGATTCATCGTGTCACATGAACGCATGTGCGGATGCCTTCCTGCCTGATGAACAGGCAGCGGGGGACGGGGTGCGTCTGGGGCTGACGTAAAATCTGGTAACCCTATGCTGACAGTCCATCCGCATGGAAACCGAAGGCACTCAGCCCCCAGTTAGCCCAGTCAATTTCCATCGTGGATTGTTTTGTGCAGCGCCAGCCGGTCACATATATTTGCTGGTAAATTTTGCATGACAGATGGCAGCTGTAAGCCATCACATTTTAACACCAGCCGTGCTTTATTATGAAGCCCGTCAGCATTTCCTCTTCAATAATCATTTTATGGTGTCATCATTGCAAAAAAGTGCAGTAAATGACTGATATAAAACCATCAGGGGAGCCCTAAAAGCCTTAGCAGGAGACAAAACCCACATTACGGGCTTTGGAAGAATGAACCAGCAGCATAGCCGGGACAACATTTTGGGGTGGACCTATGGTGACCACAGGCAGTGGTGAAGCGAGGTTGAGCGGCACCCCGGGCGGCCCTCTTCTCCACCTCCACCCCCGCCTCGTGAGCACACCCATTCCCTACCCCGCACCTCTTTTGACGTCTCCGGCACGAGCAGCATCAGAATCTCGCTGCCCGCATCAGCGTCGGCTCTCCCTCTGATGTCACTTTCTAAGCGCAGGACCCGGAAGTAATGTCAGAGGGAGAGCCGACATTGTGCTCATGCCGGTGAAGAGATCGAGATACGGAGGGGAGGGGAAGTGAAGGTGCCCGCAGTGGAGGGAGCAGTGGGAAGGAGCGGGAGAGTGGAGAAGAAGGGGTGCCAGCATCTGCACCAAGACGGTGCCTGGGGTGGACCACCCACCCCTCCCTTACCATGCCACCGGCCACGCGTAGGCACTTCATGTCTCTGCCTCCCATCAAATTAAAATGACCTTATAATAATAAATAATAAACTTTATTTTTGTACACCGCCATACCAATGCCTTCTAGGCGGTTTACATCAAGAAAATATATTCAATATATTCAATATATTTATAAATGACCTGGAGGCGGGAACAAATTGCGAAGTTATTAAATTTGCGGATGACACCAAACTCTACCGCAGGGTTGAAACCATGGAAGACTGCGAAGATCTGCAAAGGGACCTAACGACGCTAGAAGAATGGGCCAAAAAATGGCAAATGAACTTTAACGTAGGGAAATGCAAGGTCATGCATGTAGGGAAAAAGAACCCGATGTTCAGCTACAAAATGGGAGGATCACTGCTAGGGGTAAGTAACCTTGAAAGAGACCTGGGAGTGATGGTGGACACGTCTTTGAAGGCGTCGGCACAGTGCGCCACAGTCTCAAGAAAAGCAAACAAAATGTTGGGTATCATTAAGAAGGGTATCACGACCAGGACAAAGGAGGTCATCCTGCCACTGTATCGTGCGATGGTGCGACCGCATCTGGAGTACTGTGTCCAGTATTGGTCGCCGTACCTCAAAAAGGACATGGCGGTACTTGAGGGAGTCCAGAGAAGAGCAACTAAACTGATAAGAGGTATGGAAAACCTCTCATATACTGACAGACTGAAAAAGCTGGGGCTGATCTCCCTGGAAAAGCGGAGACTTAGAGGAGACATGATAGAAACTTTCAAGATCCTGAAGGGTATAGAAAAAGTAGACAGGGACAGATTTTTCAGATTACGGGGAACCACAAGTACAAGGGGGCACTCGGAAAAATTAAAAGGAGACAGGTTTAAAACAAATGCCAGAAAGTTCTTTTTCACCCAGAGGGTGATGGACACATGGAACGCGCTTCCGGAGGCTGTGATAGGTCGGAGCACGTTACAAGGCTTCAAAGAAGGTTTGGATAGGTTCCTAGAGGATAAAGGAATTGAGGGGTACAGATAAGAGTAGCGGTAGGTTATAGGGATAGTCTGGGACCATTGCTCAGGCAATGGCCTGATGGGCCGCCGCGGGAGCGGACCGCTGGGCGAGATGGACCTCTGGTCTGCCTCAGCGGAGGCAACTTCTTATGTTCTTAAAAGCTGGACAATCAGCGAATCATATAAATGCACCACTAATACATCTTATAAATACAATATTAAAACAATTAAGATACAATATTAAAACAATTAAGAACATAAGAACATAAGCAGTGCCTCTGCCGGGTTAGACCACAGGTCCATCCTGCCCAGCAGTCCGCTCCCGCGGTGGCCAAAAACAGGTCAAGGCCTGTCTGAATCATCAGAAGGGCTCCCCTGTCACCTTGGTTTCCCATTTAAGTTCTGCCCTCCTATCGAAGTCCTAGCCCTCCGGTCTTGCACATGCACGACCAGGTTGGTTTACTCAGTATCCCACGATCCCTCTATCCCTCAGGAATCCATCCAATCCCTGCTTGAATCCCTGTACCGTACTCTGCCTGATCACTTCCTCCGGAAGCGCATTCCAAGTGTCCACTACCCTTTGGGTGAAAAAGAACTTCCTTGCATTTGTTTTGAACCTGTCTCCCTTCAGTTTCTCAGAATGCCCCCTCGTATTTGCTGTCCCCTTCAGTCTGAAGAATCTGTCCCTATCCACCCTCTCTATGCCCCTCATGATCTTGAAGGTCTCTATCATATCTCCCCTGAGTCTCCTTTTCTCCAGAGAGAAGAGCCCCAGCCTATCCAGCCTCTCGGCGTACGAGCAGTGTTCCAGCCCTTTTACCATTTTTGTTGCTCTCCTTTGGACTCTCAAATTTATCAAACAGATAGGTTTTCATGATAAGACTGAGTTTGAGGAATTAAGATACTCCACCAGGTATGCTAAAGTTTGATCAAAAAATCTTGTGTAACAACAAGCTTTGGGCGATGGAAATGCAAACCAGTAAGATTTGTGTGTACAGTGTTCTCCCGGTCATTCACGGTTGGCGGTTCGCTATCGCAGTCATTCACGGTATTTTACGACCGTGAACCGCCAACAAGGAGTGCACAATGGGAGAGGCAGGAGAGAGCAGCCGGAGTGCTGCGAGTGCAGGAAATCACTCGCGGTACGCTCCGACCACCTGTTCCTGCTTTGACACACAGCTCCTGATTGGATAAAGCCCGACTTAGTGCAGGAAGAGGCGGTCGGAGCATACTGCAAGTGATTTCCTGCATTCGCGGCGCTCTGGCTGTTCTCCTGCTGCTCTCTCCCGCTGCCCTCTTCAGGCTCCCCCATGAAAAACCGTATTTGCGGTTTTTCGAGATTCATTCGCGGTTTTTTGAGATTTGTGGGGGTTCCTGGAACGGAACCCCCACTAATATTGGGGGAGTACTGTATTCATGTTTGTTCTATGAAATTCAAAATTAGAAACAAGATAAGCTGGAGCTAAACCAAATAGTACTTTAAAGCAGATACAGCCAAATTTAAATAAAACTCTTACATCAAACGGTAACCATTGAAGCTGTCTATTATAAGAGCTAACATGGTCGTATTTTTTCAGACTGAAGATCATACGAACCGCTGAGTTTTGTATTATTCTTAATCTGTTAAGAATTTTTTTTTTTTTTTACAATAAAACTGCTATAAAAATAGTCCTACCAGTGCCGCTAAAGTCATCCGACTTTAGAAAAAACTTTGAAAGAACAGCGATGGATCTATAGATTGGACACGGCAGAGCCTGGAGGTTTCAATGCTGAAGTGGAATGGGTTAATTTATTTTAACAATAACCATCTCAGTATAATAATAGGCTGGAGTCCCTTATGGCGGGGTGATTCCTAGGGTATGGGATGGGCGGTTGTCTCTTTAAATATTTCTATATTGAGAATCAATAAAGTTATTTAAACAGTGTTCAAAAAACGCCGCAGCTATCTTGCTTTAAGCACAGGGAACGTCGGACTATTTTCATAGCAGTTTTTATGGTAGCTAACGCATTGAACTTTTAGGAAGTGGTAATAGTTGAGATATATAAAAAACTGAAAGAGTTTAACTGTTGTATTTATTTGTAGGGAGTTCCTTGACAAAGCATTTGCGAAACATGTTGGACTCCATATCTCCCCGGTCGTAGATAAGAAAACTATAAAGTTAAGTTACAAAATTTTCTACACTGCTTATTCCTAGAAATGATTTAAAGATGAATAAAATTCACCACTAAAATTATGGCGTTTTGATCAAAAAAGCCGGTGAGGATTTATCACCCAAACTCCCAGCTAAACATTCGATGCAGCGGAGGGAGGGGGTGTAACTGAGGCTTTTGATTGAAGAAACATTTCAAGCTATTATGAGTTTATATACTTACTCAAAGGATTTGTTGGATTTGGATGTTTATAACTATGAGTTAAATGATTGTATAAAGTTAACCATCATAATAGGAACGACCTCCACAAATCGGCATAAACCGGCACGTGGACATCTTAATCGCCAAGACGTCCAAGTGACGATTTTCAAAACCGACTTCATGGACGTCTTCCTAGATTCTAAGGGGATCATAATCGAAAGAGAAAAACGTCCAAAACCGGCCTAAGTCGGATCTTGGACGAACATTTCTCAAAAACGTCCAAGTGCCGATAATAAAACCGGGTTTTGGACGTATTTCTAAATGACCTAGGCCTTCACAGTGCTGCTGAACGTCCAAAGCTAAACAGGGCATTTCGGGAGGCGTGTCGAGGGCGGGAGTTGGGTGGGATGTGGGCCGGCTTAGACGTAGTCGTACAGCATTTGTAACCGAAAGTTTTACAACAGATTCTAGATAAGCACTGAAAACACATAAAACAGACCCCACATACTATCCCAGTGATCAACGACCCCCCCCCCTCCATAAAAATTTTAATCACAACTTTAAAATTCAGCCTTCAGACCATCATCACCTGGCCGCCTGGCATAGGAAAGCCTAGTCGTCCAGCCCAGAGGCAGCTTAAGTCGTCCTGGGGGTGGGTTAGGGACTCATGGAGAGGAGGACCCATGTCCATAAGCCCCTGTAATCACTGCATTGATACTTAAACATGTGCACTGCCCTATACACCCCCTAAAACCCTTTTGTAGTGGCATATAAGTGGCTCCTGCAGCCATAAGGGCTATTGGGGTGGAAGATAAGTGGGTCTAGGGGATTCTGGAGGTGGTTTGGGGGGCTCACCATGACCTATAAGGGAGCTGTAGTGAGGAGAAGCCATGGCACCCTTTTTGTGAAGTTCACAGCAGTGCCCTGTAAGGTACCCCACTGTTTAGGTGGCATGTCTGGGTATGCAGTCCATCACTTTGCAGACCCCTGCCACGTCCAACAGGGCTTATTCTAGGCGTTTTGGACTTGGACGAAAAGTTGGACAGAAATGTGGTATAAAGATGGACGATTTAGTGACTTGGACGATTAGATCGGCAGGACGTATAATTAGACGATTTTTGAAACGAAGAAAAAGTTGGACGTATCTTTCGAAAATTTGTCTTAAGCTGTTTTTTTACTTTGGACGACTTGTGAGATAGACGTAAATGGACTTAGACGTCCCTTTCAATTCTGCCCCTCCACGCATCCACAATTCAAGTAGGGCGTGTTACAGGCGTGTTACGGGTGGTATGGGGCATGCTTAGACTTGGACGTCTTGCGGCAATAATCAAACCTTTCCCACTGACATCCAGGACAGAACGTAAACGTCTGGAGCTAAATCTGTTTTAAAAGTAGCTAAGTGCCAGAAAGGAACCCATACTGACCAGCTGACCACTAAATAATGACCTCCTAACACTCCCCCAGTAGTCACTGATCCTTTCCCATCCCCAGGGGTGAGAAGATGGGGATGACAGGGAAAGAGTGTTGGAGGGAGAAGATGGGGAAGGGAAGGGGATTTCAGATTTAGCTCATGTCTTTTTCAATAGGATCTTGAGGTGGGTTACATTCAGGTATGTTATCTTTATGTTCATTTACGTACATAGGAGTTTCCTATATTCCATCTCTTGGTAAAGAAATCAAAGCCGCTTACAATGGACTCATTAATAATCAAAGAAAAGGAGAAAGACTTGAAAAGGAAACGGCTCTGAAAACAAGAGAGTATTAAGTTCTGTTCACACCCTGTACCATATCAGCTGGTGCCCACCCAACCCAACCCAGTATGGGCAAGTCCTCAGGAAATGCCAAAGAAAAGAAATACAATTTCAGCCCTTTTTTAAAATGTCTTAAAATGAGCTTCTGCCAGGACACACATGGGGAGGGCATTCCAGAGGACTGGTCCAGTATTTCCCTGACCCCTTTGGCAATGGAGGATTAAGTGCCTTGCCCAAGGTCAAGCATAGTCTGCTCTCTTAAGCTTAGAGGTTCTGTTGGATGAGAGATTTACATTTTTCAGCCTAAGCTGAGTCTAAGAGAAGCATCTTTAGCAAAACCCAGCTGCAAGGACTGACGGCTGCAAGAAGTTAGTGCAGCCTGAGCTCAGAGTTCCCTCTGGACTCCGAGGATTACCGAAAACCAGAGGCTCCGATTATATTGTGCTATTACTGTGTTCCAGGGAGAATTCTACACTGAAAACGTCTTTTAAAAAATCCATACCTTTCAGTGAGAACTGTGCTAGGTTTTGAAGCTAACAGTATTTACTTCAACTACAGAGATTGCATTGTATTATTTTGGTAACTAAATCATGTAGAATTCCCCCCATTCCTCCCCCTTCCCACCCCTCAAAGTAGATGGTACTGCTCCTTTGATGCTGAGGTCAATCGGACCTAGAGACTTCACTCACTACTACCCGGGGATTTCCCTCTTTCCAATCCGCTTTAGCCCAGTTAATGCAGTAACAGTTCTGGAGTGGGGACCAACTGGTAGAGCTCTTTCTCGGGTCCTATAATCCCAGCTGCTGAGGTCTTTGCAGCACATCTGCCCCCCGCTGACCCAGGGCGAAGAAGACCTAAGCCGAACTCAAAACTGGTTCCTTCACAAGGCAATGCCAGCACTGCCATAGAACCACCGAAAGTCACTGCTATCTCTGGGATTGGTAGCATGGAATGTTGCTTCTCTTTGAGATTTTGAAATCTTGCTTCTCTTTGGGATTCTGGAATCTTGGAACTCTCTGGGATTCTGGAATCTTGGAACTCTCTGGGATTCTGGAATCTTGGAACTCTCTCGGATTCTGGAATCTTGGAACTCTCTGGGATTCTGGAATCTTGGAACTCTCTGGGGTTCTGGAATCTTGGAACGCTCTCGGATTCTGGAATCTTGGCACTCTCTCGGATTCTGGAATCTTGCTCCTCTTTGGGATTCTGGAATCTTGGAACTCTCTGGGGTTCTGGAATCTTGACGCTCTTTGGGATTCTGTCAGGTACTTGTTGCCTAGATTGGTCTGACTCAATAGGGCTTATGAAATAGATCCACATGCAATGGAGGTAGTATGCATGCAGATCTATCCATTAGGGTTATTCCGAAAACCTGACCTGCTTATGGCCCCTCCAGAGCTGAACGTGTGCAGCTTTCAGGATATTCATAATGAATATTCATTAGATACATTGATGCAATAGAGGCAGTACATGCAAATCTATCTTATGCATATTCCAAAACCCAATATCTGAATTTTCTCATATTCGTGCCGTGCTAAAACCCAAACAGGCTGAGGGTTACTCTAGTACCAGCTTGTGAAACTCGGCCTTCCATTTTCCACCTTCCCTGAGGTTTTTGATAATTAAACTCTATAATCAAGATCTTCCAAACACTTCACTCCCAGATGACCCAGTAAAAATGTATCTCCAAGTATCATATTTTTAGTATTAAATTTTGTAAATTAACATTCCTTCAAATTTGTTGTGCCAATATTCTGCAACTAGGAAGAGATCGATTGCAGGTCCTGATCTGTGAAATAAATTACTGTGCTCCTTAAGAGGGATTAAAAGTTAGACACATCGAGGAGCTTAATCAAAGCATATCTATTTAAACGTAGTAATCTCAATAGATAAGCTAATGGGAGACTGGCCCAATTTTCTTGTGACTTTTAATACCGAAAAACATGATATCTGGTTATGCATTTTTACGGAATCATATGAGAGGGATGTGTTTGGAAGATTTTATTTATTTTTTTATTTATTCAGTTTTTCAGCCTGTCCGCCCAACGGGTTACAAAGTACATCCATAATAATCGAGACAGGACACAGATCACATAATTTACATAAATTACAATATAGACATGACAATAAAACATATGCACTAAGTAGCATCTGGTGAGATGAGGTGGCGTAGGTGCGTTGACTGAGTGGCATTTCCGGGTGAATGACTTTAAGGCGCTGGGTTTGTAAAGAGGAAGGTTTTCACGGCCTTCCTGAAGTTCCAGAATCCATCTAATGATCTTATAGAGAGGGGAATGGTGTGCCAAAGTCTGGGTATGAAATGTGAACAGGAGCGTTTGCAGGCTGTTTCAGATTAGAGTTCTGCACGGGAATGGGGTCGCGGGAATCCCGCGGGTCCCACGGGAATCCCTCCTAACCCAGGGGACTCCCACGGGGACCCCCCTCTAGCCAACGGGACTCCCACGGGGATGGAAGGCTTTGGAAGCAGGGATCGTCCATATAATATAATGGACACGTCAGCCTTAGTAAAAGAGGGGGGTTTATAAGTTAATTACCTGAACAGAAAACCAAAAAAGGGTTCCACCAAAGAGATTCCACAAGGAAAACAGCAAAAGAAACTGTGGAATTGATGATCCTGTCAGAAGTAATTGCTGCTTTTTATGGGGACGGGCAGGGATGGAGGTAATTCCTTGTGGGGATGGGTGGGGACAGAGAGGATCCTTGTGGGGACGGGTGGGGACGGAGAGGAACCTGGCGGGGATGGGCGGGGATGGGTGGGATTTCTGTCCCTGCGCAACTCTCTATTTCAGATCTTGATTAGAGAGTTTAGTTATCAAAAACCTCAGAGAGGGCGGCCTAAGATACGTTTATTTAAAATTTCATAAACTGTTTAATTAATGTCTAAGCGGTGTACAATGAAACATAAACATTTAAAAATCAGGGATATCACATACTAATTCACAGAGACAAACATTCTTATGCAAGTGGTAAGGGAGGGGGAATAGAGTAATTAATAGGCTAGATTTACAAAAAGGGTGAGTACAGTAGGAAGGGGGTGAAATTGTAGATGAAGGAAGAAGACTATGATTCTGGATGTTATAAACCAGGGGTGCCCACACTTTTGGGGCTTGTGAGCTACTTTTAAAATGACCAAGTCAAAATGATCTACAACAATACAATTTAAAAAAACACAAAACACACTGTACGTAGAGAAAATGTGAATTATCATTTATATTCCGGGGTTTTTTCAAAGAGGTCAAGGCAGATGACTCTATGCACTGTCACCTCAGTAATAACTATACAAAAATAGACAAATATACCCCCTCCCCTTTTACTAAAATGGCAATAGCGGTTTTTAGCGCAGGGAGCTGCGCTGAATACCCCTCACAGCTCCTAACGCTCATTGGCTCCCTGCACTAAAAACCGCTATTGGGGTTTAGTAAAAAGGGGCCATAGTGCAAAATATAGACAGCAGATATCAATTCTCAAAATGGACACATTTTGATCACTAAATTGAAAATAAAATCATTTTTCCTACCTTTGCTGTCTGGTGATTTCATGAATCTCTGGTTGCACTTCCTTTTGACAGTGCATCTGATATTTCTTTCTTTCTGCCTCCTGCATGCTTCCTTTCCTCCAGACCTCATTCCATTCCCCAACATCTTTCTGTACCTCCATGAGTCCAACTTTTTCTTCCTCTCTCCCTGCCCCCTCCCTTTTCTTTCTTTCTTTCACTCTCCCTGCTCCCTTCTTTGTTTCTGTCCCTGCCCCCTTTCTTTCTGTTTGTCTGTCTTTCTTTCTCTCCACCCCAAGCTACCGCTGCGGATTTCTCCCTGCTTCCCCAATGCCAGGCCAGGTGCATACAAGCGCCGGGCCCACAAGCCTTCCCACCCCCAAGCCAATTCCAGCCAGGCAGCCCGGAACTTCCTCTCTGACTTCAGAATTGACATCGAGGGGGGGGGGAAGCTATGGGCCCGGCACTTGTACGCACCTGGCCTGGTGTCAGGGAAGCAGGGGGAACAGAACGCAAAGGCAACGTGAGTCTTTCGCGGAGCCCGGGATGGGCTTCATGATCGACTTGCGTTGCCTTTGCGATGTACTGGTCAATCACGATCGACCTTTTGGGCACCCCTGTAATAAACTGTAGCCATCTTTAAACAAGAAAGCTTTTAGATTAGATTTAAATTTGTCTTCCCAGAGGATTAATGGTCATGAGTTCCATAGAGTGGGGGGCTGTCACAGAGCAAATCGTTTTGCGCATAGTCTCATCGAATATATGGTCTTAGTATTCTTGAGGAGCAATAAGGAATAATTAGTCTATCTATGAACCCTGGAATATGGAAAATTTTTGTTTTAAATGTGAGAAGTAAAATTTTATAGGTAATTCTGTGATAAAGTGGTAACCAGTGGGCTTCTATCAAAAGAGGAGTCGTCTTAGTTCTTTCTGACTAATTTGTTGATTTAGGGCGATGCAGTTGAGAGATTACTAGTGAATGTATCAAAATGCTTAATGATGAAGGTTCTAGAAGACTAGAAATAGATCGGAGCATGCAAAAGCTATGCACATGAGCTATTTGAAAGCTGCCAACTCTTCTTGCAAGTAGAAGCCAACTACAACTGCTTTTAACCCACCTGCCCTATGTGACTACCTAGTCTGCTCTACTCTTAAACTGGTCCTGATGCCTGTAGCTGTCCTGCCATTCTCTACTAGAGATCTCTGCACGGAATCCTAGAAAGCAGACATCACTATATAGACCCTAGCCAAGTTACTATATAGACCCTAGCCAAGTTACAAGGAAATACTCTTAAAACCAATAGGAGGAATTTTTTTTTTTCATTCAGAGAATAGTTAAGCTCTGGAATGCGTTGCCAAAGGTTGTGGTAAGAGCGGATAGCATAGCTGTTTTTAAGAAAGGTTTGGACAAGTTCCTGGAAGAAAAGTCCATAGTCTGTTATTGAGAAAGACATGGGGGAAGCCGCTGCTTGCCCTAGATTGCTAGCATGGAATGTTGCTACTCCTTGGGTTTTGGCCAGGTACTAGTGACCTGGATTGGCCACCCTGAGAACGGGCTACTGAGCTTGATGGACCATTGGTCTGACCCAGTGGGGCTATTCTTATGTTCTTATGTTGTGCAATAGATCATAGGACAGGCCAAACGATTTCATTTGTGCCTGTTAATTCTGTGTATCATTATCCTCTTGAGGTTCTGAGAGGTTTCCTGTAATATTCAGAAGGAGGAAAGTCCAAAATTAAGGTGACAGTCTGTTTATAATTCTGAGAAATGTAACAGCACCCTGGCCTGATATGCTTCTGATATAAGCCATTATTATATTTGGTAGAACAAGAAAATGCTTTCTACCTCATGCATCTGCCTTCCTCAGGACAACGAGCCCTTCCTGGATTTATCTGAAGAGGAAGTGCTAGTTAGTGTATCATCTTCACGTGCTAATTATTTTCCAAAGCACACTGCATTAATTAGGCTCACAGAGGTGACATCACATGACCCAAGCCAGCCAGGCCGCTTCCAATGGGGGGGGTTGGCATATTCCAGTGGTGGGCTAGCCAGCTGGCTTTGGGGATAGGACAGAGGAGGGGAGAGAAGGGCCAGAGCAATAAAGAAGGGCAAAGACCTGGTCTATAATTTTCCCGAAGAGATATATGTTGTACAAGACCAAGAAAGCCTTGAAATTGGAAGGCTGCTTTTTAATTTAGGAAATGTGCATTTTCCCTTATGCAAAACTAGTTCTTTGCCAAACGCATGCAAACCAAATGGTATGTTAACTTTCCAAAGTGATTGGGGGGGGGGGGGGGTGCTGGTCAGAGTAATGGGGTTTGCTCAGACCTAGCACCTATGAGTAGATGAGGGGGTGCTGAAAAGTTCTCAGCCCAACCAGTGGGGGCGCCCCTCCCTACTCCTTCCGGTGTCAGGTCAAAAGCGCGCCGGGACAAAGGCGCGCGCAGACAATTAAGCGCAGCGCGGAGGTGCGCGCCGCAGAAAATTACTGTTTTTAGAGCTCCGATGGGGGGGTGTGTGTTGTGCATTTTACTGAAAACTTCACTTTTTCCCTGTTTTTAGGGAAAAAGTTAAGTTTACAGTAAAATGTGGAGGGTTACAACCCCCCAAACCCCCCACAACGCCGGCACGATCTCTATTAAGTAAACTGGGGGGCTCCCCAACAAAACCCCCCGTAGGAGCCCCTAAAAACAGTAATTTTTTTCGGCGCGCACCTCCGTCTTGCGCTCAGTTGTCGGCGCGCGCCTTTGTCTTTCGCAGTGTTGTCTATGAACCACTCTTTCCTGACCCACCCCTGGCGCATGCGTACCCTCTTTCCCTTTTTCTGTACCTCTTTAATTTTTCCAGCGTGGCCAGCATCAAGAACTTGTTGCTCGCATTGTGTCGGCTCTCCCTCTGATGTCACTTCATAGGCACGGGACCCGGAAGTGACATCAGAGAGAGCCGACACTGCTGCCCACGCTGGGAAAATTAAAGAGGTACAAGGGAAGGGATACACACGCGCAGCAGGAGGGGGGCAGGAAGGAGCAGGGGGGCGCGTAGAGGAGGACAAGTGCCGGCCCCCTCACCATGACAGCATCCGGGGCGGACTGCCCACCCCCTTCCCCTTACTACGGCACTGAGCCCAACCAAGAAGAGAATGATGTGGATATGGTTCAATCGATGATCTGAAACAATGTCAAAACAGAGAAGTTCATTTATGCAAATTGGCACTTAAGGAAATACGATACCACTCTTTTCAGCTCCAGTAGCAAAATAATGCTCAGAATTTAGGAAGTGGGTTGGTTCGGCTGAGAACTTTTCAGCACCCCCTCGTATGTGATAAAAGTGAGCCAAGTGTAGGACAATGAAGCCCTTGTGACATCACTGATGAGGTTGGCTCTTATTGGCGGAATGAGGCCTTATGACATCACAATCTCAGCTCTGCTTCCCAGAGACTGAAACTCTTCACACTGACAAGTTCTCAGCCCGACCAAGAAGAGAATGATGGGGGATACGGTTCAATCAATGCTCTGAAACAATGTCAAAACAGAAAATTTTGTTTCTGCAAATTGGCACTTAAGGAAATAAGAGAAGGCTCTTTTCAGCTCCAGTGGCAAAATAACGCTCAGAATTGAGGAAGCGGCTCGGCTGGGCTGAGAACTTTTCAGCACCCCCTCATATCAGGCCATACATGCGTTCATCGTTCAGTTTTAACATTTGCATTCTGCATTGGAGCAGAGCAAAATCTGAATGGTGCATTTTAAAGCGTCGTAGAAATCGTGACAAAATAATACGGCTGTTGCTTTCTGTGATCTATTCATCACAACTGCTTTCAGTCCCCTCGCTGAGAATCATCGGCACAAGACGTAATGATATGTTCTCCGTGAAAGCCCCCACACTGTGGAACTCTCTTCCAAATTTTATTAAAAGCGAAAAAGACCTCGTCTCTTTTAAGAAAATTTTAAAAACATATTTATTTCAAGATGCATTTGATTCATGAAACGTAACATCTTAGGTTCTTTCATTCTTTTTGTCTTTTCTTTTCTTTTTTTTAATCTTATCTTGCCCCATTAATACCCAATGTGCTTTCCTTTTGATGTAAAATTCTAACAAACAACGAAATTGTAACTTTCCCCCTCCTTCCCACTCTTTCCCGTTTGTCCAATTTGTCTGTCTCTTGTCTAACTTTCGTAAATTAAATGTATTACCACATTCTGATGGTTTTTAAATTGTACATCGCTTAGATATTGTTATAAGCTCCACACAAACCTCGTCTCTTCGGAGGGAGTCTAGAGTGCATCTATGCACGCGACACCTACGTACATGTGCGCCATGTCACCACGGCAACTCCGCGCATTCACAGATGCCCTCCAGATGTGGCCCCGACCTCGACGTTTTTCCAAACTCGGACAAAGCCCCAGGTTTTGAAAAGCCGTCCAGGTGCTGGACAGTCCTCTACAAAGAGGACATGTCCGGGCAAATCCGGACGTTTGGCATCAGAAACCTGCCTCAATGGCTCATCCTGCACATCGGTGAGATTTAAGAACATAAGAATTGACGCTGCTGGGTCAGACCAGTGGTCTATTGTGTCCAGCAGTCCGCTCACGTGGCTGCCCTCTGGTTAAAGACCAGACTAGCCCTACCAGCACACGTTCTTGTTCAGCAGGAACTTGTCTTTGTCTTGAATCCCTGGAGGGTGTTTTCCCTTATAAGACTCCGGAAGAGCGTTCCAGCTTTCTACCACTCTCTGGGTGAAGAAGAACTTCCTTACGTTTGTACGGAATCTATCCCCTTTCTACTTTAGAGAGTGCCCTCTCGTTCTCCCTTTGGTCAAAGACCGGTGCCCTAACTGAGACTAGCCTTACCTGCATACGTTCTTGTTCAGCAGGAACTTGTCTAACTTTGTCTTGAATCCCTGGAGGGTGTTTTCCACTATTTGAATCCCTGGAGGGTGTTTTCCCTTATAAGACTCCGGAAGAGCGTTCCAGCTTTCTACCACTCTCTGGGTGAAGAAGAACTTCCTTACGTTTGTACGGAATCTATCCCCTTTCTACTTTAGAGAGTGCCCTCTCGTTCTCCCTTTGGTCAAAGACCGGTGCCCTAACTGAGACTAGCCTTACCTGCATACGTTCTTGTTCAGCAGGAACTTGTCTAACTTTGTCTTGAATCCCTGGAGGGTGTTTTCCACTATTTGAATCCCTGGAGGGTGTTTTCCCTTATAAGACTCCGGAAGAGCGTTCCAGCTTTCTACCACTCTCTGGGTGAAGAAGAACTTCCTTACGTTTGTACGGAATCTATCCCCTTTCTACTTTAGAGAGTGCCCTCTCGTTCTCCCTTTGGTCAAAGACCGGTGCCCTAACTGAGACTAGCCTTACCTGCATACGTTCTTGTTCAGCAGGAACTTGTCTAACTTTGTCTTGAATCCCTGGAGGGTGTTTTCCACTATTTGAATCCCTGGAGGGTGTTTTCCCTTATAAGACTCCGGAAGAGCGTTCCAGTTCTCCACCACTCTCTGGGTGAAGAAGAACTTCCTTACGTTTGTACGGAATCTATCCCCTTTCAACTTTAGAGAGTGCCCTCTCGTTCTCCCTAACTTGGAGAGGGTGAACAACCTGTCTTTATCTACTAAGTCTATTCCCTTCATTATCTTGAATGTTTTGATCATGTCCCCTCTCAGTCTCCTCTTTTCAAGGGAGAAGAGGCCCAGTTTTTCTAATCTTTCGCTGTACGGCAGCTCCTCCAACCCCTTAACCATCTTAGTCGCTCTTCTCTGGACTCTTTCAAGTAGTACCGTGTTCTTCTTCATGTATGGTGACCAGTGCAGTACGCAGTACTCCAGGTGAAGGCGTACCATGGCCCGGTACAGCGGCATGATAACCTTCTCTGATCTGTTCGTGATCCCCTTCTTTATCATTCCTAGCATTCTGTTTGCCTTTTTCACCGCCGCCACACATTGCGCGGACAGCTTCATCAACTCGATCAGAACTCCCAAGTCTCTTTCCTGGGGGGGGGGGGGGAGTCTCTCCAAGTACCGCCCCGGACATCCTGTATTCGTGCATGAGATTTTTGTTACCGACATGCATCACTTTGCACTTATCCACGTTGAACCTCATTTGCCATGTCGCTGCCCATTTCTCGAGCTTGATTATGTCACGTTGTAGATCTTCGCAATCCTCCTGTGTCTTCGCTACTCTGAATAACTTTGTATCGTCCGCAAACTTAATCACCTCACTCGTCGTACCGATGTCCAGATCCTTTATTTGGTTAGACCCCCCCCCTTTAATAAGGTGGGTTACAATACCACATTCACAGTAAGCATTACAAAGAGCCATAAGACACATACATAAAAATTTCGTCGACATATCATATAATTTGACTAAGAACAGATGCTCAGCATCCAGGCTTCATTTCACCTTTTGCTCTTGCACTAGTCCAGGGATAGGGAATCCGGTCCTCGAGAGCCTTATACCAGTCGGGTTTTCAGGATTTCCCCAATGAATATGCATGAGATCTATTTGCATGCACTGCTTTCAATGCATATTCATTGGGGAAATCCTGAAAACCCGACTGGAATACGGCTCTCAAGGACCGGAGTTTCCTACCCCTGCACTAGACACTCGTCTCTGCCCGGCCACCAGAATTGCTGCGGGTTTAAATGCAAGAATCGCCACTTCCTTTCCTCGCACTTAAACCAGTCGTGCCGAGAGGAGGGCAGAGCACTTATCTTGTCAGTGTTTACAGGGCTGATGCGAGTGGGCAGGGGGGAGGGTGTCACCAGTGGCGTAGCGAGGCAGAGAGGCACCCCTCCCCCATTCTCATCTCCTCACCCCGCTCTGTCCCCGATGACCCCTGCAGCCCGTGACCCCCGTACCTCTAGTTGTTCACTGCTGCGAGCAACAAGAACGTTAACGTGGCCCTCGCGACTCCGTCATCTCTCCCTGCAATGTTATTCCTATGCACGGCGCCCAGAAGTGACGTCAGTGGGAGAGACGATGCGGTCACGAGGAACACGTTGAAATTGTTGCTCCTGGTGGTGAACAACTAGAGATACGGAGAAGGGAAGGGGTGCCCGCGTGGCGAGGGGAGGAGTGGGAAGAGGCGGGGCAAAGAGGAGGAGGGGTGCCGGCTCCCCCACCAACATGGCGTCTAGGGCAGACCGCCCCTCCCCCATACTATGCCACTAGGCGCCACCAAGCAAAAGTTGGCTTAGGGTACCCCAATACTTCAAGCCTGCGCTGAATACCCTCTGAACTAGGAAATCCTGGAACCCAGGTTAGATAAATGGCCACTGGCTATGTTCCCTTTAAGCTGGGCACACGAGCAATCGCTCATACTTTCTAAGAGCGTCGCTCACAGATTTCACACGGTCGCTCACAAAAACACTTGCAAATCTGGAAAATTGTTGGTTTTTAGAACTTGCTGCACACACGGAAAAAAAAATCACCCCAAAACATTTGCACGCCCCCAGCCAGTCCTTCGAGGGAGCACTGGTCACCGGTCAGAGTCTCAAACAGAGGACAGATGATCGTCTCAAAGGTTAGCAGACAGCAACATTACGGAATGTAAAATCAGAAAGCGTGCCCTAAGATTAAAGAAACCAATCTTCCCTTTGGTGTCACTAATTAGCAATCAGGTGCTCTGGAGACGGTTGATTCTGGTTGCTAGGATTTCCATCTGTTTTGAGCTTCATTTGGAAATTTTTTTTGGGGGGGGTTGTGCTTATTAGCGGAGGCAGCAGCCAAGTTAAGCCAAACCAGGCAGAAACAAGCTCCATCTGGTCCCCCCCCACCACGTCGATTCCGAGGAGCAACGGATGCTTCTCTTCACTGCTACAAGCGACATCTCGGTCGCACTGTCCCGGGGCCAGGTTGCCGCTGTTTACCTGTTCACGTTACTTTGGCTGTTCCAAGCATTTCAGGAACGTTCTCACCTTATCTCAGCTTTGCTTGACGAAAACAATCGAACGCTCTCATTTTGTGAGGATTAAAGCAGTATGTATAACTGGAGGAGGATTTTTATTAGGAATCTGGATGTTTAGGTTTCTACCCGTTCACTACTTATAGAAAACATGTATCAAGTCCATAGCCAAAAGCTATGACCTGAGCAAACTCACCTCCAAGTGGTCTCAAACTCGCGACCCGCCAGGTCCTATTTTGAGGCCCTCGGTCTGTTTATCATAATCACAAAAGTAAAATAAAACAGTTTCTTGATCTTATGTCTCTTTAGCTATAAATTATAATATTATTATTAAGACTTAGCCAAGAGGAAAGATTTATAAACTATAAAGAGTTTTACCTCATTTCTTTAATAAGACATTAACGATTTTTTTCTGAGGCCCTCCAAGTACCTACAAATCCAAAACGTGGCCCTGCAAAGGGTTTGCGTTGGAGACCACTAACCTAGAGTGAGTGGAATTTCTTTGGGGGGGTGGGGGTGCAATCAGTGTAGTTGAGCCCCACAACTCCAAGGGGCCCCTGTGGGCTGGAATGTCCTTCCTTTCTCCCCCACCCTGTTCCAAAGCCTGTCACCTTTTAAAATACAAAAGGGCTTCTCTAGCTCCGTTCACTGTTCTTCTGCCACGGTTCGCCCAAGTGGAAACGGGACTTTGCGTCAGAGGGGGCAGGCTGTGACAGAGGAACAGCGCCGATGAAGACGTGAACAACCCTAGAGGATCGCTGCTATGCCAGCGATTATTTCATATTTTAAAAGGTGAGGGGGGGGTCTTTGGAATGGGATATGAAGAAGGGAAGGGCATCCCCCTGGAGCAGCTGATTTTTAAATGAAGGGAGGCATGCTAGATGGGAGGGCATGTGGTGCACTGAGGGAAGGAGGGGAAGGGAAGGAGAAGATGCTAGATGGGAGGGCATGTGGTGCACTGAGGGAAGGAGGGGAAGGGAAGGAGAAGATGCTAGATGGGAGGGCATGTGGTGCACTGAGGGAAGGAGGGGAAGGGAAGGAGAAGATGCTAGATGGGAGGGCATGTGGTGCACTGAGGGAAGGAGGGGAAGGGAAGGAGAAGATGCTAGATGGGAGGTCATGTGGTGCACTGAGGGAAGGAGGGGAAGGGAAGGAGAAGATGCTAGATGGGAGGGCATGTGGTGCACTGAGGGAAGGAGGGGAAGGGAAGGAGAAGATGCTAGATGGGAGGGCATGTGGTGCACTGAGGGAAGGAGGGGAAGGGAAGGAGAAGATGCTAGATGAGAGGGTATTTGGTGAATGGAGAAATCAGGGGAGGGACAGGGAGAAGAGGAATTGGGGGGGGGGGCCTCCTTAATTTCTGCCCTGGGACCAGCATGTCTAACATAACAACATATAGCCTTACTGGGTCAGATCAATGGTCCACTTAGCCCACTATCCCTTTGTCACGGAAGCCAATCCAAGCCACAAGTACCTAACAAAAATCCAAATAGTAGCAGCATTTCATGCCACCGATCCAGGGCAAGCAGTTTCTCCCATGTCTGTCTCAACAGCAGTTTATGGACTTTTCCTCCAAACATTTTTTAAAACCAGCCCTGATGCTACTTCTTAAACTCCCAGGAGATATTCAGTAGCACCCAGTGAGTTTTCAGTGGCACGAGAAAGAGGGAATCGGTTATCAATCTATTTTCTTGGCTCTTCTGAGTGATAATACACTTTCCGTACCAAAGCACTCTGACCTTAACTTCCTACTCTCTCCTGTCTCCTACTGACTCCTGTCTTCTACTGGGGGGGGGGGGGGGCGCTTAGTCATTCACCGCATCCTCCCAGTTTGGATGCTGAGTCACGAGACAATTGAAATTCTCCATTTTCAGTTGCCAACCAGCTACCGTCTTTAGTCGACAAATTTCTCCATCTTACTCCACTAAAGTCTTAGGAATACTCGCACGACCTCTCTCTCCATTTTTCTAAAGTTTGTTTTCTTTAAGCTCAACTTTACCCAACTCTTTTCTCTTCCATGGTCCATCTCTTTACATCATTTTGAATACTGAAATGGAAATGGTCTACCGTTTTTACTATGAGATCTACACACTACATCTTTAAGTTTGACCATTAAGGAAGCTGGCAGCATCAAGCCAAAAGTTGGCCAAAGAAAGAGCCGGTTTTAATACTGACCTCCCCTCTTCCTCCTTTCAGGAAGTGCAAAATATGAGCTGGGATTTGAACCTAGCTCTTCCATAAGCCCTAGAAAGAAAGATTTTCTGTTACTCCCATATCTACTCTTTACACTTGTATAATGAAAACAGTTGGTCCAGAGGTTGGCTACCAAAATAGTCAGTGGTCTTCACTCTTCATTATAAAGCATATGGGGGCAGACTTAAACATCTGAACATATACCCTTGAGGAAAGGAGAGTTTTGATATAGCTTTCAATCCATAACCCTATTCCTCTGCCCTCCAACCCAGTCTGCTGATTAACCGTTCTCCTTAACTGTATCCATGACATCCTGTTTGTCTGTCTTGGCTGTTTACATTGTAAGCTCTTTGGAGCAGGGACTGTTTTCTTCTTCTTTGTGACTCTGTACAGCATTGTGTACGTCTGGTAGCGCTATAGAAAAATTCATAGTAGTAGTGTGAAGCGTTTCAGTTTTTGGGAAGCAGAGCTGAGATTGTGATGTCATAAGGCCTCATTCTACCAATAAGAGCCAACCTCATCAGTGATGTCACAATGGGTTGATTGTCCTGGACTCCCCTCTGCCCTCCAACCCAGCCAGCTGATTAACCCTTCCCCTTAACTGTATCATAAGAACATAAGAATTGCCAACTCCGGATCAGACCTTCGGTCCATCAAGTCCGGCGATCCGCACACGCAGAGGCCCAGCCAGGTGTACACCTGGCGTAATTTTAGTCACCCATATCCCTCTATGCCTCTCGTAAGGAGATGCGCATCTAGTTTACCCTTAAATCCTAGAACAGTGGATTCCGCAATTACCTCCTCTGGGAGAGCATTCCAGGTGTCCACCACTCGCTGCGTGAAACAGAACTTCCTGATATTTGTCCTAGATTTGTCCCCCCTCAGCTTTAGTCCATGCCCTCTTGTCCGTGTCCATGACATTCTGTTTGTCTGTCTTGGCTGTTTAGATTGTAAGCTCTTTGGAGCAGGGACTGTTTTCTTCTTCTTTGTGACACTCTGTAGCGCTGCATGCATCTGGTAGCGCTATAGAAATAATTCATAGTAGTAGTGTGAAGCATTTCAGTCTTTGGGAAGCAGAGCTGAGATTGTGATGTCATAATGCCTCATTCCACCAATAAGAGCCAACCTCATCAGTGATGTCACAATGGCTTGATTGTCCTGTACTCCCCTCTGCCCTCCAACCCAGCCAGCAGATTAAGCCTTCCCCTTAACTGTATCCATGACATCCTGTTTGTCTGTCTTGGCTGTTTAGATTGTAAGCTCTTTGGAGCAGGGACTGTTTTCTTCTTCTTTGTGACTCTCTGTAGCGCTGCATGCATCTGGTAGCACTATAGAAATAATTCATAGTAGTAGTATTAGCCCTCACTCACGTTTCTGGAGCTTCTGCTCTGTTTGTGATCACTGTACTTGTAGGCTGGGATTTAGGGCCCACCAAGCCCAGTATCCTGAGTCCAGCAGTGGCCAATCCAGGTCACAAGTGGCTACCAAGATCTCCCAAAGTAGGAAGATTCCAATGCTATTTATCCCCGAGAATAAACAGGTTTGCCTTAATAACGGTTTATGGATGGCACCTCTAAGAATTTCTCCGACCCTATTTTCTTTAAACCCAGTAACGATGACTGCTTTTACCACATCTTCTGCCAATGACTTCCAGAGTTTAATTATGCATTCAATGAAAAAAATATTTTCTTTTCTTTTTTTTTTAATGAACTATGTGGAGGGACATAATCAAAATGTTTTCTGCAAGACGTCCACAAACATCTATCTTTTATTTTTGAAAATTAACTAGGTATAAGTTTTGGTCCTTAAGACATCTACCTTTTTTGCCCATTTTCCAAAAATAAAAACATCCACACGAAAAGCAAGTTTTGTAGGCCCACTCACCAGTAAACTTGTTTGATCGCGGCAGAAGGGATCCCCATCAGCTGAGCCGGTTTTGGGGATTCCTGGCGGCTCAGCTGATGGGGATTCCTCCTGCAATGACCAGCTAAGCCACGGAGCCCTACACCCCTCCCCCTGACATCCCTACATCCCCCAAACCTCCTCTGACATCCTGGCACCCCCCACATTCCTGCCCCCCCCGTACCTTCGGAAGAGCAAACGGCAGGAAGGAAGCTTACTGTGTGCTGCAAATAATGGGGTTTCCCCCTCCCAAAGCATCTTGGGATGCAGTGGGAGAGGCCAAACACCCTGATTGGCTCAAAATGGGCATCCTCCTCCCCCCCTTTTGCTCCTGGACACACAGCAGCTTAGAAGTGCTGCTGCACATCCAGAAATCTGGTTTCAGTGATCAGTACTTGGACGTCCAGGTCCTTTCTTAGGCTAGTTTTTGGACGTTTTAAAGTTTCGATTATGAGCCCCATAATATCTAGATCAGGGGTGTCCAACCTTTTGGCTTCACTGGGCCGCATTGGCCAAAGAAATGTTTCTGGGACCGCACAAAATGCTGCAGCAAGACACCAGAGGGAGACGGCAAGACGGTAAACACCCGGGGGCAACAGAGGAAAACACTGCATCACCCTCGACCGGAACCACACAAAATACTTCACGGGGCCACAGGTTGGACACCCCTGAATTCTAGATGGTGGATCCCCTAGTCAGTCCATCTTTTGACTCCTCCTGTGATTCTATAGACCTCTATTATATCTCCAATCTTGGGGGGAAAAAATCAAATTTAGACCACGATATTTGTATTAAATTTATTTATTCAGTTTTCAAGGGGAGCTCAGAATGGTTTACATGGATTTATTCAGGTACTCAAGCATTTTTCCCTGTCTCTCCTGGTGGCCTCACAATCTATCTAATGTACCTGAGTCAATGGGGGGATTAAGTGACTTGCCCAAGGTCACAAGGAGCAGTGTGGATTTGAACCCCCAACCTCAAGGTGCTGAGGCTGTAGCTATAACCCTTACACCACACTCCCAGACATAGCATGATAGAAGATAGCATGGCAAACATTGACAGGGATGGTAAAAGATAATATGACAAAGCATGGTTAACATACCCTGTTTCCCTGAAAATAAGACCTATCCTGAATATAAGCCCTAGTTAGATCGCCCCCGAAGCCCCTCCTTAATGTCCCCAACATTCCCCCAACTCCACCTCTGGATTCGCCGGCAGCAGCACTTCCCACCCCGCCCCCCAAACCCCACCCACCCTCCCGCCCATCCCCCTGCGCAGCATCTGTCCATCTCTCCCTCCCATCTGAACCCCGCCGACCCTCCCACCGTGAGACCAACATACCTCCCTCCAAACAGCAGCGTCGGCAGCACTTTAAACAGGCTGCTTCATGGTCTTCGCCCACCGGGTCCTACTCTCTGCTGCATTACTGATGATGTCATCAGCAACACAGCACAGGGAAAGCCCTGGTGGGAGAAGGCCATGAAGCAGCCTGTTTAGAGTGCTGGCTACACTGCTGTTTGGAGAGAGGTATGTCGGTCTCACGATGGGTGGGCGTGATTCTGCTGTGCAGGGGGACGGGAGGGAGGATAGAAAGAGGCTGCTCAAGGGTTCTGCTTCACAGGGGGTGATGGGATGGAGAGAGGGATAGAAAGATGCTGCAGAGGGAAGGCACAAGGGGATGGGCGAGAGGGGAGGAAAGATGCAGCACATTTGGGGGAGAGAAAGGAAAGAGGAAGAATTGGGGTGGAGGAGAGGAAGGGAGAGATGATCATTGTACATGAAAAAAATAAGACATCCCCCCCAAATAAGCCCTAGTGCGTTTTTTGGGCTCAAAATAATATTATTTTTGGAGAAACAGTATAGAGTGGACCAGGGCTGCCCAAATCAGGTCCTCGAGATCTACTGGCAGGTCAGGTTTTCAGGATATCTACAATGAATATGCATGAGAGAGATTTGCCTGCACTGCGTTCTTGGTATGGAAATCTCTCTCTCATGCATGTTCATTGTGGAGATCCTGAAAACCTGACCTGCCAGTAGATCTGGAGGACCGGACTTGGGCAGCCCTGGAGTAGACCAATCTCTTTGGCATGATCTTAGAACGGGTGTCATTTGTACAACTGAATAACTCTGTGGAGGAGCTGCCAGCTGGAAGCAAGTGTTGTTAGCGGTGCAAGAGGAGCTGTTGAAATGTCTGGAGAAAGGCCAGCAGACTATGTTCATTTGATTGGATTTGTCATCGGCCTTTGATTTAGTCGAGATACCTTATCTCAGCAAATTCAAGAAGTTGGTATTCCTTGCTTTGCGCTTCAGTAGTTAAGTTCTTTTGTTAACATAACATAAGAATCGCCCCTGTCGGGTCAGACCGGAGGTCCATCATACCCGGCAGTCCGCTCACGCGTCGGCCCCTCTGGTTCAAGACCTGATAGTGCTCATACCCTAAAACTGTCATACGCTTTTCGCTTATGACCTGTAGAGTAACCTTCTATCTATACCCTGTAATCCCCTTCGCTTCCAGGAAGTCATCCAGCCCCATTTTGAAACCCAGTATTGTACTCTGTCCTATTACCTCATTTGGAAGCGTGTTCCAGGTGTCCACCACCCTCTGAGTGAAGAAAAACTTCCTTGCATTCGTTTTTCTTCACTCAGAGGGTGATGTTCTAGGTCAAGGAACATCAGGTAGAGTTTCTTTCACTGCAGAGCTTCTCAAAGGTCTAGTTTGATGTCCACAAAAATAAACAGTAAGATTATTAAGCGCTCTAATTCGAGAAACAGATTGTTTTGATTTTAATATGTCGATGTTGCTCAGTTGATTTACTCTTTACAGGACAATCCTGAAGAAGCCTTGTGAAGATGAACGTGACCCTGCAGGAGACATTTGCTTGCTCTTACTATGCGAAAGACTGACCTTGTTCATGTGGGATTGCCGGATGTGACAGTCAAACCTTTACTTAACAGACAATGCGCTGGCGTTGTGGGGGGTTTGGGGGGTTGTAACCCCCCCCATTATACTTAAAACTGAACTTTTTCCCTAAAAAACAGGCAAAAAGTTCGGTTTCAAGTATAACGAGGGGGGGTTACAACCCCCAACAACGCCAGCGCGATGTCTGTTAAGTAAAACAGGGGGGTTCCCCACCAACACCCCCCGTCGGAACCCTTTAAAATAGTGCTTTTCTTCGGCGCGACGTCGACCTTGCGCTCAGTTGTCTCGCGCGATTTTGTCTATGAACCCATTTACTGGCAACTCATGAAGTTAGTATTCCTTGTTTAAAATCAGGAACAGTTATTTGGCTTTTCAGAAAAAGCTTACAAATGTCCTGTTCTCTGACATGACTGGAGTTTGGGTGGATACTGGTGATAGGGTGGAATACTTATACATTTTATTTGTTTTTTTAGCTCAGAACAGGTTATAAATCAGGTACGCAAGCATTTTCCCTCTCTGTCCTGGTGGGCTCACAATCTATTTAATGTAGCTGGGGCAGTGGAGGATTAAGTTTCAAGTTTCAAGTTTATTAGGTGACTTGATCAATCGCTTAATCAAATATTCTAAGCGATGTACACTTTAAATTTAACAATTATTAAATATAAAAAATAAAACAAACAATACAGTACATACAATTATTTAAATAATGGGTAAGAACTCGTGATTATTAACATTGATAAACATGGGAGAGGAGGGATGAACTACAATTCGTAAAGTAAAGAAGAAACATTGAGGGGAAACACAAAAGGAAATAATTAACACAGGTATCATATAGGAAAACATGATACTAAAACTAAAATTATGTTATAAAAGCATCTTTAAAAAGGAAGGTTTTAAGTTCAGTTTTAAATTTTCCAAGTTCTTTTTCCTCTCGTAACTCCCTCTGTGACTTGCCCAGGGGTCATAGGGAGCAGTGTGGGGTTTGAACCCGCAACCTCAAGGGTACTGAGGCTGTAGCTCTAACCACTACACTATGTTCTCCTCCAATAGAATATCAGAAGTGAGCCAAGTATAGAACAATGGAGCCATAGTGACATCACTGATGAGGTTGGCTCGTATTGGTGGAATGAGGCATTATGACATCAGGGAAAGGGATTGGTTCTTGCAGTTTTACAACCACACTCAAAGCGATTTACATACAGGTACTTCAAGCATTTTCCCTCTCACAATCTATCTAATGTACCTGTATAAACAAAGAAATCAGTATTTGTCCAGATTTGGGCTCATTTCATCATATTCCGACAGTAAAACAGCTGCGCCTGGCTGTGTCTAGAGCTACGCATTTCCGTGTGCGTGTCCTCGGGAGTGGAATAAGCTTCCGGGATAATTACGACAGCAAACAGGTTTGAGTAGTTTTAAGAAAATGTTGAAGAAACACCTCTTGTGTAAGATGAAACGTGGGACTCGACTGATACTTTTTTGGTGCGAGGCGCTGGTAGCCTCTTTGTAATTTTAGGAGGTTTTAGATTATTATTATCATGTTAGATTGATGTTCGATTTGTCGTACTGTATGTGATTCTGTTTGTGCTTTTGCTCTATTGTGACCCGCCTTGGGAAAAGAGAGGTATAAATGCAGAAATCCAATTACAAATGGTCTTTTCTGTTACTGAACAGGTTAGAGCACCGGACCCCAGTCTGAAAACCAGTTTTACTTTTCCTAACAAAAAAATAACTGTAATTCCTATACTAGGGATTCTGTATCTTGCTACAGTCTGACCAGAAGGATTGCAGCCTTTTTGAACTGGAGCACACCATCAGCAAGGGCTGATTAACCTGGGTCTCGCAGCTGAAATCTGCCGAGACATCTGACAAATTGGAGTGATTTGTGCCTTGGTTGCCAGATAAATTTCCCTTCCCTCCAAGGATAAAAATTTTAGCCTTGGAATCACAGCCCTTCTGTCGGGAATGAATCTTTTCCTACAAAGAAAACTGTATTGGGTAAGACGGTGGCATTCAGATTGTCAGGGCACCCACGTGCCTTCTGCTTCCCTGCCTATGCCCAAGTGCCTTAACGCTAGACTCACTCCAACAGTAAATGGTGATTTCTTCCTAGGAACAGTGCCACCTTCATGGGTTGAGATGTAATGTAATGTAATGTAATTTATTTCTTATATACCGCTACATCCGTTAGGTTCTAAGCGGTTTGAAGAAAATATACATTAAGATTATAAATGAGAAGTAAGAAGGTACTTAAAAAATTCTCTGCTTTATAGATTGGGGACTTAGAGATTTATGCAAGATAATGTTTACGTACAATTTATACACATAAGGGTTGTTATACTGGGACCAACTGGAGGTCCATCGAGCCCTGTATCCTGTTTCCAACAGAGGCCAACCCAGGTCCCAATTACCTGGCAGAAACCCAAAGAGTAGAACATTCCAGAGCTGAGATACTGATGTCATAATGCCTCTTTCCACCAATGCCTAAGAGCCAACCTCAGCAGTGATGTCACAATGGTTTACTTGACTCATGTAAGAATAAGAACATAAGCAATGCCACTGTTGGGTCAGACCAGTGGTCCATCCTGCCCAGCAGTCCACTCTCGCGGCGGCCCTCTGGTCAAAGACCAGTGCCCTAACTGACACTAGCCCTACCAGCGTACGTCCTTGTTCAGCAGGAACTTGTCTAACTTTGTCTTGAATCCCTGGAGGGTGTTTTCCCCTATAACAGCCTCCGGAAGAGCGTTTCAGTTTTCTACCACTCTCTGGGTGAAGAAGAACTTCCTTACGTTTGTACGGAATCTATCCCCTTTCAACTTTAGAGAGTGCCCTCTCGTTCTCTCTACCTTGGAGAGGGTGAACAACCTGTCCTTATCTACTAAGTCTATTCCCTTCATTATCCTGAATGTTTCGATCATGTTCCCTCTCAATCTCCTCTGATCGAGGGAGAAGAGGCCCATTTTCTCTAATCTTTCGCTGTACGGCAACTCCTCCAGCCCCTTAACCATCTTAGTCGCTCTTCTCTGGACTCTTTTGAGTGGTACCGTGTCCTTCTTCATGTACGGTGACCAGTGCTGGACGCAGTACTCCAGGTGAGGGCGCACCATGGCCCGGTACAGCGGCATGATAACCTTCTCCGATCTATTTCTGATCCACTTCTTTATCATTCCCAGCATTCTATTCGCCCTTGTCGCCGCCACCGCACATTGTGCGGACGGCTTCATCGACTTGTCAATCAGAACTCCCAAGTCCCTTTCCTGGGAGGTCTCTCCAAGTACCGCCCCGGACATCCTGTATTTGTGCATGGGATTTTTGTTACTAACATGAATCACTTTACACTTGTCCACGTTAAACCTCACCTGCCATGTCGCAGCCCATTCCTTGAGCCTGATTATGTCATGTTGTAGATCTTCGCAATCCCCCTGCGTCTTCACTACTCTGAATAACTTTGATTCATCTGCAAATTTTATCACCGTAGTGGGACAGACCAAAGGTCCATCAAGCCCATATCCTGTTTACAACAGTGGCCAATCCAGGTCAAAGTACTTGGCAAGATCCCAAAGAGTAAAACAGATTTTATGCTACTTATTCTAGAAATAAGTAGTGGATTTCCCCAAGCCATCTCAATAATGGCCTATGGATCTCTCTTTTAGGAAAGTATCCAAATGTTTTTTAAACCCTGCTAAGTTAACTGATTTCACCATATTCTCTGGCAACGAATTTCAGAGTATAATTACACGCTGTGTGAAGAAATATTTTCTCTGGTTTGTTTTAAATCTACTACTTAGTAGCTTCATCGCATGCCCTCTCTTTGGGGCAAGCGGTGTTTCCAGCCAATCCCGCAGGCCATGATGAGAGGACATCACAGATCTGCCTGATGGAGAATGCAGAGGTACATGTGGAAGGCAGCATATAAGATACCAGACCTGAGCAGTGGGAGGGGGAGAGGGAAAGGGGGCTGCTTTAGGTGGAGGGGTGTGCTGGGGGGCAGGCAGCAATCTTGGTTTGCTCAAGGGGGAGGAGACAGAAGGGGGCCACAGAGAGACAGGCAGGCATGGTGCAACAGAGAGAGATAGGCAGGCAGGCAGGGGACCAGGGAGAAAGACAGAGAGACAGACATAAAGAAAGACAGGCAGACAAGGGGCCAGGGAGAGACACAGACAGAAAGAATGACAAACAAACAGGGGGCCAGTGAGACAGACAGACAGCGGCCAAAGAGAGAAAGACAAAGAAAAAAAGACAGACAGACAGCGGCCAAGCAGAAAGAAAGAAAGACAGACAGCGGCCAAAGAGAGAGAGAGAGAGACAAAGAAAGACAGACAGACAGAAAGCAGCCAAGCAGAGAGAGAGAAAGAAAGAAAGACAGACAGAAAGCGGCCAAGGAGAGAGAAAGAAAGACAGACAGCGGCCAAGGAGAGAGAGAGAGACAAAGAAAAACAGACAGACAGCGGCCAAAGAAAGAGACAGACAGACAGAAAGCAGCCAAGCAGAGAGAGAGAGAAAGAAAGAAAGACAGACAGAAAGCGGCCAAGGAGAGAGAAAGAAAGACAGACAGACAGCGGCCTAGGAGAGAAAGAGAGACAAAGAAAGACAGACAGACAGACAGAAAGCGGCCAAGGAGAGAGAAAGAAAGAAAGAAAGACAGACAGACAGCGACCAAAGAGAGAGAGAGACAAAGAAAGACTGACAGACAGCGGCCAAGGAGAGAGAGAGACAGAAAGAAAGACAGACAGAAAGCGGCCAAGGAGAGAGAGAGAAAAAAAGAAAGACAGATAGACAGCGGCCTAGGAGAGAAAGAGAGACAAAGAAAGACAGACAGAAAGTGGCCAAGGACAGAGAGAGAGAGAGAGAGAGAGACAGAAAGAAAGACAGACAGACAGCGGCCAAAGAGAGAGAGAGACAAAGAAAGACTGACAGACAGACAGCGGACAAGGAAAGAGAGAGAAAGAAAGAAAGACAGACACAGCTATTCTAGCCTGTTAATGTAATGGGCTTAAAGACTAGTTCTAAACATAATAGCACCCACTGTGAAGAGCTGCCCTTTAAATGCTTCACCACATCTTCACGGAGTAAAAACATACTTTCTCCTACTTGTTTTAAATGAACCACGATGTAACTTTCTGGAATGTCCCCTAGTCTTTGCACTTTATGAAAGACTAAACATTCATTCCCGTTTGCCTGTTCTACGCCATTCACGATTTTGCAGACCTCTGTTATATCCCACCTAAGGGCTCCTTTTACTAAGCTGCGATAGCGTTTTTTGCATGCGCAGAATTTTATCACACACTAAACCCACGCTACAAGGCTAGAACTAATGCCAGCTCAATGCTGGCGTTAGCGTCTAATGCGCGTGGCAATTCTGCGCACACTAAAACCGCTATTGCAGCTTAGTAAAAGGAGCCCAAAGTCATCTCATCTCCAAGCTTTAGAGCCCTAACCACCAGTGGTATAGTAAGAGGGAGCGGGGGGTGGACTGCCCCGGGCACCGGCATCTCTCCTACCCCCCAATGCCACGCTTGCGCCCTCCTTTTCCTGCCCCCTGTACCTCTTTAAAATCTTCACCGACGCAAGCAACTACTTTAGCCTGCTGTTCGCACAGGCCTGACTCTCTCTGAAATCACTTCTAGGTTGCGGGGCCAGGAAGTGACGTCAGAGGGAACGCCGACATGAGCAAGCGTGCCAGAGAAGCTGCTCGCGCTGGCAAAGATTTAAAGAAGCATGAGGGTGGGAAGGGAGGGCGCAAGTGTGGTGTGGGAGTGCGGAAGGAGCAGGAGGGGATGGAGAAGAAGGTGGGGGGGTTGGTGCAGAAGAAGTGGGAGGACGGAGAGGAAGGCATGGGGGGGGTTAGTGCAGAAGGAGCAGGGGGACAGAGAGGAAGGCGTGGGGGGGAGTTGGTGCAGAAGGAGTGGGGGGATAGAGAGGAGGGCATGGGGGACTTGGTGCAGGAGTGGGGGGTTGGTGCAGAAGGAGCAGGGGAATGGAGAGGAAGGCATGGGGGAGTTGGTGCAGAAGGAGTGGGGGGATAGAGAGGAGGGCATGGGGGAGTTGGTGCAGGAGTGGGGGGTTGGTGCAGAAGGAGCAGGGGGATGGAGAGGAAGGCATGGGGGAGTTGGTGCAGAAGGAGCAGGGGGCAGAGAGGAAGGCGTGGGGTGGTTGGTTCAGAAGGAGCAGGGGGATGGAGAGGAAGGCATGGGGGAGTTGGTGCAGGAGTGGGGGGTTGGTGCAGAAGGAGCAGGGGGACGGAGAGGAAGGCATGGAGGGGTTGGTTCAGAAGGAGCAGGGGGATAGAGAGGAGGGCATGGGGGAGTTGGTGCAGAAGGAGTGGGGGGAGAGAGAAGAGGGTATGGGGGGTTGGTGCAGAAGAAGTGGGGGGACGGAGAGGAAGGCATGGGGGGTTAGTGCAGAAGGAGCAGGGGGACAGAGAGGAAGGCGTGGGGGGGAGTTGGTGCAGAAGGAGTGGGGGGATAGAGAGGAGGGCATGGGGGACTTGGTGCAGGAGTGGGGGTTGGTGCAGAAGGAGCAGAGGGACGGAGAGGAAGGCATGGGGGTTGGTTCAGAAGGAGCAGGGGGATGGAGAGGAGGGCATGGGGGAGTTGGTGCAGAAGGAGTAGGGGGAGAGAGAAGAGGGTATGGGGGGGTTGGTGCAGGAGGAGTGGGAGGATAGAGAGGAAGGCATGGGGGAATTGGTGCAGAAGGAGTGGGGGGATATAGAGGAGGGCAATGGGGGGGTTGGTGCAAAAGGAGTGGGGGGGGAATAGAGAGGAGGGCATGGAGGCATCCCCCTCCGGGTGCTTCTTACCCTCGTTACGCCGCTGCTGACCACTTAAGCCTTTCGTCATATGCGATTTGCTCCACCCCTCTGAATCATTTTGGCCACCTTTCTCTGTACGTTTTTCAAATTCTTATATATGATTTTTTTTGAGATGCAGCAACCAGAAATGTACACAAAGCATATGGTGAGGTCTCACGATGAAGTAATACCTGGGCATTATTCTCTATTCCTTTCCTAATAATTCCTAACATTCTGTTTGCTTTTTTTGGCCAGTACAGTACACATCTTTTTTTTGGGGGGTGGCGACTCCTAATATGGAAACTGACATCATATAGCTATAATGTAGGTTATTATTCCTAATGCGTATCACTGCACGCTTGATTACATTAAATTTCGTCTGCTAGTACCTTTCTCCACTGAAACAATTGTCCATTTAATTCTACTCTCCGTTTTCTACCTTTTAGCCTCAGACCACAGCAGGGCATTGCTTCCTATCCCATGGCTTTTTAATTTTCTTGGGATGCTGTCAAAAAGCCTTCTGCAAATCTAGATACACTACATCAATTGTCTCCCCTTTATCCACATGTTTATCCACACCTTCAAAAAAATGTAGCAGATTGGTGAGGTAAGACTTCCTTTGGCTAAATCCATGTTGACTCTTCCCATTAAACAATGTTTGTCTTTATGTTCAGTAATTTTGTTCTTTATAACAGTCCCTACCATTTTCTCCAACACTGATGTCAGGCTCAGTAGTCTGTGATTTCCTGGACCACCCCCAGAACCTTTTTAAAAAAAGTGGTGTTAGACTGGTACTTTCCAATCTTCAGATGTGTGAAGAATTTTAATGATAAGTTACAGACAGTGCATCTGCCATTTCATTTTTGAGTTCTTTCAGTACTCTGAAATTTATGCCATCTGGTCCAGGTGATTTTTTTTTGCTCTTTAGCTTGTCAATTTGGCCTAACACATCTTCTAGGTTCATTGAAATTTTTTTCATTTCCTCCATATTGTCACTTTTAAATACCATTTCTGGCATGGTTAGCTTCCTCACATCCTCCTTAGTAAAGACTGAAGCAAAGAATTTATGTAGTGTTTTCACTATGGCCTTGTCCTCCCTGAGTGACTTCTACTCCAACTGATTCTCATACGGGTTTCTGCTTCTAATGTACCTGAAAAAGATTTTACTGTACTATGAGCTTTTGCCTCTATAGCAAGAAACATCTTTTCAAATTCTCTTTCACTCTTCCTTATCAAACGCTTTGCATCTAATTTTCCAGTCCTTATCTTGCTTCCTAATTTTTTTTAAATTTAGATCCTTTTTTAAAAAAAATTTTATTTCAGAAACTTCACACAAGTTACACCCTTGAACAAGTAACACAGAATTAATATCATTTGTGAGAAATATATCTCAGAAATCTAATACCTTCTTAGACCTCAAAATTTTTAGAGGGGAAGGAGAACCTAAGACAAGAAGGTCCTTCTGTGAAACATCTAAAAGGTAAAAGCTATATCATGAGATTTGCACAACCTTTTAAATACATTAATCAACGAAAAGTAGCTGAACATCCTAGTCAAAAAAGGCTGGAAAAAACATATATTTTATGCCTAGATAAGAACATAAGAATTGCTGCTGCTGGGTCAAACCAGTGGTCCATCGTGTCTAGCAGTCAGCTCCCATGGCGGCCCTTTGGTCAAAGACCAGTGCCCTAACTGAGACCAGCCCTACCTGCGTACGTTCCAGTTCAGCAGGAACTTGTCTAACTTTGTCTTGAATCCCTGGAGGGTGTTTTCCCCTATGACAGACTCCGGAAGAGCGTTCCAGTTTCCTACCACCCTCTGGGTGAAGAAGAACTTCCTTACGTTTGTACGGAATCTGTCCCCTTTTAACTTTAGGGAGTGCCCTCTCATTCTCTCTACCTTGGAGAGGGTGAACAACCTGTCTTTATCTACTAAGTCTATTCCCTTCAGTATCTTGAATGTCTTATCAGGTATTTACAGGGATAGACTAAGAGGAATATTGTCCCCCAAAGTTAGTACTTCCTAAGCTCCTAAGTTTGCCTAGATATATCAGGATAAATCCATATCTCCTTCCACAGAATAACACCTGAGAGTTCCAAAAATACAACTTCACCACTACGTTTAAGTCCTGAAGAAAAACGATACCAACAAAGTCGCTCTTTCAGTATTCATATTTGCAGATGTTTCCAATATTGCCAAGAGGTTAAATTTCTCTATTCTATTTTCTTGTATTTCTCCTTGCTCCTTATTTTCCATCTGAACCCCTGGTAATATTTTAAAAAGTATACAGTAAATCTGATTTAAAAGAGGAATAGCTTCCGAAGGAAATGTCAATATCTCAAGCAAATGATCTTTTAAAGAGATCAAGAGGAGATATCCCAGGAGATTTTGGAAAGTTCAGGAGATGGAGATTTAATCTTTTATTCAAGTTTTCAATAGACTCTATCTTTCTATGAATAATCAATTTATCTTTGATGATAGCTGTACAAGTGTCTTGCAAGGATTTTATTTCCTCCTTTAAAGAAGATATTTGAACAGCAAACTCAGTCTTAGTCCCCTTCCAAATTTTTTGTCAAGCCATCACATTTACTCACTAATATGGAGATTTCTTGAAAAGAATTTGAGACGTTGGAATCCAGCCTCTGAAGAACCTCCCAAATGTTCTCCAGGGACACTGCCGGGGAAAATTTACTACTGGCTTCCATCGCCATCTGCTCTCTACTGTCATTTCCTTCTCCAGTGACCGGTGTGACTGTCTCACCCCTGAGTGAGGTCTGCTGCCACGGAGGTCAGCTGGCATGGCGGAATGCTGCTATTCTCCGAAACCGAAAGTGCTCGTCCACTACGGTTCAACGCCGGAGAATCTCCCTCTCCAATTAAGTTTGGGGTTCTTGCTGCAAAACGTTCAGTCATTGGCTGAATCGTTGGAAGAGTCCTGGCTGTCGGGGGAACCATCCTGACATAGGAACATAGTAGATGATGGCAGATAAAGACCCGAATGGTCCATCCAGTCTGCCCAACCAAAAAATCTCTTTTTTCTTACCATTCCCTTTCTCTTGGTATTAGGCACAATGATTGAGGCAAAACGAATAAAGCCACAAAGTAACGTCTTCTTCCAGCCTGCTTCACGGCGTCATCTTAACTCCAAAATTTCTATTTTTTTTCAAAGATGTTCTTTTGCCTCCAAAAGCTTTTTTTTTACTTCACCCTTTAACTATGCTATTTTTAAAAATTTTAATTGAAATTTCTCAAAATGCATCTCAAAGTAAAAGAGAAATCAGTAAAGTAATATTTATACAAAGGATAATAGAAGCGCAATATTTAAATTATAGTTCCTGTCAAGAGGAAACTAAGGTCTCCTTTTACGAAGCCGTTATGTGTGCTAATTTGCTGGCCATGCTAGCCGCGGCCGCCTCCTCTTGAGCAGGCGGTAGTTTTTCAGCTAGCGCGGGGGTTAGCTTGCGCTAAAAAGTTACGTACGATAAAGCCGCTAATGTGTCTTCGTAAAAGGAGCCCTAAGGGTCCTTTTTATAAAGCCGGGGTAGCGATGCTGCCGACTTAACAATGACATCTATCTGCAAATCATGGGCACCACAATAGACCAACCTCTTCAGGGCAGAACTAGAGGAGACATTTCTAAATACATATCAGACAAAACCCCTGAAATACTACCGGGATATTGATGATATTTTTAGGATTTGCACTGAGGGAGAAGAGACTTTCAAACAATTTTACAACTCTTTCAATACAATCAAATTCAAAACCAACTATTCCCCAGAAAAAGTCAATTCTCTAGACATCGCAGTCTCTATCACGAATGGTCACATCCAAATATCTATATACAAGAAACCGACAGACAGATGCAGGTTCCTCCACAACTCCAGCTTCCACCCTTCACGTATAAAAAGATCCATTATACACAGCCATGCCACAAGGCACCACCGAATCTGCTCTGACCCAAGAGGCAGAATAAACGAAGCTAAAACTTAAATTTATAGACCGTGTCATCTCTATACGGATAGAGCTCGACTCGGTTTACAGTAAGATTAATAAAGAAAAGAGAGGAAGGAAGGGTTTTACAATTTTGAGAATAACCAAGCTTTCAGATGTTTGCGAAATATTTGACGAGAGCCCAGATCTCGCAACTGTAAAGGAATATTGTTCCATAGATCGGTTATTTTGAAAAATAGAGATTCCCCCAGTTTGTCAGTAAAGGTGATGCCTTTCAATGAAGAGAAGGAAAGTTTAAGTTTTTGCATGGTTTTTGGTTATACCACGTCTTTTTGAATTCCAAGACAAAGGGATTAGTAAAGGACAGATGCCAAACAGGATCTTAAATGTTATACAGGCGCATTTAAAGTAAGTCCTAGAGATTATTGGAAGCCAATGAAGTTTAGTCAAGAGTGGAGATATGTGCTCGAATTTGCTTTTACCGAAGATCAACCATCAAGAAACCCTGACCGAATCTTTCAAAGGAAAAGGATAGAACCCTAAAATAATCTCCAAGAATGTCACCTCATCCCTTAAAACACCCAGAGGAAACCTATTACACTACAAGGAAAAACTAAGAAAAATTATAGGAGATCTACAACTACTACTCCAAGAAGATGAATTACCAAAATAAATATTCCCAGCTCAACCTGTGCTGGTCTTCTGTCAGCCACCTAATCTGAAATAGAAACTGGTAAAAAGCAAATTCCCAACATAAGCCCACGAGGTCATGCCAAGGGATAGAGTCACTAGGACTTGAATGAGTGGGTCAGTAGAGTGACAGTATAATTACAATTATACTTTAGGGGGTCAGTAGGCTAAAGAGGGTGGGTAAATAGTGTGGGCAGACTTGATGGGCTATAGCCCTTATCTGCCGTCATCTTTCTATGTTTCTAAAGAAGAGAACAGCATACACAAGCTGCACAACTCAAAGGATCCCAAGGTCACTCAACATAATGGGATCCTTCACATCATCATCTTCCAATGTGGTATCTATCATTCAATGCAAAAAAGGATGCTTCATTGGTGACACAGGCCAGATGCTACAGACTAGGATCAAGTTACACAGATATATTACAAATTATAATGCCAACGAGAATGTCACCTCTGCCCCAATGATTTTATAGTGAGAATACTTAAAAGAACTTTTAAAATAATCCAAGAAAGACTTTTGAAATGAAAATGATAAAATATTTTGATACCCATCAGACAGGACTCAACAAAGACCTTGGCTTTCTTTACCACTACATAGAAACAAACTGCTTTGTCACCTCTTTGGGTGCCTTTTACTAAGCTGCGTTAGCGTTTTTAGCGCACGCATTTTAGCACATGCTAAACCTGCGCTACGTGCCAGGTCAATGCTGGCGTTAAGGTCTAACGCGGGCGGCAATTTAGCGTGCGCTATTCCGCCCGTTAAAGCCCTATCACGGCTTAGTAAAAGGAGCCCTTTGTCTCTAACTACCACTGAAATGCATTCATGTTTCCTTTATATATTCAGATTTTGCCATCATTTGCTTATTTCTGATCTGAGGAAGAAGAGGTTACCTTTAAAAGCTAATGAAAAACTACAGTAAGTTAGTCCAATACAAAAAAGATATTTTTTTCCTTCATGTTTTGGTTTTATTTTTTCATATTACCAGCAAAGTAATCATAAAGACTCTTACTTAAGTTACTTGGTTATTTTACCAAGTGCCTATAAACCAAACACCAAATCAACCTTACACATTTTTTTTATACATGGAATACATTTGATCTGGGCTTTTAAACAACGTCCACAACTGATTTAAACCCTCTTTTATGAAGCCGCATTAGCATTTTTTATCGCTGGCCATGACGGTAAAAGCTCCGACACTCTTAGAATTCCTACGAGCATCAGAACTTTTACCGCCACGGCCAAAACACTAATGCGGCTTCATAAAACCTTTTCAGCTGCTCCTTTTAATTTGTTTGTTTTTTAACCATATTTCTCATTTTATTAAAGTTACCCTTTTGAAAGTTGAATGCGGTCGTTAGGAGTGGGATCTCTAGGAAAGCAAACCTAGGGGGTGGGTCAGTTGGGTGGGCAGACTTGATGGGCTATGGCCCTTTTCCGCCATCATTTTCTATGTTTCTATGTTATGGTCACTATTGCCACGCATATTCCCTAGATCAAAAATAGCTCCCCCACTCTATCCTTTAAGGATGGCCCTGCATGGGTGTGCAGACACCTTTCTTGTCTAGAAAAAAAACAATGGTCACCTCCATAATATGGCATGTGGCTTCCTCGACTCTGAAGACGTGAAATCATTTGCATACATCCAGTATTATTAGGGGGTGATCTTTGAGATTTTTCAACAGGTTGGGTCCCTAAAGCAAGTCAAAGAAACAAATTAACAGAGTTCCTAGACCTCATATAAGCAAATACCTTGATGAATTTTTGAAAAAGAGGCCTGCGGTTGACTTTTAGGGATAGATACCGCCTAATCCTGCTCTATTGGAGCTGATCTGAAAGTTTCTGGAAACTAGGGTCATTACGGAGCAGAATAAAATGATGTATTCCCTTTCTGATGTGTATATGTTGTTCTGGAGATGCCAGTCAGTGAGGACACCTTCAGCACCAAGAAAGTGGATGCAGAAATCTTTCCGATGTCTAGTGTACCAAACACATCTAAAACCAAGGCTTGGTTTCATTTTGCTCTTTCACTTAGATGAAGGAACAACATGCAGACTATGTATCCTGAGAGAGCGAGAAAGAAAGAAAGAGAGAGAGAGAGAGAGAGAGAGAAAGAAAGAAAGAAATAAAGAGAGAGAGAGAGAGAAAGAAAGAGAGAGAGAGAAAGAAAGAGAAAGAAAGAAAGAAAGAAAGAAAGAAAGAAAGAAAGAAAGAAAGAAAGAAAGAAAGAGAAAGAGAGAAAGAAACAGAGAGAGAAAGAGAGAGAAAGAAAGAGAGAGAGAGAAAGAGAGAGAGAAAGAAAGAGAGAGAGAGAAAGAAAGAGAGAGAGAGAAAGAAAGAGAAAGAGAGAGAGAAAGAGAGAGAAAGAAAGAGAAAGAGAGAGAGAAAGAAACAGAGAAAGAGAGAGAGAGAAAGAAAGAGAAAGAGAGAGAGAAAGAAACAGAGAGAAAGAAAGAAAGAGAGAGAAAGAGAGAGAGAAAGAAAGAAACAGAGAGAGAAAGAAAGAAACAGAGAGAGAAAGAAAGAAAGAGAGAGAGAAAGAAAGAAAGAGAGAAAGAAAGAGAGAGAGAGAAAGAGAGAGAATAAAAGAAAGTAAGAGAGAGAGAGAGAAAGAGAGATAAATAATAATAATTTTTATTTTTCTATACCGCCTAACCAGCAGTTCATAGTGGTTTACACAATAGGTACTCAGCATACAATATAATAATAACATCTATATAATAAAATTCTATGTAACTAATATAAGCATTATAACTAATAAATAAGAAAAACACAATATAACTACAATAAGTATAGGTAGAAAGATTAAAAGTACATTATAACCACATGATAATATGAAAATCAATAATGTATATTATATTGTTTAAATAAATGGGTTTTAAGATCTTTTCAAAATTGATAGTAAGTAAGAAATGGAGAAACAAGAAGATTTAGACATGAATTCATGAATCCTGCTTGGAATTCTAAGGTCCTATCCAAACATTTTTTTGTAACGACATGCATTTGATGAAGGAAAGAGAGAGAGAGAGAGAGAGAAAAAAGTGAGAGAGTGGCTGACATTAACTACAGATTTCTCATGAAAGAATAAGCAGATAAAAATCCAAATAACCCTCAGGGGACACAGGAAAACAACAGCTATAACAGCAAAATATGTTGTATCCTGTGACCAGGTCAGAAAAGTAATCAGGAGAGCACATCACCAGAAATGTTCAACCGTTAATCACTCCTTGCCAGCAACTCACCAGCCCCTCTGGTCTATTCTGTGCAGAATCCTAAGAGGCCTCGTTCTTTGCAGTTTCCCTCAATTTTAATTGCTCCGGCTTTCTTACTGCCCCCTATAGGCGGCCACCTGGTTTAGTTCTTCCAATTGTTTCCTGCTAACTGTAAACTTCTGATTTCTTCTTTGTCTGAATATCCTGTTAGTCTTTCTCAAACAGATTATACACTTCAAACTGAACGAGGGCTAGATGCACTAAAGTCAGCGACGATCGCATTTGCCAACCCGATGCACAAAATGGCTCACCGCGTGTTTTCCCCCTCAATCGCCCATTTTCCAATCTGGCCATGCAAATTAGCTATTTAATATTAAAAAGCCATGCAAACTAGCCAAGCGATGTATTAACATTGCTTGACGATGCACAAAAAAGTGATGGGATTTTGTGAATCCGTCTTACCAATAGTTCAGCCCTTTTTTTTTTTTTTTTTAATGGATACAGATGCTGTTGTCTCATTAAAAAAGAAAAAAGCCCCCCCTCTGCCCTCCCCGATGTCCCCCTGATGAACAGCACCAGGGACCGAACTCCCCCTGCACCAGCGAAAATCGGCCCATGCTAACCTCTCCCCGCCAAATGAGAAAAAATTGGCAGGAGGGATGTCTACTCCCTCCTACTAACGGAGACCACCCCCTCTCCCTCCCCAAAAGGCAGGAGGAATGCCCATTCTCTCCTGCCACTGGATGCTCTCCCACCCTCATCCCCTCCCGTACCTTTGTCAGAAGTTAGGACCAATACAATCCAGTAACTATCTTTGTTATTGTCCTTGGAACTTAGCAATTCTGTCCACTGATCCCCTTAGAAGTGATCTTAAAACTGTTCATGCACGTGAAAAACAGATGGATGCATCTTGCTCTGTGAACTCTGCTGAATTTTCAAAGTGAAAATATGTGTATTCTTTTTGCTTTCCAAATTATTCTGTGAAAAAAAATACCTACTAACGTTAAAATATGGTATATCCTAGACCAGTGTTCTTCAACCACCGATCCATGGACCAGTGCCAGACCACAGAAATTTCCTGCCGGTCCACAGAGCCAGCATGTGCATCAGGCCCAAAACAGTGTTCTTCAACCGCCGGTCCACGCAATCGATGTGACGTTATCTTCGAGCCAGCTCCCTCTTCCTAACTGATTCAGTGCACAAAGCCACGGGCAGTGGCTCCTACGAGCATCCTGCGCCTGAACTGGAAGCCTTCTCTCTGACGTTGCAACGTCAGAGGGAAGGCTTCCAGATGAGGCAAGGGACGTGCAAGGTGCAATTAGTACTATTATGGGGCCGGGGTCTGGGGTGGACATTGGGTAGAGATGGGCTGGGTCTGGCCCACGACTTAGCCCAGTGTTCTTCAACTGCCGGTCCACGAACTGATGCCGATCCACAAAATAATTTTTTATTTCTGCTGGTCCATAGGTGTAAAAAGGTTGAAAAACACTGTCGTAGACCATTCATAAGCACATGTGAAATTGTAAATCTTTCCCTAAACCTTCCCCTGGAAGGCTTCTTCAAAGTGAGGGGAAACGTGCACTCTCTTCCCATGGATAAGGCTTCTAAAATTGCTTTCCCTGTGAATTACCTTAGGTATGTGTACAAACTGCCATACTAATAGCATTTCTGAGATTTTGGGTAGGCTTTTCTTAAAGTGCCGTTAGGTGCAGGAGCCTAGATAAGCCAGTCGAAGAAGATGAGATGAAAGGGGCAAGGTTAACCAAATTTTGGGTGACTACATCTGAGATACTTTTAGTTCTAATCCAGGGAAGATCCCCCTCAGTGTTTGGGGTGAGGGAAGACGCACCTTTTTCTCCTGTTTGTCTTTTGAGCAAGGGCAGTCTCTTCCATATTAATGTGCAGTGCTGTGTGACTCTGAACCACAAATATCAAATTCAGGAGGGTTTCTCATCTTGGACTCCTGCTTCGTGGCCATTGTAGCACTGATACAGCCATCCAGCTACTGCATTGATTCTTGGTAACCAGAGCATCACCAGTGCGTTCACTGGAGATGAAGAGGAGCAGTAAAAATTCAACTTGAAGGGACTATGAAAAGCCCCAAAACATCTACAAGGATAAAGAAACCACGAGGTCCATGAATTTGATAAGCCATCTTTCTTGATAAAGTAACTCACTGGGTAAGTATGGGTTATACATGTGTCAGGCTAATCTAAAGAGAAGGGGAGGAAGAGCAGCATTTGACAGAAGAAGTTAGCTTAGCGGGGTTTTAAAAACATTTGGATAATGTCCTAAAAGAGAAGTCCATTGGCTATTATTGAGAACACCATAAAATTGTTTTTCTCCTTAGGGTCTTGCCATGTACAATGGAACCTTGGTTTACGAGCATAATTCGTTCCAGAAGCATGCTCGTAAACCAAAATACTCGTATATCAAAGCGAGTTTCCCCATAGGAAATAATGGAAACTCGCTTGATATGTTCCTCCACCCTCCCAGGCCAGCGGTGCTGCTCCCCCTCCACTCGCAAAGGCCCCCCCTCACATGAACCAGCACCCCCCACCCGAACAACTTGAAACTTACCCCCCCCCCCCCCGTCTGGCACCGGCACGCAGCCCACAGGACGTGTCGGTGCCGTTTGAAGAACTTCCTGTCTCTGTCGGGCCTTGAGCATGCATCTGCGCATGCTCAAGGCCTTCTAATTCTCCCTCTCATTGAGATTCTCGGAGATCTCCGAGAATCTTGGCCTTTGCGAGCGGGGGGTGGGGGGAGCGATGCCGGTTCTTGGGGGGAGTGCTCGCAAATCGAGTCAACACTCGATTTGAGAGACAAGTTTTGCAAGAATGTTTTGCTCGTCTTGCAAAACACTCGCAAACCGGGTTACTCGCAAACTGAGGTTTGACTGTACTTGGGAGCTGTGTTGGCCACTGTTGGAAACAGGATCCTGGGCTTGATGGACCTTCACTCTTATGTGAGCCAAGTATAAGACAGTCAAGCCATTGTGACATCACTGCTGAGGTTGGCTCTTGGGTATTGGTGGAATGAGGCATTATGACGTCACAATCTCAGCTCTGGAATGTTGCTACTCTTTGGGTTTCTGCCAGGTAACTGGGACCTGGGTTGTCCACTATTGGAAACAGGATACTGGGTTTGATGGACCTTTGATCTCACAACCTCTGGGTTCAGAGGCAGCAGCTCTACCAGTGAGCCACAACTTCAGTCTGTCCTAGTACAGCAACTGTTATGTTCTTATGTGAGCCAAGTCTAGGACAGTCAAGCCATTGTGACATCACTGCTGCGGTTGGCTCTTAGGCATAGGTGGAATGAGGAATTATGACATCACAATCTCAGCTCTGGAATGTTGTTACTCTTTAGGTTTCTGCCAGGTAACTGGGACCTGGGTTGGCCACTGTTGGAAACAGGAGACTGAGCTCATGGACCTTTGGTCTATCCCGGTACGGCAGCTGTTATGTTCATATGTGAGCCAAGTATAGGATAATCAAGCCACTGTGACATCAATGATGAGGTTGGCTCTTAGGCATTGGTGGAATGAGGCATTATGACATCACAATCTCAGCTCTGGAATGTTGCTACTCTTTGGGTTTCTGTCAGGTACTTGGGACATTGGTTGGCCACAGTTGGAAACAGGATACCGGGTTTGATGGACCTTCAGCCTGTCCCAGTAAAATTTATATGTTCTTATGTTCAAGGGAATTGCACCCCTGTTGTTTATGCCACAAAAGAAATAGGATGGGGTTAATGCTGTCTCTCAGTTCTTTGGCCCAGGATGTAGCTTGTTGGGGTTTCAGGAGCAGCAGAATATGCAGAACTCCTCCTCAGTATAACGCAGGCCACATTGGAGAAGGGCTGAGGTGATGACGTTTTAATTCAACCCAGTGTGGAACACATGTGGAGAGAGGGAGGCTGTGGCAAATCTTTTTTCCCTTTGCTATGGCATAGAATCCTTGAAGGTGGTTGGCGTCAGTTTGATGATGCCATTGGCAGGTTCTCCACCCCTCACTTTCTTCCAGGCATCAAGGAAACGATGAGCTCTGCCTCCCTATATACATGTTGGTCACACTCAACCCAGGGACAGGTTGAAGCTGATCAATAAATGTGTCCTTCAATGTCATAGACACAACCAGAGAAAAACAGATGCCTGCTAGGGATGGGGTTCTTCATCAATGAGAACCCCCCCCCACCCCCCCACACAAATTGAGGACTTCTGATAACATTAGAAGAACAGATAAGGACAATCAAAGACTCACAAATGAAGTTACTATTGATCCCATGACAAACGTGAGAGAAGGGAAGAAAGAAGCATTGATTTTTGCAGTGACTGAAATGGAAAAACTTCCAAAAAATAAACACTCAGCCAAAGTAGGAAATAACAAGCAAAATACATCCGAAACAAAAAAAGGAAAATCTGTTTCTTCTAGCTGCTGGCTAAATTAAAAACAAATAGAGACTGCTTTGGGTTTAACCTTGCTGGTGCTATCTAATTATGAAACCTCAGTCTTTCTGTTGACTTACCAAAAAAGATCTCAATCTATTAAAAGTGAGGGAAAAGCCAGCAACAACTCAGAGCCTGGACATTTATTTCTCTTTCATTTTAGTTTCTGATATACTGTAAGAATGGCTAAAATAGATGAGACCAAAGAATTGGAAAGACCAGCACCCCGTCTCCACCTAGGCCAGGCCTTTCCTATCCTGCCATTGTGGGGATCAAAGGCCCTTGGTACACTCAAAACTAAGCTGTGCCATGGCTCTCGTCAGACTGACCTTCCTTCTCTGCCCGTCCTCCCTGTTAATTTTTTTCTCGGGATGTTGTCCTCTGTACATAGGAATGGAATAGCCTAGTGGTTACTCAACTCAACTGAAACTTACCCCCTCTTCTACGAAACCGCACTAGCGTTTTTTTTAGCGCAGAGAGAGCACAGAGAGCCGCGCTGAATGGCCCGCGCTGCTACCGACGCTCATTGAGTTCCTACGAGCGTCGGGAGCAGCGCGAGCCATGAAGAGGGGGGGTTCGTTAATTCCAGTATCTTGGTATGAATTAGGAGTAGGATCTGCATCTGGCAGTTTCTAGTACAGTGGTGCCTCGCATAACGGACGCCTCGCACAGCGAACGCTGCGCATAACGAACTTTTTGTCTTGCTCCCTATAACGAACTTCGTTTCACACAACGAAGTCACCCGAGGGGCCCGGGGGGGGGCGGAACTACTCTCGCCGCTTCCTAATGTGAGCCGGGAACAGCAGCACCCTCCTGTCTGAATGCAGTGTTCCATCATCTCCCTCCACCTTACCTTAGATGCCGAGTTTTCCGGCTTTCTTTTTCGGCCAGCCACACACTTTCAAAGAGCAGCACATGCGCGCATGCTCTGTTGTTCAATCTTCTCCTCTGACGCAACCGGAAACCGGAAGTTGCAGGAGAGGAGAACATTGATCAACTTCAGCAGCTGCGCGTGCACAGCTTTTTGAAAGCGTGCGGCTGGGTGAAAAAGAAAGCTGGCAAACTCTGCATATAAGGTGAGGTGGAGGGAGGGAAATGTAGGGCTGCAGAACGAATTATTTTGTTTTACATGTATTCTTATGGGAAAACGCGTTTCACACAACGAACGTTTCACATAACAAACTTGCTCCTGGAACGGATTAAGTTCGTTGTGTGAGGCACCACTGTATTCATTTTTAAAACAGGTGTAGCCCCAAACATCCAAATTGTGCCCTGGGCCTATTCTTAAATGATTGATTATTGTTTATTGTGAGCTTTAATACCTAATGACTGGGATGCCAATTCAGAGCGGTTGGCATGAGCTTCTGTAAAAGGTGTTACAATAGAGAGATATTAATACAAGATAAATATGGCATAATCAATCATCCTACTTATGTTACCAGCACATCAATCGTCCTATTTATATGTATATGTTCATACCAAATGAATCGTCATATCTAATATTGGGTTTACACACCTAATATTTACACACCTCCGAAGGAGTTTGGCCTAGTCAACTAAATATAGTTTATATACACGCATCTGTATAGTGTTTTATCTTTGAAGTATTATCTTTCTCAGTCTAGTTTTCTAGGCCTCAGCCCTTGGTCTATTTATATCCTGTTATGTTCTTCCTATTGAGTTCCTGATTTGGGGGGGGGGGGGGGGGGCTAGCCAACTGACTCCTCTATGTTGTTTTATTGGCTAAAGTAGTCTACGAAGAGGATGGTCTTTATCCCTTTCTTGAACTTTCCGGTATCTTTTTCTAGCTTTAGTTCCTTCGGGAGGGCATGCCATGGAGCCACCGCCGAGAACATTTGTTGTCTGATGCTTTTGTATTTGATGTCTCTGAAGGAGGGAATTTCCAGCAGGTGATTTTGGCTCGAGCGCAGTGCGTGATGTTGTGTGCCGATGCAGTCTGGCCGCTAGATCTTGTGGTTCGGAGAAATGAATGATTTTGTGCGTCAGCAGTAGGATCTTGGATTTCACCCTGCTTTCAATCGGGACAGAAAAATGTGCAACTCGCGTATCGGTGACTATTCAGTCATTTTCAGGGCACTTAATCGATTCTCTTCACTCAAAATTTTGTTTATTTAAAAATGTTTCAAGTTTTATTATTTTTAATATACCGACCATCAACAAATATCTAGCCAGTTTACAACGCTATGATAAAATGAAGAATTAAAATAATGCTTATAAATGGAGGAAAAGTGAACCTTGTAGACGCTTTACAAAGACATACATGAGAGTGGGGATTGAAGAAGAAAGGTGGGGGTAAAGTTACATTGTTAAAGAGAAAAAAACAAAACCTGAAAACTAGGGTTAAAAAATTCTGGGTGAGTTACATAATTACATTCAGAATTAAAATACAAACAGCAAAATATTTCACACGCTAGACAACAAAGCTGCAAATCAACCGCTTGCTAATCACACTTATACTACAGAAAACTGTCAAGGGCAAGCCTAGACGCCAGACTAGACAAACCAATATGAAAGGGTGAAAAATGTTTATAAGTGGGGGGTATATATAAGTCCACCCAATGCTGATTCATATTCTGCATGCTCATTGTCACATGGGAAACACTTCGTAATTAAGGCCCCCTTTGACCAAGCTGCAGGAGCGAGTGCTGGGCAGAAAATGCTCCGACGCCCTTTCAATCCATTGGGGCGTCAAAGCATTTACCCTTTCTTTTACCGAGGCATGCTAGCCGATTTAGCGTGCCCTCAATTCTAATGCATCCATAGAATATATTGGACGCGTTAGCATTTAGCGCACGCCTTAGTAAAAGGACCCCTTAATGCGTTGGTTCACACTATCAGGCTTAGTAAAAGTGGGGGGAGGGTAAGTTTTCTTCGGACCTCAGCGGTGTCACCTTTATGACCTTTCATCACATTAGTGATTTCTATTCCACCTTTACCTTGCGGTTCAAGGCGGATTACATAAGAATTGCTATGATCTTAAGAAGGACATATTGCAAGGATATGAAGAAGTATTTAGGAATAGATTGAACATTATCTAAATTGCTAAGGGGTAGTTGGTAATGTGGGCGGGATTTAGAACATTATTGATTGTGTTATATTGGTTTTATGTATTTTTTGAAGGGAAAGGGAACCCGATGTACAGCTATACGATGGGAGGGAGGGTATTGGGGGAAGGCAACCTTGAAAACGACTTGGGGGTATTGGTGGATACAACGATGAAGCCAGCGGCACAATGTGCAGCGGCCTCAAAAAAGGCGAACAAAATGTTGGGTATTATCAAAAAAGGTATCACTTCCAGAACAAAGGAAGTTATCCTGCCGCTGTATAGAGCAATGGTGCGCCCGCATCTGGAGTACTGCGTCCAATACTGGTCGCCGCACCTTAAGAAGGATATGGAGATGCTCGAGAGGGTCCAGAGAAGAGCAACAAAAATGATTAAGGGCATGGAAAACCTTGCATGTGCCGAAAGGCTGGAGAAGCTGGGGCTCTTTACCCTGGAAAAGCGGAGACTTAGAGGGGACATGATAGAGACCTATAAAATCATGAAAGGTATAGAGAAGGTGGAGAGGGACAGATTCTTCAGGCTAGCAGGGACATCAAAAACAAGAGGGCATTCGGAAAAAACTGAAAGGAGACAGATTCAAGACGAATGCTCGGAAGTACTTCTTCACTCAGAGGGTGGTGGACACCTGGAATGTGCTTCCAGGAGAGGTGGTAGGACAGAGGACAATATTGGGTTTCAAAAAGGACTTGAATGACTTCTTGAAGGAGAAAGGGATTACAGGGTATAGATAGAGGGGTACTATACAGGGTACTTCAGGATTAGGGAATAAACAATTCAGGTGGTGGGAACTTACAGGTCAAGGACTTGGAGGGCTGCCACGGGAGCGGGCTGCTAGACACAATGGACCCCTGGTCTGACCCGGCAGAGGCAATACTTATGTTCTTAAGAGTAGGGTTTTTGTTTCTTTTTTGAAGGTTTTATAGTCTGTGGTCGAAGTCAGCAGGTTGGTGAGTTGTCGGTCCAGTTTCGCTAATCTGGTGGCCAGTAGGTTGTCCTACAGTTTTCTTCGGTTGATGTTTTTGGTTGGTGGATGTGCGAATATTGTGGGGGTTCTTCTATGTCTGTTTGAGGTGGAATGAGTTAGTCGATTGTTCCAATAGGTTTCCGTTCATAGCTTTGAATAGTAGGCAATGGAATTTGAAGTGTATAACAGGGAGACTCAGCCCCGTGACTCATTCACTTCGTCACGTGACCCTTAATTTAGCTCTTTTCTGCCTATTCTGCAAACAGTCTTTAAGCTGTGAAAATGTGCACCTTAAATCATAAGAGTCTAAAAATAGGTTTCAATATGCACCAGAAAAGGTACAGCCAGGAACCCATGACGAAGTGAGTGAGTCGGGGGAGGGGGGGGCATATCTCCCCGCCTCAAAGGTGTCACTGCTCAAGTCCAAAAATATCGTAGGCCCCCTTTTATGCAGCCGCGTTAGGCGTTTTTCTTTTTTTTTTTTTTTATAAAATCGCCGGCCACGACAGTATTAGCTCCACCGCTCATAGGAATTCTATGAGTTTCGAAACTTTTACCGCCGCATCTGGCGATAAAAACCCTAATGTGACTTCATAAAAGGGGGTGGGGTGGTGTTAATTAATAAAGTGTTCCTGGTTTGACAATTAGTACACAGAATATGTATCAATGGGTGGGTTGTTATTGAACTGTACCTTATTTATTTATTCAATTTCTTATTCATTCAATTTTCTCTACTGTTCTCTCAGGTGAGCTCAGAAGGGTTTACATGAACTTATTCAGGTACTCGAGCATTTCTCCCTGTCTGTCTTGGTGGGCTCACAATCTATCTAATGTACCTGGGGCAATGGGGGGATTAAGTGACTTTCCCAGGGTCACAAGGAGCAGTGGGGGTTTGAACCCACAACCTCAGGGTGCTGAAGCTGTAGCTTTAACCACTGTGCAATACTAGAAATCAAACTGTAGTAAAAGTGAGCCAAGTATAGGACAATGAAGCCATTGTGACATCACTGATGAGGTTGGCTCTTATTGGTGGAATCAGGCATTATGATGTCATAATGGTTATCCGAGGCTGAAACTTTTCACACTATTTATTTATTCAATTTTCTATACTGTTCTCCCAGGGGAGCTCAGAATGGTTTACATGAATTTATTCAGGTTCTCAAGCATTTTTCCCTGTCTTTCCTGATGGGCTCACAATCTATCTAATGTACCTGGAGCAATGGGGGGATTAAGTGACTTGCCCTGGGTCACAAGGAGCAGCGTGGGTTTTGAACCCACAACCTCAGGGTGCTGAGGCTGTAGCTGTAACTACTGCACCGCTCTAGAATTCAAAAATGTAGCAAAAGTGAGCCATTGTGACATCACTGGCTCTTAGGCATTGGTGGAATGAAGCATTATGATGTCACAATGCCAGCTCTGGTGATCAGAGACTGAAACTTTTCACACTATTTCTTCGTTCAATGGTCTATACTGTTCTCCCAGGGGAGCTCAGAATGCTTTATATGAATTTATTCAGGTACTCAAGCATTTTTCCCTCTCTGTCCCGGTGGGCTCACAGTCTATCTAATGTACCTGGGGCAATGGGGGGATTAAGTGACTTGCCAAGGGTCACAAGGAGCAGTGTTGGATTTGAACCCACAACCTCAGGATGCTGAGGCTGTAGCTTTAACCACTGTGCCACTCTAGAAATCAAAATATAGTACAAGTGAGCAAATTATAGGACAATGAAGCCATTGTGACATCACTGATGAGGTTGGCTCTTATTGGTGAAATGAGGCATTGTGACATCACAGTATCAACTCTGCTTACCAAAGACTGAAACTTTTCACACTATTTATTCATTCAGTTTTCTATGCTTTTCTCCCAGGGGAGCTCAGAATGGTTTACATGACTATATTCAGGTACTCAAGTATTTTTCCCTGTCCATCCTGGGGGGCTCACAATCTATCTAATGTACCTGGGACAATGGGGGGATTAAGTGACTTGGCCAGGGTCACAAGGAGCAGTGTGGGATTTGAACCCACAACCCCAGGGTGCTGAGGCTGGAGCTTTAACCACTGCCCCTATGCTCAGCGTAAAAACTCATGCGTAACGTTAGGCGCAAAAGCGCAGACTTCAGCTAATTTTCTACCACACCAGTTCCCACAGAACTTCCAATCTAGAATTTATTTATTTAATTAAAAATGTCTCATATACCGCAAATCTAAGCAGTTTACAACATACATAGAACAGATACAACATTAAGACATACAGGGCTCCTTTCACTAAGGTGCGCTAGCGTTTTTAGCACGCGCTGCCCCCGTGCTACACGTAAAAACTAACACCAGCTCAATGGTGGCGTTAGCGTCTAGCACGTGCTAAAAACGCTAGCGCAGCTCAGTAAAAGGAGCCCGCGGTATTCAAACACCTGAACAATGTCTACAAATTTCTGGGTTTTAATTCATAAAAACGCCGAAGAAAACAGATGCGCTTTTAAAAGTTTGCTCCATAAGCTAAAGGACTCAGTCTTTCTCAAATCCTTCGGAAGGGAGTTCCACAACTGAGGTCCCACCACCGTAAAGATCGAGGGCTAGTTTCTCAAAGCTTCGTGGTCAAAACTGATGGGTCGCTGCCGCAGCTGTTATTGTTGCGCTTTCAAAAAGGCGAGTCATTCCCCCCCAAATGCGCTTGCAAACGAGGTTGGTGGAGAGTAGCGAAGGCTCGCTACATTTACATGAGATGAGGCGCTGGTGATAGCGATCAGCATATGCGCAGAATACACCATGCCGCCATGCCGCCATATTCATGATGTAACTTCCTTCTTCTTGCATTTTGTAATTCGCTAATTGTCCAGCCTTCTTTCTATGTGAACCGCCTAGAAGTCAGTTTGACTATGGCGGTATAGAAAAATAAAGTTATTATTATTAGTTATTATTATATAGCTGCGCTCATGAATGGTATGGGTGGATATCAGGGGTGTTGTGTCAATCATAAACATGCCAGACCTATTGGATGAAGGGAAGAGAGGGGCTGATGCAATGTCAGCTTTCAACATGCGCGTATAAGATTTTACATAGTAGATGACGGCTGATAAAGACCCGAATGATCCATCCAGTCTGCCCAACTTGATTCAATTTAAATTTTTTAAATTTTTTCTTCTTAGCTATTTCTGGACAAGAATCCAAAGCTCTACCCGGTTCTGTGTTTGGGTTCCAACTGCCAAAATCTCAGTTAAAACCTACTCCAGCCCATCTACACCCTCCCAGCCATTGAAGCCCTCTCCAGCCCATCCTCCACCAAACGGCCATACACAGACACAGACCGTGCAAGTCTGCCCAGTAACTGGCCTAGTTCAATCTTTAATATTATTTTCTGATTCTCTGTGTTCATCCCACGCTTCTTTGAACTCAGTCACAGTTTTACTCTCCACCACCTCTCTCGGGAGCACATTCCAGGCATCCACCACCCTCTCCAAAAGTAGAATTTCCTAACATTGCTCTTGAATCTACCACCCCTCAACCTCAAATTATGTCCTCTGGTTTTTACCATTTTCCTTTCTCTGCAAAAGATTATGTTCTACGTTAATACCCTTCAAGTATTTGAACGTCTGAATCATATCTCCCCTGTCCCTCCTTTCCTCTAAGGTTTACATATTCAGGGCTTCCAGTCTCTCCTCATATGTCTTCTGGCGCAAGCCTCCTATCATTTTCGGTGCCCTCCTCTGGACCGCTTCAAGTTTTCTTACGTCCTTCGCCAGATATGGTCTCCAAAACTGAACACAATACTCCAAGTGGGGCCTCACCAATGACCTGTACAGGGGCATCAACAGCTTCTTCCTTCTACTGCCTTTTCTCCCCCCCCCCCCCCCAAAACCACTATAAGTCATGTAAATCTTGTACTTTGTTTTTAATGACAAATTTTATCATGAACCACAGCCAGAAACACATAAGACACACCTATAATACATGTGCTGAAGAAGCGTGCTTTTGTCCACCCCCCCCCCAAAAAAAAAGACTATTGATGCATATGTGCCAACTTATCAACAATTAATTTACATGCATGACTAACCTTATTCTATGCAGCAAAAAAAGCAAAAGGGCCTCAGTGAATGAGCCGTATTTCGGTGTACAACACCCGCATCAGGTGTCGGCCAACGAGCACAATGCAATTAGCAAACTTCAGAGCACAGACAACAATCTCAAAGTTCTGTGTTACTTCCGTAACTGCGCTCTTCACCTCAGGCGCCGTTGACAGCATGAGAGAGAAAGCATGCATCCTATTTGCAAACAGGGCCCTCTTCCTTGATGGTTCGCCCCAGGCGCTGTGCGCAAGCCAGACCCGCTGTTTGTGACTAGGCGCACTCTTTGCAAACTCTTTCAGAAAGAGCGCACAGCCTTAATGACATTGCTCTCGTAACGGCAAAATGAAATAAATCCCCTAATGAAAATGAACATTCCCACCGAAAAGGGAGCCCAAAGGGGGCCTCAACGACGAGACAATCAAAGCACAACAAAGGAGTGCATTTTTAAGTGTATCATATTTTATTCTTTATTACTTGTGTACTTCTACTAGATGTTCATCTATATAATAAAACCGTAGGCGGCGCATGCGCAGTCTTATCGGCGTGCTTCCATGATCCGTATGTCCGTGGCCGCCAAGACTGCAGCATGCCCCGCTCTTACTACGGCCCCACTGCCCTACACTCTCCAGAAGGATTGGACTGTACGAGTCCCCAGCAGAAGCGCGTCGGCTCGAGCCACTTCTCATCTCTGCCTTGATTACACATAACAATAAAAAATGCCCCAGACGTTAACACCAGCCAGAGAGCAAGAGGAGCGCCTGCGATCCACTGTCACGTGAGCCCTGCATTTGACACATAGGAAGTGTGCATGCGCGGCTTACGATTCTTTGAAAGACGCGGCGGTGGCTAATCTCACGATCCCCGCCTGCGTTGGACTTCCGACGCAGGCGGGGATCATGAGAGGAGCCACCGCCGCATCTTTCAACTAAAAAAAAACAAAAAACCAAGGCGGATGTCGGCCCGATGGCTGGAGTTCACCGCTGAGTCCGGTGAGGAGTGCTTCCCTCAACAGGAACCGTCGGGTCTAATTCAAATACTCCCAGCAGGTCGGGAGGGGGCGGAGCAGGCTCGCACGCCTGGCGCGGACCGGACAGGAACTAGACTCCCTGCAGGAGCCATCCTGTTGGCTGGAGATCACCGGACTGGACAGGGGGAGCAGGTAAGGGGGTGCTGCAGTACAGGAGGAGCGGGGAAGAGGTGATTCTGGACAGGGGGGGAGGTAACAGGAAGGGAGGCCTACTGCTGGATAGGGGAAGCAGGGAAGAGGTACTGCTAGACCGGGAGGGGGGGGATAAAAGGAAGGGAGAAGGGCTCCTGCAAAGGAGAATAGCTACTGCTGGATATGGGGAGCTGGAAATGGGGTGATGCTGAACAGGGGGAGATAAAAGGAAAAGGGCTACTGCTATATAGGGGGAGCAGGGAATGGGTGGGGGTGCTGCTGGACAGGGAGGAGGTAAAAGTAAAGGAGAAGGGCTGCTAGCACCCGTTAATGTAACGGGCTAAACAACTAGTCTGATTTATAAATGTCTAACAATATGTTTAGTTACATCTTGTGTCTAAAATTTCAATGGATTGGTCCATTTGTCCATATACAGTGATACCTTGGAATCTGAACTTAATCCGTTCCAGAACCCCATTCGAGTTCCAAAGCGTTCGAGTTCCAAGACAATTTTTCCCATTGGAAAATAATAGAAACTGGATTAATCCGTTCCTGGGTCCTACAAACTCATATTTTAACAGTAAATACACTGGATTTTAAGGTAAAATATTACCAAATATTCCAAAGCAGCATTCAGATTCTGGGGCAGAAACACACACATACAATGTGCAGGGCGTTCGGAAATGATAGAGACTTCAAAATCATGAAGGGCATAGAAAAAGTGGAGAGGGACAGATTCTTCAAACTTTCAACAACTACAAGAACGAGAGGGCATTCGGAAAAATTGAGAGGGGACAGATTCAGAACCAATGCTAGGAAGTTCTTCTTCACCCAACGGGTGGTGGACACCTGGAACGCGCTTCCAGAAGGAGTGATAGGACAGGGTACGGTATTGGAGTTCAAGAAGGGATTGGACAATTTTCCGAAGGAAAAGGGGATAGAAGGGGATAGATAGAGGGTTACTATACAGGTCCTGGAGCTGATGGGCCGCCGCGTGAGCGGACGGCTGGGCATGATGGACCCCTGGTCTGACCCAGCAGAGGCACTGCTTATGTTCTTATATTCCAAAGCAGAGTTCGGATTCTGAGGCAAAGTTTACTACAAAAAAGAGTTCGGATTCCAAAGCGTTTGAGTTCTGGGGCGTTCGGATTCCAAGGTACCACTGTATTTTCTTTGCTTGATGTGCTTTTATTAGTTTACTAGTCTTTAAGCCCGTTACATTAACGGGTGCTAGAATAGATGTGTCTGTCTGTCTGTGTTTCTTTATCTCTCTCTCCTTGGCCACTCTGTGTCCTTCTGTCTTTCCCCCCCCCCCCCCGAGCAAAGCTGTCTGCCCGCAGCACACACCTCCCCCCAAAGCAGCCCCATTTCCCTCTCCCTGTCTCTCCATGGCCCCTTCTGTCTTCCCCCCAGAGCAAAGCTGTCTGCTCCCAGCACACACCTCCCCCCCAAAGCAGCCCCCTTTCCCTCTCCCTGTCTCTCCATGGCCCCTTCTGTCTCCCCCCCAGCATACCTCTCCCCCAAAGCAGCCCCCTTTCCCTTTCCCTCTCCCCCTGTATTGATCCCCTTCTTACCTTCCCTCCATCCCGGCGTCTTCTGGCCTGCTCCTCTTCAAAGCAGCCTGTGATCGTGGTGGCCGGCTTTAGCGAACCTCGCAGGCCGCTCTCCAACTCGGTAGCATGTTCCCTCTGACGCGATCCCGTGCGTCAGAGGGAACGTGCTACTGAGGTTCTTTAAAGCCGGCCACGATCGCAGGCTGCTCTGAAGAGGAGGATCAGTGGCGGCGGCAGCGGTGAGCGAGGGCGGGAGGTGTGTTCCCTGCCGAGGACGCGGGCAGGGAGAGAGCTTGCCTGCGCTTCCGGTTGGTGAGTGAGGGCAGGAGGAGGGGAGTGGCCAGAATGTTCCCTGCCGCCGGGTTCTAAAATGGAACATGGCCACAGATCACACACCACAGCGGCAGGGATCATGCTGTTTTAACAGCGCATGCGCCGGTAAGATTTTATTATATAGGCTATTACGTGCTTCATATTATTTTTATTACTGTTTTTAACGTGTCACAGCTCAGTAGACTCTTGAAACACTGTCAGTGCTGAGTCTTCGCGTCCTCGCAATGCTGCTATCAATAAAGTGAACTTTGAACTTTGCATCCGTGGCTGAATTATTGACCTCTCATCCGTAATGAACATTCCCAGGCATGACACAAGCTCCACAACCCTAGCGCAAAAAAACAGAACCGTGATTAGCCAACGGCAAAAGACCAGTCAAGAAGCCGATCTTTTTCTTCCCAGGCTAAGCTGGTGGGTTCTACATCGCTCTACTGCCATTCAAGCTATTAAGGGCGACTGACAGGTTCTCATCGCTCATAGTTTTTTCACTTGGTAATTTGTATCACACCACTAGGATAACACTACAGGCGTGTTAGTCTGAGAGCTGAACCCTTTGACACCATGTCTGACAGTCTCCTGGCCCTCGCTACCTTCAGTAAGTACAAATTTCAGCTGCCTAGTGACGGACAAACACCCAGGGACTGGAGGATGCAAGCTGCCAACCCAGTTTAGGATCACTTTGAAAAGTACAACCACAGGTGTTCGAACTCATCAGGGACTGCGGCGTTGACTCTTAGCTCCTGAATTATTTCTTGATAAGCCGAGGCTTAGCAGGTATCAGAGTCTTGGCTTTTCGCGGCAGACGGATACGGCGGTGGTTTTCGAGACACAGGAATAAGCACAACCTCAAAAAAGACAGCTGACAACGTGTTAACTTCTTAATCATCATCTCCCGTTCGCTGCATACATGCCCACGAGACAGCAGAGAGGGGGGGGGGGGAAGGACAGACATGATTTTGAAAAATGTTTCAATGCACACAAGAAAAAGGTAACTCAAGGGAGCCATGATGAAGGAAGTGAGGGTGAACCAAGAAAGAGAAAGCTGGAGAGATGAAACAAAAAGTTAGGACAATGAAAAGTCATTAAAAAAACAGAAAAAGAAAATGAATGGAGGAAATGAGAGACAGAGGAGAAAAGGTAGAAAAGGGAAAACAAACTAGAGACTGAATGATGGAATGATGGAAGGTTAGAGATCCAGATAACGGGGACATTTCCATAACGATCCAAACTGGTGAATTTTCCCTTTGAAAACGTGCTGAAGGATCTAGCGCTGGCAGGGGTTTGCTTTCTGCGGGTAAGAAAAAAGAGGCAATCGCGCATTAGGAACTGTTTACAGAATCAGACCCTCTGAGGGAAATTCTAGAAATGGCGCTTAAACTGAAGTGCCTAAGTTAATTCACAAATGCCGTTTAAAATGTCAAAGAACGTCACCGTTAAAGTGCCCACCGGCACCTAAATAAGACACGCTGGAATCACGCCGACGTAGGTGCTATAGGCTGCCAAATGTCAGAGGTGGGCATTAGGCAGCCTAAAGCGCCCAGTGTGGGCGCAGTTCACGACAAGGGATAGTGTGTGGAAATGCAGGCTCGGAAAAACCATGGCATACATTTCCGGCGCCTATCTTTTATGGAGGTCGGGATTCTCCATAGGGAGCCATTGCGTGCCAGACATGTCATCAGCGGCCGCTTTATAGGTGGCTGCTGATATCAGCACCCTATAGACTAGAGAATTCAGGCCTCTGTGTTAAAACCCTCACTGCGACCAAGAGATGGACCAACTACATATTTTCAGGACAGGTTTCCTCCACTCAAGGGCACTCAGCGCAAAAAGGATGTTTGATAACCTTATGGCGACGCAAGCAGCAAAACTTAACCACTCCATCTCCAACCTGTTGACGGCAACGGGCGACTTCAAAACTTTTCAAAAAGAAATCAAAACCCTACTTTTCAAAAAATTTATCCAGATATCTTAACCCAACCCTTCCCCCTCCTCCTAGATAAATTCTCCCCCAAAACCTCCACTTAAATAATCTCTTCCTCCCCAAAACACCAACCAAGTATTCAGATCCCTGAAATGTAACGTAATCTTATTTGTACTCTAACTGTAATCTATTTGTTATATCACACAGTAACGTACAGTCAATTTAATATCCAATTTGCAAGTTCTTCCGGAATTAATCCAGCTACCTCTCCTCCTTTGTAACCAAAAAAAAAAAACAAAACTGTTGTAACTTCACTGGAAATGTCGTTAGCTCTTTTGTAATCCGCCTTGAACTGCAAGGTATAGGCGGAATAGAAGTCCCTAATGTAATGTAATCAAGTAACTATATAAATTCATATGGCATCCCCCAGGGTTCAATTCTGTCTCCCCTTTTATTCAATATTTTCCTTGCTCCTCTTCTCACACTAAGCCAGTCCATAGGATTTTCTGGTTATGCTTACGCAGACGATATCCAGCTATTACATCCATTAAACACTGCTGATTCTTCTGAGATAATGAACATAAATAACAAGTTAAAAGAAATTAGTCAATGGTTAAAAGACAACATGCTGGCACTAAATCCATCTAAATCTTCAATAATGTTCCTACCATGGAAAAAGGACATTACATTTGCAGCACAAATTTTTTTTGGACAATTTTCCACTACAAAAAGAGACAACGACAAAAATATTGGGAATATTATTGGACCATGAACTATCATATCATGATCAGATCAGTTCTGTAGTTAAAAGTTGTTTCTATAAACTACGCCTCATCAGATCCTTAGCCAAAGTCTTAGAACCAAAAGCTCTTAATGTCCTAATTCACTCTTTGATAATTTCTAAGCTAGATTATTGTAATACATTATACCAAGGCATAACACAGAAAGAAATACGAAGACTACAAATTATACAAAACACAGCAATAAAAATTATTACTAATTCTAAAAAATATGATCACGTCACTCCTCTTTTGCAACAAGCACATTGGCTAGAATAACATATAACATCGTATTGTTAACATTCAAAATTCAGAAAACTAATACTCCAATATTCTTATATCGATATTTAATACCCTACTCCCCAGTTAGATCTCTTAGATCAGCAGATCAGTATTTGCTAACCATTCCATCACTGAAAGTAATTGGCACCAGAAGAACCACAACCTTTTCTATTTTCGGACCTCAGCTTTGGAGCAAACTTCCAATCTATTTGCGTGCTGAAACCTCCTTAGAAAAATTTAAAAGTAATCTAAAAAGCTATCTTTATAAAGATGCTTATGAATCTTAGATCAGACAATCCTTTTGATTCTCCTCTTCACTTTTAGATCAGGTCTCTCCTTAACAATTACTCTTAGACTAAGTCTTCATGAATAGTTAAGTTCTGGAATTCATTGCCAGAGGATGTGATAACAGTGGTTAGCATGGCTGGGTTCAAAAAAAGTTTCAGGAAATTTCAAGATATTTGGGAGCCATTAACAAAGTATTGTAATGATTAGAAAAATCTTGTTTCCCTTAAATTTACAAGTTCAATTATGGGGTGGGAGGGACTCCAAGATAACCAACCAACTAGAAACACTAGCATGCAAAATTAGCAATAAGAACCTAGAAGAGTACCTCTCCTGTATTCTATTTTATGTACCGCCAAAATGCTGGTCAAAGGCCAGAGAAGACTTCTATGAATTCATCCTACACAACTCAATCACTCCGTCTTACAATATTATAGCAGGAGATGCAAACCTACATTTAGAAAACGAGGACAATCCCGACACAAAAGATTTTAAAAACTTCCTATCCTCACTCAACTTCATTCTCCCTTCATCCACACAAACCCATGAAAAAGGCCACCAGCTAGATTTGGTAGCTATGTCCTCAAAATAAATCCTAAATCCCACTATTTCCATATCAAACGGCATCTGGAACCACGACATCTGGTCCGACCACTACACCTATTACTTTAATTTAAACTGGAACCAATCAAAAGAAAAAACTCACCCAAGGATAGAAAAAAAAGAACATCTCACAAGGGGCCACATTAACCCAGAGGAATACTGGGCCCACTACGAAGCGCGCGAGGAGACAAATGAAGAAGGTGAATTCTGGGAACAGTGGCCAAAAACAAGCACAACTATCCTAGACAAAATAGCTCCTAAACGAAACAGAGCAAACCGCTCAAATAAATATAACAACTGGTTCGACTCCGAACTACTAAAAACGAAACAATCAATACGACGATTAGAAAGGATCTGGAACAAATCAGGTGAAATATCTGATAGGAACAATTGGAGATCAAACATAAAAGAATATAAACAACTGATAAAAGAAAAAAGGAAAACATTCTACTCATCCAAAATACATATATCCAACACAAGTTCAAAAGGAATCAACACTCATGAATTGTTCAATCTAGTTAAAAATTTATTCGACACCACACGCCACAGTCAATCAACGCACGACATAAAACTTCCATCAGCAGACGATCTAGCACAACACTTCGACTCAAAAATTGTGAACCTAAAGAACAACTGCCCAACAAACAACACAGATGAACAGCAAATAGCCAACACACATGAAAATGAAACACCAGTGGACATGTTTTGAAACTCCTTTCAGGAACTAGAATGGAACAACTTCATAAAACTCTACAACAAATATACTAAATCAAACTGCATCCTAGATCCCTGTCCCCCCAACATAATGAAAACAGCCCCATTAGACTTTAAAATCACACTATGGACTCATATGTCCAATAATTTCAAAAACGGAAAATTCCTATCAAAAAATGGTCACATTATAATCACCCCAATCCCAAAAAATCGTAAACTACCCCTAACATCAGCAACCAACTATAGACCAGTAGCATCCATCCCATTTTTCGTAAAAATAATGGAAGGCTTGGTACAAACCCAACTGATGGACTACCTAGATCGATTCTCACTGCTACACGAAACCCAGTCAGGCTTCAGACCTCTGTTTAGTACCGAGACGGTGATTGCAGCAATCTTAGAATACCTACGTAACTTATTCAGCAAGGGCCACAAAGCCTTAGTGATGCAATTCGACATGAGCTCGGCCTTCGACTTGGTGGACCACAAAAAACTACTACAATGTTTAGATTTAATTGGCATCGGAGGTGAAGTGCTAGACTGGTTCCGAGGTTTCCTTACGACCCGCACCTATCAAGTTCGCTTCAATGGCAATCTCTCTAAAACATGGAGAAACCCATCAGGCGTGCCACAGGGGTCCCCACTATCCCCACTACTCTTCAACGTCTATATAGCTTCACTAGGTACGCAGCTAACCCAGCGAGGCATAAAAGTATTCAGCTATGCAGACGACTTCACAATCATAATCCCGTTCACTGCATCTCCCTCCGAAATCACCCCCACAGCAACTGAAGCGCTAAACACGATGGAACAATGGACCACAGATTTCAAACTAAAGCTCAATTCAGATAAAACTAAATTCTTCATAGCCTCGCCTCACGCACATAATACGACAATATCATTACACATTAACAATCTAAACTACCCCATTCAACCAAAGATGAAGATTCTAGGAGTAACACTAGACCAAGGACTAACCATGAAAGACCACATAGACTCCCTAATCAAAAGAGGGTTTTTCACTCTCTGGAAACTTAGGTCCATTAAGGCGTACTTCCACACTTCAGCTTTCAGAATTCTAGTACAATCCCTAATATTAAACCACCTGGACTATTGCAACATCACCCATCTGACAATCCCCCAGAAGCAAATGCAAAGACTACAACTAATACAAAATGCAGCAGTCAGGATGATTTTCGGACTGAAGAAGACCGATCACATAACCCCTTCCTACCGACTCCTACACTGGCTGCCGATGGAGGCACGCACGAAGTTCAAGCTAGGATGTCTCTGCTTCAAAGTATTAAATGGTCTAGCCCCAAAATACATTACAGACCTCTTCTCATTCCCAACCAACAGACATGAAAGAAAAACACACATGAAATTTGTCTCCCCACCGGCTAGAGGGTGCAAATATAAGAGACACCATCAACAACGGCTATCGTATCAAGCAGCCATATGGGGTAAAGACTTAGAAAAACTAATTGCACACACAAACAACTATGAAGAATTCAGGAAACACCTAAAAACTTACCTATTCTTGAAATACCTAGGTAACGAACCGAAACATCAACCCCTCTCGTAACATCATCACATACCTGTACTTATAAACTGTTAACCTCAACCCCTAATCACTAACCATGAACACTCTATTCAATTTACGGAATATTTCCACTTCTGTGTAAGCAGCTTGGCACTTCCTGGCCTGCAGCACACATACTGTCGTAAACATTATTAATGTTATCAGATGCACACTGCTATACTCTTTAATTCGTTGTATGTACAGTTTCTCTTTATTGTATTTACAGTCTCTCGTTTTGTAAACCGCCTAGAAGTCGCAAGATTGCTGGCGGTATATAAGAATAAGAATAAAGTATTTTTATTGTTACATGTTGTATAAGTATTGATTATATGATAGATAAGGGTGGGGAGGGGGGGAGATAAGAGAATATTATATGTATCATTGTTGATTATTAAGTGATATATTTATGGTTATTTGTATGGATATGTTATCACACTTATTATAAGTTTAAAAATGAATAAAGATGTAAAAAAAAAAAAAAAAAGACCACGTCTTCATAAAAATTGTTCTTCCCTAATTGTTATTCTATTTTAATTGTTTATTTTAAATCAAATGTAATTTAGCCTCTAATTTTTTACGTATCTTTAATGTAATTATGAATAAAATTGTATGTATATGGTTTTAAACTGTTTTATTTGTCCCCCCCAAAAAATTATTATTGTTACACACATTGAAAATACTTGATATTGCGTTTAAATCAAAATTTCAATAAACTTGAAACTTGATACTGAAAGAGGTTGTTTGATCTTGAAACCAGGTTGTGGATTCTTGCAAGAGACAGTCCCTCACAAGAAACCGTGGCTAAAACACGGCTCCTCTCCTCTGATTCTGATATTCTATTGAGGAGATCTTGGGAAGATGCGGCCGAGCAGAAGAATATCAGAAAATGCAACTAAGCAAAATGATACAAGTCGCCGAACGACAGCTCTTGAGTTCCAAAGACACTACGAGCCAGTGCACTGACTTTCTCTGCTCTCCTCAGATCTACGGCGATGCCCTTTGATCGAGCTGTCACTTTTTCACGTCAGTCTCGCCTCAAGCAGGAAAGAGGCTTGCAAATGAACTTGCGAGAGAGGTTTTGCCTGGTGGAATCTATTGTACTCCGTTTCCTTTTGGAAGCAACTGAAAAATGTAACATGCTCTCTCTAAGGCCAGGGTCCCGCTGACAGGGAGTCACATTCCAGACAGGGTGTCACCAGGCAGACACTGAAAGAAGCTAAACAGGGTAGGGGGGGTCTGGCTCCTGACCTTGCCCCAAGCCACTTAAATGCTGGCCCACGCCCTCCACAACCATACTGAAACATCAAACTTCCATATTTTTCAAGGACGGAACAGCTCATCAGTTAAGGTGTCTCCTCTTGATCTGAACGTAATTTACCTCAGCACTGTGACCTCTGCCATTTGCAGAGAGTGCTGTCAACCTTAGCTAGCTTAGACCTGTTACTATGAGCTCCGAATAGACCCAGTTGTGTCTAAGTCAGACTGGTGTTTACCCAGGCAGGCTTCCCTACCAAAATGAAGAAGGCCTGAGAGCCAGTGGTGCAAATTGCACCCAAGCAGCTGCCATAGAACGTGAAAGAAGGGGGGGGGTCAAAGGGGCAGCAGCCCCTTAACTATGAACACACAGGCTAGATTTCGGGCTCCAGCCCCTGAATTTTTATCTGATTCTTTCTCCTCCCTGCTTTATGCCTCTTTTCCTGCCCCTTGCACACCTTGGATGGTGCTCGTAAACCTGACATTCTTCCACCCACAACCAGAACCTCTTCACTGTCTCCAACACCTGCTGCCCTGAGAACTTAGAAACGTAGAAAATCGAAGGCGATGAAGGCCATATGCCTAACCATGCCATCTACTAAAGCCCCTCCTCTCCCTTAGAGATCCAACGGACTTGTCCCAAGCTTTCTTGAATTCAGATACACTTTTAGGGGCATAATAAAAAAAATCTAAAACAACCCCAAAATGTCTAAGTTGGCACGTGGATGTTCTAACCAACGGGATGTTCAAGTGCTGATAATCAAAACCATTTTCCTGGATGTCCAGCGAGACGTTTTACCTGCTGGGCATTCAGAGTTCAAGGGGGAATTGCCATACTGGGGTAGTCCGAAGGTGCATCAAGCCCAGTACCCTGCTTCCAACAGTGGCTAACCCAGGTCCCAAGTACCTGGCAGAAACCCGAAGAGAAGCAACATTCCAGAACTGAGATTGTGATGTCATGATGCCTCATTTCACCAATGCCTAAGAGCCAACCTCAGCAGTGATGTCACAATGGCAGAAACCCAAAGAGTAGCAACATTCCAGAGCTGAGATTGTGATGTCATCATGCCTCATTCCACCAATGCCTAAGAGCCAACCTCAGCAGTGATGTCACAACGGCTTGATTGTCCTATACTTGGCTCACATAAGAACATAAGAGCAGTCGTACTGGGACAGACCGAAGGTCCATCAAACCTAGTATCCTGTTTCCAACAGTGGCCAACCCAGGTCCCAAGTACCTGGCAAGATCCCAAAGAATAAAACTGATTTTATGCTGCTTAAGCTAGGAATAAGCAGTGGATTTTTGCAAGTCCTTCTTAATAATGGCTTATGGGCTTTTCTTTTAGGAAATTATCCAAGGAACATGGCTTATGGAATTCTTTCCAGCTCATAACACCAGATTTTATAGATTCCAACAGTGCAATCAGGGTGTAGAAGAGCTCTCTGAGCCTTCAGCTCAAAGTCTCTCCCTTCCCCGATGGGTTCACTGCCACTGAGGCTTTCTGTCATGTTGTTTCTTCTGGGACCATTTCAGGTTCGATCTTGTTACTTTTTCTTCCTTTCCTGCGGTGGAGGACTGGTTCAGAGTCCAGTAACCCTCCTGGAGCAGAGTCAACAGCTTATTTTTTAAAGCTCTGTTAGGTGCATCCCATTCCTTGTTGTCCCAGGTGCTGTGACTTTGTGGGCCATAAACTCTCTTTTCTTTCAGTAGCTATATTTCAGTATTGGAGGCAAGACACAAGCCTCTCCCCTAGCAGTGAAACATAGAAATAGACGGCAGATAAGGGCCACGGCCCATCTAGTCTGCCCACCCCAATGACCCTCCCCTACCTAGCTCTGTGAATAGATCCCACATGTCTATCCCATTTGGCCTTAAAATCAGGCACGCTGCTGGTCTCAATGACCTGAAGTGGAAGACTATTCCAGCAATCAACCACCCTTTCAGTGAAAAAGAATTTCCTGATGTCACCGTGCAGTTTCCCGCCCCTGATTTTCCACGGATGCCCCCTTGTTGCCGTGGGACCCTTGAAAAAGAAGATATCCTCTTCCACCTCGATGCGGCCCGTGAGATACTTGAACGTCTCGATCATGTCTCCCCTCTCTCTGCGTTCCTCGAGTGAGTAGAGCTGCAACTTCTCCAGCCGCTCCTCGTACGGAGTGGTGATACTGATCCCGGGGAGCAGAAGCCAAAGACAAGGTTACCCCCTTTTAGGGGTTTACATATATACAGGGACTTATTTTGTCCTGGGGCAATGGAGAATTAAGTCATTTGCCCAGGGTTACAGGGAGCAGTGCTGGGATTTGATCCCACTCCCCAAAGCTACTGCTCCCCTCCCCCTAGAAAACTGAAGAGCATGGTGGCCGTTCTGGCTGCCTCCAATGTGTTCCTTTGGTTGACCCTTCGCGACTTTAGAATTACACGGTTCTAAGTGACAAATTCAGTATTTTTAACTCCGATGACTTCCGGGTTCTATCTGACATGTAGATGTTACAACACTCACGAGGATTTCTTGCAACTTAACTGTTCCTTCGTTTCGTAAGAAATTACATGGTTCTATGTACAGAAATTAGTCTATGCATGGGATTACAAGGTTCTAACTGCGGTACAATTAGAACCATGCAATTCTAAGGTCGCGGCTTGTATACGCCATTGCTCCACCCATCAGAAGGGGCAGTACCTCCTTCAATTTTCCTTTGCCACAAAGAAACCCTTCCACCTTTGAAGAACTCCTTTTTGAAACACGCGGAGACACAATAATACCTCAGTGGACTCCAAATAAGTTTCACCTGTTATGGAAACCTCCTCCTTAATCCTCACTCCATGTCTACTTCTCACATGAAGTCAGAGTCTACCAGAAACTTATGATGGTAACCCCCCCCCCCCAGAGGTCCACTAGGCCCAATGCTCTACAAATTGTCTTAGGGCACTTTCCATGCAGGAATAAACTCCGTAGCAGCACAGGGAGAAAAAGCATTTGCCCATCTTGGATGCGACAGGACCCTTAGCTCTTTCCTCGGACTCTAATTACTCTATGGCCTAATCTTTCACTCACATTTCCTCTCAAGTTTGGCATGGTCTCACTTTGCAGGGATATCGTGCTGGAGACCTGATCGTATTGTTGGCAAATAGTTTCCTGACTCTCGCACTATTTCAAGGACGAATCTCTTCTACTACCAGTATTAATTATTTCCAGAGCGCGACAGACGTACGCAGCACTATAGAGTCACAAAGGAGATGGTCCCTGCTCGAGTGAGCTTACTATCTAAACAATCAAGACAGACAAACAGGATGCCAAGGTCACAGTTAGAGGGGATAGTTAAACTGATGGCTAGGGTAGCGAGCAGAGGGCAATATGGCTAAAACTGAACTCCTTATCTTTCCACCTAAACTCACTTCCCCCCCTCTCTCTATTTCTGTGGATAACACTATCTTCCTCCCTGTCTCGTCGGCTCGCAACCTTGGGGTGATCTTTGACTCCTCCTCTCTCCTTCTCTGCTCAGAACCAACAAACCGACAAATCCTGTCGCTTCCTCCTCTATATTACCCAAATCCGTCCTCTTCTCTCTGAACACACTACCAGAACATAAGAACATAAGAAGTTGCCTCCACTGGGTCAGACCAGAGGTCCATCGCGCCCAGCGGTCCGCTCCCGCGGCGGCCCATCAGGCCTATGACCTGTGAAGTGGTCCCTGACTATTCCTATAACCTACCTCTACTTTTATCTGTACCCCTCAATCCTCTTATCTTTTAGGAATCTAAGCCGTGCTACTACTGCAACGTACTTCTCTCGGGCCTCCTGCGCACCCGTCTCTCGCCTCTTCAATCCGTTCAAAATTCTGCTGTGGGACTCATATTCCATGAGAGCCGCTATTTTCACATTACCCCTCTCCTCAGGTCACTTCATTGGCTCCCTGTCCTTTTTTAAATACAGTTTAAATTCCTCTTGCATTCGCTCTGAAGCCCCCTGATATCTCTCATTGAAGCCATCTGCGCAATGTGCGGCGGTGGCGAAAAGGACAAACAGAATTCTAGGAATGAATATCGGTGGCAGCATCTATGGAGGTGGTGATGATACAGTAGAAAAGGCAGGTTGTGGGTAGCAGAGGTCAGTGTCTATGACAGGAAAACGTTCACAGCTGCTCTTCCAGTTGAATCCTACTGCTAGGTTGGTAGACAACATCAAAAGGTTTTGTGTACGCATTTATGAGTAGCTTTGAAACTCCCCATTCACGGTCTACTGAACCTGGCCAAAATCTCAAATCAATGAGTCAGGTTTCACTTGGACATTGAACATCCCCACTGATAAAATAAGCATTGGAGCTTCAGGAAGATTCCTCTGCTAATACCATTTAATAAGAAGGGATACGCTCGAGTTTTAATCTTGAATGCGTTTTTCTCCCTCAGTGCCCTTCTCGGTTGTGACTGTTCCCTCTGCCCCAGAGGACCAGGTGCTGTTTCATAATCACCACAAGTGTGATGACTAGTCTTCTTTTACACAAAAGAGCTCTCATCTTCCAGGAGGGATAGAAAGGGGGTTCCACCCCCCCCCCCCAAAAAAAAGCATTCTTTTCCTTCAGTTTCTTGCTTTGATATTTGGCAATGTGAAAGAAAACAATATAGCTTTTCATTCTATCTCTGAAATAAAGGTCAAGAGACCAAAATAAATAATAGAAATGTTAACATAGAAACAGAAAAATGAAAGCAGATCTAGTCTATTGAGTCTGTCTAACCCTGCCATCTACTATCCCCATCTCTCTTAGAAATCCAACGTACAGTGTTCCCCTGGTCATTCGTGGTATTCTCCGACCGGGACTTCCTGTGCTACAGTCGGGCTTCACTAATCAGGAACTGTGTGTCAAAGCAGCTCCTGATTGGTGAAGCCTGACTTTAGTGCAGGAAGAGGCGGTCGGAGCGTACCGCGAGTGATTTCCTTCACTCGCTGGCGTTCCAGCTGCCCTCTCCTGCCTTCCCAGGTGAAAAACCGTATTTGTGGTTTTTCTATATTCCCGGGGGAGTACTGCACTTGTCCCAAGTCCTTCAAAATCAGATACACTTTTTGTCTCCACCAAGAGGCCGTTCCAAACATTCACCAACCTTTCCACGAAAAAGTATTTTCTGAGGTTACTTATGAATCTGTCCCCTTTCACCTTAATCCTATGCCCCTCATTCCAAAAATTATTTTCAATTGAAAGAGACTTGACTCTTGCGCATTTACACCATGTAGGTATTTAAACGCCTCTATCATATCTCCCCTCTCCTGCCTTTCCTCCAAGGTATACAGATTGAAATCTTTAAGTCTGTCCCCATACGCCTTATCACAAAGACCACACACCATTTTAGTAGCCTTCCTCTGGACCGACTCCATCCTTTTTATATCTTTTTGAAGGTGCGGCCTCCAGAATTGTACATAATATTCTAAATGAGGTCTCACTAGAGTCTTATACAGGGGAATCAATACCTTCTTTTTCCTACTGGCCATGCCTCTCCCTATGCAACCTAGCATCCTTCTAGCTTTGGCCATCACCTTTCCAATCTATTTGGCAACCTTAAGTTTATACATATAGAAATATAATGGCAGATAAAGGCCAAACGGTCCATGAAATCTGTCCATTCACGGTATCCACTATCTCTTCCTCTCCCTAAGAGATCCTACGTGCCTATCCCATGCTTTCTTGAATTCAGATACAGCCTTGGTCTGCATTATCTCTACTGGGAGACTATTCTATATATCTAAAAAATGAAGAGAATAAAAATGTCCAAAAAAACAAAATCTCAACAAAAGGAGAACACAAAAAGATAAGTAAACATGAATAACCAGATCTTTCATTTCCCAAGGCATCTCTTTAATCAAATAATTGCCCTTTTTAGGAAAAACAATTCAGTATCGGTCATTAGGTCAAGTGACATATGCTATGCAAAATATTCACAAATAAAGTGCTTTAAAGTGCATCAAATGTCCAATGGAAGGCACTTATCGTACTCGCCCGACGGCTGCTCAACCGTTTCACATTTTTCATCAGGGGCTGTGCTTCCAATATTTTGCTGTGCGGGCATAAATCAGGAGATGTAATTGATTGTCGCTTGAAAAAATTTATGTGCAATAGGCTTCATGGAAGCTCAGCCCCTGATGAAAAATGTGATTAACCCTTTCAGGACCAAGGGACATATTTGTCCCATAACTTTAAAATCCTATAAATTTTGATTGGGATAGTCTACAGTTCTAAATTTGATATGTACGGATTCCATATGATACTGCCTTTATGTAAACAAACTGGTTCCGACATTCATTCATTAGCATTGTTGCCAGATTGACGAGAAGATTCACTTGCCACACTGTCCATAAGCCAGAAGTTTGATTTTTTAAAAAAAAAATAATGATATTTCACAAAAAAAATCAATTTTTTGGCATCTGCAAGCCCTTTTTACCATAAAAATGTCGTCAAAACCACAAAAATTGGCCTACGATCCTTATGGTCCTGAAAGGGTTAAAGAGATGCCTTGGAAATGTAAGGTCTGGTTATTCATGTTTACTTATCTTTTTGTGTTCTCCTTTTGTTGATATTCTATATATCTATCACTCTTTCTGTAAAAAAGGATTTCTTTAGATTACTTCATAACTTCATCCTATGCCCTCTCATTCCAGAGCTTCCTTTCAAATGAAAGCGACTCGACTCGTGCGCATTTATGCCATGTATGTATTTAAATTTCTCTATCATATCTCCCCTCTCCGCCTTTTCTCCAAAGTCTACAGATTGAGATCTTTGAGTCTGTCCCGGTCTACCTTATGATGTAGAGCACCGACCATCACATAGAATCAAACCCAAGTCCTGTTCCTCTTTTGCTGTCATGCTCACCTTCCTGAGTTTCTATTAGAAGCTTTCCAGCAACCCCAAATTTGAAGCAAAAATGAGTACGAGCGTCTATATCTTGTTGATAAAATCAATAAAAATGTTTGAACTAAAATGAACTAAGTTTCTAAGGGAAACCCGGCACGAAAAAAAATGGCACTAGTTCTTACAATGTATTTGCAGTTGATGCCACAGTCGCTCACGTGAATAAAACATGCAGCGTAATCAGACTCTAGTCCCACTTCTCTAATGTGGGGTGTATTATTCAGGGCTGAAAATGTGAAGAAGGATACTGCACTGAACAGACAAGCCAGATAGTAAAGACAAGAACTCAAACAGGTACCAAAAAAATCAAGAAACACAGAGATGATGAAGGCCTCCTTGGGGCCTACTTTTTCAGGACCAGACCGCGGCATCAATGACTTTATGAGCAGAGAAATCCAAAACAATACAGGAACGTAGGACTTTGGCAGTTAAAATGATTAGATACTTCAGAATCTAGATTTCCATGTCCTGTAGCCTTTGAGCACCCTAAAACACACACACACAGTTTCATTACTCACGTAATGTTTTCCGATTTTGTTTCTGTTCACAGCTGAAGAAGAGTGCTAGTTTCCCAAAGCTAAAACTTACAAAGACTAGGGGACACTCGATGAAGTTACAGGGAAATACTTTTAAAACCAATAAGAGGAAATATTTTTTCACTCAGAAAGTAGTTAAGCTCTGGAACGCATTGTCGGAGGTTGTGGTAAGAGCGGATAGTGTAGCTGGTTTTAAGAAAGTTTTGGACAAGTTCCTGGAGGAAAAGTCCATAGTCTGTTATTGAGAAAGACATGGGGGATGCCACTGCTTGCCCTGGATCGTACCATGGAATGTTGCTACTACAGGTACGACCTATGCAATTTACGACTGTTCAACTTTACGATGCGTTTACGACAGCTGTTAGTAGCGCCAGTCTCCCGCGCTCCCAAGTCTCGCTACGCAGTAGTACTACACAGAGTGAGAGTAAGCCAGCATCAATGGCTGGTCGCCTCTTTTCTGTTGCCGTGTACCCGCGCGTCGCTCGGCAGCTAGCGAGAACATTCGCCTAGACACAAAACTTTTTAAACAAATGCACGAGCTCTGCTAGCCGATGAAATGAATGAACGGGGGAAGCTGGTCTAGCGCTGCCGGCTGGTCCGAGGACTTCTTCCGAAGTTTACAAGGGGCACGAAGTAGCTTGTTGCGATCACTCCCTTCAGTATTTAAAGGGCATGCGAGCTGTCAGTTCGAATCTGTTAAATATATGTGTTGTGACGTGAGAGCGGGAATGTGGGCCTTAGGCAGAATCTCTTAAGTACAAGGAGAGATGGTAGGGAAATAAGTAACGGGGGATTGAGAAGAGAGCTTCCTTAATTCCTCCTGGAAAGGGCTGGTTGGAACAAGCACTTTTTAAGAATATATATATGCAAGGGAGTGGTTGCAAATTCCAACGTTTAACACAGAGGCCCGACACAGCCGTGTTTCAGCGTGGCATGCCTGCATCAGGGGGCTGCAAACTATGTCGAATTTCACTGTGTTTGAGAGTATCTGCTAGATGCCGACACTTTCACAGTACAATTTCTGCTGGAAATAGATGATATTCAAGGATTCTCCCTTTTCAAAACTTGGTGGATCTCTGACACAGGCCTATCCCACTGAAACACAACTGTGTTGAACTACTGTGAACGCCAAGAATTATTTGATATTTTGGGATTTATAATAAATCTTCAGTTTCGGTGGATTCCCGAGTTGTCCGTCATCGCTTTCGTTGGCCCTCACCACTCCTTTTTCCATCTTGTTGTCTGTGGGGAATCCTCTTTTTACTTTTTTTCCGTCACATTCTGCCGTTGATGTATCGGGACACACATGTTCCTTCCCTTTCTGAAACGAGGAACGCACCCACATTTCGGTTCTGCTGAGGCTACGCCCAAACTCTGTTCCCTTCCAATCTACTTGTAGTGCGTTTGCATGCACGTGCAACCCGTCTTTCTATAATCATATTTGCATGTCTATTGCAGATAGATGCCGGTATTTGCATATATAAATCACACATAGGGGCTTGTAAAACAAAGTCCATATTTTCAAAGACAAGTAAAGGTTGACTGCAATCACTTATCTGCAAGGGTTGTCGAGCACAGAACTGGGTCAGACCAATGGTCCATCAAGCCCAGTAGCCCATTCTCACGGTGGCCAATCCAGGTCCCTAGCACCTGGCCACCGTGTAACAATATCCCACTCAGAATCCTACAGAATTGCAAGATTCCAGAATCCCCCATGTCTTTCTCAATAACAGACTATGGACTTTTCCTCCAGGAACTTGTTCAAACCTTTCTTAATAACAGGTCACACAAAACCCTCCCCCTGATACAGCAAGACAGTGTGGATGGCACTGCAGTCCAAGGACAGACAAGCTATCAACCCAAACTGGTTAAGCAAAGACCTCAAAAAGATTATTAAGACTGGGAAAGAGAGATCTGCTCACTAACAATCTGAGGCCACTGAAACTTCTCTATTTTAGTTTAGTCAGACAGAAAATTGCAGTCTTGTTATAATTCTTGTAGAAACCTCGAGACAGCATAGATAATTGGACACTTCTTATTTTCCTGCCAGATGCAATAGATACACTGGCTTTTTTAAATTTTTTTATTTCAGGCAAACTTGTTTTGGATGTGATTTCAGCGTCATCTGTATCTTGGGATGTGATCCAACAATTGTGGAGCTGCAGGTCACGTCAGTTGCTTCTCTCCATGTAAATAAATGAGATCCTCGAGGGACTGTAGTTAATAGCCCATCACTGCAACGTGTCAGGCAGCAGCGAATCCCTGCCTTTAGTGAACTTGGATGGCAGAAATGCAAAAAGGCTTGCAGTACACAGTGCAGAAGAGCTCAGTATGGTTTGTTGATTTAAACGCGTGCTTGGAAATTTTTTTTTTTTTTTTAAACTGCTTCTGTCCCAGTGTCTCCAAGAATCTCAATATATTCATAAATTAAAAAGAAAACCCCCAAACTCATTCTCTATAAGAACCCAAGAATCATCCTCCAAAAATCGTTTGCAGGTCAAGATATTATTTATCGGCCCAGCAGAACTGTATATGAGGCTTCAGAGCCACACTATTCAAACACTGAGACCTTCTTCATAGGTCAAAGCAGACCTATAGATTCTCAAACACTCAGGTACTTTTGTGAACTAAACTAAAGCTTAACTTTGTATACCGAGTCATCATTCTGAGAAAACTCGACTCGGTCTCAAAGTCTCTCCTCGAGGGCCGCAATCCAGTGGGGTTTTCAGGATTTCCCCATTGAATATGCATGAGATCTATGTGCATGCACTGCTTTCAATGCATATTCATTGAGGAAATCCGGAAAACCCGACTGGACTGCAGCCCTCAAGGAGGGAGGAGATTAAATAAACAGGGAATGATTTACATATGATAAATAGAAGATAAGAGCAAAATTTCAAAAGAATTAATTTTCAAAATGTTTGGCAAATAGAGTAGTTTTTAAAGATTTACGGAAAAATTGAAATAAACTGGAACTCCTTTGAAAAAAGGGGAGATCATTCCAGAGTTGAGAGAGTTTAAAGACCAAAGATTGACTGAAGATCTTGACTCCTTTAATCCCTTTTTTAGAAGGAAGGGAAAGTTTAAACCACTGGATAATAACATATGTTACAGAAATCTGGTTTTACCTGGGAATCAATACATATACCAGAATTATTAGTTCAAGGATGAAACCCCTCTCCTTAAATCACTTCACTGACTCCCTATCCGCCTTCGCATACAGTTCAAGCTCCTATTGCTGACCTACAAGTGGGTTCATTCCTCTGCCCCTCAATATCTCTCCTCGCTTCTCTGTCCTTATACACCTCCCAAAGAACTCCGTTCCTCAGATCAGCTGCTCTTAGCTTTACCCTTCTCCTCCACTGCCATGTCCAGACTTTGTTCCTTTCATCTAGCTGCCCCCTATGCCTGGAATAATTTACCTGAGTTTGTCCGCCAAGCCCCTTCCCTTGTTTAAAAGCACCTTGGAAATTTGATAATTAAACTGAGCCATCACTCCAACACCAGGAAGATACTGTAAACATGCATAAGTAGAAAATGAGCTTAGTATGTCTTTGCATGGGACTCTGCTACATACTAAGCCTTCAATGCATAGCCCTATTCCACACCAGCCCGGTCAGCAGATTAACCGTTCCCCTTAACTATATCCATGACATCCTGTTTGTCTTATCTGTTTAGACTGTCAGCTCTTTCGAGCAGGGACTGTCTATAGCGCTGCATCCATCTGGTAACGCTATAGAAATAATTCATAGTCGTGGTAGTGGTGTGAAGAGTGTCAGTCTTTGGGAAGCAGAGCTGAGCTTGTGATGTCATAATACCTCATTCCACCAATAAGAGCCAACCTCATCAGTGATGTCACAGTGGCTTGATTGTCCTTTACTTGACTCACTTTTACTACAGTTTGATTTCTAAAGTAGTGCAGTGGTTAAAGCTACAGCCTCAGCGCACTAAGGTTGTGGGTTCAAACCCCCGCTGCTGCCTGTGACCCTGTGCAAGTCACTTAATCCTCCCCCTTGCGCCAGGTATATTAGATAGATTGTGAGCCCACCAGGACAGACAGGGAAAAATGCTTGAGAACCTGAATGAATTCATGTAAACCGCTTTGAGTGTGGTTATAAAATTACACAAAGGCAGTATACAAGTCCCGATTCCTTTCCCTTAAAGATAACAAGAAAATAGAAGTGACCAAGCAAAAACTGAAGGAGTATTTCTTTAAAAAAAAAAAAAATACACCAGAGCAAAAGGAATGCGCCATGGCAAAAGACATCCTTAACCTGTAGAAACAATTTTCATCAGTGCACTGGTTAAAAATTGTTTCTACAGGTTAAGGATGATCCGTTCGCTTGCCCCACTTCTCGATTCATTTTCTCTTAATACATTAATTCACTCCTTAGTTATCTCAAAATTAGATTATTGTAACTCCTTATTAAAAGGGGTTTACCAAAAGGATATAAGACGTCTTCAACTCATTCAAAATATTGCAATAACGATTATTTCAGGTTCTAAAAAGTTTGATCATGTCACACCTCTATTACAAAATGCTCACTGGCTGCCTATATCTTACAGGATTACTTATAAAATAGCTCTCCTAGTCTTTAATACATTAAAAACCAATACTCCTGCTTTCATAGATAGGCTCCTGATTCCTTACAGTTCGTCCAGAGTTCTCAGATCAGCCTCTCAATCTACCCTAAATGTTCCTTCTTTGAAAATTATCGGAACCCGCCGTGCTTCAATTTTCTCTGTTACTGCCCCAATGTTATGGAACTCTCTCCCTTTGTACTTAAGATTAGAACAAGATTTGCAAACTTTTAAAAAGAATTTAAAGTGTCTTCTTTTCAAAGAAGCCTTTAACTGACAGTTCTCTTTTATAATAATATCAGTTAATTTCTTGTACAATAATATCAGTTAACTTCTTTTCCCTTAAATATAAACCATTATACTCATTCTTATGACCTTTTTTGGTCTTTTTATTTTCCTTTTTTATCTCCCCAATGTGTTTTCCTTTTATGTATTCTTTTAACAAATATTGTATTTCTTCCCCGTTTTCCCACTGTTTCTAGTTTTCTTCTTGTCCTAAGGATGTAACCCTTGTACGTTTAGTAGAATATCATGTATAAGTTAGTTGTTGTTTTTTTTTTTAATTCTGTTTTTATTTTTGTAAAACGCTTTGAAATTGGAAAAGCGTTTAATCAAACAATTTAATAAACTTGAAACAGGGCAGATGAAATATTCAGCTTTATGGACCTGCTAGGAAGGACAAGGCTGTGTTTGCTCTTTACGCCAACCATCTTGAGCAGTTGCGAGCCCCATCCTCAGGAGCAGATGTCACAGCCTTTGGGAACCTACGATTTTCCCCTGCACACAGGGGCTGGATTTATATCTCATGCAGCGAAAGGGGGAGGCGGGCAAGTGTTGTGCCAAGCCACGATGCCCTGCGGAGCGCAGGCACCCTGAGCAGATCTGGCCCGAAGCAGACCCTACTGGCCCAGCTGTCTCTCATGTCACAAGCGACACCATGCATTGAATGAACCCATCAGATCCTGCAACATGTGTGAGACAGAACAATATAATTTCAATGCACTCAAAAAGGTCAGGGAAGGTACAAGAATTTTTAACTGAATGACTTTGTGGTCAGACTTTTGACTGATAGAGAGTTTGTGGCGGCTTCTTCAAGACTATCCCATTCTCAAAAAATTCACATTTCTTCTTACAGACTACGAACCGGAACAGGGAATAGCCTCTGAAGCACAGACCTCCCTGAAAGTCTTTATCGGCAGTACAGTGGCTGCTGGCTGTGGACAGATTTATTCCTTTGGCAAGATACAGAGAATGATACAGAGGACGAACGGGTTCACCGCTGCATCCTCAAGAATTTTAGTCAGAGCCACTTTCGGGACTTTTCCTGATCTTGCGTATGAAAAGTCCACTCTGAGCCAAGCTAAGCTCTACAGCCCAAAAATGTTAAAACTGGGGGGAAGAGGAGACGGTAAGGAGCAAACTGGTTTGCTATAATGCTAGGAAGTTAAACTAGACTCGAAACAAACATGACATTTTCCCCCTGTGAAAACAGTAGCAAAAGCCAGTTGCAAAGGGCGATGAGTTCCAAAAGCCCTAGTTCCAAATTCAACTGAAGGCTTCACCTAGCTCTCTTTGAATCGAGCTCCTAACAAGAAGGCCCCTACCTCAGTAGTGAAGACCACGGTATCTTCTGGACTGGACATCCCAAGCTGGGCCGGGGCATCGATCACCACATGTAAGAAACGAAATGCCAATGAAGGTAAACGCAGGACCTAAGAGTCAGGCAGCTTCCAGCAGGTCACAGTAAAGGAAAATGAGAACGCAAGGCTGCCTAATGACAGGACAGCCATCTGACTTCCTCTGGAGCGAAAGCAGGAAGCAGCAAGATGACCACAGCACTGCGAATTCCTGATTCACTAAGACAATTTGAATAGCAAATCAATGCCAACTGGAACGAGAAGAGCATAGGTGCAAAACAATGGACCGTATTGTTGAAAAGAATGGGCACAAATGTCACTTCCCGCCATGGTTTGCATCTGCGGTGGATGTCTTGAGTTATAGCCGGGACTTTCTCCTCTCATCGATCTGTCATGCACTAATATGGATTTCCTAGAGTAGTGCACTTGCCTGACCTCCACCATCCTGTGCTCACGGCCGTGCCCTAGACTCAAAACAGACTTAGACGTTTCTTTTGATTATGCCCCTCTACATTGTTTTATGCAGACCCCTGACGCCGGCGGGAACAGGCCTCCGTGAGAAAAGTAGCACCAAGCAACGACGGAGTAGACAGCCACAAAGAAGGTGTTAGTACTGTCCATAGAAACAAGCTTTATTAAACCAACAGCGTTGGAACAATGACTCGACACAAATCGTGTTTCGGCCAACCGGCCTGAATCAGGAAACAGTATTTGCCGACGGCATTACTGCATTAGGCTTACACACGAATGCAGCACAGCAGAAATTCTCTATCAAAAAACAATTGTCAATTGTGCTAAAAAAAACCAAAACAGTTTTCTGATAGAGAATTCCTGCTGTGCTACATTCGTGTGTAAGCCTAATGCAGTAATACCCTTCAGCAAATACTGACTCCTGATGAAGGTCAGTTGGCCGAAACACAATCCCCCTCTTCTATTAAACTGCGCTAGCAGTTTTTAGTGTAGAGAGCCGCGCTGAATGGCCCACGCTGCTCCCGACGCTCATAGGAACATCGTCCACGTCCCAAATGCCTAGAATAAGACCTTTTGGACGTGGGAGGGGGCCAGCAAAGTGATGAATTGCCATCCAGACGTGGCAACAGAGTGGCGTAGGCATGGTTTACACCAGAAGTGGTCTTAGGCATCCGTAGGCATGCCAAACTGCTTCTTGTAGGCGTAAGTCAGACTCCTTAAATGTAGGCCTGAAAAATGCTGGCTTACATCAAGACACACGTATGTATATTCTGGCCCATTTTGCTAGGGTTACTAGACGTCTGGCACTTTGTCCGGGTTTTGAAAAGCTTCCCAACATAATCACATCGGGAAGGAGCATCTGCGCATGCGCAGTGATGTCATCTGCACGCACATGCGTGACGTCATTGTGTGGTCTCCACGCATGCCATCTGGGGGTGGAGCTGTGGGACAGAACTGGGCGGTCCTGGGGGCATGGCCATGGCTCCGGATTTTCCCGAAGGAAAATCTGGTAACTCTACATTTTACAGGTGTTGTTTCTAGAATCAGGCGCTAAGGGAGTTAGCGCCTCCTATTGAATCCCCATCTCCCCCTGAATAACCTCAAACACCTTAATGCATTTTGGCAGTAGCCCTATTAGCACGGCCTAACCTCATTTAACATCCTTGGGTAGACTGTTTCCAATTTCTTGGCCAAAAGATCTCCACACAGGAAATGCAAGAATCAAAGAGCATTCCCCATGTTTGTCGCAGCCTGGCAAGGAGAACAAGCTTCAGAAAACCAATCATAAATGTTAAACAGATTATTAGCAAGAGAAATGCAATAAAAGGGGTTTACTGTTCTTTGCAGTTCTTCCGTCTTCTCAATCCTCCTGTCCGCTGGGAAATCGGCAAACTCGTGCAGTTGAGTTCTGAAATATCAACTCTGGTCTTCGGGGATCGCACGCCAGCTCTGGTGTACACGGTACCCATAATGAATATTCCTGGGATTCATCATGCGTTTGCTTACGAATCATGTGCTGAAAAACTAGACCAGTTTGCAGCCCCCCCAAGGACAAGTCTTAATCACGCTGTGCTTTGCTTTTCTAAAACAATGAGAACTGTGCATGAACAGGTATGCAGTACATTAGGAGCCTGGGTGGAAACATTGAAACGGAAAAATCAGTCAACCCACTAGCCTAGTGCGTCACTGCAGTGCCTATGTTCTTAGTAAATGACGGCAGATAAGGACCTGAATGGTCCATCCAGTCTGCCCAAAAATACACTTTATAATTCAATGATAGAATTTAAGGCCCTCTTCTATCAAACTGCGATAGCAGTTTTTAGCACGTGGAGCTGCGCTGATTGGCCCGCGCTGCTCCCGACATTCAATGAGTGTTGGTGAGCAGCGCGGGCCATTCAGCGCAGCTCCCGCGCTAAAAACCGCTATCTCTGTTTGATAGGAGAGGGCCTAAATTGTTCTTTTTCTTAGATATCTCTGGGCCAGAAACCCAGACCTATGCACGGTACTGTGCTTGGGTTCCAACTGCCGAAATCTCTGTTAAGACTTACTCCAGCCCATCTACACCCTCCCAGCCATTGAAGCCCTCCCCAGCCCATCCTCCCCCAAATGGCCATATACAGACACAGACTGTGCAAGTCTGCCCAGTACTGGCCTTAGTTCAATATTTAATCTTATTTTCTGATTCTAAATCTTCTGTGTTCATCCCACGCTTCTTTGAACTCAGTCACAGTTTTACTCTCCACCACCTCTCTCGGGAGCGCATTCCAGGCATCCACCACCCTCTCCGTAAAGTAGAATTTCCTAACATTGCCCCTGAATCTACCACCCCTCAACCTCAAATTATGTCCTCTGGTTTTACCATTTTCCTTTCTCTGGAAAAGATTTTGTTCTACGTTAATACCCTTCAAGTATTTGAACGTCTGAATCATATCTCCCCTGTCTCTCCTTTCCTCTAGGGTAGACATATTCAGGGCTTCCAGTCTCTCCTCATACGTCTTCTGGCGCAAGCCTCCTACCATTTTTGTCGCCTTCCTCTGGACCACTTCACATATTTTTCTATGCTAAATATTTTCCTCGGGGGCATTAGCAGATGGACGATCAGTCTGGCTGAGACACAAGATTCACCTTTTGGAGGGCAACAAGCCCCTTGGGGCTCCCGCCACGATATTAGTACCATAGATGCCACGTTATCCAGTTCCAGGCTGGTCCCTTTTATATCTCAACTTAAGTTTGTGCATCTCAAGTAATTTATATTTTTGGCAATGAAATTTATTGTAGCTGTGAAGTGCAATTAAGGGCTCCTTTTACTAAGCCGTTGTTCAACTACAAATTGGGGGGGGGCATTGTTGGGAGACAGCAGACTTGAGAGAGACTTGGGTGTGCTGGTGGATGCATCACAGAAGCCATCTGCACAGTGCGCAGCAGCCTCGAAAAAAGCCAACAGGATGCTGGGCATCATAAAGAGGGGCATAACAACCAGGACGCGGGAAGTCATCATGCCATTGTATCGAGCGATGGTGCGTCCACATCTGGAGTACTGCGTTCAGTATTGGTCGCCACACCTCAAGAAGGACATGGCGGTACTTGAGAGAGTCCAAAGGAGAGCAACGAAACTGGTAAAAGGGCTGGAACACTGCCCATACGCCGAGAGGTTGGATAGGCTGGGGCTCTTCTCTCTGGAAAAAAGGAGGCTCAGGGGAGATATGATAGAGACCTTCAAGATCATGAGGGGCATAGAGAGGGTGGATAGGGACAGATTCTTCAGGCTGAAGGGGACAACAGGTACGAGGGGGCATTCGGAGAAACTGAAGGGAGATAGGTTCAAAACAAATGCAAGGAAGTTTTTTTTCACCCAAAGGGTCGTGGACACTTGGAATGCGCTACCGGAGGAAGTGATCAGGCAGAGTACGGTACAGGGATTCAAACAGGGATTGGACGGATTCCTGAGGGATAAAGGGATCGTGGGATACTGAGAGAGGTGCTGGGATGTAACACAGGTATAGAAAGCTAACCAGGTAATAAGTATAGAAACCCAACCAGGACGTGCATGTGCAAGACCGGAGGGTTAGGACTTCGATGGGAAGATAGGACTTCAATGAGAAACCAAGGTGGCAAGGGGTTTGGTGATTCAGACAGGTCGTGACCTGTTTGGGCCGCCGCGGGAGCGGACTGCTGGGCAGGATGGACCTGTGGTCTGACCCGGCGGAGGCACTGCTTATGTTCTTATGTTCTTAACCCCCGCGCTAGCTGAAAAACTACTGCCTGCTCAAGAGGAGGCGGTAGCGGCTAGAGTGGACAGCAGTTTAGCGCATGCTATTACGTGCGTTAAACCGCTAACGTGGCTTCGTAAAAGGAGCCCTAACTGTTTTAATACATTAAACTAAAGAGAAGGACCCATCACTTTAACTGTCTTCATACAGTTCATGGTTACAATAAGTTTCATTGCCAAAAAATATAAATTACTTGAGATGCGCCCTCACCTGGAGTACTACATCCAGCACTGGTCACCGTACACGAAGAAGGACATGGTACTACTCGAAAGGGTCCAGGGAAGAGCGACTAAAATGGTTAAGGGGCTGGAGGAGTTGCCGTACAGTGAGAGATTAGAGAAACTGGGCCTCTTCTCCCTTGAAAAGAGGAGACTGAGAGGGGACATGATCGAAACATTCAAGATACTGAAGGGAATAGACTTAGTAGATAAAGACAGGTCGTTCACCCTCTCCAAGGTAGAGAGAACGCAAGGGTACTCTCTAAAGTTGAAAGGGGATAGATTCCGTACAAACGTAAGGAAGTTCTTCTTCACCCAGAGAGTGGTAGAAAACTGGAACGTTCTTCTGGAGGCTGTAATAGGGGAAAACACCCTCCAGGGATTCAAGACAAAGTTAGACAAGTTCTTGCTGAACCAGAACGTATGCAGGTAGGGCTGGTCTGAGTTAGAGCACTGGTCTTTGACTTGGGGGCCGCTGCGTAAGTGGACTGCTAGGCGTGATGGACTGCTGGTCTGACCCAGCAGCGGCAATTCTTATGTTCTTATGCACAAACTTAAGTGGAGATATGAAAGGAACCAGTGATAACTTTGGTGGGTCACAACCATATTTAGCTTATGTTGCAGGGGTTCCTGAAACTGAGTTCTGTAGAGCCAGCCTAAAAAGAGCTACTGCAGTGTACTCTGTACTGGTCTTTAAACAGAAACAGGAGATCCTTTATTTGGAGATAAGTTATGGACTTTTAAATAGGTATTTTGTCTCATGGGCAAACATTTATACAAGGCGAATGACTATTGAAGTGAATATTTTGGGTTTTCTTATTTTCATTCTGTCATTAAATATTGAGGATCACAAGAACATATAACTGGGGTTACCATATGGCTCCAGAAAAGGGAGGACGCATTAAAGCATCCGGGTTTTACATCCATTCAAAGTAATGGCAGTAAGGAGGACAAATTGAGACATCTGGATTTTACTTCCACTGAAAGCAATGGACGTATTCCTCAGAAAAAGTTAGAATCTGCCCAAGATGTAGACCATTTGGTATCAACCGAAATTAATTTGACAGAGTTTTTGGAAGATAGTCAGGATATGATCCAGACATGGTCTACCTTGGTGATAACATGTATGAGTGAGAAGGATAAGATGTTAATATGTAATGTAATGTAATGTAATTTATTTCTTATATACCGCTATATCCTTTAGGTTCTAAGCGGTTTGAAGAAAGTATACATTAAGATTATAAATGAGAAGTAAGAAGGTACTTAAAAAATTCCCTTACTGTCCCAAAGGCTCACAATCTAACTAAAGTACCTGGAAATTAATAAAGAAGAGAAAATAAAGATGGTTAAAAAAAGAAAAATTCTATGTGAACTTATAGGATGGAAATTAAACTGACAGTGAAGAACTGTATGAAAAATACATATGGAATTCAGTTAGAGAGGGTAGGTTACAATCTATTTATGGTATTTGTTTAATTGGAAGGTGTTAAGGTGGGTAATTTGGGGGAAGGTTATCTGAAGGTAGGTGAATCTTCTGGAGGTAAAAGAGGAGGGGTTAAAATATTTGGATGAATATTAATAATGAAATTATATTTCAAAAACAGGTTAACAAAATTTTGTGGAGATTTAGTTAGGATTTTTCCGGATGCCTCTAGAGTTAACTTAATTAAGGAGAAAATAATTTTTGAAATTAAAAGTTAGAATTTTAGCTCTTGAGGCATCATTTTATTTAAAAATTTCCGTGTAAGTGCCTGAATATGTATTTTGGGATCACATACAGCTATAACAATTTTTAATTGCTATAGAAAAGAAATTATTTATTACTTGTGATTGATGAATTTTGTTTCACTACTGCGATAAGAGGAATAAATGAAGAATCCCTATTAAGTTAGGAATACATTGAAATTCATAAGGGTGGATTTTGAATCTAGTCCTTTTTTTTTTCCAGTTCACTAAGTTTTATTGATTTTATGGAATACAAATGAGAAAACCAACATTACTTATAACCTTTGGTTTGAAATTGTATTATGTCTCTCCATTAATGTGGGCTTGTATGGAAATGATTATGGTAATGTTAAATGTTAATTGCCCTTTTTTTGTTCATTATGATAATGTAATGATTGAAAAGTATAAAAATAAAAAAAAAAAGAAAACAATGGATGTAAAATCTGGATATAACACACAGGTGGGATCCGATGATGGTGTGGAACAAGTTGGTAAAAATAAGCCAGCCCCCAACGTCTAGATCAGTGTCTCTCAGACTTTTTTCGCTCTGACACACTAAACGGAGAAAATGTTTTGTTTTGTTTTGCGACACATTATAATTGAAATTATAAAATGACAACCCCCCCAAAAAAAATTAAATTTCAGCGTTATTTATTTAAAGTTCTTCCAGATGTTCCCTTTACGAACAATTTGTAACAACGGTGAAACTAAAGTAGATAGAATATAATTGCTAATCAATGCGATGGATGCGCTTGCTTTGGAGTGCAAATGAGCTCAAAATGCAGCTCAACAGTCGACAAGCAAACACGCATTATGTCATCCCCCATCTGTCATTCTTTTTTTCGATGTAATTTTTGTTAGAGCTGAAAATCCAAGTTTGCAAAGATAAGAAGATCCAAACGATTGCTTTGTTGCTCAAGTTAGGATAACTTCTGCATAAAAAATAAATCTAAAATTACTTGCCGGACCAATCGCGTCAAAGAACAATGCTTGTCTGGGCGGTTGTATCCTTACGCTTACAGACAGACGTTCATAACATTGACAGACTCTTGCGTACACGATGAACATGTCATCTATTCTAGTATATACTTAGGAAGGGAATTTTTAAAAAATAAAGTAACATTTTGGAATCTCTTGTGTCACACCCAGAATCTCTTCAGGGCACACAGTCTGAGAGACACTGGTCTAGATCAGTGGTTCCCAACCCTGTCCTGGAGGAATACCAGGCCAATTGGGTTTTCAGACTAGCCCTAATGAATATGCATGAAGCAAATTTGCATGCCTATCACTTCCATCATATGCAAATCTCTCTCATGCATATTCATTAGGGCTAGCCTGAAAACCCGATTGGCCTGGTGTTCCTCCAGGACAGGGTTGGGAATCACTGCCCTAATGAATATGCATGAAGCAAATTTGCATGCCTATCACTTCCATCATATGCAAATCTCTCTCATGCATATTCATTAGGGCTAGCCTGAAAACCCGATTGGCCTGGTGTTCCTCCAGGACAGGGTTGGGAATCACTGGTCTAGATAAAGCATCTGAACCTTGTTCCCCTCGCGGGGTTGGCTCTTAATAGCTTCGGACTTCACACTGAGGATCCAATCATTCCGTAATTAATTTACCCTATTAGATTTACTTGTTCTATTCCCCCCAGACTGTTAGAAGAACTCTTTATAGGGTACATTCACTGAACAGCAAAATTTAAGATGAAAGATCCATTGCTTGGATGATGAGGTTTGAAATAGCAAATTTCTGTTCCAGGTTTAGCTGTTTGATTGGGTTTACTGAGGGATCGTCAATTACATCTTGCTTCTGCTTTGACTTTTTACTGCAAGCATCAGATGTAACTAGGTAAAAGTAATGAAAATGGATGAAATTATTACTTCAGTAAAAGTAAAAGTAACCAAAGTTATCCGAATCTCGAATCGGGGGCAAGGCATCAATTTTAGCACTAATGTAGGCACCAGTTTTTGTACAGCACTATAACACTGCTGGGGATACTACAAATCCATCTTCCCAACCACTCAGTCAACTCAACAATATACAGATAAGTGGGTTTTTTCAAAACACAATAAATGTTTTCTCTGAAAAATATTTTTTTTCTAAATTAATACTTTTTAAGTATTTCAACGTCTGAATCACTATACAGGTTTTGGACCTGATGGGCCGCTGCGTGAGCGGACTTCTGGGCATGATGGACCTCTGGTCTGATCCAGCAGAGGTACTTCTTATGTTCTTCTTAAGATGTATGACAATATATTAAGTGGTTGGGCCAGGGACAGTGAAGTCAATGATGGTCCCTGCTACTACCCCATTTTGGTGATATCACTGAATCAATGGGTATTAGGTCTGAGAACTTCACGATAAATTTGTTATTTTATTAAGAGCTGTGATAATAATTATGATTTGTTTCAAGAGTCATCACAGATTAAAATGAGTTTTCTCCTTATTAATTTGTAATAATCTGGTACTTAAGACCATAAGAACAGCCTTACTGGGTCAGACCAATGGTCCATCTTGCCCTGTAACCCATCCTCACAGTGGACAATCCAGGTCCCTAGTACCTGGCCAAAACCCAAAGTAGCAACATTCCAGCATTTCAAAGAATAGCAAGATTCTGGAACCCCAATGAGAGCAACATTCCAGAGCTGAGATTGTGATGTCATAATGCCTCAGAGCCAACCTCAGCAGTGATGTCACAATGGCTTCATTGTCCTATACTTGGCTCACGTAAGAGCATAAGAACAGCCATATTGGGTCAGACCAATGGTCCATCAAGCTCAGTAGCCCGCTCTCTTGGTGACCAATCCAGGTCACTAGTACCTGGCCAAAACACAAGGAGTAGCAACATTCCAGCATCTCAAAGCATAGCAAGATTCTGGAACCCCAATGAGAGCAACATTCCAGAGCTGAGACTGTGATGTCATAATGCCTCATTCCACAGCCAACCTCAGCCGTGATGTCACAATGGCTTGATTGGCCTATTCCTAAGGAGTAGCAACATTCTATACTATGATCCAAGGCAGGCAGTGGCTTCCCCCATGTCTCTCGCAATAACAGACCAGGAAATTGCCCAAATCTTTTCTTAAAACCAGCTACGCTATCTGCTCTTATCACATTTACTTAGGGTTCCTTTTTCTAAGCCGCAGTAGTGATTTCCTCATGGCAAATGCAATTCATGTAGGCTTTGCCGTGAGAGAATCTCTACTGCGGCTTAGAAAAAGGGGTCTTTAGTTACCATGCAGCACTGATCCGCTAACTAAGGTGCAGCTTTGCCCAAATTCCCCCCCCCCAACCTAACCGGTCAATATTGAGCAGCAGTTGCCTTCTTAAGTGCCACTGAGCACCATTGGCCAGTCAGCTCAGGGGTTTGACTATGAAGGAGCCCTTTGAATATTGACCCCTATGTTTTCAGCTGAAAATTCATCTAAATTTAGGAACCGAAAAGTTATGTTTATACATTTAGACCAGTCATTCGTGTGACTCTATTTGCAAGCCCAATTTGTGAGCCAAGGGCTCCTTTTACGAAGGCGCGTTAGGGGTTTAATGCACATAATACCGCGTGCTAAACCGCCGGACACGCTAACCGCTACCGCCCAGCGTGAAAGATAGTGCGTGATGAAAAGTTGCGCGCGTTAACCCCGCTAGCGCGCCTTTGTAAAAGGAGCCCCAAGTTTTGAAAATCAATGCTAAGCTCTTAACTCCTTTTCGCTAACCAAAATGCTCTCCTGCTGCTGCCCACTTTTTCACGCTCCCAAATTTAGGAGTTTAGTGAAATTTTGACTATAGATTTAGGTACTTAGGGCTCCTTTTACTAAGCTGCAATAGCGATTTAAGCGTGCGCTAAACCCGCGCTATGTGGCTCGAACTAACGCCAGCTCTGGAATGAGAGGGATTGGATGAAGTTAAGAGGTGATGGGCTCCGGAGTAATCTAAGGAAATACTTTTTTACGGAAAGGGTGGTAGATGCGTGGAACAGTCTCCCGGTGGAGGTGGTGGAGACAGAGACTGGGTCTGAATTCAAAAGGGCCTGGGATAGGCACGTGGGATCTCTCGGAGAGAGAAAGAGATAATGGTTACTGTGGATGGGCAGACTGGATGGGCCATTTGGCCTTTATCTGCCATTATGTTACTACTAGTTGTTTAGCCCGTTACATTAACGGGTGCTAGCAGCCCTTCTCCCTTACTTTTACCTCCTCCCTGATCAGCAGCACCCCCACCCATTCCCTGCTCCCCCTATATAGCAGTAGCCCTTTTCCTTTTATCTCCCCCTGTTCAGCATCACCCCATTTCCAGCTCCCCATATCCAGCAGTAGCTATTCTCCTTTGCAGGAGCCCTTCTCCCTTCCTTTTATCCCCCCCCCTCCCGGTCTAGCAGTACCTCTTCCCTGCTTCCCCTATCCAGCAGTAGGCCTCCCTTCCTGTTACCTCCCCCCCTGTCCAGAATCACTTCTTCCCCGCTCCTCCTGTACTGCAGCACCCCCTTACCTGCTCCCCCTGTCCAGTCCGGTGATCTCCAGCCAACAGGATGGCTCCTGCAGGGAGTCTAGTTCCTGTCCGGTCCGCGCCAGGCGTGCGAGCCTGCTCCGCCCCCTCCCGACCTGCTGGGAGTATTTGAATTAGACCCGACGGTTCCTGTTGAGGGAAGCACTCCTCACCGGACTCAGCGGTGAACTCCAGCCATCGGGCCGACATCCGCCTTGGTTTGTTGTTTTTTTTTAGTTGAAAGATGCGGCGGTGGCTCCTCTCATGATCCCCGCCTGCGTCGGAAGTCCAACGCAGGCGGGGATCGTGAGATTAGCCACCGCCGCGTCTTTCAAAGAATCGTAAGCCGCGCATGCACACTTCCTATGTGTCAAATGCAGGGCTCACGTGACAGTGGATCGCAGGCGCTCCTCTTGCTCTCTGGCTGGTGTTAACGTCTGGGGCATTTTTTATTTTTATGTGTAATCAAGGCAGAGATGAGAAGTGGCTCGAGCCAACGCGCTTGTGCTGGGGACTCGTACAGTCCAGTCCTTCTGGAGAGTGTAGGGCAGTGGGGCCGTAGTAAGAGCGGGGCATGCTGCAGTCTTGGCGGCCACGGACATACGGATCACGGAAGCACGCCGATAAGACTGCGCATGCGCCGCCTACGGTTTTATTATATAGATGTTTCTGTAACCATAAAGCTCTATGACATCACAATGCAGGTGTAAAGAGCCTTAGCCTATAGGAAGAGGAGATGCAAATGATAAGAGCCTTAGCCAATACGGAGAGGAGGAGATAGTGGATGCTGAGGATGGACCATTTGGCCTTTATCTGCCATCATGTTTCTATGTTACTAAAGTTCTGTGACATCACAATGCAGGTGTAAAGAGCCTTAGCCTATAAGAAAAGGAGATGCAAATGTTAAGAGCCTTAGCCAATAGGAAGAAGAGGAGATAGTGGATGCTGCGGATGGGCCATTTGGCCTTTATTTGCCATCATGTTTCTATAACCATAAAGCTATATGACATCACAATGCAGGTGTAAAGAGCCTTAGCCTATAGGACGAGGAGATGCAAATGTTAAGAGCCTTAGCCAATAGGGAGAGGAGGAGATAGTGGATGCTGCGGATGGGCCATTTGGCCTTTATCTGCCATCATGTTTCTATGTTAGGCAAGATGCCAGCATTCAGTCTCCTGAGGGTCACCCATCCCAGTTCTTACAGATTTCAAAGGAGTCATAGTTTTCTGATACCATGAGTAGGGTGAGAAAAAAAATCATCTTAAAGACATCCAGTTTATCGTTCACAGCGAAAACAGGAATGCAATCTCCTGGATCCCAAACTTCTGGCTAAAAGCCCTACGGCAGACAGACTTTGCTGATAATTATGCAAATCAGCCCATATGAAAATTTAGTCCATAACTCACCCTGACTCCTACAGGGGCTTAACCAGTCCATAAAACTGTCACATGTATGGAGATTTCAAGGTGATACTCAGGTTGGCTAGAATTCACCTGATTCCCCTGAGCACCGAGAGTAAGAGAGAAAGTCACCACCCACGTGGAACAATCGCAAGGTTTTCCTCCCCACAACTTACTCCAAGTTTCAAGTTGATTAAAATTTGATTAATCGCTTAACATAAAATTCTAAGCGACTTACAATTAAAATGAGGGGAATACATGTAATCATTTGAAACATGAATAGTAACAAAGAGAGTAACAGACATACTGGAACATTAGGAGAACGGGAGAAGGAGGATAGAAACATGAAAAGGATAGGTCGTAAGGAGGGGGAAGAGAGTGTAAAATATTAAAAGGTCAGCCGAAAACAGGGTATTCGCGGGGATAGGGGCAGAGCCGGCCACGTAGGAAGATCGCTCCTGCCCCGAAAGTCCGCTAGACCACCAGGCAAGGCCGGGATGCTGGGGGGAAGGCAGGAGGGAGGCAGGGAAGGTCTGAAAAGCTGGGTTTCCCCCCCCTAAAAATAAAATCACGGATAATCGAAACCACGAACCCCGAAACCGCGAATAGGGAGAGAGAAGTGTACTGAAAATTTGGCGGTTAGGTGAAATTAAGACTCAAACGTGTCTTTGAAAAGAAAAGTTTTAAGGGCTCCTTTGAACTTATCAAGACTTTTTTCCTCTCCTAAGTAAGCTGGAAGTGAATTCCCCCTTGTTTTTGGGCGATCTCAGGTCTATTGGCCTATTTCCATACTGTCTTGCGGCTCCACTTCCTCCACTTCCATGAGGCTATCAGACTCCTCATTCCCATAGAATTTCCCCAGCAGACAGTTCTTCCTCATATGCACCTTCTCTCCCTAGGGACTGATAACTCATGAGGTCTCTTCTTATTCCTCAGGGATCCTTGAGATAGTTACATTTGAGGCAGGGTAATGCTCCCCAGGATCTATGTAGCATCTGGGAACGTTTCTGTCCTAAGGGAGGTGTCTGGAATGGAGGCTCAGGGAACTGCGGGGTCTTCAAGGAGTCTTCAATTCTACTCCAACTAAACAGGATCCTACAACCCTTATCACAGTTCGTGTAAACGTTTGTTGTGAATATCTGCTCAGTATGAGAAAGTCCGAGAAAAAACTGCAGAATCTACTATCAACAAAATTATCAACTTCCCATCCTGTGAACACTACTTGCTTTGTCTCCTTGCAGGAATCACCATATGAAGTGTCTCTGAATGAACATCTTACCAATGTGTGACATTCTACTGGGAATCCCAAGGAGGCAGATCAGTAAACTTCTCATTTGGGTGAGGCATTTACTACTGAACTGGCAGTATAGAAGCTTTCAATAGACATAAACATCTCAGCCCCAGGTCAGCATGCTACACATTCTGGTCCATATTCAGACTGTGGAAGGCAAGCCAGCTAACTCCTACGGTCGGTGATGACCACGGATATTCAATTCCAGGTCGCTTCTGGCGACCATGTAAAGGGTAATTCTAAAAGTTGGTGCCAGAAATGGGATTCCAATCGTGTGTGTAAGTTAAAGCATAGTAGCACCAACACACGTGATCAGTGCCCATTTACACGCCTTAGTGCTATCCAAAATCGCTTAGGGGCAATTCTACAACTGGTGCTAAAAAAAAATGGACACCAGAAAAGATGGCGCTAAGCGCGGCTTTATAAAGGGTGCAAGCTCTTTGAGGAATAATGCCTAGTGCCAGTTTCCATGCCCCCAACTCTGGGCACCAGACTTGCACCTGCTAAAATCTAGTGTAAATCCTAGCACCCAAATTGGGCATAATAACCCATTCTAAAAACCGCGTGCAATTTTTTGGAATGTCCCTGACCCACTCACGTCCCTTCCATGGTCACGCCCTTTTAGGAGTTGTACACCCAGGGATTTAGGCACCCAGCATTACAGAATAGCATACAGCCAAATTCATGCGGAAATCCTAATGGGTGCCAGTTAACATCACTATGAGTTGGATGTTAGCCAGGGCCGGATTTAGATGAAAAGAGGCCCTAGGCTATTCCACTTATGAGGCCCTTTCACCTCCCATTTTTAAGTTTGTAAATTACATGAGAGATAATAAAATACATCATTACTGTGATATATATCAATATGTTAAATGAAACATGTTGTTATTGGTACTAACCTTTATAAAAAATGTGACACGGACAATAAATAAAAAAAGTCGAGAACACTTATTTGGACATTTATTCTCAGCACCATATATAGTACTTGTAACAATAACTAATCAAACATAACACACAACATTGCCCCTTCCTATGTCCATAGTGCCCCCAGTGCGTCCTTCCTCACCTCACCCCCCCTCCAATGCCCACCTGCCTCCCATCCCCCTTCCATTGAACACCCCCCATGCCATCCAGCCTGCCTGCCTCCCATCCCCCTTCCACTGAAACCCCCACCCCACCTCCCCCCTGATGCCAGTCTGGGCCGCCCTGTCCTGACGGATCCATGTTTTGCCTCTCTCCCATGGGGCTGGGCTTTGCCCAGCTGTTTCCGGACTGACGTCTTTCCCTCCCCGATCCTCCTCCCAGGGCAAGAAAAAGAAAGGGAGAAGCCAAGTCGGCACCCCGTTGCGGCCGGAGCCGGTTCCGATCCCGAAGCGTAGAATTTCTCCTTATTTTCGGTTCAGTGTTTTAGTGTTCACTGTTTTTAGAATAGTGTAATTTTAATTTTGCTAACAATTTGAATGTAGGCCCCTCTTGATCTTGAGGCCCTAGGCTGAAGCCTAGTTAGCCTATAGGAAAATCCGGCCCTGATGTTAGCATACAGTTTTTATTTATTAACGGTTTATTAGCCAAGTAAGGTTTCATGCACATCACAGAAGTGCACCAAATCCGGGCATCATATATAGAATCTGGGAATTGGCGTGTGTAATTAGGGAGGGGGTGTATAAAGCAGAATATGGGTGATCGTGGGTGTGTCTCAGGGTTATGCCGGCAACTTACAGAATACCTGCCATTGGCGTGGTGCAACTGTTGACACTTAGGGCTAGATTCACTAAGGACACCTTTGCGACCCGATTTTCCTCCGACCCGATTCACTAACCTCGTGGCCGATCATCCTCCGATTCGATCCGATTCGCGCATGCAAATAGTAGGAAGAACGCGAATCACTAAACTAAAGAAAGGACACCGACTAGGCTGGACGATCCAAAAACAAGCGACTGCTGAGAACCAGTCGCTTGAGCAAAAACCCTGCTCTCTACCCCGATTCTGCTTCTCTGCTCCGGCTCCGCGGTGCAGCTCCACTTTCAACCTGTGGGTTTAAACCACGGGCTCATGAAAGTTTCCAGCTTGATAACAAAAACAACAAAAAAGTTTCAAGCGCGGTGCGTATGCGCAGACCATCTACAGGCAAAGGAGATGGTCTGCGCGGGCGCCAGGATCGCTGGAGAGTGAGCCGTGCGGTCAGTGGGGGAGGGGGGCATGATTACGTCCACCCTCATTTGCATGAGGGTGCTTCGTGAATCAGCCCCCCGGCCATGAATCGGATCGGATCACTCGCGGATCAGATCCGATCCGTGGCCTTAGTGAATCTAGCCCTTAGTCATGCCAATGCCAACTTCCACTAGCATTCTATAATGGAATCTTGGCACTAAATTCATGACACTGGAGCGCCTAAAACTTAGAAACACGACGGCAAATCAAGGCCAAATGCTACCAGGGAACCTCTGAGTGAGTCCTGCAGGATGTCAGGGGGTGGGGGGAGGGGGAGAGTCAGGTTATGCCATTAGGGAATGTGGTACTCAGGTAGGGGTTACCGGACATGTTTTCTTTTTAGAAGACTGTTTGGGTTACCAGACAGACTTTCCAAAACCTGGACAAACTGACGTGCTTCTGAGCATTCATGGATGATGTCACATGCATCTGCCTAAGCTTGGAAGCCCTCCAGACGGGAAAGAAGAGATGAGGCTTTGAGGGGGAGGCGCGGGAGATTGAATGGGGCGGGGCTTGAGGCGGATCAGGGTGGGGTTGGAGGTAGGACAAAGCAGGTCTAGAGGCAGATTGGGGTGGGGCCGTGTGTTTGGGTTTTTACAGCTCTAAATATGGTAACCCTATACTCAGGAGTTTTCCGATTGAAGATATGGAAGAGTTCTGCTCTATGGGGTGATTATGCTCTGGGGGGGGGAGAGGGGGGAGTGTAGGGGTGGATTGTGCTGGTGGACCGTACAGGAAGTAGAGACTGAAGTGCCAGGGGAGATCCAAAGGAGGAAGTGTCAGTGGAAGCCAAAGAAGCGAAAATGCCGAGGAATGTTTTATTTTTTTAACTTGAGCACTGGGGTCAGTGTTGCATGTCTTGTGCACGTGTACAATCTGCTGAGACATGCAACATGGGCCGAAGCGGTAAATATCTGCCCTGTGTGTTAAATGTATATCAGATGCTGGCCACGCCCCCTACATTTAAAACACAAGCTTGGCCCATACCGCACCTTCACTGAAAACCGCAAGTTGAGTTAAGTGCAAAAACCATACGTTAGTGAACAGGCCCCACAGAATCTTACTACTCTTTGGGATTCCGCATGGAAGGTTGCTTTTATTTGGGATTCTGGAATGTCGCTACTCTTTGGGATTCTACATGGAATCTTGTCATTGTTTGAGATTCGGCCTGGAAGCTTTCTACTCTCAGATTCCAGAATCTTGCTACTCTTTGGGATTCCGCATGGAAGGTTGCTATTATTTGGGATTCTGGAATGTCGCTACTCTTTGGGATTCTACATGGAATCTTGTCATTGTTTGAGATTCGGCCTGGAAGCTTTCTACTCTCAGATTCCAGAATCTTGCTACTCTTTGGGATTCCGCATGGAAGGTTGCTATTATTTGGGATTCTGGAATGTCGCTACTCTTTGGGATTCTACATGGAATCTTGTCATTGTTTGAGATTCGACCTGGAAGCTTGCTACTCTCAGATTCCAGAATCTTGCTACTCTTTGGGATTCCGCATGGAAGGTTGCTATTATTTGAGATTCTGGAATGTCGCTACTCTTTGGGATTCTACATGGAATCTTGTCATTGTTTGAGATTCGACCTGGAAGCTTGCTACTCTCAGATTCCAGAATCTTGCTACTCTTTGGGATTCCGCATGGAAGGTTGCTATTATTTGAGATTCTGGAATGTCGCTACTCTTTGGGATTCTACATGGAATCTTGTCATAGAAACATAGAAACATAGAAAGATGACGGCAGAAAAGGGCTACAGCCCATCAAGTCTGCCCACTCTTCTGACCCACCCCATCAAGTCTGAGTGCTAATGACCCAGATCCTTAGCTCGACCCCCATAGGGATCCCACGTGGATGTCCCATTTATTCTTAAAGTCTAGCACGCTGGTGGCCTTGACCACCTGCACCGGAAGTTTGTTCCAGTGATCTACAACCCTTTCTGTGAAGAAATACTTCCTGGTGTCACCATTAAATTTCCCTCCTCTGAGTTTGAGCGGGTGCCCCCTTGTGACCGAGGGTCCCCTGGGGAAGAATATATCGCTTTCCGCCTCGACACGACCTGTGATGTACTTAAATGTCTCAATCATGTCTCCCCTTTCTCTACGCTCCTCAAGAGTGTATAGCTGTAGTTTGCCCAGTCTTTCTTCGTATGTGAGACTCTTGAGTCCGGAGACCATTCTAGTGGCCATTCGCTGGACAGATTCAGCTCGAAGCACATCTTTTTGGTAGTGTGGTCTCCAAAATTGCACACAGTATTCCAGTTGAGGTCTCACCATGGCTCTGTAAAGCGGCATTATGACTTCAGGTTTGCGGCTGATGAAGCCTCTATTGATACATCCCAACATCTGCCTTGCCTTGGATGAGGCCTGCTCCATCTGTTTGGCAGCCTTCATATCAGCACTGACGATTACTCCCAAGTCCCGTTCTTCTGAAGTCCTAGCTAGTGTTTCCCCATTTAAGGTGTAAGTTTTGCATGGATTTCCGCAGCCGAGATGCATGACCTTACATTTCTTAGCGTTGAAGCCCAGCTGCCATGTCGAGGACCAGTTTTCCAACGTGATCAAATCCTGCGTCATATTATCCTTGAGATTGCTTTCACTTACTATATTACACAGTTTGGCGTCGTCGGCGAACAATGTTACTTTACCCTGAAGCCCTTGGGTCAAGTCCCTTATGAATATGTTGAAAAGGGATGGTCCCAGGACCGAGCCCTGCGGCACTCCGCTAGTCACTTCCGATGTCTCAGAGAGGGTGCCGTTGACCACCACCCTCTGAAGTCTTCCACTCAGCCAATCGTTGACCCATGCAGTTAGTTTCTCACCTAACCCCATCGACTTCATCTTGTGCAATAGTCTGCAGTGTGGGACACTGTCAAAAGCTTTACTGAAATCCAAGTACACTATGTCCAGAGACTCTCCCGAGTCTAACTTTCCCGTCACCCAATCAAAGATTCGACCTGGAAGCTTGCTACTCTCAGATTCTGGAATCTTACTACTCTTTGGGATTCGGCATGGAAAGTTGCTACTATTTGGGGTTCGGGAATCTTGCTACTCTGAGATTCTGGAATGTTGCTGCTCTTTGGCTTTTTGCCAAGTACTTGTGACCTGGACTGACCATTGTGGAAACAGGATACTAGCTAGATGGACCATTGATCTGATCCAGTGCGGCTATTCTTAGGTTCTTATGTTTTTATATGTCCCATGTCATTGCAAAGGACAGCTCATCCCTAGTTTCCATGTGCTATAGAAGAGGCAACATCAGTTTATCTTTGCACAGTGCCTACCCTGCTCCCTGTGGCCTGCCCTCCTCCCCATGTCTGCCCAGTGCTTGTACACGACTCGCACTGGAAAAAATGCTACGAACAATAAAAAAAATATGATGAAATGTGCTGCCCAGAAGGCTGCTCCATCAAATTAACAGGATGGGTAAACCAGCAAGACAGAACATAAATCTCTGTTTATTTTTACCGTCTTAACTTCAGACATCAGCTTTGGCTTAGTCTCTTCTTCCAGACCAAGAATCCTGCTAAGTATTTAAGAAATGCAATTCTAGTTCCATTAGGGGATGATGTGTTGGGAAGATAGCAGAAGATGTAATCAAAATAAGCTTATTTTTTTCTCTGTCATCTTGTTGAAGGATTGTAAACGAGCCGACTACGAATCAGCTGAACTAGAAAATGGACTGGCCAATGAAAAGGTTTTTAAGAACACGGAGAACCCAGCAGCTCCTGGCAATCGAGGACAGTTAGGCCCGTTCTCCCTGTCTACTGCAATGTACCTGGTGCAGTAGAGGGTTAAGTGACTTGCCAAGGTCACAAGGACTTGGCCCACTGCAGAAATCATTCAGCTACTCCTCCACTCTCAGCCACTGGACCCAGAAGTTTCCTAACGCCTCCACTGCAAACAGTATCGGCTTCTTTCGGGCTATAATGCTTTAAGCCTTGACGTCTAACCACAAAGGCTCTCCCAACTCAGCTGGCCCAGACATCATAGCAATAAGCGCTGGTCATAGGTCAAACATCAAGACTCCTTCTGGATTCTCGTAGCTACAGGCCGTAAATCTAACTACAGTGGTGCCTCACACAACGAACTTAATTGGTTCCAGGAGCAAGTTTGTTATGCGAAAAGTTCGTTATGTGAAACGCATTTTCCCATAACAATACATGTTAAAAAAAATAATTCGTTCTGTAGCATAAAATATGCTAAGATGACATAAAAAAAGATAAATTTATCTTGTTAGAGCTGGTGTTAGACACAACTGGGGACTGCAAAGTCCAGGCAGAGGCTTACGGCTCTCTTTGACCAGGGGGGACAGTTGCCCTAGTTGCACTACCCTAACCCTATTCCTGCTATGTGTGACTGTGGTATTCTGTTAGCATGATATTTCTGTGTAGCATTCTATAATAATTTGGCTTATTCAATTTTCTTGATAGTAGAGGGGATATATGTGAAGGGGAGGGGAGACAGGGGTTTTGTTGATCCTTGCTGTGTATTATAATCACCCCCCACATACTCCCCAGTACCTTTTTTAATTCCTCCCATCTTTCCCAGCCAGTGGCGTACAGGCCAGAAGCGCAGAGATCAGGAGCAATTCCTCTGCACGCCTGTGTGGGCCCATGCCGATCTCCGAATGGCTGCAGTTAGTTCTTGTGAGTCCCGCGAGAGCTGACTGCAGCCATTCAGAGATCAGCGCAGGCCCAGGCAGTAGCACAGAAGGCTTGCTCTTGATCTCTGTCTGCGCTTCTGGCTGGGAAATTTGCTAGACCACCAGTTACGAGTGAGCGGGTGAGATTAAAGTTGCAGCAGTGGTGGCTTTTTTAAAAAAATATGTGGCGGCGGGGGGAGGTTTAAAAATATGCGGTGGCGGCAGAGGCTTAAAAATATGCAGCAGCGGCGGCAGGGGGGTTTAAAATATGTAGCGCCACTGCACAGGGAGCCAGGCGGAGAGAGGGCAGTTAAGCGATGCAGCTCGGGCGACTTTGTTGTGTGAAACGAAGTTCGTTGTGGGAAGCAAGACCTGAAGTTCGTTGTGCGCAGCGTTCGCTGTGCGAGGCGTCCGTTATGCGAGGCACCACTGTACTATGTGTGGTCATTGCACAATGGCAGACTCCCTCACAAAGTAACTCCTTCCTTCCCTCAAGACAAATTGGGATGCCTAGAAGACCCTAAATTCTCCATTGCCCCAGGTACGTTGGATAGAGTGTGATCCCACTGGGAAAATGCTTGATTACCTGATTATAACCTTGATAGGCAGTATATAAATATCTAAATACACTTCTCCTTCCGTATTCGCTGTGATGGGGGATTAACAGACCCGCGAATACAGAAAAACCGCAAATAACTTTTTCATATGTTATTCACTGTTTTCTATTAAAAGCCATCATGAAAATGGTGAAACCATGAATAACATGGTGGGAGACCTGGCCTGTTTCTGAAGGAAAGGCAAAACACGGTGAAGAAAGTGCTGGGAATCGGCGATTTTCTCTGTAAATATATGGAATCAGCGATTTTTCTATGCAAGCTGCCGTAATTGGGGGGGGGGGGGGGGAGGAGTCAGCAAGCTAAAAACCGTGAATAATTGAAACTGCAAATGCTGAAACCGCGACTATGGAGGGAGAAGTGTAATCTTAGATAACCTTGATAGGCGATATATAAATATCTAAATTAATAAACAGAGTGCACTTTTTAAGCTCCTTAGTTTGCATTATTCATCGGAATTTAATCCGCCTTTATCCAAGGAGGCTAAAAGTTTCCATACAGAATAAAATCACAAAATAAAAAGACATACATTAAGTAGAGGAAAAGATAGAGCTACAATAGTCAATCTGCATGGTCACAATACGAATGCATTCAAACTGTTCTTGAGTACCATCGTTCTTCACTTTAATATACCATTTACCTGTTCGACCCTAGTTCAAACCACTGTTATGTATTCACTTTAAAAAAAAAAAAAAAAAAAAGCTTGAACAAATACCGTAGGTAGGTTTTAAGCAACTTCCTGAATTGCAAGAGGTTTCTAAAAAGATGTAACGAGAAGCAAGAACGCTTTGCTTGAACATATCGACAATAGAGGCACCTGTGAACCAGTATTGATCTGCTCTTTCATTGGGTCACTCTTCCATTCTTTCACTGGCCGAGTACTGGTTTAGATGCAAGCATGCCTGTTAATAGCTTTCTGAGGTATCGGGTCACTACTGGATCAGAGCAGGCTAGCGTGAAGTCTTCTCTCTGAGTCAGTAACCTCGCAGCCTGGATTATGAGCTTTTTCTATGATAAAACCACTCTCTTTACGTTTCATTGGAAACATCTAGATAGAGGTTAAGCCAAAGCTGTCTACCTTCTGAGGCTGCAGAAATGATATGCTTCTTTGAGGGCCAGCAGATGCTGGGAGGCCTTGGCCTGAAGGGATCTGTCGCACTTCTCACCCCTCTGACAAAAATATAATTCCACCTGAGTTTTGTTCCAAAAAAGAGAGGTTTACAGAGATAATTATTTCTAACATTCTGTATGTCGTAGAAAAGGTGAGTGCATTGGAGTCGTTTTCTACCCATGTGGATTCAAAACTAAACTATTTTGAAGAGGATTTTTTGTGCCTTATGGTAGCTATAGCTGCGCAATCAGTGGGGCCCTGTTAGAATCCCAACTAAAGCTCTATAAGGCTCATTTTCAAAGAAGATAGATATCCTAAAGACGGCATAAACCAGCACTTTGACATCTTGCTAGACAAAACTTCCAAGTGAACACTTTCACGACTGACTTTCTAGATGTCTTTCTGGTCATTTTGTCTCAAGTGCATCTAAATTTTAATGGGGGGGGGGTGTTAGAGGTATGTTTTCGGTAGGCTTAGGATTTGGATGCTCTGCAGAGATAATCAAACTTTTAACAAAATGTTCAGGGCAACATCAGTGGTGAAGCGAGGGTAGGAGGCATCTGAGTTGGTGATACCCCCCCTCCCCCCTCCTCTCCCTCCCCCCCCTCACAGCACCCTCACACCCTCCCTTCCTCCCTGTACCTCTTTAAATCTTCACCAGTGCCAGCAGATTCTCTATCCTGCTGCTCGTGCCAGCACTGGCTTTCCCTCTGTCACTTCCTGACCTCCCAACCAGGAACTGATTTCAGGGCAAGCAGCAGGCTGGAGAAGTTGCTCACACTGGTGAAGATTTAAAGAGGTTTGGGGTAGGGGGGGATGGAAGGCAAAAGCATGGCATGGGGTGCGACTAGGTGCTGGCACCCCATAAAGATGGCGCCCGAAGAGGTCTGCCTCCCCTTACTAAACCACTGAGCACCATTTAGATGTTTGGGTCTAGACCTGTTTAAAAAAACAAATGAGTCAAAAAGCTACCCGAACTGACCAGACAACTACTGGAGAAATTAAGGCATGACCCCACCTTACTCCCCCAATGGTCACCAACCCCCCTCTCACCTCCCAAAGATGTGAAAAAACCCCCCAGTACATTCCAGCATATATTACATCTTCAAATGGCCACAACAGACACAGCTCAGCAGGGTACTCTAAGAGGTTCTACAGTGAAGGTCACATTAAAAAGTCCCAGGTACAAGTAACTATAACCTGCTCATACTGTATGGCGAGCCCTCCAAAACCTACTATACCTACATAAAGATGACACCTGCAGGCTTAAGGGCTATTGTCATGGTGTACAGGTAGGTACATTAAGTTATGAGTGGGTAACCAATGAAGTTGTTTCAATAAGTATCCTGAATCCGAGTTGTCATCATCAGTTCATGCCACAGATCTACAATGATCTGTTGTGGACACCGAACCTCACGTGGCCAGTATAGTATTTAAATCAACAGCTCTGTGGGACCTCTCTGTCAAACAGCGGTAGTGGAGGTGAGGCATCGTCTCTTCCTCACTGTGACCTCACTTTATGTTCAAGATCAAGTTGAGATAGCCTCAACTCTGGAGTTACAGAGGTGGTTTAGGCATCGCCAGATTGCTCGTGGTTCCCCGACTGTGGTAGGGACTTGTAGTCTCATTAGCTGCTGTTGCCGCTGCAGTCACACCTCCCATAAGTGAAGCCACATGTCTTCGGGAGATGAGCCGAGAGTTCTACTATAGCAAGAAAATGTTTCATGATGTCCCGATGGAGCAGAAGCGTAATGAGAGCAAAACGAAACTCTCCTTGGTGCCACAAGGTAAGAACATTATGTTAGGCTAAGCTCCAAGGAACCCAGATGGGACTGATGCAAGATGTGCCTATGACTGGTAGTCTTCCACCCTCCCCCACCACATGCCCGCGGCACCTTTCTTTCAGAACAACTTTCTGTTCAGATTAATTTGATTAAATTATCTCTAGCTTTATTCATTCCGCTCACACATATCAATTAGTGTGTGATTTATAGGCGTGTCAGAAAGTAATTGGATTTGCTGGGGGGACTGTGGGCAGGGCGTCAGTGCTGCTGGCGAGTGTGAAGGGGCTGGCAGCCAAAAGAGTCACGAAGCTATGAGAAAAGAAAGCAAGAAGGAAAACAAGGGGGGGGGGGAGGAGGGATATTTCAGTTGCTTTTTCTTGTGATTGTTCCCTGAAGAGCAGATTGTATTTACACCAGTCTCCTGCTCTACGATAATGGGTTTTAAAGTCGATGGTAGCTGTAGAACCTGCAGATTCTTGAATGAAAGACATTTCTAGAGGGAAAGGGCAATCCGTTTCTGGCTTGACTTCCATGTTTTGCATTGAATTGGTAGGCTGTATAAGTGGGAAATTTGTTGGAGAAGGGATACGTAGGGATGTCCAGTGACACATGTCAAATCAAGCATGTTCATTTCATTCCTGGTTCTGAAATTTATTTACTGCCCTTTTGAAGAAATTCACTCAATGAGGTGTCCAGCAAAACATTACGAACGGACATAGACGGCTCAATCAACATGTTTAAATGTCCAAAAACCAGCCTAAGTCAGCACTTGGATGTTCTAATAGCAGTGCCGATAATCAAAACCAACTTTCTGCTGTGCATCCAGAGAGCAAAGGGGCATGCTGGGAGGTGCGTTATGGGCGGGAATCGGGCAGGCTTCAACCTGGATGTTCCGCAGCCATAAACAAAGCTTTCCTAGAGGGAACTTAGACGCTGGCAGCGAGACTTGTTTGAGTTGAGTCTAAGTTCCACAAAGGTGCCCAAACTGATAAGAAGACATAAGAACATAAGAAGTTGCCTCTGCTGAGGCAGACCAGAGGTCCATCTCGCCCAGCGGTCCACTCCCGCGGCAGCCCATCAGGCCTATTGCCTGAGCAGTAGTCCCTGACTATTTCTATAACCTACCTCTACTCCTATCTGTACCCCTGGCAGATTTAAGGCATGCCCCCCCCACTGGTCATGACCCCTTCCCACCACCCAAAGAGCGAAAATAAACCAACCACCAAGAAAACCCGCAGGCTTCCCATCAGCTGATCGCAGCCGAAGGAATCCCCTTCAGCTGAGCTGCGGAACCCCACATCCCTCCCTCTGACATCCCCCTCATATTCCTTCTGTGTGGGTGTGGAGATGTCAGGGGGATGTCGGGGGAATATGCCCTTTCTCTCACCTACCTTTTTTTTTTTTTTTTTTTTTTAAATCACGCGTTGTCTTGGAAAGCGCAACTGGCACAGAGTAACAGTACCCCTCCTCCCGATATTCACGGGGGTTCCGTTCCAGGAACCCCCGCGAATCTCAAAAAAACCTCAAATACGGTTTTTCATGGGGGAGCCTGAAGAGGGCAGCAGGAGAGCAGCCGGAGCGCCGCAAGTGCAGGAAATCACTCGCGGTATGCTCCGACTGCATCTTTCTGCACTAAGTCGGGCCTTATCCAATCAGGAGCTGCATGTCAAAGGAATAAGGCCCGACTTAGTGCAGGAAGAGGCGGTCGGAGCGTACCGCGAGTGATTTCCTGCACTCGCGGCGCTCCGGCTGCTCTCTCCTGCCTCTCCCGCTGCCCTCTCCTTGTCGGCGGTTCGCAGTCTGAAAACCGCCAACCGTGAACGACCGGGGGAACACTGTAACTTGTATAAAACCGCCACTCGTTGGAAATAGAACGTGCGCACACCAAATTTTCTCTGCTTTACAATTTCTCTGCCGGCCACGGAGCTACGGATCACGGAACACGCAGGTAGGAGTGCGCATGCGCGCTTAGGATTTTATTATTAGTGATACATTCAATTTTCTATACTGTTCTCTCAAGGGAGCTCAGAACGGTTTACATGAATTTATTTCTTTCTCCCCCCCCCCTCAAATATCTACCTGCTGAGTTTTCTCTTATCTACTGCTAAGTGAGTATTGAAAAGAGTAACCCAGAATGCTCCCTTATAATAACAAAGAATATTGAAAACAGAACCCCCCTCCCCCACCCCGATTTAATTCTATATACGACCGTACCAACGGTTAGTGCATCTTCTGTGATGTCCCCCGAATGAACAGAAGTTCTCATCCAGCAGAGCTGACACTCATTTTGCAGAGCTCTGTGCCCTAACTATATATATATATATATATATATATATATATATCTAATATAATAAAACGGTAAGCCGCGCATGCGTACTTCCTATGCGTGCGTCCATTTTCCGTGACCTGAGGAAGTATATATATATATATATATCCTATATAATAAAAAGCTAGCCGCGCATGCGCACTCAGACCTGCGTGATCTGTGATCCGTAGGTCCGTGGTCAGAGTGCGTATGCGGCGGCCAGACAAATCGGGAAAGCACAGCACAGCACAGCCGGCGACTCCCCCCTCCCACCCTCACTCCCACCCTCATTCACCGCCAAAACCACCACCGCCAAAGCCTCCTCCTTCTCGCCGACTCACCCCCGTTTAAATTGAGAAAAGCGCTGCACCGTGCTAACGCTGGCTTTGCCGTCTTCTGTCCACTGCGGCCCGCCCTCTCTGACTACTTCCTTGACGCTGCTTCGCGGCCTTCCCATGCTCTGATTTCCTCTGCTGGCATCTCTGATGATGTCATCAGAGATGCGGCAGAGGAAATCAGAGCATGGGAAGGCCACAAAGCAGCATCTGCTGCAAAGGGAAGTGGAGGGGACGGAGAGGGAAAGGGGGCCTGGGAGCAATCTTGGTTTGCTTTGGGGAGGGGAGACAGAAGGGGGCCATGGAGAGACAGGCAGGCAGGTAGCACATTAGAATGAAAGGCAGACACACAGAAAGACAGCAGGTAGGAAGAGAGACAGAAAGAAAGAGAGACAGACAGACAGGGTGCCAGAGAGAGAACCAGAAAGAAAGAAGGACAGACAGCGGGAGGGAGAAAGACAGAAAGGAAGAGAGAGACAGGGGCAGGGAGAGACACAGAAAGTAAGAAAGAAAGACAGACAGACAGGGTGCCAGAGAGAGAACCAGAAAGAAAGAAGGACAGACAGCGGGAGGGAGAAAGACAGAAAGGAAGAGAGAGACAGGGGCAGGGAGAGACACAGAAAGAAAGACAGACAGACATATATTCTAGCACCTGTTAATGTAACGGGCTTAAACACTAGTATATATATATATATGCATTGAAAGCAGTGCATGCAAATAGATCTCATTCATATTCATTGGGGAAATCCTGAAAACCTGACTGGATTGCGGCCCTCTAGGAGGAACTTTGACACCCCTGATCTAGAGCAGGGGTGGGCAACTCCGGTCTTCAAGGGCCGGAATCCAGTCGGGTTTTCAGGATATCTCCAATGAATATGCATTGAAAGCAGTGCATGCAAAAAGATCTCATGCATATTCATTGGGGAAATCCTGAAAACCCCACTGGATTGCGGCCCTCAAGGAGGAACTTTGACACCCCTGCCCCTTGGAGGGTTCCCATAGAGCAAGGGTGTCAAAGTCCCTCCTGGAGGGCCGCAATCCAGTGGGGTTTTCAGGATTTCACCAATAAATATGCATGAGATCTATTTGCATGCACTGCTTTCAATGCATATTCATTAGGGAAATCCTGAAAACCCGACTGGATTGTGGCCCTCAAGGAGGGACTTTGAGACCCCTGCTCTACGATGACTGGGAGTCCTCTATCTACAGCCCTGCAAGCGGGAGGTGCTGTTTCAATAGTGAGAGACAGGCAAGCTCTGAGGGACTCCAGGGAACCTGTCTAGGGTTACCAGATTTTATGATTGTAAAATCCAGACCCATGGCTCTGCCCCCAGGTCCACCCAGCCCCGCCATTTTCGGCCCAAGCTACGCCCCCCCAACCTCTTCTTATGCTCGGAGCCACATCTGGAGGGCATCTGTGCATGCGCAGATGGGACACAATGATGTCACACCCACCCACGCATGTGATGTCACCGCGTTGCATCCGTGCACGCGCAAATGCCCTCCCGACGCGGTCCTGAGTTGGACGCTTTCCAAAACCCGGACAAAGTGCCGGGTTTTGAAAATCCGTCAGGACACCCGGACAGTCCTCCAAAAAGAGGACCTGTCCGGGTAAATCCAGATGTCTGGTAACCCTTAATCTATCAGTAGTGAATGAAAATATAATATTGAAGCACTGCCCCCTGCTGGCAGCAATGCAGTTGGAGGATTCCCACAGCCGAGAGGGAACAGTGAGGCCCAGGAGCTCTGAATATGGTACCACAGCCTCAGCTCTAGTGAACCCCACACTGGATGAAACCTAGGACCAGCTATATAGCCATACACAGCACTTGCCATCTGGGAGGGGGAGAGTGGGAGGGGTAGAGAAAGAGAGATAGGGAGGGTGAGAGAGAGAGAAAGAGGGAGGAGGAGTTAGAGATGGAGGGGAGAGAGAGAAAGAAGGGGAGAGAAAGAGAGAGAGGGAGAGGGGAGAGAGAGAAAGAAGGGGAGAGAAAGAGAGAGAGAAAGAGGAAGGAGGAGAGAGAGAGGGAGGGGGAGAGAGAGAAAGAGAGAGAGGGAGGGGGAGAGAAAGAGAAAGAGGGAGGAGGGGAGAGAAAGGGAGGGGGAGAGAGAAAAAGAAGGGGAGATAAAGAGAGAGAGGGAGGGGGAGTGGGAGAGAGAGAAAGAGGGAGGGGGAGAGAGAGAGAAAGGGAGGGAGGGGGAGAGAGATCCATCAGCAACTATCACATACTCTGCATTCACTCAAACAAAAGAACATTATTGCATTTCTTTAGCACATCTCCTGGTGGAGTCGGCCCCTGCTTGAGATGTGTTTTTGCCTTTTGAAAGTTGGATCACTTCTCTTTGATCTTTCCTCCATTTCCATCACTGTCGAGCCCTCAACCCTTTTCTATGCAAATGGATTGTTTCTGAACACAGAAAACCAAATCCTAAACTGTGATTGAAATCACTGTTATTTTATGAGAGATGTTTACAAAGCATTACTAGGAGCTTGGCTTCATTTTCTCTCTGTTTTACACAACATAAGAAAGAGATCTGTAGGCGTTCCGAGTGCCCTCCGGCTTTGCTGTCAGACAAACCAAAGAAATCCAGAGGCTGCCATTAACAACCCTGAATGCAAAAGATCTGAGCCTGTGATATATTAATCAGAGTTTGATACTGTCTTTTCCTTGTTAGAAATTCAATTGGTTCAAATTAGAAACTCTCCTACTTCATATTAGAACATAAGAATAGCCTTCCTGGGTCAGACCAATGGTCCTTCTAGCGCATCCAGGTCACTAGTACCTGGCAAAACCCAAAAATATAGCAACATTCCATGCTACCAATCCAGGGCAAGCAGTGGCTTCCCCCATGTCTTTCTCAATATCAGACTATGGACTTTTCCTCCAGGAACTTGTCCAAACCTTTCTTAAGACCAGCTGCGTTAACCACTCTTACTACTCTGGAAATGCGTTCCAGAGCTTAACTATTTTTCTGAGTAAAAAAATATTTCCTTCTTTCGATTTTAAAAGTATTTCCCTGTAATTTTTGGCAGTGTGCAGGCTAATTTAGGTCTTTATTCACTTCAGAGGAAAGTGGGAAGAGCTAAATTACTTAGAAATAATATACAATAAAGACACTTCTGATTAACAGTATACAGAAAGCTTGGATGGAGGGCTTTGGGAAGGACAAAGGTTAGAAACAGAAACATGATGGTAGATAAAGGCCAAATGGCCCATCCTCAGCATCCACTATCTCCTCCTCTCCCTATTGGCTAAGGCTCTTAATATTTGCATCTCATCTTCCTATAGGCTAAGGCTCTTTACACCTGCATTGTGAGGTCATAGAGCTTTATGATTATAGAAACATGATGGCAGATAAAGGCCAAATGGCCCATCCGCAGCATCCACTATCTCCTCCTCTCCCTATTGGCTAAGGCTCTTAATATTTGCATCTCATCTTCCTATAGGCTAAGGCTCTTTACACCTGCATTGTGAGGTCATAGAGCTTTATGGTTATAGAAACATTGAAACATGATGGCTGATAAAGGCCAAATGGCCCAACTATTCTGCCCATTCGCAGTAACCATTCTCTCTTTCTCTCTCCGAGAGATCCCACGTGCCTATCCCAGGCCCTCTTGAATTCAGACTCAGCAAAAGTGAGCTTTCATTTCACATGATTATTTAGAAATTGATGGCAACTGTAGAAGATTATTAAGGACAGAAACATCACTGAGTTAACCTTTTGTCCCTATAGAGTCTTGTGTACTGGGATCCCACAAAATGCCTTTCTACGTAGAGAAAGAAGGAGCTTTCTAAGTCCCTCCTCCAGAGTAGCACCATCAATATAACTAAAGAATTGCTCTATTCTGGGAGGTAGCCCAATAGCCTTCGAGTCTCAGGTTTGGGAGGGATGTTGAAATCCCAGCGTTAAGGGAGGCGTCTAGGCTTTTTCTTCACAGAGGATAGTAGTAGAGAGAAAATACACTTCTCCCTCCGTATTTGCTGTGATAGGGGATTAACAGAACCGCAAATAACTTTTTCATATGTTATTCGATGTTTTCTATTAATAACCCTCGTGAACATGGTGAAACCGCAAATAACACGGCGGGAAACCTGGCCTGTTCCTGAAGGAGAGGCAAAACACGGTGAAGAAAGCGCTGGGAATCGACGATTTTCTCTGTAAATGCTTGGAATCAGCGATTCCTCTATGCATAGTGATGTATGCCAGCAAGCTAAAAACCGTGAATAATCGAAACCGTGATTACTGAAACCACGAATACGGAGGGGGAAGTGTATGGTATTGAAAGCAAAGGCCGATCTGAGTATGGCCTAGTGGTTGAGCTGCTGCTGCCTCTCCACCCAGAGCTTGTGGGATTGAATCCCAGGGCTGCTCCTTGTGAGCCTGGGCAAGTCACTGAATCCTCAAATTGCCTCTCCTCCCTGGTTAAACCCCTTTGACAATTGACCCTGAATCCATTAGGGTTTCTTCACTTAAACATATTTTTGTTATGCCAAACTGCTAAACTGTTGGAAGAAAAGGATGTTCAGCAGGAGAGGCAAGGGAGGAGTCCAAATAGCCAAGGAAAACTGTCTTGATTCAGAAATACAAGTTCCAACAAGGATCCTCGTTTCGGCATCCAAACGACGCCTTCCTCAGCAGACACAGAACGGACGCTGTAAAACTGTATTCTATGGCTCTTTTACAGCGTCCGTTCTGTGTCCACTGAGGAAGGCATTGTTTGGACACCGAAACTAGGATCCTTGTTGGGACTTACAATCTAACTGGACAGACAGGGTATGGGATGCGGAACCCAAGGTGAGAGGAGTTAGGAGTCGAAAGCACTCTCAAAGAGGTGGGCTGAAATTTATAGACGGTCCCTGCTCTGAAGAGCTTACAATCTAACTTGGACAGATTGACAGACATGATATATAGGGTTGGGGATGCAGAACCCAAGGTGAGAGGAGTTAGGAGTCGAAAGCACTCTCAAAGAGGTGGGCTGACATTTATAGACGGTCCCTGCTCTGAAGAGCTTACAATCTAACTTGGACAGATTGACAGACATGATATATAGGGTTGGGGATGCGGAACCCAAGGTGAGAGGAGTTAGGAGTCGAAAGCACTCTCAAAGAGGTGGGCTGACATTTATAGACGGTCCCTGCTCTGAAGAGCTTACAATCTAACTTGGACAGATTGACAGACATGATATATAGGGTTGGGGATGCGGAACCCAAGGTGAGAGGAGTTAGGAGTCGAAAGCACTCTCAAAGAGGTGGGCTGACATTTATAGACGGTCCCTGCTCTGAAGAGCTTACAATCTAACTTGGACAGATTGACAGACATGATATATAGGGTTGGGGATGCGGAACCCAAGGTGAGAGGAGTTAGGAGTTGAAAGCACTCTCAAAGAGGTGGGCTCTTAACTGGGCCTCAAATACTGCCTGAGTCGGAGCCCGCCATAGGGATTCCAGGAGTCTGGAGTTAGTAGAGGCAGAGAAAGGCACAGCTGAGCAGAACTAATAGTGGATTATAGGGGGTGATAAGTGAAGAGAGATAGGCAGAGAAGTACTCAAGATCCTTCACCTAGTCCAGGGGTAGGCAATTCCGGTCCTCGAGAGCCGGAGGCAGGTCAGGTTTTCAGGATTTCCACAATAAATATGCACGAGATAGATTTGCATCTCAAGGAGGCAGTGCATGCAAATCCATCTCATACATATTCACGGTGGAGATCCTGAAAACCTGACCTGGCTCCAGCTCTCGAGGACCGGAATTGCCTACCCCTGACCTAGGCCATACTCACATCTGACCGCCGAGCTTAACAAACATATGACGCGCCCGGCCGTCAGTTCTGCTGCTTGGCCTGCGAGCGCCAGCGTTTTCATTCACCTGCTTTTCCTCTAAGCCAGTGGTTCCCAACCCTCTCCTGGAGGACCACCAGGCCAGTCGGGTTTTCAGGATAGCCCTAATGAATATGCATGAGAGAGATATGCATATAATGGAGATGCCAGGCATGCAAATCTGCTCCATGCATATTCATTAGGGCTATCCTGGGAACCACTGCTCTAAGACTTCTAATATTTCCTATTACCCAGTCTCTAATTCATTTGGATCATTTGCACAGGGCACTTTAAACATGTGGCACCAAATTGTGCTTTTGCTTTCTCTGCATAATTCGCTTTTAAGGGGGCGGGCACAGAAGATCTTCTGTGCATATCTCAGTTCTCCTTGACTTCTTTAATTGGTCGGAGGAGTCACGCTACACATCACTGTCATCTCGGTGTTTTTCACATATCGCTCCATTTTCACCACCTATTAACTTATGCAAATGAGGCCCCGCAATGAGTCTCTGTAATAGCCCCACATCCCTCTGCATCCTCCATGGACTGTCTCTGCCTCTTAGAGCCCTATATTATGACGTTTTGTCCAGAAGTTCCCTTCCCTCCAAGAGAGGACTTAGGCAGTGGGCTTGGGAGAAATGAATTGGGCGTAGAGACCTATCCACTCAAACGGAATGAGCCAAACGAGGAATGAAAAAGTGAACCTGAATAGAGCGATGGGATGACAATGTCATTTCCAAGAAGAGGAGACACATCCAACCCTCCTGAGCCCTTGATTTGGCATTGTTGCTCAGAAGCAACATGGGTCTTCTGTGGCTCTTACAGGAGATCTGCATTAGAGAATGACATGGGGACACATTTTTTCCCATCACTGTGGGAACTCATTTTCCTTTCCCGCCCCCCTGTGAGTTCTTTTCCTGCACCTGCCCCATTCCTGCAGGCTCTGTCCTCATCTGCACAAGCCTCAAACCCTTTAAAATCCTAAGTAGCAACATTCTAGAGCTCAGATTGTGATGTCATAATGCCTCATTCCACCAATGACTAAGCTCCGTCCTCATCTGCACAAGCCTCAAACCCTTTAAAATCCTAAGTAGCAACATTGTAGAGCTCAGATTGTGATGTCATAATGGCTCATTCCATCAATGCCTAAGCTACGTCCTCTTCTGCACGAGCCTCAAACACTTTAAAATCCTAAGTAGCAACATTCTAGAGCTCAGATTGTGATGTCATAATGGCTCATTCCATCAATGCCTAAGCTCCGTCCTCTTCTGCACGAGCCTCAAACACTTTAAAATCCTAAGTAGCAACATTCTAGAGCTCAGATTGTGATGTCATAATGGCTCATTCCATCAATGCCTAAGCTCCGTCCTCTTCTGCACGAGCCTCAAACACTTTAAATCCTAAGTAGCAACGTTCTAGAGCTCAGATTGTGATGTCATAATGGCTCATTCCATCAATGCCTAAGCTCCGTCCTCATCTGCACGAGCCTCAAACACTTTAAAATCCTAAGTAGCAACATTCTAGAGCTCAGATTGTGATGTCATAATGGCTCATTCCATCAATGCCTAAGCTCCGTCCTCTTCTGCACGAGCCTCAAACACTTTAAAATCCTAAGTAGCAACGTTCTAGAGCTCAGATTGTGATGTCATAATGGCTCATTCCATCAATGCCTAAGCTCCGTCCTCATCTGCACAAGCCTCAAACTCTTTAAAATCCTAAGTAGCAACATTCTAGAGCTCAGATTGTGATGTCATAATGCCTCATTCCACCAATGCCTAAGCTCCGTCCTCATCTGCACAAGCCTCAAACACTTTAAATTCTAAGTAGCAACATTCTAGAGCTCAGATTGTGATGTCATAATGCCTCAGTCCACCAATGCCTAAGCTCTGTCCTCATCTGCACAAGCCGCTAATGCTTTAAAATCAAGTGTTCAAGGCTTGTGCGTCTTACAGGAATGGGACAGCGACAGCGAGAAAACATACAGGGGCGGGGAAATCTTTTTCCCCGTGTCATTCTCTAATCTGCATCTCCAAATGTCTGTTTAGTTGGCACCGTTCAACATCAAGTTACGTAAAGCAGCCGTTTCACCATCTGCCAATTAAAGGATTAACCAGCAGAACGGCTGCAGTTCATCCTCTGGTAGAATGGGAAATGGGGTGACACGTTTTCCTGCAGACAGTCCAATGTATCCAGTGGGAGCTGAGAGATAACCTTGGCCTACTAGGAGAGGTGGGTTGTGAGTTATAGGTATTGCTACAGCCAAGAAAGTGTTTGAACTTGTACAAGGCGTTATTATTTGGTGACGCTTTTCTCTCATGCAATTTTCGCTTCCTTCTTCATATGTTACTTTTTCATTCCCTGTTGTACATAACTTTTGATTTCTACTCTTTTCTCTGTCTTTTTTGTCTTCCTTATAGGATATTTTTCTTGGGGGGGGGGTTTCTCCACCCCTCTCCCTACCCCCTCCTACCCTCTTCTTCTTTTCTTCCACCCCCTCCTTCATCACCCCCCCTCTTTAAGTTGGCTTGAGCCTACCTAGGTATGAGTGACACAGAAATAGAAGATTAGATTATTATTTCTCCCTCTCTAATGTCTCTCATGCATATCTTTCCCTCTCTTCTATCTGTTCTCTTTCTTGTCTTTTCATCTTTCCATTCTCCTTTCTCTTTTAGGTGCAGGACTGTTTCCTCCAGGTCAGTGTGGACAGAAGGCCTGAAGTCTGCTTTTGCCCAATTCATCTTTGAACTTCGGAGCTTCAGTGTCTCTGCTAGGCCTGGATTTCTCTGCCCCTTTGATAATCCTGTAGAGAGGAATCGATTCTTTTTTTACTCCTTCCTAAGGTCTGCTAGGGGTGTAGCTTATCTTGCAAGACTGATTCTTCTGAAGGGGCTCCATCTCTCTCACAGGATATGACTCTCTTGACCCGACATTGTTACCACGATACCCCACTCCCAAAGAAAGGAAAAGTTACCAGGGTACAAAATAAAGGACCACATACACACAAAAGAAAACTTCACAAGTGCTTTCACATACTGTGTCTTGTGTTAGGCATGACAGAAATAGGTGCACGCACCCATAAAGTAAACCATGGTGTGATGCGATACCCAGCAGGAGCAGGAGAAAATCACACACACACACACACAGAGATCTGTGCCACTATAAACCTTTTGAAATGGGACTTGATGAGACAGAGAAATAAGCCAGGGAGGCACAGGCAGGAGAAAAGAAGGTCAGTGAGCTTGGACAAGCCAGGAATCTGCCCAGAGAGAATCAGAGCAAAGAGACCTACTATATTATACACTATTTAAATAGGATTTATGACGGTGCCATGAAGATACCTGCGCAAAGCACTGATTTAAATGAGTAGAATCAGGGATGGCAAATCTCACACGGCTTAAAAACCTTAACTGGCCAAAAATCCTCCTTCTAGTACTGGGGTGGGCAACTCTGGTCCTCGAGGGCTGGAATCCAATCGGGTTTTCAGGATTTCTCCAATGAATATGCATGAGATCTATTTGCATACACTGCTTTCACTTTCCGCTTTATGTCCTGAGCCTGGGTAGAGGCAAAGTAGCGGAAAAGAAAACCAACCAACCAGAAAGACAATGGGAGCCATCCCAAAGGTCAGGGGTGTCCAATGTCGGTCCTCGAGGGCCGCAGTCCAGTCGGATTTTCAGGATTTCCCCAATGAATATACATGAGGTCTATTTGCATGCACTGCTTTCATTGTATGCTAATAGATCTCATGCATATTCATTGGAGAAATCCTGAAAACCCTACTGGATTGCGGCCCTCGAGGACCGACATTGGACACCCCTGCCATAGGTCTTCAGGGGGCCTCCATTGAAGACCACTACCTTAGACCAGGGGTAGGCAATTCCGGTTCTCGAGAGCCGGAGCCAGGTCAGGTTTTCAGGATATCCACAATGAATATGTAGGAGATGGATTTGCATGCACTGCTTCCTTGAGATGCAAATCTATCTCATGCATATTTATTGTGGAGATCCTGAAAACCTGACCTGGCTCCGGCTCTCGAGAACCGGAGTTACCCACCCCTGGTATAAAGCCTCTGCCCCCATGACAACCCTAGAACCAGGGGTAGGCAATTCCGGTCCTCGAGAGCCGGAGCCAGGTCAGGTTTTCAGGATCTCCACCATGAATATGTAGGAGATGGATTTGCATGCACTGCCTCCTTGAGATGCAAATCTATCTCATGCATATTTATTGTGGAGATCCTGAAAACCTGACCTGGCTCCGGCTCTCGAGGACCGGAATTGCCTACCCCTGCCCTAGAGGAGGCCATCAAGTCCATTTTGGTAGGGCAGGAGTAGGCAATTCCAGTCATCGAGAGCCGGAGCCAGGTCAGGTTTTCAGGATATCCACAATGAATATGTAGGAGATGGATTTGCATGCACTGCCTCCTTGAGATGCAAATCTATCAAATGCATATTTATTGTGGAGATCCTGAAAACCTGACCTGGCTCCGGCTCTCGAGAACCGGAATTGCCTACCCCTGGCATCTAGCTCCCCGTTCGTATTTGCTCAGCTTAAGAATGTAAAACCCTTCACAAGGAACTGTGCTCTATGCAACGGTGAGATTTTGCTGCATCAGTAGCGGGCTGTAATGAAAAGATTATTTCTCAAAGCAAGCCAGCTGTGCTTCCTTGTATACCTGAGCTGACTGGAAAGCACTGGATTCTTCTCTCTCTAGCAAGACCAAACAGGAGAGAAAAAAACCTAATCAGTTGATAGAGCAATAGTCTTTCTACACACACCAGCAGAAAGGAATGCATTTTAGATTCCAGCGAGGACAATGGTTCATTTTAAAACGCCTGTGACAATATGATCTAGACACAAGCTGACAAACTTCTCTGTCCAAACTTACTGGAATACAGTCTACTTAGGCCAATTATCCCATAGCTTATTAGTGTTGATGTTTTAATCTCAGAAACGACCGATTCCTAGTCCAACATGAAACGTTGTCCATTTCATGTTATTTTAAACTTTTGTTTGTTTGTTTCTGTGACATTACAGGTTTGATTATATTGTCAGGTTGTTTCTCAAAATGTGACGGAACTGCTGTAGATTTTGTCATTTGTGAGAGAAAGGAGATGGAGCATCTTAAAAAGGTGGCTTTGAAGTAACTTCAGTAGCATTTAGCCATGGAAGTGGCACCCCCTGCTGGAGACAAAAGAAAGCAGACAGAGGTCACAGGCAGTGGCACGACTCGGCCGGCACCTCTGTGGAGCTTCAGAAGCTGCACTTTTGATCAGCGGACAGCTTATATTTGGGTTGGGAGAAGTCTGGGGAGGAGGGTGCACGCTGAGGTTTGAAATACATATCTTATAAATATTCTAAATGATTTACATTGAAGCTATGGTTATTTATTTAATATTCCAGTTCTTTATTTTTATTATTTTTGTCAACTTTCATTCGGATTGGGGGGGTTTAGTTTATGGGTGACTTTATTTCTTTAATAAAATGTTTGCACATAAATAAAGGGGGGTTTGTGATTGGAATGTATTGAGTGGTTAATGTGGAAATATATTTTGGAGGAATAATAGAAATATGTTTGACAAATATTTTTATGAATTTAATTGTTATGAAAATATTATGTATTATATTTTTGTATATTTGTACATTTGTTGGATTCCTTCAATAAAATGATATAAATTAAATTAAAACAATGGGGGGAGGAAAAAAGGGAGGGAGGGGTGAATAGGGGGGAAGGGAAGGGGGTAGGAAACAGGGGGAGTGTATAGAGGTATGTAATGGGTAATATGGAAATTTTGAAGGAATGATAGACATTTCTTTGAAATTAATATTGTGAATAAAAAGGGAATGATTATTTTATTGTATTATATTTTTGCATATTTATTGGATTCCTTCAATAAAATGTTATAAATTAAATAGATATCCTACAAGTGGCACATTTTTGTCACAGTACCACAGCCAAGTTTTGGGGGTTTGGCAACAATATTTCTAAAGGCAGAATGTTCCAATAATGGAATTAGTTCCAGAGAGAGGGACACGATGAGAGTTTTGTAGAAAAACATTCCAATTCAGTGTTACATTCTCTGCACAAGGAGACGATACTCTGCTTTACTTACCCCCCCCCCTTTACGAACGCATGGCGCGGGTTTTAGCGCCGGCAGTGGCGGTAACCGCTGCAATGCTCAGAGGAATTCTATGAGCGTTGGAGCAGTTACCGCCACTGCCTGCGCTAAAACCCGCGCCGTGCATTCGTAAAAGATAATAATATAATAATAATAATAACTTTATTTTTCTATACCGCCATAGTCAGGTGACTTCTAGGCGGTTTACACTGTAAGAAAGCTGGACATTCAGCAAATAACAAGAGGTCTCAATACAATGCAATAAGTCAACATACAATACAATACAAAACAATACAATACAATACAATGAGTCTGTATACAACACAGTACAATATAATACAACGAGTCTAAATATAATACAATACAATAAGTCTAAAGACAACACCATACATAAGTCTAAATACAGTATCGTACAATGAGTCTAAATATAATACAATAGTGTAGAGGGGAAAGTTACAGATTGGAGTTCAATGGGTAATGAGTAACTGAGTATTTCTTTAGAACTTCCATTTGAATTGGAGTACTGTGGATAGCGAATATCTGAATACATGAGGGGCATCTTGAGAGAAAGAAAGAAAGGCGTTTAAAGAGAGGGGAGTCCTAGTGCGGGAGGGGACAATTTTAGTCAGTGAATTTTTTCGAATAGGGCGGTTTTGATCGATTTGCGGAATGCACTGTAAGACAGGTTGGGTTCGTTTATGTAGTTTTTCAGCCAAACTTGCTGTCTGTTCGCTTGGAACTTAAAGGTTCTATCCAGGAATGATTTGTATCTGCAGCCCGTAATCTTTGGGTATGCAAAGATGTTTTTGTTTCTGGTGGCTCGTGTGGGGTTGTGTAGGATGAAGTGAATTTGTAGGTATGAAGGTGCTAGGCCCCAGACTTGCCTGAAACAGGTGCAAGCAAATTTGAATAGTATTCGCGCTTCAATTGGAAGCCAGTGCAGCTTTTTATAGTAGGGGCTGATGTGGTCGTTTTTTCCTAGTCCGAAGATTAGTCGAACGGCGGTGTTTTGTATTAATCTCAGTTTTTTTATTGTTTTTTGTGGGATGCCCAGGTAGATGATGTTGCAGTAGTCAAGAGGGGGCTATTTATTCAATCTTTTTTTTTCACATCCTCCCCAAAGAGCCCAGAACGGGTTATAATTCACATCCATCGTATAAGTCAACAGCAAGGTCAAATAATTGACATACTTACACCTAATTAGACATTAGCTTTTACCACGCTGCGGTAGAGGCTTCTACCATGGCCCAGAGCGCTAAATGCTCCAACGCTGCTCCGGCACTCACAGAATTCCGATGAGCTTTGGAGCAGCTTCTAAGCATTTAACACTCCGGGTTGTGGTAGAAACCTCTACCACGGCCTAGTATAAGGAGGAGGTAGGTTATTGGTAAATGCGCCTACTTTTACCATAGGTGTGGCTGGGAGTGCAGCCTTGGGAGAGTCGCATAGAGGGGCATAATCAAAAAATACCTCTAAGTCCGTTTTGGGCCTAGGGCGCTAGTTGCTCAAAGTCAGAAACATCCAAAGTCGATTCTCAAACAATACGTCCAAAATTTTTTTTTTTTCCTGAAAATCGTCTACTTCTACATCCAGCCGTATGATCGTCCAGACTGCCACGTCGTGTATCTTTATACTGCATTCTTGTCCCAAAAAATCGTCCAAGACCTTTTGGACATGGGAGGGACTAGCAAAGTGATGGACTGGCCACCCAAACATGGCAACAGAGCAGTGGCGCACCTTACAGGGCACTGCTGTGAACTTCACAAAAAGGGTGCCACATGAACATCTCACCACAACTCCCTTATAGGTAATGGTGAGCCCCCCCAAAAAATCTACTATACTCACCTGTCTACAACCCCAATAGTCCTTATGGCTGCAGTATGGTTTGGGGGGTTTTGGTGGGTACCCATGTTTCACCATGAATGAAGGGTTTAGCTTGGCTGCTCTTTATGGTTCACTAGCCCTCCGCCCCCCCCACCCCCACTGGCTACTTAAGCCACATCTGTGAAGCTATACTAGGCTTTCTTATGCCAGGTGCTGATGTTCTAGCGGCAGGTATGTGCGTTTTTATTCTGATTTGTATGGCGGTGGGGGGGGGGGTTAGTGATCACTGGGGAAGTGTTTAGGGGTCTGTACTTTGTGTCTACAGTGGTTATCTGGTTACTTTGGATAACTTTTGGGCGCTTAGACCTGTTTTTAGATCGCCTACGTTCCATCCAGGCAGCCTCGTAAAAGTTTCAATTATCCCTGCGGTACAACTAAGTCTAGGTGGGCCCACAATCTGCCCTCACCACTCCTCCCAAAATGCCCCTTTCCTCTCTGGCCATACAGTTGCATTCAGAGGGCTAACAAGTCCCTAGTTACGTCTAAAAACCCGTTTCAATTATCAGCACTCGGGTGACCTGTCTTTTAGATCGTCCAAGTGCCGTTTTGGGTGGGTTTTTAGAAGTATTTCTGTTTCGATTATGAGCCCCATAGGCTCCTACATGTCTTTATAAATTTGTGCCAAAATCGAAGCCTCTTTTTCAACCACACCTAGATAGTCTGTTTTAAAATCAGCCCTCTAAGGGTCTGTAACCCAGATATTTCTATGGAGTTATAACGAGGTGGTAGCAAGTTCACAGTCCCTGAAAGAGTAACTTAACTTTTAACTGGTCCTGTGTACGCTGTGATGATTAGAAGGCAGGAAGAAGAGTTTGTACGCTTCAAATTCCCTAGGAACAACCCTAGACAGTAGCATTTACTACGCCTCAGGTGTTGTCCTGATGGGGGCGCCAGCACCAGTCTTCCTCTCTGTCTCCCCCTGCTCCTTCCCATTGCTCCCCCCACCCCGAACATCTAGCTCTTCGCTGGTGCGAGCAGCAATTCCAACCTGATGTGCGTTCCAGCGTCGGCTCTCCCTGTGATGTCACTTCCAGAATCCAGGTTCCACACCCAGGAAGTGATGTCAGAGGGAGAGCTGACGCCAACAGCAAGTTGGTGATGCTGCTCTCACCGGGAGCATCAAAGAGGTACGGGAAGGGGTGCCTGTCACCCTCGCTATGCCACTGACCCTAGAGATAATAGACCAACAAATTTCAGAGGGAAAATAAGACCCTGGGATTTTTGGAAAGCTAGAAATCAATAAACAAGAGAAGTGACGTGAACGTTCTTTAGCTACATAGCAGCGTAGCTCTCAGGAAGTTGCACAGATGTGCCGAAAAAAATACCCTGACCTCTAACTTGTTTGTTGGCCCATTTTCCAATAATCCAGAGATGGCAATGAACAGCCAGCTTTAGGGTCAGAGGAGAATTGGCCTGCCTGTTGCTTTGCAGGGACGTTCCAAGAGCCCACAAGGTTCAGAGACAAACTCAAAAAAGCACGGTGAAATAAAGGCACAGAAGTCAATTTGGTGGTACATGGACGGGAATCTGGAAGACAGGGGACTGCGACAAAACACTTAAAATGCGGAACGATTTAATCCACATAGAAGAAAACCATATGTAGAAGCTGAAAATCCCAAATAATCTACTTCAGTCAGTCAGTGTGCAAAGCATTAACTTAAATCTCCAAGGGATTTCACGGGAGCTTAGTGGTTTCCAATAGATCTTGTCCTCTGAGTGGAAGAATCAAGGTACTATTTATTATTTCTATAGCGCTGAAAGGTGTATGCAGCACTGTACATTCTAACACACACTAGACAGTCCCTGCTCAGAAGAGCTTCCAATCTAATTCAGTCCGGACATTTCAGGGTTGGGGAGATTATAACTGGCTATGAAGAGCTGTTACAGAAGTTCGATTCCTGAATAAATGTGGTTTTTAAAAATTAGGGGGGGATGGGGGGGAGAGGTGAATAGGGAAGGGGGAGGGTATTGAGAGATGTACTGGGTAATTTGGAAATATATTTTGAAGAAATGAAAGACAATTGATGGAAATTAATATGATGAATTTTAATGTAATGACTATTTTATTGTATTATCTTATTGCATTTCTTCAATAAAATGTTATAAATGTTTAAAATAAATGTGGTTTTTACCTGTTAGCACTGGAGTAACTCTCCCTTTGTCTCTTCCTAGTTCCAGTGTCTTAGTCTATGGGGCTCATTTTCAAAAAATGAAAAATGTCTAAATTGTAGCATAAAGGGGCACCTGGACGGTTTTTCTTGGCAAACCCTTCCAATTCACTTTTCAAAATGTACTTTGCAGCCAGATTTCTGTGGTGCTTGTCTGCAGTGTGTGCGAATATTAAGGGTGGGGGGAGGGTGTTAGAGTCGTGGTTTGGGCAGAACCAAGACATGCTTATGATATGGACATTTGTCTGCAATAAATCAAACATTTAAAAATAAACCCATCCAGGGTACATAGTAACGTAGTAGACGACGGCAGATAAAGACCCGAATGGTCCATCCAGTACAATTTGGACGTTTAGGGCTACACCTGTTTTAATAGAGATTAAATGCCAAAAGGTGCCCAAACTACCCAGATGACACTGGAGGGATGAAGGCATGACCCCCCCCCCCCTTCAAAGATAGCTTCAGATATTATGGCCAGTCCTAGTAAAGCAGCAAGCAGGTTTCTGAAGTAGCCTAGTGCAGGTGTGTCAAAGTCCCTCCTCGAGGGCCGCAATCCAGTGGGGTTTTCAGGATAACTCTAATGAATATACATGAGAGTTATTTGCATATAATGGAGGTGGCAAGCAAGCAGATTTGCCCCATGCATATTCATTAGGGCTATCCTGAAAACCTAACTGGCTGGTGGTCTTCCAGAAGAGGGTTGAGAACCACTGGTGTAGACAACCATACAGATGGGGAATCGGACCCATATCCCACTAACTACCAAACTTGTCAGTTTTTCTTTTGGATATGCTTTTTTCAAAAAATTTATTTATTTACTTATTCAATTTTCTATACTGCTCTCCCAGGGGTGCTCAGCATTTTGTACTGTCTGTTCTGGTGGGCTCACAATCTACCTAATGTACCTGGGGCAATAGGGGGGATTAAGTGACTTGCCCAGGGTCACAAGGAGCAGCGTGGGTTTGAACCCACAACCCCACTCTAGAAATCAAAATGTAGCAAAAGTGAACCAAGTATAGGACAATCAAGCCATTGTGACATCACTGATGAGGTTGGCTCTTATTGGCGGATTGAGACATTATGACATCACAATCTCAGCTCTGGTTATCAGAGGCTGAAACTTTTCACACTATTTATTTCTTCAGTTTTCTATAGTTTTCTCCCAGAGGAGCTCAGAATGGTTCACATGAATTTATTCAGGTACTCAAGCATTTTCCCCTCTGTCCTGGTGGGCTCTCAATCTACCTAATGTACCTGGGGCAATAGGGGGGATTAAGTGGCTTGCCCAGGGTCACAAGGAGCAGCGTGGGTTTGAACCCACAACCCCACTCTAGAAATCAAAATGTAGCAAAAGTGAACCAAGTATAGGACAATCAAGCCATTGTGACATCACTGATGAGACTGGCTCTTATTGGTGGAATGAGGCATTATGACATCACAATACCAGCTCTGGATATCAGAAGCTGAAAATTTTCTCTATCGTTTTCCCAGGGAGCTCAGAACGGTTTACATGAATTTATTCAGGTACTTAAGCACTTTTCCCTGTCTGTCCTAGATCTTTCATGATCTAACACAATCTAATGGCTCAAAAAGATACACGCAATGAGGACAGGCACTCAGAAAAATGACCTTTTTTTAAAAAAAAAAAACAAAAACAAAAACCCAAAAGGTCGACTTTTTCTGTTTTGAAAACGGTCATGTTTTTGCTAATGGATTTTTGGGCACCTTCTGCAAAACGTACAGACTCGGAGTTGGATGTCATATCGAAAACGCCCTGCTTATTTTAGAAGTTAGTAACATCTGCAGATAATACAGGGCTCCTTTTACGAAGGTGCGTTAGGGCCTTAACAGCCGCTACCGCCTCCTCTTGAGCAGGCGGTAGTTTTTCGGTGCCCATAATGAGGCCCTCTTGCTAAACCACAGTAAGTGCTACTGCTAACGTTCGCTTAATATGGAGAAAAATACTTATTTTAAAACACATAAAGCATTTTGCAATAGTTTGTCTATCAGTGCGTGTTATCCTGTATTTTAACTATTTCTTAAAAAATATTTCTGAGAAAATAGATATGCTTTGGAATTCTATGTCCTCCAATTACACGAGGAATCATTAGATCGATTTAAATTACATTTAGAGAATCGCGTCTCCAGCAAAGGTAGACGTCAGAAATGTAGGTCTACATTTCTGATGCCTACCTTTGACATGAATTGCGTCTACAGAAGTATCTAAAGCTACTTTTGGCGTTACCCAGGACTATAGTGGTTTTAGGCGCCATTCTGGCACTTTTTCTAGGCATTGATTCAAGGTTTATTAAATATTTGATGAATCGCTATATCTTTATACAAAGCGATGTACATAATAATAAAATAAGTTAAGTTAAAATACATACGATATATATATAAACATTAGAAGTCAGACAAGACAAATAACAATTAGAAGGGAAGGAGGGGAAAAGTTACATCTATTATATTAAGAAAAACAATTAAGGGAAAAACATCGAGGAGCAGGGGGGATTCTTAAAAACGGAATTCATAAAATAAAATAAAATTTAAATATTAAAAGCCTCTTTAAAAAGGAATGTTTTCAGGGATTTTTTGAAGGAAGAAATGTCTTTTTCAATTTTTATGTATTGGGGCAATGAATTCCACCATTGGGGACCCACTATAGAGAACATATCTGATCTTCGAGTGCCTATTATTTTTAAAGAGGGAACAACTAATAGGTTTTGGGAAGATGATCTAAGTGCACGTGCGGAACAATGGGGAATTAACATTTTTGATATGCACTGAGGTTCATTAAATATCAAAGTTTTAAATATAAGTAGCAAGACCTTAAACTGTATGCGCTGGCTAATAGGGAGCCAATGAGCGTCAATGAAAAATGGAGTTACATGATCGAATTTCCTGGCATCATAGATTAATTTAATAGCAGTGTTTTGAATGATTTGCAATCGTCGTATAGGTAAGAACATAAGAATAGCCTTACTGGGTCAGACCAATAACAATACCTCAGGACCGTGAAGTTCTACGCGGTTTACAAAGATTAAAAGATGGTACAAACTGATTGAACTTAACAGAGGTGGAAGAAAATGGTTAATAGGTGAAGAGAATGAGTTGTATGGGTCAGTTGTTTAGATACTTCAGGAACAGATATGTTTTTAGGCGCCCAGTAGCCCGTTCTCACAGTGGCCAATCCAGGTCCCTAGTACCTGGATTGGCCACTAAACCCAAGGTGTAGCAATATTCCATGCTACCAAAAAAAGGGCAAGCAGTGGCTTCCCCCATGTCTTTCTCAATAACAGACTATGGACTTTTCCTCCAGGAACTTGTCCAAACCTTTCTTAAAGCCAGCTACGCTATCTGGTCTTACCACATCCTCTGGCAACGTGTTCCAGAGCTTAACTATTCTCTGAGTGAAAAGAAATTTCCTCCTATTGGTTTTAAAAGTATTTCCCTGTAACTTCATCGAGTGTCCCCTAGTCTTTGTAATTTTTGACAGAGATCTCTCTTAAAGAACTCAAACAGTGTTTCCCTCTTCACTTAGGCGCTTAAGTTAATGTGCCATTTATAGAATATGGACCTAATGGCCTGATTCTATAAATAACACCAAATTTGTAGGCACCGTTCCGTATGGTTGTCAATCAACCTCTAGATGTCCTTTATAGAATCATGCCTAGCAGCAGTTAGGTATGCGTAGGCGTCACTAATTAACATAGTAAATGACGGCAGATAAGATCTGAACGGTCCATCCAGTCTGCTCATTAGTTATACCCATTAAAAGAACATGATTAACTTGTGTCTTCTTTGATATTTCTGGGCCATAGACTGTAAAGTCCACCTGGTATTCGCCTAGGTTCCAAATGCTGAAGTTGCCTTCTAATCAAGCCATTGTGACATCACTGCTGAGGTTGGCTCTTAGGCATTGGTGGAATGAGGCTTTATGACATCACAGTCTCAGCTCTGGAATGTTGCTACTCTTTGGGTTTCTGCCAGGTAACATAGTAAATGACGGCAGATAAAGACCTGAATGGTCCATCCGTTCTGTCCATTAGTTAGACCCATTAAAAATACATGATTAAATTAACTTGTCTCTTCTTTGATATTTCTGGGTCATAGACTGTAAAGTCCACCTGGTATTGTCCTAGGTTCCAAATGCTGAAGTTGCCGTACCAGCTCACTCCAGCCTATCCAACCATCCTGTTTGCAGGATATCTACCATAAAGTCTGGCCAGAAACATCCTTATATTCCAAGTTAGTGGAATTCCCATTGATGCCCTCCCCAGACCATCCTACACCAAATCACCACGTAGGGGACACAGACCGTGGAAGTCTGTCAAGTACTGGTCTTAGTTCTTTAATTTACATCCTTCTTTTACTAATTAGAGATCCTCTAACGCAGTGTTCTTCAACCACCGGACCAAGGACCGCTGCAGGTCCACAGAAATTTCCTGCCGGTCCACAGGGCCAGCACATGCAAACAGTGTTCTTCAACCGCCGGTCCACCGTGCGATCGATGCGGCGTTATCTTTGAGCCAGCTCCCTCTTCCTAACTGATTCAGTGCACAAAGCCACGGGCAGCGGCTCCTACGGGCATCCTGCGCCTAAACCAGAAGCCGCCTCTCTGACGTCGCAACGTCAGAGGGAAGGCTTCCAGATGAGGCACAGGACGTGCAAGGTGCAATTAGTACTATTAAGGGGGCGGGATCTGGGGTGGAGATTGGGTAGAGATGGGCGGGGTCTGGCCCACGACTTAGCCCCGTGTTCTTCAACCGCCGATGCCGGTCCACAGAATAATAGGTACCAGTATATTAGGCCAGGTTTTACACCAATGCATTATCAATCTCAAAATAAAAGATTTGCTTCAGAAAACATAAGGCTACAGTCCTAGTATTATGAGAGGTAGAGGAAGGGATTATTGATGGGAGAATTGGCAGAGATAGAGGGAACGGCCGAGATAAGCTCCCTCCCAGCCTCCAGATTTCATCAGGCTTCACCCTTACATGTGACTAACCAGCTCAAGCCACTTAGTAGAGTTTGAGAATTTGACATTAACGTTATACAGTAACTTAGGGCTACAGATTTTAAGATAAACAAGCGAAGATTTACTTTAAGAACTCAGAGGAAATCTGATTAGCAAACATGATCCCAGAACTCCTTTTACTTCTGCCTCTCCACTGCGTGCAGAGAAATACCTCTCAGGAGAGGTAGCCAGGCTTTTTGAAATCCCCCCCCCCCCCAGAGACCCTCCGACTCCTAAAGGGTCCACAAAGCATCTCCCAAGCTCACAAGGAAGTGCCTCATGTCTCCTTGCAGTGGTGACCCAAGGTTTTTATTTATTTTTAAAAAATGTATAATCCGCTCATTACTCTTGAAGGACTAAACGTAGCCAGAGGCACGAATGATCTGGGAGAAGCAGAAACCTGGAATGACCAGGTAGCTGTGGTAACCTTCAGGAACAAAAGCACACAGGGGCTGATTCCATAAAGGGCAAAATACCCGTAACAGCCTCAATAATTGGAAAAAAAAATTGAATTGGGCGAGAGGCGTCTATCGCATGGCTCTTGACGGTGCCCAACGCCTAAGTGGGTGTTTCTATAGCTGGAGCGCGACTTAGGAGCCGCTAAGTGCGATTCTCCAAAAATGTAGGCACCTGAAATGTAGCCCTTTAAAACTCTGGCCTACTTTTCAGGCGCCTACGTTTTTACACAGCTGCCGCTAGCTGCGATTCTGTAAACGGCGCCTAAGCGCGACTGGCACATGGCCAGTGCCTTTTCTCTAGGTGCTGTTTGTAGAATCAGCCCCACAGTGTGCAAACCACAGAATTAATCCGGTGCATATAACCCCCATAATTAACCAGGCATACGGTTGGTAATGTGCACAGACATTGTGCAGCGGCCGAGGGTGCAGCGCGTGAGATACAGGACACGACCCATTGGCCAGTGCAAAATACTTGGGAAGCACACGAGCTGCATGAAGGCACGGCCGCAGAAATGCCCAAGTCTCACTTCTTATGGCTGTATCAGACTCACTTGAAGCAGTGGCGTAAGCGAGGGTAAGTGGGGCCTGGGGTGGGGGAGCCCCTCCCCCGCTGCGCGCCCCCCTCCCCATCCTCACATCCCTTTTTTTAATTTTCCAGGCGAGAGCAACAGCACGAACTTGCTGCCCTCCGACGTCACGTCCTAGGTGCGGGGACCCGGAAGTGACGTCGGAGAGAGGCGACGCCAACACGGGCAGCAAGATCGCAATGCTGCTTGCGCAGGAAACATGAACCATCCAGGTACAAGGGAAGGGGAAGTGCGTACGCGCGTAGCAGGGGGGCTGAGAGGAGACCGGGTACCTGTGCCCTTTACAAAGATCCCCCCCCCCAACTATACCAGTGATTTGAAGACTCTGTCTCTTTCACACTCTGTTGAGCCCCTTCTCTCACTCATTTGCAACATTCATTTGAAGGGTCTTTCGCACTTTTCGACCCCTTTTTCTCAATGACTATGTGTGTCACACTCATTTAAAAATTTCACGCTGCTCCTTGTGACCCTGGGCAAGTCACTTAATCCCCCCTATTGCCCCAGGTACATTAGGTAGATTGTGAGCCCACCGGGACAGACAGGGGAAAATGCTTGAGTACCTGAATAAATTAATGTCAACTGCTCTGAGGTCCCCTGGGAGAACGGTATAGAAAATTGAATAAATAGTGTGAAAAGTTTCTGTCTCTGATAACCAGAATTGGTATTGTGACATCATAATGTCTCATTCCACCAATAAGAGCCAACCTCATCAGTGATGTCACAATGGCTTCATTGTCCTAATCTTAGTTCATTTTTACTATATTTTGAATTCTAGAGTGGTGCAGTAGTTATAGCTACAGTCTCAGCACCCTGAGGTTGTGGGTTCAAATCCAACACTTCTCCTTATGACCTTGGGCAAGTCACTTAATCCCCCATTGCCCCAGGTACATTAGATAGAGTGTGAGTCCACCGGGACAGAGAGGGAAAACTGCTCGAGAACCTGAATGTAAACCACTTAGATTATAAGTGGTATATAAATAGTAAAATAAATAAAGGAGATGGGACTTGATATACACTTCTCCCTCCATATTCGTGGTTTCAGAACTCGCGGTTTCGCTTATTTGCGATTTTTCACATGCTGACTACTCCCCCCCAAAAATTACATCATGAGTAAAGTACTGTACTGATAAAAAGTTTGGCGCTTCCCATCTTTCACAATCGCTGCTTGTTATTCGCAATTTCAATATATTAACGGTGGTTGTTACAAAAAAAAAAAAAAATGTGAATAACATAAAAAGTTATTTGCGGTTTCTCTGTATTTGCAGTTATGTTCTGCCCCTAACCACTGCAAATATGGAGGGAGGAGTGTACCACTTTTTCTGTATGGTTGCAGTCAATGTGGTTTCATATTTTGGACAGGAACTCATATTGTACCTGTGGCAATAAAGTGACTTACCCCGAATCATAAGGAGCTGCAGTGGGAATCGAACTCACAACCTCAGGGTGTTGAGACAGCTGCTCTAACCACTAGGCCACTCCTACACTTCTGGTAGCCTATGTTGCTATATCTAATCTAATCTCGGCAACTTAAAGAGAGGGGAGAGGATGGAGAGGGAAGGGAGGATAGGGGAGAGAGCAGGGAGGTAGATAGGTAGGAGGGGGACAGAGGAAGAGGGGGGAAAAGGGGGGAGGAAGTGAGAGGGGAAGGGGGAGTAGGGAGAAGAGGGGAGGATACGGAAGGTTAGGTGTCGAACAGGTGGGTTTTCAGTTTTCTTCGAAGATGACGTGGCAAGGTTCAGTTCTGGTCGTTTCTGTAAGGACGTTCCAAATTTTGACTCCTAGAAAGGTAAGCATGGAGTGGAAAACTCATTTGTAGTGAAGATCTTTTGTGGATGGGAGATTTAGCAGCATCCTGTTGAGGGTTCTACGAGAAGTAGACGATGCCATTGAGAAGAGCTGGATGAGTGGGGACGCTAAGTTGCCCTAAAGTATGCGGTGAATGATCTCTCCCCCCTGCCTTAATGTGAAGAGTTTCTGTCTCTGATAGCCAGAGCTGAGTTTGTGATGTCATAATGCCTCATTCCACCAATAAGAGCCAACCTCATCAGTGATGTCACAATAGCTTGATTGTACAAGGTAAAAGGCTTGATATACTCCTTTTTCAGTGTGGTTTACATATTTTAGACAGGTGCTTATTTTGTACCTGGCCCAGAGACACAAGGAGCTGCAGTGCGAATCAATCTCACAACTTCAGAGTGCGGAGGCAGCTGCTCTAACCACTAGGCTTCAACTCCTCAACATTCACGTTAAGGCTCTCTCATTCCTGCCCTCTTGAGCCCTTTCTTTCGCTTATTAGGAATGTATCACACTCATCTGAAGTCTCTTGCCCTCGCAAACTCTCGAGCTCTTCCTCGCGCTCATGAAAGCCTCAGCGCCACTGCACGGATCCTGGGCTTCGCTTTTATGAGAGTCAAGTTTAAAGAGAAGAAAAAAAATAAAATCCCAACCTGAGTGCAGCTTTTGTTACTGCTTCCCCCTGCCTAAGTAACTCTTTCCCCTGTAGCTAGAAAACCATTACAAACGCTTTGAGTCACTGAATGGACGGCAGTTTTCAGCTCAGAGAATTTACCCCCGTGTCAGCCTAGTCACACACACACAAATTCCTTCAAAAATATTGTGTTACGGTGCCTCTTCCCCATCCTTTTAGAGGCACCAAGGCAAACAAAATATCATTTTGTGCTTTTTTTTTTTTTCCATTTACAAAACAATAACACACTTGCCACCCCTTTTTAGAAAACCATAGCACGGTTTTTAGCAACGGTCGCAACGGTCACAGCTCCGACGCTCATGAGCGTCGCAGATGTTACCGCCACGGCCGGCGCTATAAAATGCTCTATGTTTTATAAAAGGGGGAGGGGGGGTTAAATCTTTCCAGATTTTTAACCGCAGATCCACTGTCTGAAAAATCTCACTCTTTGGCCTTCAATCTCAGATTTTGGTACGGCCCACCCTTGGTATCTCTGTCTCCGAGAGCACTCCATGTGAATCCTGTACATATTCTGAACAACTGAGAGTTTGTCCTGTGTGCGTAAAATATGATTTTTATGTATTTATTTGGTTTTAACTGCCTTTATGGAGAGATTCACCCAAGGCGATGTCCAGCAAGACAATTCAGCATAAAACATACAATTTTGATAAGAGCATAACAGCAGTAAAATGACCAAATATAAACAGATTCAATGAATGAAGTTAACTCAAAATCAGCATATTGAAATTTAATAATACAACTACCATGAAATAGTTCAAAAACATACTTATATCAGCAATGAAATTCAAGTAAGAGAGAGCAAAATTCAAGTAAGAGAGAGCAAAATTCAAGTAAGATAGAGCAAAATACTAAGGAAGCATCTAATAAGCACACATTAGAACATTCAGATGCCATAGATATGACGCTAGTGTTTTTCTACAATGCATCTTATCATATAGCCGAGGGGCCAAGTGCAAATATTAGATGGGGACAAGATGGGTGGTACAGAGTCCATTGGCATAAACAGGTGGGAGGATAAAGTCAAGGCAAATTGTTTGTACGGTTAGACACGATATAAGGAGCTGATCTAAAGAGCAGAATGAGTGTATAGTCAATTACCGTATGTATTAAAGGCTTGGATGAAGAGCTAGTCTGGAGTTAAGACGTAGCCCCTCTGGGAATAAATTCCAGAGCGCGGGGGCTACTCCTGAGAAGACGCGCAGCGCGCATCTAATGTGGGTACCATGAGACGGAGAGTCTACAGCGTGCACAAAGGACGCACACCGCGCAGTACAAAGCAGGCAAGATTCAGTAAACGGGGTCCACAATTAGGCACCAGAAAAGAATCCGACGCTAAGCACGCACCCTTTACAGAATCAAACGTTAGCGGCAGTTCTCACCCCTAACTTCAAGTGCCAGCCGACGCCCAAGTTAAGCGCACCGAGACACTCTCGTGCTAACAACGCGTGTAACTTTTTGGACCAGCCCCATCGGGCCATGCTCTCTTTTGGAGTTACAAAATGACTAGAGTTACGCACTGCGCCGTTCAGAATAGCGGGCAGCTAGAAGCTCGGGCAAATTTTAGCGAGTGCCAAGTACGATCAGTAACTGGTTCCTAGAACCCAATGGCTGACCTGAATTGGCTCATGAGCCCAATTAATTTACACGTCCATCTCAGGAGAGCACCCACATTTTGGCATGCAAATCTAGGCGGCAAATACAGGATCTTGGGATAATTATCCGACACATTGGTTCAATGTGGGTCAGAACATATTATCGTACCGTTCAGACCATATACCACCCCTTGGCACACTCTTGTTTCTACTGGAACTGCCACACGGCAACACAAGCACATGGCTTTGCCCCCCCCCCCCCTCTCCCGGGGGGAAGAACATTCTTTGGACCTCTCAGACTATTGTGCCCCTCCCCCCTGCCATGCCCGTCCAGCCACATCTCGCTGCCACTGCTAAAGTTTTCATGGTGAAACATGAATCTGTGCTTCTTCACACGTCAGGGCTGGAGCAGCAAGCAGAAACTTTTCAGCTCACATCGCTCTAAGCACCTGCCAGCAATCTGGGTGGAAAAACCTGCCCGGCGCTAGGGTTAGTCAGCGCTGCGCTCTGTGCCGACTGGAGAGGCAACAGATGGCACCAGTTACTCCAGTGCCTAGAGAAACCAACTTTTTGAAATGATCGAGGGGTGCTAAAGTCAAAGATTATTATTACCCCTCTCTGGATAAGGCAAGGGGCTCGCTCAAGTGCTCGCTGCCCCGTTAAGCGGGAACCTATGCCAGTGCTACCGTAACCATCAGAATGAGCAACCCAGAGAAGCCAAGGCTTCTGTCCACCCCAGCTGCAAGCGGAGCAAAGTTAATCTCGGTCCCCGAGAGCTGCCGGTCTACGGACACTTTTCACCCCTCATTTCAGGAGAGGAGAAAAGCGACAAGGGGGCGCCTTACTGAAGGGCAGCTTGCCCACCCTCTGGTGTGGCTAGCTGGGCTCTGGGGCAACTAGCGATGTGGTGGGGCGGGGGGAGGGGGGAGAGGGGTCAAGGAGAGCTGACCTTTCCTTGGATAAGGGGCTGAGGCAGCGCATTCAGCAATGGCCAGCTGCCCGAGCCCTTCACCCTCTGAGCCAGCTACTATGTAAGAAGGAAAACCAGAAAGCCAGAGGAGCTGCTTACCTGCAGAGAATCCGACCACGCCGGGGTCTCCTCAGCCTTCAGAAAAATCTGCTGGCCCCGTCTAAAAAATTGGAGAACTGCGGTAAGTATCTGGTGCAGAATTAAAACCATCTTCTTCACTCCCTCTCTCCTCTGCAGAAATAATTCTCCTCCTTCTCGCTCGGCATCCACACACAGCCCCCATGCACACAGGCACTCTTCTGCTTTGAAAGATTGTCTACATTTATAAACACACATGATTCTGCAGTCCTGCTCAAACCCTCCAAGAAAGGCACATCCGGCGGCCCCTCCCTCCTCTCCTCCCTCCCTGGGCTGTCAGGGACTTGACTGCCACCATCCACACCTGCTCCCCAAAGCAATTGGGCAGGCACCGAGCCCACATCGCTCCGTCACTGTCAGGGGCGCCAGAAATAGGGGGGCTGGGAGTGGGGGGGGGGTGCGCCCCTCTGCTGCACAAGGCTCTGCACAGAAGAAAGGAGAGGCTTCCCCAGGGTCCTAGAGCAAAAAGGGACAGGGAGAATCAAGTCCCCCAGAGAGGGAGAGAGTTTGGGGAAAGCCTGCAAGCAGCCACCCCCAAACCAGCACTTTCCGGCAGAGAGAAGGTTATTCTGGGACACTAGTGATGAATCCTGCAGTATTCTGTAGCAGAGGGCTATAAACGCTGCTGGCTGCATCCCTCGCACTGGACACAGAAACCCTTTATCTAGCCATAGAAGAGAGACCGCAGAAGCAGTGGACGTGCAAGAGTCATTCTTCTCTCCTTCCCTCCCCCCCCCAACAATAAAATTGTTAATCAGAGCCAATTAGGATGGGGGAAGTAAAGTGGACTGGGAACAGGGTAATTCCAGCTGATCCCAGATCTTCACAAATGAACCTGTGGCACTTCCCTCGAGTCATCCCATCCCTGCTCTGGACTATGACTTAGGAGAAACCCTGAGACTAACTGGGGCATAAGTGCTTTAACTCCTTATATGTGACCTTAAACAAACCATGTCTACTTATTAGCTTTTTTTTTTTTTGGAGGGGGGGAAGTTTCCTAGGTAACTATTTGTACCCTAGAAGAGGAAGCAGAAAAATAAGACATAGCCTCCCAATACCTCAAGCATATAAATAGTGTGTGGCTTAGTGGTCAGAGCTACAGCCTCAGCACCCTGAGGTTGTGGGTTCAAATCTCACGCTGCTTCTTGTGACCCTGGGAAAGTCACTTAATCCCTCCATTGCCCCAGGTACATTAGATAGATTGTGAGGCCACCAGGACAGACAGGGAAAAAATGCTTTGAGTACCTGAATAAATGCAAGTAAACCATTCTGAGCTCCCCTAGGAGAAAACTATAGAAAACTGAATAAATAAATAGTGTGAAAAGTTTCAGCCTCTGATAACCAGAGCTGAGATTGTGATGTCATAATGTCTCAATCCGCCAATAAGAGCCAACCTCATCAGTGATGTCACAATGGCTTGATTGTCCTATACTTGGTTCACTTTTGCTACATTTTGATTTCTAGAGTGGTGCAGTGGTTAAAGCTACAGCCTCAGCACCCTGAGGTTGTGGGTTCAAATCCCACGCTGCTCCTTCTGACCTTGGACAAGTTACTTAATTCCCCCCCCCTCCCACACACCCTTATTGACCCAGGTGCATTAGATAGAGTGTGAGCCCACTGGGACAGAGAGAGAAAAATGCTTGAGTTCCTGAATGTAAGCCACTTAGATTATAAATACAATAAGAAATAAATATTTTTCAATGCAAATGAAGCTCTGGAATGATATGAAAGGAGTCTAAAGAGTTTGGTTTGTTTCTAGCAGTTTTTTTAAACATCGCTTCTCTGGTTCTCTTGTCCATATCCAGCATATTCTTCCCACAAACATGACAGAATTACACTATTCTTTAGAGGTCTCCATTGACTGCCTGTTGAAGCGCGAATCCAGTTTAAATTGTGTACGACAATTTTTAAAAACAGAGCATGTGACTGCCAAAAGCAGATCGCATTCAGATGTTCCACAATATGTGTTACTGCATTTTCCAGATCCTAAGCCACTGTCTCTCAAACTTTTCTTGCTCCGGCACACAAAATAGAGAAAAATGTTTTTCACGGCATGTTATAACCACAAAACCAACAAAAGATTACTTTTGAGATTGATTTAAAGTTCTTTAAGCTATGTATGGGTAATTGTAACGACAGTGAAACTAAAGTAGGTAGAATGGAATTGCTAATCAATGCGATGCTTGTGCTTCTTTTTGAGCGCAAAACCAGAGAAAACAATCAACCAGAATCTAATACAATAAAACCCTTACCCGCGCATGCATAGTTGAAACGGCATGATCCCTGTCGCCGTGATTTCTGCTTCCGTGTGCGGCATGTGCGCAGTTGTGGAGTCTGTGGCGGTTTGATTTGCGGCGCGTAAGAGGAGCCTGCAGTGCCGATTTTCCCCATTGCCGACGTTGCTTCCTGCTAACGGCTGTGTGAGACCCGGGAGGAGAGGGTAGGGGGGATGAGAAACGCTACTGATGGCTGGCCTACTACAGGACAGGGGGAGCAGGTAAGAGGTACTGCTGGATGGGGGGAGGTAAAAGGAAGGGAGAAGGGCTACTGCAGGACAAGAGGAGCAGGCAAGGGGTGGGTGCACAGGAAAGGAGGGGATGCTGCTGCTGCACAAGGAAGTGGGGGGGGGGAAATGCTGCTGCTGCACAGGGAAGGGGGGCCAATGCTGCTGCACAGGGAAAGGGGGGAAATACTGCTGCTGACAGGGAAGGGGGGAAATACTGCTGCTGCACAGAGAAGGGGGGAGGGAAAGGGGGATAGAGACAGAAAGACAGGCAGGCAGCGCATGAGAATGAAAGACAGACACACAGAAAGACAGGAGCTAGGGAAAGAGACAGAAAGAAAGACAGACAGATAGATAAAGGGGGCCAGGGAGAGAGACAGAAAGAAAGACAGACAGCGGGAGGGAGAGAGATAGAAAGAAAGATAGACAGGGGGAGGGAGAGATACATACATAAAGAAAGGAAGAAAGAGACAGGGGCAGGGAAAGAGACAGAAAGAAAGACAGACAGACAGACAAAGGGGGCCAGGGAGAGAGACAGAAAGAAAGACAGACAGCGGGAGGGAGAGAGATAGAAAGAAAGATAGACAGGGGGAGGGAGAGATACATACATAAAGAAAGGAAGAAAGAGACAGGGGCAGGGAAAGACACAGAAAGAAAGAAAGACAGACAGACAGACAGACATATATTCTAGCACCCTTTAATGTAATGGACTTAAACACTAGTTTATTAATAACCTACTTATCCCCTATAATCAAACAAGGACTTTAAGATCTATAGCCCATTACCTTCTTACTATCCCTTCATTGAAACATATTAGCACAATGAGGTCTACAATTTTCTCTCTTTGGAACTGTATCCTGAATCACTTACGCGAAAAATCAACTCTTGCCAACTTTAAGATGAGGTTGAAGACATTTCTCTCTCTCGATGCTTTTGAAAGCTAAACTGTCCTTTTAAGGGCGACTTAGATCCTAGAAAGGTTTTTACCTTCAGCTCCCCTCCCTTTGGTTATTTTTCCCCTTGTGTGTTCTCTTTCTCAATTCTAGTTCTAACCCTTCCTTCCCTTTTGTTCCCGTTTGTCAACGTCTTAAAAAGTTGTCATTACTCCTGGTTTTGTCTTAGTGTGTTTATAATGTATTTTATTTAATACATTGTTTTAGCTCTTTTGTACACAGCTTAGAAGGCTTGATTAGGCGGTATAAGAAATTTTAAATAAACTTGAAACTCAAATGGGGCTCAATAGTCGACAAGCAAACATGCATTTCATCATCCACCATCTGCAGTCGTTCTCTTTTTTTTTCGATTTAATTTCTGGCAGAGCTGAAAATCCAAGTTCGCAAAGATAATCCAGACGGTAGCAAAGCCATGATTGCTTTGTTGCTCAAGTTAGGATAACTACTGCGTAAAAAATAAAATGAAATCTAAAATTACTTGCCGTTAGTTTTCAAGGACCAATAACATCATAGAAACATGATGGCAGATAAAGGCCAAATGGCCCATCTAATCTGCCCATCCACAGTAACCATCATCTCTTTCTCTCTCCAAGAGATTCCACATGCCTATCCCAGGCTTTCTTGAAATCAGACACAGTCTCTGTCTCCACCATCTCTTCCAGAAGACTATTCCGTGCATCTACCGTCCTTTCCGTAAAAAAATATTTCCTCGGATTACTCCGAAGCCCATCACCTCTTGACTTCATCCTGTGACCTCTCATTCCAGAGCTTCCTTTCAAATGAAAGAGACTCAACTCCTGTGCATTTACATTAGGTAGGTATTTAAACGTCTCTTACCATATCTCCCCTCTCCCTATTGGCTAAGGTTCTTACCATTTGCATCTTCTCTTCCTATAGGCTAAGGCTCTGTGCACCTGCATTGTGAGGTCATAGAGCTGCCCATCCGCAGTAACCATTATCTCTTTCTCTCTCCGAGAGATCCCACGTGCCTATCCCAGGCCCTCTTGAATTCAGACACAGTCTCTGTCTCCACCACCTCTTCCGGGAGACTTTTCCAAGCATCTACCACCCTTTCTGTAAAAAAGCATTTCCTTAGATTACTCCTGAGCCTATCATCCCTTAATTTCATCCTATGCCCTCTCATTGCAGAGCTTCCTTTCAAATGAAAGACTCGACTCATGTGCATTTATGCCTTGTAGGCATTTAAACGTCTCTTACCATATCTCCCCTCTCCCTATTGGCTAAGGTTCTTACCATTTGCATCTTCTCTTCCTATAGGCTAAGGCTCTGTGCACCTGCATTGTGAGGTCATAGAGCTGCCCATCCACAGTAACCATGATCTCTTTCTCTTTCTGAGAGATCCCACGTGCCTATCCCAGGCCCTTTTGAATTTAGACACAGTCTCTGTCTCTACCACCTCTTCTGGGAGACTGTTCCACGCATCTACCACCCTTTCTGTAAAAAAGTATTTCCTTAGATTACTCCGGAGCCTATCACCTCTTAACTTCATCCTATGCCCTCTCATTGTAGAGTTTCCTTTCAAATGAAAGAAACTCGACTCAAGCGCATTTACATTACGTAGGTATTTAAACGTCTCTATCATATCTCCCCTCTCCCGCCTTTCCTCCAAAGTATACAGATTGAGATCTTTAAGTCTGTCCCCATACGCCTTATGACGAAGACCACACACCATTTTAGTAGACTTCCTCTGGACCGACTCCATCCTTTTTATATCTTTGTGAAGGTGTGGCCTCCAGAATTGTACACAATATTCCAAGCGAGGTCTCACCAAATTCTTATACAGGGGCATCAATACTCCCTTTTTCCTACCTCTCCCTATGCAACCTAGCATCCTTCTAGGTTGCAAACACTTAAATCTGAAAAACGCTATTGATGTGTGGATATCCAGTGGTCTCCAACCTTTTCACATAAAGAGCCACAGTGTGAATATGAGAAAGCTCTGAGGGCCAGCAAAAGATTTCAAGCTCACTGAAATGAGATATGAGCAATGTCGCCAAAAGTTATTTCAAGGCGTGAAATCAGTTAGCTTAGCGAGTTTAAAAAAGGTTTTAATTTCCTAAATGGCTTGGGGTAATCCACTGCTTATTCCTAGGATAAGCAGCATAAAGTCTGTTTTACTCCTTGGGATCTAGCTAGGTATTTGGGACCTGAGTTGGCCACTGTTGGAACAGGATACTGGGCTTGATGGACCTTCAATTTGTCCCAGTATGGCAGCTCTTATGTTCTAATGAGATTTTTGGGCCAAAAATGGCAGTCTCCATTTATATCTGGGTCAGGACCCACCCAACGTCTCCCAGACCTCTTATAGACCTCCACAGGGCCTGTTGTAAGACCTGGTGGCCCAGCAGGCTGGGACAGGAGGATCTCTCCCACCTCCTGTCACAGCCAACTCTGAGAACTTTTTACCTCCCTCCTGCCTCCCTGGCATACCTTTTGAATCCCTGGTGGTCTGTGGCAGGATTGGAGCAATCTTCCTTCACTCCTGCCCCTAGCTGAATAACTGTCTTAAGTTCTTGTGGCAACCGAGAGACCGCTGGAACTCACAAGGTTACTGCGAGAACTCAGTGCAGCCATTCAGCTAGTGGCTATCCTCTGGAAATATCACCCCTGCCATGGTCCACTGCTGGACCATCAGGGATTCAAAAGATATGCCGGGGAGGCAAGAAGGAGGTAAAAAGTTCTCAGAGTCGGACGGGGCAGGAGGCGGGAAAGATCTCTCCTGTCCCGGTCCACCACTGGACTACCAGGCATTTAAAAGAAGGAGGGAGGTACAAGTTCTTAGGCAGGGCAGGAACGGAGGGAGGGAGGGAGGGGTCCGGGTGCAGAGAATGGCAGGGCAGGGGAGGGCACTGCACTTGAATATTAACCTCACCGTTTATATTCGAGTCAACCTTTTCTTCTTTTTTGGGGGGAAAAAGGTTACCTCGCTTCATATTTGGGTCAGTTTATATTCAAGTAATAATTTTGCTGCTTGTTCAGACTGGGTGGTAAACATTAAAAATGAATACTCACAAGAGGGGGTGATGTAAAGTTCTCAACCCAACCAAGAAGAGAATGACGTGGATATGGTTCAATCAGTGATCTGGAACAACAAAATCCACCCCAAAAAATTCCACAGGGAGAGCAGAAAGGCAGGTAGAAAGGAAAAAACTGGAACTGATGATCTTGATCCAAACTTTATTCAAAAGTAAATAAGGTACAGTCCAAACCCCCCCCCCCCCCCCCCAAAACCAATACACAACTGATCTATTGTGTGTTTTATGTACTGGTGTTTCTGGATTGCACCTTTTGAATAAAACTGGGATCAAGATCATCGGTTCCAGTTTTTTCCTTTGTATCAATCAATAATCTGAAACTTTGTTTCTTCAAATTGGCACTTAACGACTTAAGAGAACGCTTTTTTCAGCTACAGTGGCTCAGAATTTGGGAAATTGCTTGTTTGGCTGAGAACTTTTTCAGCACCTCTTCATATTGATTGTATAACACTTCAAGGATATAGTCTTAAAAACTCACTTAAGGAGTTATTATAATCAAGTGAGCAAGATTGAAATGAATGCATTGATAGGATTTCAAGAACATTTCAGCCAACTGTTTGAGGGCTGCGATGGAGGAGTTCGGGGGCCACACGGCCCTACAGCCACCTGTTGGAGACCAGCGACAAAGAACATTCAAGGGGGCATTGTTTGGGTCAAACTATTATGTACATTGAATGTCCCCTTGTAGAAAAGGAGCTTGAGGAAAATTTCCAACATCAGCAGGGCAGGATTAACCCATAGGCCAAGTAGGCACGTGCCTAGGGCCCGAAATAGTCAGGGGGGCCCGATGAAGGAGGGCATCAACATTGTTTTTTCCAAACGGCGATGGCCCCCTCCAACATCGATCGGCAACGCAGGCCCCACCCTGATTGCCCCCCCCCCCCCAATCGACGGAAAGTAAGAGAAGCAAGCAACGCGGGTAAGAAAGGCAACAGGAACTGTAATTGTGCAGCTTCCTGTTTCCAACTGGGCGCATGGTAGGGTGGGGCGGGGCAGGGGGCCCCAGTGTACTTGTGTGCCTAGGGGCCCTGAACGAATTAATCCTGCCCTGAACATCAGTATATCTATCTGGTACTTTCCAGTACACTTGTATCAAGCCAGTTATGAACTTCCTTATCCACGGTATCTCAAGGAGCTCGGTAAAAAGTTCCTTTGTTTTAAAAATAATCTAAACCTTTTCTGATAAAGAATCACTCACTATATTTTGCCACAAACGCTTCCTTAATCGTTTGGATTATTGTAACGCTCTCTTCCAAGAGCTGAATAAAACTGAAATAAGATGTCTCCAGCTAATGAAAACAGCCATCGCATTGCTTGAAGGTGTAAAGAGTTTTGAACATCACTAATAATAAAACCCTATGCGCGCATGCGCACTCCTACCTGCGTGATCCGTGCTCTGTAGCTCCGTGGCTTCGCATGCACAGTAGAAGGAGTCAGAGGTGGTTTCTTCTGCGCATGCGGAGGCACCTTAAGAAGGGACGCACGGAGGCGACTCCCCCCTCCCGCCCTCACTCCGTCTAACACAGCGCAGCCCCTGCTCTGGCTGGCTCCTTTACAGTTCCTTGCCGAAGTTATTTTTAAGTTCATAGCCGCCGCGGCGGCTCCTCTCACAAGCCGCACCTGCGTCGGAAGCCTCTCTGACGGGGCCTGAGGAGTTTGAGCAAATTAGGGCCTTCCAGATATTCAATTATATAAAGGGTTCCTATAATCATATGTAAACCTTACCCTAACACTAGATAGGAAGTGAATCTTGTAAGTGTAGTGGGGGGGGCCCCTCCCCACCCACCCCCTCAAAAAGACAAAATAGCATCCACCGTCATGCACGCAATTGTTGGGGCGCATTTGTCATAGCACTATTGTCATACACTATTGTCACCAGTTTGCAACAGTTTTATTCAGATCTGTATTGAAAGTAGACATCGCCATATGATGCAGAAGAAAATTCAGATGTTTTATGGGTAACTGCTTTGGCCTGTGCCTTTCCTCGTACCTCGCTTTTGTCATGATTTACTTTCCCTTGCGCTGTCTCTTTCTGCATTTTTTTGCAGTTGTGTGAAGGTCAACTCCACTCATTCAATCAAAAAAAATTCTGCCTTTGCTTCCGTAGGAATTCTCCAGCTTCATTTTTAAGTTCAGTCATAACATCTTTTTTTGAAATATCAAACTGTTTGAGTTCACTTTTAAATAATTTTTTAAAAGGGATCCAGGGAAGATCCGGAAAATTGCAAACCGGTGAGCCTGACTTCAGTGCTGGGCAAAATGGTGGAAACAATTATAAAAAATAAAATTGTGGAACACGTAGACAAACATGATTTAATGAGAGAGTCAGCATAGGCTCAGCTGAGGGAGATCTTGCTTCATTCTTTGAAGGTGTGGATAAAGGTGAGCTGGTTGATATAGTGTATCTAGATTTTCAGAAAGCTTTTGATAAAGTTCCTCACGAGAGGCTCCTGAGAAAATTAAAGAGTCATGGGATAGGCGGCAAAGTTCACTTATGGATTAGGAATTAGTCATCAAATAGAAAACCGAGGGATTCAAGACCAAGTTAGACAAGTTCCTGCTGATCTGGAACGTACGCAGAAAGGGTTTGTCTCAGGGCTCTGGTCTTTGACCAGAGAGCCGCCGTATGAGCAGACTGCTGGGCACGATGGACCACTGGTCTGACCTAGCAGCAGCAATTCTTATGTTCTTATGGCAGGCTTAAATGGTCATTTTTCTCAATGGAGGAGAGTAAACAGTGGAGTGCCACAGGGGTCTGTACTGGGACCGGTGCTATTTAACTTATTTATAAATGATCTGGAAACTGGAACAACGAGTGAGGCGATTACATTTGCAGATGACACTAAACTGTTCAAAGTTTTTAAAACGCATGCAGATTGTGGAAAAATTACAGGAGGACCTTAGGAAATTGGAAGACTGGGCGTCCGAGTGGCAGATGAAATTTAATGTGGACAAATGCAAAGTGATGCACATTGGGAAGAATAACCTGAATCACAGTTACCGGATGCTAGGGTCCACCTTGGGGGTTAGCGCCCAAGAAAAGGATCTGGGTGTCATCGTAGACAATACAGTGAAACCTTCTGTCCAATGTGTGGCGGGCGGCGGCCAAGAAAGCATACATGATGCTAGAAATTATTAATAAAGGGATGGTTAACAAGACTAAAGATATTATAATTCTCACAAGACTTACCCTGTAAGATTAGTTAAGATGAGTCGAAACTGTCTGGTGAAGGCAACAATAAGCCTATAAATCTCTTATATTGAATAAGTGTATTCTCAGTGTGATCATGAAACCTAACAGAACCTCGGATCAAACCAAGGTCCTAGGCTTGTAAGCTTTTAGTGGGCTCTTTTGCAAGCCACGCTTCACACCATCATAGGACTACACTGTGTATTAAATTATATTGTGCCAAACACATATATTAAGTGCAGTGCAATTCCATGAAAACATTTTTTGTAATTATTTTCTTTCTTTTTTTTTTTTTTTCCGAACTTTATTTAGTTTTTAATGCCAACAAAAAGTGCAATACAATTTATATACAAATAATGATAATCAACCAAGCACTTATAATCAATCAGTATCTATACAAAAGATAAAAATTCCCTCCCCCATCCATCATTACCATCAGGAATAATACCAAAACTAAAATATACACACACCCCCCCCTCCCTGGATGTGTGGGTGATAAAGATAAAAGACAACTATAGCAAATCTACAAAAGACGTCAATGGACCCCAAACAAGTTTGAATATCTTATTATGCCCCAGGATGTCAGCATTCATTTTCTTATATTTATAGGTTAAACATAAGCTCTCCCACTAAAAAGGAAAACTAAGGTGATCCCAATTCTTCCAATTGCGAGTAATCATTTGCATAGCTATCCCGGTCATAATAAGGAAAAGTCGGCATTTATAGTCGTCCATAGGGGGCTTAATATGCAAAAACGTTCCACATAAAACTACCTCATACGTCAATGGAATTGATGCCTCCAGTATGGTATTAATCTGTCCCTATATTGACTTCTTGAAAAAAACCCGTAAAACCATATTTAGTCAAACCAGCAAAAGAAACTCCCATCTGACCCTAGCAAACACTTTTTCAGCATCAAAACTAATCAATAATGAAGGAGTATTCTTAAAATAACCCATTCCAAAGAAGACAAAATTGATCTAATATTCTTAATAGCTATTCGTCCCTTAACAAACCCTACCAGAGGGTCAGCAATCAAATCAGGTAATATATTAGCCAATCAATTACTCAGAATCTTAGCCAACAATTTTGCCTCATAACAAAGAAGAAAAATTGGTCTATAAGACTCTACCCTCTTAGGATCCTTTCCAGACTTTGGAAAAACTATAATTTGAGATTGATGGAGAGTTAGTGGTAAAATTTGTTCTTTAATCTGATTATTAAACATAGAAACCAAAGGGGAAGCAATATTTTGTCCCAATATCTTATAAAGCTCAGCCCTACATCCATCCAATCCGGTGCTTTTACTTTGTTGGATAGCTAACAACAATTCTTCCTTCCCAATAGGACAATTCAACTTAACTTGGTCATCTTGCCCAATGCAAGGTAAATTCAAACTAGATAAATAAGTATCACTAGATAATCCTTCATCATGACTAGAAGCAAACACGGAAGAAGAATAATCTTGCAATATTTTACCAATATATTTATCTTTTGCATACATTTGACCCTGGGAAGATTGGATTTGCAAAATTCTAGAAGAGTAACTCACACCTCTAACCAAACGAGCCAACAATGCTCCCGTCTTATTACCATGCTTCCATAACTTCTATTGATAGCATTTAACTGATTTGATAGCCCGTTGATGCAAAAGCTCATTCAATTGAAGTTGTATAGCCAATAAATTAGCATTATTATCCTCCATAGGACATCTGGTTTATTGCTAAAGAAAAGCCTCAAAAACCATACTTTATCAATTGAGAGAGCTACAGTTAAAATCAATGTGGAAGATGTTACATGATCCTTGTCTGACGTTTCCAAAATTTCTGATATGTTCAGTGGTGTTGCTGAAGCCCATTCTTATTTGGTAGATAGTGCCCTTGAGAAAATGGAGGCAAAGTATCCTCCGGAACTTCTCTCAAGTATCTCCCTAGGAGTTACCACTGTAAGTCTAGGAAAATTAATAAGTCTCAGGTTGTTATTTCGTGAGTTATTCTCAAGCATTTCTACTTTCCTTCTAAGGTTCACATTGTCTTTAATTAGGGACTCTTGAAGTTGTTTAGAAGATAATAAGTCTTGGTCAAGCTTTTGAACTGAGGATTAAGAAACAGTCAGATCCTCTTTTAAATCTTTAAGCTCCTTAGTGTATTGAATCAATTTACCTTCCGTATATTGGAAATTGGGGCTGATAGTCTTAGCAAAATTTGCCACCAAATCCCATAAGGACTCCAGGGTCACTTGAGAGGGCTTTTCCCAAAATGTAGGTTTTTGTTGAGTGTAAAAATGCTCACCCTCAGGAGAAATTTCTTGGTGTTTCTCCGTCTGGCCTAATCCACCTCCCGTCGCTGAACAAGCCCCTGATTCTCCTGCAGAGACTCCCTGAATAGGGAGCTCTGCCTCCATGCTCTCCGATGTAATGCTGGCCGCCTCAGGAGAAAGGACCTCCCCCGACTCCGGGGTTTCCTCGCCCCTTGGAGAACTAGTAATCGGAGTCTGCGGGGTGGTGCTCACACGTCGGGGCTAAAGGTGGTATCCGGCCCATGAGGAGCAACTCCGGTCTCGCCAAGCCCCGGTGCCCTCAGTGGGCTGACCTCCGACGTCATCGCTGCGACTTCCTGCATTCGCCGCACTGCTTCTTCAATATTGCCGAAAGTCGGCACTCCGGAGCACCGCGAGGTGCCAACAGCACTCCTGCCTCTCATTTTCGGCATCCCAGAGGAAATTTCAGGCTACACAAGCCACTAACGAGGAAAAAATGAACCAAGAATAGGGCGGTTCAGGCGCATACTTCTCAGAACGTCTATGCAGCAGCCATCTTGGATCCATGATATTTTTTATGGTGGTGTCTTCCCATGGCTGAGGAGATGTTGAAATGCCCTTCAAAGACTAATAGGAATTGCTTCTGGGAGGCTTAAGCTCGTAGACAGGCTTCCTGTTCAGGGCAGATTCAGATGTAATCCAGCCTAAAGAACGTGCTGGAACCGCAACACTGCAATTTGAAAGTGCAATTGGTTGGTGTGAAGACAAAAAAGGAGGTGCAGGACCTGAAACAGGGAAAATCAGAATTAAGTTCCCACTTCTTAGTCAGAGACAATGTCCATTTGCATGCAAGGATTGCTCATTTGCTCAGGTGCAGGAATCTGGCCAGGCCTGATCAATCTTCCTAAGCATTTTTCAGTTTCGGCTCAAGATATGTTTAAAAATATGTTCCCGAGGATGCCTGAAGCATCTGTTCCACCTCTCAAAGATTTATTCCTCTCCTCAGTGAGAGAGGAGGCCTACTGATCTAACAGCATTTCTTCAGCAGTTGGGTTCTGAAACTCTCACTCCTACTTGAGTCATTCCCGCAGGGAGATCCCTCCGAATGAGTACGGCGTACAAAAGATCCTACAGCCATTTCCTACCTCAGCTATGGAACCGACTACCCACACAGGTCGCTAGACTCACTAATGACCTTCCTCTTCCGCCCACTGGGCCATTAAAAACTGCCTCCTCAATATACTTCTCCTAGTACTCTTCAGTATGACCAGTCTGGTCTCTAGAATAAGCTCCGTTATTGTCTACTGTAACCTATTTGTTGTCATGACTAGTCTGTCTTCAAACGATTGTGAATGTCCACTTGTAACCCGTTCTGAGCTTCTGGGAGAACGGGATAGAAATCGAAATAAATAAATATCTTTTCTCAACTGTGCTTCCAGACATTCTGATACCCAGACGACAAGGAAACAGTTTTGGCTGTTTAGGTCAAGACTATAGCGACTGGGTGCCTTTGTTACATCACAAAATCCCCTTAAACGTGTCGTGAAGTTTCAGGGGGATTTGATATATACGTTTTCATGCACCTCGGTTGACAGCCTTCTCGGCAAATAAAGAGTTTACATTCATAGATGGACTGTCATTTGTGATGGGAGTGTGCACTCTTTTCTATTGCCCTCCCCCCACCCTGTTTTCTTTCCCCCATACTCAATCCAACCTCTCATCTCTTCCCAGATCTTTCCCTAAACTACTTCACTCTGCATCTCTCTCCCTTCACAAGCTCATCAACACGTCCCGCTTAACCCAGCATTGACTCCCAAACATGGCCTCTCCATCTCCCACTGTGTTCACTCTTTCTCTCTCCACCCTTCTTCCCACCAAGGGCTCTCTTCTGGATTCCATCCTATTTTATCAGATGCCCCTACCAAAAAACATTAAGCAATTTATATCTCAGTAAACAATCACAATCCACCACCGTAAAATCCATGCATTTTGTAATGCATCCTTTGACCAGGAGGGGGTGCTCATGCTCCCCACTTTGGTCTTCAACATCTGTAGAGTGCCCTGCACTGGTGGTTTGACATAAGCTCTCAAACTTCTAAGACTGTTAACCATAGCTGTAGTTCTAGTCCAGGGGTGGGCAACTCCGGTCCTCAAGGGCCGGAATCCAGTCGGGTTTTCAGGATTTCCCCAATGAATATGCATTGAAAGCAGTGCATGCAAATAGATCTCATGCATATTCATTGAGGAAATCCTGAAAACCCGACTGGATTCCAGCACTCAAGGACTGGAGTTGCCCACCCCTGTTCTAGTCTCTCAAATAGTATCTGAAACACCCGAGGCCAGTAATTTCAAAGGCTAAACTCTAATTAGTTTTAGATAAACATAGAAGGAAAAAAATTATGCTTCTTTTCAGTTTATACTAGAAAGGATTCCTTTAGACCAGGGATCTCAAAGTCCCTCCCTGAGAGCCACAATCCAGTCGGGTTTTCAGGATTTCCCCAATGAATATGCATTGAAAGCAGTGCATGCACATAGATCTCATGCATATTCATTGGGGAAATCCTGAAAACCCGACTGGATTGCGGCCCTCAAGGAGGGACTTTGAGACCCCTGCTTTAGATCTCTGCCAATTTCCCAGTGATTCATCCAGGCCTACCTCTTCAATCCATTCTGCTTGCCCCTTTACAAATGGGATCTTCCCCTCGCCTCCTCTTTGGCGTAGAATTTACACTCAGAGCTTTCCTATCAAGGCTTTTGGGATCCCTCATACAGTTTCAGCTGCATTCACAACCACTTCACACAGGCAATTCCATGTCCCCTTTTCTTTTGGAACAACAGCCTTCCAAAATATTAAAACTTTTCATCTTCTGGCTGGCATCAAGGAAGTTTTCCTCCTTCCAGGCTTCTCTAGCTTAAAACAGAGAGCGTCTCTGCACTCTCTCTGCTTAGCCTCCTCAGAGCTGTCGGCACAGAAATTGGCTTGAACTGCTTTTCCATCTAGCAGGCTGCGCTGCTTCTAATAACTCAGCCCCTCCCTAAGATTGCCTCATTTCCTGTGAGCTGAGCTTAAGGACCCAGTGCATTCTGGTACAGGTAGTTCACCCAGAATTCTCCTTTACTGTAGCCACAAACAACACTTGCTTGCTTGTTACAATACCAAAACACAAATGCTAGAAATTACCTCAATAACCCCCTTTACCCACCTCCGTTTCTCAAGTTGGTCCTGGAGTACCCACCTGCCAGTCAGGTTTTCCGGCTATCCACAATGAATAGGCATAAACTTGATTTGCATTTCTTTAGTACAATGATTCCCAACCCTGTCCTGGAGGACCACCAGGCCAATCGGGTTTTCAGGCTAGCCCTAATGAATATGCATGAGAGAGATTTGCATATGATGGAAGTGATAGGCATGCAAATTTGCTTCATGCATATTCATTAGGGCTAGCCTGAAAACCCAATTGGCCTGGTGTTCCTCCAGGACAGGGTTAGGAACCACTGCTTTAGTATACCCCACCTTTCCCAAGGCGGGTCACTATAGAGCAAAAGCACAAACAGAATCACATACAGTACAACAAATCGAACATCAATCTAACATGATAATAATAATCTAAAACCTCCTAAAATTACAAAGAGGCTACCAGCGCCTCGCACCAAAAAAGTATCAATCGAGTCCCACGTTTCATCTTACACAAGAGGTGTTTCTTCAACATTTTCTTAAAACTACTCAAACATGTTTGCTATCGTAATTATCCCGGAAGCTTATTCCACTCCCGAGGACACGCACATGAAAAAACGCTAGCTCTAGACACAGCCAGCTGCAGGTGTTTCACTGTCGGAATGTGTAGGTCATTGTGAGTCACCAAGCGCTGTGGTTCGTATTGCAGAATGAATGAAATGTTTTGGTGTCTTATTGTATATACAAAGATGCACCCTCACCTGAAATATGCGTCCAGCACTGGTCGCCGTACATGAAGAAGGACACGGTACTACTCGAAAGGGTCCAGAGAAGAGCGACTAAAATGGTTAATGGGCTGGAGGAGTTGCCGTACAGCGAGAGATTAGAGAAACTGGGCCTCTTCTCCCTTGAACAGAGGAGATTGAGAGGGGACATGATTGAAATGTTCAAAATACTGAAGGGAATAGACTTAGTAGATAAGGACAGGTTGTTCACCCTCTCCAAGGTAGAGAGAACGAGAGGGCACTCAGTCTAAAGTTAAAAGGGGATCGATTCCGTACAAACGTAAGGAAGTTCTTTCTTCACCCAGAGAGTGGTAAAAATCTGAAATGCTCTTCCAGAGGCTGTTATAGGTGAAAACACCCTTCAGGGATTCAAGACAAAGTTAGACAAGTTCCTGCTGAACCAGAACGTACGCAGGTAGGGCTAGTCTCAGTTAGGGCGCTGGTCTTTGACCAGAAGGCCGCCGCGTGAGCGGACCGCTGGGCACAATGGACCACTCGTCTGACCCAGCAGCAGCAATTCTTATGTTCACCATGACCAGTAATTTATAAAGGATTTGATGGTCTAATCTGAATCAATATAAAGATATATAGCATTCAGTCATATGATCACTCTTTCTTAATCGAAACAGAGTTTGAACAATCGCATTCTGGGCTACCTGTAGCGCCCTCAGTGCTGATGCATGTATACCCAGAAGCATCAAATCGCAGTAGTCTAAGCATGGCAATACCACACTCTGCAAGACAGTCCTAAACAAAGAGGCAGACAAATATGGCCACAAACTGTTCAACAGACGCAATTTTAAAAATACCTTTTTTACCCCTGCACATATATGCCCCAACATCAGAGAAGAATCTAGTAAAACCCCTAAATATTTTACCTCCGTGGATATTGCAACAGTAGTGCCTAAGTGGTTGAATGAACGAACAGAGCATATAACCTTCATTTCAATCTGTTACAATTCGTCCAACTATTAATCTCTGCCATCGCCCTCTGCAGTCGCTGAACTGCCTTTCCAAAGTCCCCATCAATAGGGAGCATAAAGCCGATACGAGACCTGCGCGGACCGCAGCAGTCTACAGAGAAGGATGAGATGGAGATTAAACAAAACAGCTGTCAGGGCTGAGCCTACCCAAAATTCTGCATAAGATCTTTTACTTCCATCTTTAACTGTTAAATACACCCCCCTTTTAAGAAATAACCCCCTCCCCTCCCCTCCCCTATTCATTCTCTTCCTTCCCCTCTCTCCCTCCCTCCCTTTTATTTTCATTTGGACTTCGATGTAATTTTGAATCTTCCCCTCCCCCAGTGCCTATTACATCAACTTTGTCCATATCTTTGTCTCTGTCCGGTCTTTAAGTTGCCCTGTTTTACTTTTTTTTTTATTTTTTTTATTAAACTTCAATTTTAGCAATTGTAAACCGTCCAGATATTTGTTTGATGGTCGGTATATCAAACGGTAAATATACTTGGAAACTTAGCCAACACCTAAAAAAATGGTGCCAGCCGTGTGCCAATCACGCTCAGCTGCCATTGACAAAATCACGCCTAGCAGCGCCCATGTAGAGACTTAGGTGTTGGAAACATTAGGCCAGAGTTTTAAAGGCCTACGTTTTTGGAGAATCATAATTAGCGGTGCTTAAGGCGTGTGTGGTGCAGTGGTTAGAGCTACAGCCTTAGCACCCTGAGGTTATGGGTTCAAATCCTACACTGCTCCTTTTGGCCCTGGGGAAAGTCACTTAATCCCTCCTGGTACATTAGATAGATTGTGAGGTCACAGGGGCAGATAGGGAAAAATGCTTAAGTACCTGAATAGAAACCATTAGGCTCTAAGTAGTATAAATACTAAAAATAAATAAAAATACCCACTTAGGTAATAGGTGCCTATCCCCAATTATTGAAGCTATTAAGGGGATTTTGCCAATTACACCCTCCCCCCCTTTGGACAAGTTCCTGGAGGAAAAGTCCATAGTCTGTTACTGAGAAAGACATGGGGGAAGACACTGCTTGCCCTGGATTGGTAACATGGAATGTTGCTACTCTTTGGGATTCCACATGGAATGTTGCACTCTTTGGGGTTCCGGAATCTTGTTACTCTCTGGGATTCCGGAATCTTGCTATTCTTTGAGATTCTGTATGGAATGTTGCACTCTTTGGGGTTCCGGAATCTTGTTACTCTCTGGGATTTCGGAATCTTGCTATTCTTTGAGATTCTGTATGGAATGGTGCTACTCTTTGGGATTCTAGAATCTTGTTACTCTCTGGGATTCCGGAATCTTGCTATTCTTTGAGATTCTGTATGGAATGGTGCTACTCTTTGGGATTCTAGAACCTTGTTACTCTCTGGGATTCCGGAATCTTGCTATTCTTTGAGATTCTGTATGGAATGTTGCTACTCTTTGGGGTTCTAGAATCTTGTTACTCTCTGGGATTCCGGAATCTTGCTATTCTTTGAGATTCTGTATGGAATGTTGCTACTCTTTGGGATTCTAGAACCTTGTTACTCTCTGGGATTCCGGAATCTTGCTATTCTTTGAGATTCTGTATGGAATGTTGCTACTCTTTGGGGTTCTAGAATCTTGTTACTCTCTGGGATTCCGGAATCTTGCTATTCTTTGAGATTCTGTATGGAATGTTGCTACTCCTTGAGTTTTGACCAGGTACTAGTGACCTGGATTGGCCACTGTGAGAACGGGCTACTGGGCTTGATGGACCATTGGTCTGACCCAGTAAGGCTGTTCTTATGTTCTTTTACAAAACCGTAGCACGGTTTTTAGTGCCGGCCATGGCGATAACAGCTCCAATGCTCACAGCATTCCTATGAGCGTCGGAGCTGTAACCGCCACGGCTGGTGCAAAAACCACGCTTCAGTTTTGTAAAAGGAAGCGGGGGAGGTTAAGTTAGGCACCCTTTAGAGAATCTGGGCCTTAATCTCTATCTCTCCTTCAAGTTGTGGGGCACAGACCACAGAGGTGCCACCAGAGCTTAACCCATCTTTGATCCTGAGACCACAGACGTCTGCCCGACATTGGACTCATTTGACCTTTGAAGCAGCCATCGAAGCTCACTGCAATTCTGAGGCAATTGAAGCTTTGCTATAATTGGATTCTGTCCTTTCCCTATAGAGGGATCCTCTGTGTTTATCCCACGCATTCTTGAATTCTGTCATCATTCTTCTTGTTACAACCTCCCGCGGGGTCCTGATATTCAAAATGATTTAATTGGGCAGAAGAAGCTGAGCGTCTCAGGAGGGGACAGTCGGCAGCACTTAAATTGTCAGTACCACTGAGTTTCCCTTCTTAGGACTGATCCTAACTAAAGAAGGTTTTACATCGGAAAACACAGCTGGTTCTGGGAATCACCTGGACGGGTTTTAGAAGTACTGGTCGAGGGAAGACTAAAACGGTTAGGGCTCTTCGGCTTGGAAAAGAGACGGTTGAGGGGAGATAGGATTGAAGTCTACAAAATCCTGAGTGGAGTAGAACGGGTACAAGTGGATCCATTTTTCACTCCGTCAAAAATTACAAAGGCTAGGGGACACTTTTAAACCCAATAGGAGGAAATATTTTTTTCACTCAGAGAATAGTTAAGCTCTGGAATGCATTGCCAGAGGATACGGTAAGAGCAGATAGCGTAGCTGGTTTTAAGAAAGGTTTGGGCAAGTTCCTGGAGGAAAAGTCCATAGTCTGTTATTGAGTAAGACATGGGAGAAGCCACTGCTTGCCCTGGATCGGTAGCATGGAATGTTGCTACTCTTTGGGATTCTAGAATCTTGTTACTCTCCGGGATTCCAGAATTTTGCTATTCTTTGAGATTCTGTATGGAATGTTGCTACTCCTTGGGTTTTGGCCAGGTACTAGGGACCTGGATTGGCCACTGTGAGAATGGGCTACTGGACTGATGAACCTATTGGTCTGACCCAGTAAGACTATTCTTAGGTTCTTATGGACTGGGGAAATCAGAGGGGTTCTTAGCAGAAATGAAACTTATTCTGCTTTTATTTTCTGTTGATGGATGTCCCCTGGTGATGGCGTTTTCCTCTTTCACTGCATGCTTTTGATTTATGTGTCATCACTGAGAACTATTTTGATACTCTGCTATTAAGTAAATCAAGTCAAATCATGGTTTGTTCTGTGTGACTTTTCTAGACTTCGGGCATCCAAAGACCATGAGCTCAGGGAAGTTCCCGGGACACAGAAACACAGGAAATGACGGCAGGAAAAGACAAATTGACCCATCCGGTTACAACACACTGTAAGAATAGATCCCAGCTGCTAGCTACAGAAGCTTGGCCACTTGCAGGATATAACTTCTCTTGTTTACCTTGTAAAACGGATTACAACCTGCTAAAGTCAACCTTCCAGGTATAATAAGTGACAGCTGACGTGTGGCAGTGCTTTCGTCTTGTTAAATGTTGCAAAGTGGAAAACAAGGAGGAGGAAGTGTTCAGAACAGCTCTTCACCCTCCCCTCTCAAGTCCACAATCCAAACTTGTGTCACTTCCCTCCCCCCTGCCCCCAAGCCTATAGCCTGCAATTATTCATTCTTCTGTCACTTCTGTCCATCTCCTGTAGCTCACCTGTCATGCTTTCTGACATCCATTAATTCTAGGCCAAGAGATCAATATTTATAGCCAACCAATCAGTGCAATGGCACTCAAAGCTGACCCCTTGACCTTCATTAGAGGGCTGTTATGGGACAGGTGGTAAATAATGGCCGGAAGCACGCTTTGGCCGTGAGTGTCTTGTGTGCGCGCGTATCGTTGCTAATTCCTGTACACTGCATGTGAAGAAAGAACTGGAATTACTGACAGGTAAATGTTACAGGGCGCTTTGAGTGGGGGAGATGCGGGGATGAAAAAAAATTAAGACTGCGGGGACGGCGAGGGGATAGGGTTGAAAATGAGGGGGCGGGGATGAATCTTTGTCCCCCGCCTCACTCTGCGTTCAATTTCCACTGCAGCTCCTTACTCTGGGCAAGTCACTGAACAATTCATTGCCCCGTGGAAAAGAGGCCTATCAAGTCCCTTCCCCTTTGGCTGCGGGATGCGGGGCTCAATGGACCTTCAATTCAATTCATTTGGTTATCTTGATCGGCCCTCTCATTGAAGCCAGAGTGACAAAAATAAACATTCTGTACTAATCTAACCTAATTTCCATCTTATATACCGGATCATTCCAGCAAGGACTCGAGCCGGTTAACAAAGTTTAAAAGGATATTACGTATTTTCACGTAGATAACGCGCACCCGTGTAAAACACGCACAAGGGTATAGCACGCGGGGAACACAAATTTATGTAAAAAAAATTTAATATAGCACGCATGCTAAAACCTCTTCCCGCCTACTCCGAACCAGCATCCTCCCCCCCCCCCCCCCCGCTCGCTTACCGGCATTTTACAACTTTTTTTTTTCAATCCGATCCGGCATCCCCCCTGCGACCCGGCAGCCTCCCCCCCCCCTGCTCGCGTCACCCCCCCCTCCCCCGCGATCCTACATCCCCCCAGCACCAAACATCTCTTACCCGATTGGGCACCGGCACCAGCACCAATGCACAGGACGTGCCAGTGCCAGTGCCCGAAGATCCTCCCTCGTTGGTTTGGGCTGGGCTGGATGATTATCTCGGAGAGAACGAGACCAGAAGGCTTTGATCATGCTCAAATGCTCAAAGCTTAGTCCAGCCCGGCGCAGGAAGAAGGAGGATCTCTCCTGCACCGCACCGCCCAGCCCAGCCCAGCCCAGCCCAAACCAACGAGGGAGGATCTTCTGGCACTGACACTGGCATGTCCTGTGCATTGGTGCTGGTGCCGGTGCCCAATCGGGTAAGAGATGTTTTGCGGTGCTGGGGGGATGTAGGATCGCGGGGGGGTGACGCGAGCGGGGGGAGGATGTTGGTTCGCAGGGGGGATGCTGATCGGATTGAAAAAAAAAAGTTGTAAAACGCGCTCACGCGTATAACGCGCAAGGTTATGCACGGTTTGTAAAATCGTGTATAACGCGCGCATTATATGCGTGAAAATACGGTAATAGAAAACAATAATGAAGGTAATAGAAAAATTTTCAATAAATTAGATCAGTCCTCAGTTAAAAATCTCCGAAAGAGATGCGTTTTCAGATTTTTCCTAAAAGGTGATAGAGATAATGACGTTCTGATAATCGAGGGAAGATCGTTCCAAACTTTTACTAAGGAATGTGAGAATTTACCTAGGGTTTTAATCCCCATAACAGTACTACACCTTCAATTAAAAATACAACAGAAATAAGAGAAAACCCAAATGATTAAACTGAGAGCAGGAATCAGGCTAAATTTGTTTCTATAAAAGCAGTCCTTGGTGTCAAAAAGGTTGGGGACCAGTGCCCTACATGTCACCAGTAGACTCATGCTTTTCTTCCTCAGACCATCTTGCGAAAGACGGTAAAGCAGCCTCAGGTACACCCAGATGGATTTTTCAGGGAGTCACTGATTGGAATGAGACGAGGACAGAATTTGTCCCCATTCCTGCGGACGATACGAAGCTATTCAGAGTAGTGACGACGCAGAAGGATTGCGAAGACCTGCAAGGGGACATAAACACGCTCGAGAAATGGGCTGCGACATGGCAAATGAGGTTTAACGTGGATAAGTGTAAGGTGATGCATGTTGGTAACAAAAATCTTATACACGAATACAGGATGTCCGGGGCGGTACTTGGAGCGACCCCCCCCCCCCCCAGGAAAGAGACTTGGGAGTACTGATTGACAAGTCGATGAAGCCAGCGAAAAGGGCGAACAGACTGCTAGGAATGATTAAGAAGGGGATCACAAACACATCGGAGAAGGTTATCATGCTGCTGTACCGGGCCATGGTGCGACCCCCACCTGAAATACGGCGTCCAGCGCTGGTCGCCGTACTTGAAGAAGGACACGGTACTACTCGAAAGGGTCCAGAGAAGAGCGACTAAGATGGTTATAGGGTTGGAGGAGCTGCCGTACAGCGAAAGATTTGAGAAAATGGGCCTCTTCTCCCTTGAAAAGAGGAGACTGAAAGGGGACATGATCGAAATGTTCAAGATACTGAAGGGGATAGACTTAGTAGATAAGGACAGGTTGTTCACCCTCTCCAAGGTAGGGAGAATGAGAGGACATTCTCTAAAGTTGAAAGGGGACAGATTCCATACAAATGTAAAGAAGTTCTTCTTCACCCAGAGAGTGGTAGAAATCTGGAACGCTCTTCCGGAGGCTGTTATAGGGGAAAATACCCTCCAGGGATTCAAGACAAAGTAGATAAAGACAGGTTGTTCACCCTCTCCAAGGTAGAGAGAACGAGAGGGCACTCTCTAAAGTTGAAAGGGGACAGATTCCGTACAAACGTAAGGAAGTTCTTCTTCACCCAGAGAGTGGTAGAAAACTGGAACGCTCTTCCGGAGTCTGTCATGGGGAAAACATCCTCCAGGGATTCAAGACAAAGTTTGACAAGTTCCTACTAAACCGGAACGTACTCAGGGAAGGCTAGACTCAGTTAGGGCACTGGTCTTTGACCTAGAGGCCGCCGCGGGAGCGAACTGCTGGTCTGACCCAGCAGCGGCAATTCTTATGTTCTTATGTTCACTCTTTTAGAAGCTGCACAAGATAAATTTTGTGCGCACGATTTCTAGAATAGAGACTGACAATTACAGGCAATTTTAGTCAATAATTGTCTGTTAGCTGCAATTAACTGGAAAAGAGAAATGCCTCGCCTCAAAATGTAAACAGTACTGCAAAAGAGGCAAGGGAGGAGTCCTCACAGCCAAGGCAAATATCCTTTATTCAAATATGTGGTCCCACTACAGCCCTGGCTGCGAGGACTCTTCCCGTGCCTCTTTTGCTGTATTAGCTGCAATTAACTTCCAGTTATTCAATTAATTTATGCATGCAGCGGACATGATTCTATTCTATAACTGCACATTAAGGCCTGGATTCTTAAGAACATAAGAATAGCCTAACTGGGTCAAACCAATGGTCCATCAAGCTCTGTAACCCATTCTCACGGTGGCCAATCCAGGTCCCCAGTACCTGGTCAAAAACCCCCCAAAGAGTAGCAACATTCCAGAGCTGAGATTGTGATGTCATAATGCCTCATTCCACAGTGCCTCAGAGCCAACCTCATCAGTGATGTCACAATGGCTTGATTGTCCTATACCCAAAGAGTAGCAAGATTCCGGAATCCCCAGAGTAGCAACATTTCATGCTACTGATCCAGGGCAAGCAGCGGCTTGCCCCATATATGTTATATGGGTGTGTGTCTCATGCCTAACAGCTGCACCCTGACCTTAGGTGCGGGACACACATACACAAAACATGCACAGCAGCTGCATCCCCCCCACTCAAAAAAAAAAAAAAAAAACTCCGGCGAACACAGCCCTGCATTGTACTGGGCCTACGCACAAGAGTTGCATCTACCTCTCGGCTCTTCTGCGCAGACGCCAGGCATGTTTCTTCCCCTTTCTCCATAGTGTGAATATAATTTGTATGTTTTTGTGCTGAGCATCACTGGGAAAATGTTGCTTCCAACCCAATGTTTTCCACTGGAACTCTGTGCATCTGAAAAGAACGCTCATGGATATTTCTTTTCCTTATAGAGAGTAAAGAAGGAAGCAGGGCCCTCCTTGAAAGTGGCAGGCGCTCACTGCCAGTAAATACAGCGAAACGCTATCTGAGATGGGTCTCACTCCAGCGGACTAATGAGTAATTCCTTCTCACCTTCTCTAAGTAAAAATTGATGGTGCCTTTCAAAATGAATTCTAGAGGACTTCTCGGTAGTGATAGATTCTCCTTTCTCAGAAGAGCCTGATCCTGTAGCTACGATGGACGGTCACGTCAGAAGGGGAAAAAGCCTCTTTAAGATGAGCCACTCAGTGTACGCTCTCAGATTATGAAAGCCGACATCTAGGCACAAGGAAATGAAAGTCATTTATATTCCTGCAAAAGAAACCGCTCCATTTCTAGCTATCTAAACATCTAACAAGATACAGGCTTAGCCAATGGACCGGGTGAGGCTCTGGACCAGGGCTGTGGTGCTAAAGGGTACCAGATACCCAGGGCTTGAACACTCTCCTCCACCTCCCTCCTCTGATTAAATAATAACACAGGGACAAATTTGTTCCCATCCCCACAGGAACTCCCAACCCCATGAGTTTGGTCGCTGACCCTGCCCCATTCCTATAAGCTCTGCCTTAATCACACACAAGCCTTGAACACATGATTATAAAGTGTTTGAGGCTTGTGCAGATGAGGACGGAGCTTAGGCATTGGTGGAATGAGGCATTATGACATCACAATCTCAGCTCTAGAATGTTGCTACTTAGGATTTTAAAGTGTTTGAGGCTTGTGCAGATGAGGACGGAGCTTAGGCATTGGTGGAATGAGGCATTATGACATCACAATCTCAGCTCTAGAATGTTGTTACTTAAGATTTTAAAGTGTTTGAGGCTTGTGCAGATGAGGGCAGAGCTTAGGCTTTGGTGGATTGAGGCATTATGACATCACAATCTCAGCTCTAGAATGTTGCTTCTTAGGATTTGAAAGCGTTTGAGGCTTGTGCAGATGAGGACGGAGCTTAGGCATTGGTGGAATGAGGCATTATGACATCACAATCTCAGCTCTAGAATGTTGCTACTTAGGATTTTAAAGTGTTTGAGGCTTGGGCAGATGAAGACGGAGCTTAGGCATTGGTGGAATGAGGCATTATGACATCACAATCTCAGCTCTAGAATGTTGATACTTATGATTTTAAAGGGTTTGAGGTTTGTGCAGATGAGGACAGAGCTTAGGCATTGGTGGAATGAGGCATTATGACATCACAATCTCAGCTCTAGAATGTTGATACTTAGGATTTTAAAGCACTTGAGGCTTGCGCAGATGAGGACGGAACTTAGGCATTGGTGGAATGAGGCATTATGACATCACAATCTCAGCTCTAGAATGTTGCTACTTAGGATTTTAAAGTGTTTGAGGCTTGTGCAGATGAGGATGGAGCTTAGGCATTGGTGGAATGAGGCATTATGACATCACAATCTGAGCAGGACACAGGCAGGAGGGGAGCAGGACACAGCTGAAGGTCCGCGTAGGACTCCAGCCCTGCCTCCTTCCTCGGTTTCTACTTCACGCTTTCTGCCACTAGGAGTTGCAGTTGTATGCTCAGTGTCTCTAGTGCAAAGGCCTCTGGCACAGATTCCTCATAACACTTGTAGAGGCCGACACCAGCCAGTAAATACATAAACCCTGCAGTAGGCTACTAAATCCTTTCACTGAAATGGTGTATTTCAAACTCCAGGGAAGGATTAGAAAAAACTCAATTACGGCTGAACACCAGGTTACCTGCATAATGTAGGCTAAAGGGGAACAAGGGTACATTTATCACTGTGTAAATGAACAGAAAAGCAACAGAGAGAGAGTTCCAGACAGCCAGGGGTAGGTCTTTGGGAGGGAGAGTCTCAACCAGTCCTGGCACTGTTTTTAAGAAATGAAGAATTCTGCTCACTGTGCCATGTAAAAAACCAGGACTGTCCCACTCTCTCTAGAGGCTGGAGTCCAGAGCCGGTGTTTGGTAATGCCACTAGGGTAATTGCTGTGGGACCCCATGCATAGGGTTACTAGATTTTCGGGAATGATAATCTGGACCCATGGCTCCGCCCCCAGGACTGCCCCATTCCGCCAGTCACACCCCATTATGCTCCCAGCCCTGCCCCCCTCAACCTGGTCGCTTGCCGGGAGGGCATCTGCGCATGCACTGGTGTGATGTGATGGCATCCCACGCATGCAGGTGACATCACCGCATGTCCTTGAAAAGGAAATTCAGATGTCTGCTAACCCTACCCATCCAGCAGGGGGATTCAAAGGCTGCAGGAGTCTGAAGGAAGAATAAAGAGCCTGAAGGCGGGCTTTGGGCCCCTCCTCAGCGTCTGTCCTGGGCGGTGCTACAGTGCGACCTGAGTGGGGAGAAAAACCTGACTCTCTGTGAGCAGTTTGGGGTTAAATCTAGAGAATTTGGGCAACAGTCTGCAAATGTGCAATTCATAGATACCAGCTCCAGAGCAAAGGTTGCAATAAAGATGAAGAAAGCAGTGATGAGCCCAGCATGTTGCAGGGAAGATAGCAGTGCATATTGATCTGAGTACTTTTGAATAGCACCTGTGAAAACCCTTTCAGAGAAGCCTTCTTTGGCATCATCCATGTTCTAAGGTGAACATTAGCAGTCAATTTGAGAGATTGAGATCATACTTCACATACCCTGGCTTAGGAGCCAGGCTCATTCCTGTTATGCTATATGCAAAACTAACCCGTTTGGAGAAATTGCCCCCAGGAAACACACCATTAAAAAAGTATCACACTTCCCCCTCTGTATTCGCGAATTCCGTATCTACGGATTCGCTTATTCGCGGTTTTAAACCAAAAAATGCATTTTCATTTTTCAGGCTATTTTAAGCCATGTAAGCCCCCCCCCCCCCCTTAAGCCTTGGTTTTCGGGGCAGGAGCGATCTTCCCACGCTCCTGCCCCATGCAGATCGCTCACAGGAAATGGCTGCTTTGAGCTCCCGTCGTGTCTCGAGCCATTTCCTGTGAGCGATCTGCACGGGGCAGGAGCGTGGGAAGATTGCTCCTGCCCCGAAAACCCGCTAGACCACCAGGTAAGGCTTAAGGAGGGGGGGGGCTTAAAGGGCTTAAAATAGCTGGGGGGAAGCGGGGGTTAGGGGCAGAACCGGTCTGAATATTATTCACGGTTTTTTAAATATTCGCAGGCCGGCTCTGCCCCTAACCACTGCGAATACGGAGGGAGAAGTGTCATTTTCAAAAGGGGAAAGGAAGCCCGGACAAATTAACAAGCCAAAACAGCCATGTCTCAGACCCACTTAGGAGTAATGACAAAACTACAGACCTCCCCCCCAAAAAGGGAAAACAAAGAGGTCCTTTTTTTAAGGTGCGCTAACGGATTTAGCACGCGCTAAATGCTAAGACATCCATTATATTCCTATGGGCATCTTAGTATTTAGCACATGCTAAATCCGTTAACGCACCTTAATAAAAGGACCCCATAGTGCATACTGGTGCCAAAATGGTTCAGTAGCAGTAATTTTATCAATAATGGACACCAAGGCCCCGATTCTATAAAGGGCGCCTAAGTCATGCCCAAAGTTAGACGTGCTTTCGGTGTCCAATCTAAGTGGTCAATGAGCCAATTAAGGGTCTTAAGAAGCAATAATTGGTACTTAGGTGTCCAGAGGACGTAGACACCACTCTGTAGACGCAGCCACAATTTCATGGACGCCCATGTTTAAAACTCGCGCCTAACTCAGTAGGTGTGGGCGTGGTTTGGGCAATGATTCAATTTGGGCGTCCTTCGATTCATTTGCAAGCCGCGCTAGCGGGGTTAACGCGCGCGACGTTTCATCACACGCTAACCCCCGCGCTGGCCAAAAACTACCGCCTGCTCAAGAGGAGGCGGTAGCGGCTAGCGCAGCCGGTGGTTTAATGCGAACCATTACGCTAGCACGGCTTGATAAAAGGAGCCCTGAGTGGCCTAGGGCGTCCATATAATGCCTATATTGTAGGCAAATGAAAACGAGGTCTGCTTTTGAGCTTAGTTTGGGCTTCAAATAGATCTGAGTTCCATGGACGGAACGTAGGCACTCTTTGGACGTTCTTAATGCGATCTGCTAAATAGCTCTCCGGGATTTATTTTTGCTTTATTAAGCTCAAAATACATTTAATAAGGCACCACATAAACGGGACAGATCAAAACAGATATATTTGTGGACAAGAAAGCAACACTATTTGCTAATTATCTGGAGATTTCGGCTGTTGGAACCCAAGCACAGTACCGGGTGGAGCTTTGGATTCTTGCCCAGAAATAGCTAAGAAGAAAAAAATGTAAATAGCTAAGAAGAAAAAATGTAAATTGAATCAGGTTGGGAAGACTGGATGGACCATTTGGGTCTTTATCTGCCGTCATCTACTATGTTACTATGTAATTAGAGGAAAAGATCCATTAACTTAAGCACAGCAAATGAAAAACATAGCTTTAATTTTCTTACTAAAAAGCCACCCATTTTTTCGGACTAGACAGTGCTCCAATCAGCTCATTTTTGAAAGCAAAGAAAGCACATGACAAAAATATATAGATTGCATACATAACTTCATTTGAAAAAGATTAAAAACAGATACAGACCTTAGCATGGCTTCTACTTCATTGCAAATGGAGGTTTGCAGCTGCACAATGGTGACCTCATTGTGAGATCATCAAGGTGCACCTGCAAGGTAGAATGCCACAATTAAATTATGTGCTGGGGAGCTGGTTGGGTTTTGAACTTATGACCTCTGGAAGAGGAGCACAGGGCTTTTACTTATTGAACTATAGCATCTGAATGCCCTGTGATATGATAGTCGTTTTCAGCCAGTTAGGCACCGATATTCAATTCCTGACCACTTAAATTAGCTGGTATAAATAGCAGTGCTATCTTTAACCATTCTGACTTAACCGATCAGCCACTGAATATTGGCTTCACTGGCCCAAAAAAACCCAGATATTTCATGCAGGTTAACAGAAATGGCCTAGCACTGAATATCCTGGTCTAACACTGGAGGTGGGCAATCAAAGTGTTGCCCACCGCTGGCTGAATATCAGAGGGATTGTTCCGAGGAGGAGAGGTGTTCCAATCCAGACTATAGCTCAAGGGCTGGGCATGCAAATAATTTTGTAGGATTCATGTTCTGTAAAGATTCGCTGGCTTGCCTGTCGGTTTCAAGCAAGGGGATTGGTTTGCAAACCAAAGTCCTCTGTATGGTGCAAATCTTTCCAGAGACATCTTTAGCTCTTCTTTCCCCTGCCATAGGGCTCCTCTTGAGAGAAAAAAAACAAAGACAGGGAGCCATATACTGTAGATATATTTTCATCTTCCTAAACTACCCTCCTTCAGGCCCATCATAGGCTATGAGGCTTCTAACAGATTCTCGGGGCTTCCAGGAAAGCTGTGTGTGCTGGGCAGGGCCACTTCAGGGCCTGTAACTATTTAGAGCTCTCCGATTGTTCAGCCCTTCCAAGAATGCTTTTGTGAAACTCGATAAGGCTGTTCCGTTGACATGGAGTAAAAAAGCCTGTGGCTGTCTCTATGGGAGCACAAAGATGCCCTACTTGGACAAATGGCTTTCTTCCTAGAACTGTGGCTGCCAAATCACACATTTGTTCACCAAAAAAAATAAAAAAGGGAGATTACAAGCTCGTAACTAGTGGAATCGTGTATCGGCTTCTAACGATGTAGCCCTTTGCTAGACAGAGGAAGAATCAATCCTTCAGATATGCCACATAGAATATGGCAGAACCCTAAACACAATTATAGCCTGTCAGTAGATGCAAAAATAGACTCTCAGCTGCTAGGCAGGGATTCCTCTTTCTAAAACTCAGCAAACGGATTTTTCTTTTTGCTCTCTCTCTCTCTGCCTTATCTAACCTTTCCTACCTAGGGTTACCAGATTTTGGGCCACAAAACCCTGGACGCATGGCCCCGCCCTTGTCCCGCCTCCAGTCCCACCCTATTCTGCCCCAGCCCCTCCCCCGACAAGCTCCGGCCGTGGAAGGCCTGGAGCACGCGCGGACGTGTGCGACATCGTCCACGCACGCTCAGAGGCCCTCCAGATATGGCCGGAGATCGTCGGGGGCTTTCCAAGACCCGGACAAACTGCCAGGTTTTGGAAAGTCCATCCGGACACCTGGACAGTCCTCTAAAGAGAGGACATGTCCGGATTTTCGCGGACGTCTGGTAACCCTGAATCAACAGGGCCCAAATATTTATAACAGCAGAAGGAAAGCTCCAGGTTTTGTAAAGAGCCCGCAATGACGTCCATCACCCCAAGTAGAGTTGGCACGCCAACAAGGGGCCACCGACTCACACATCCTGACTGAGATTAGGCAGATACAGATGCCATTCTGTCATTTCTGAGTAAATATATATGCACTATTTCATTCTAGCTCATGAAACCTTTATCTATACACTACTATCTCTTAATTATTAATTTTATACTGTTCCCCAGTTCCTAAGTGTTTTTCCCTTATACGTCCCTCACTTTTCTATTACAATTGTATTTCTCCCCCCTTTCCTCATGTATCTATGGCCTACGGGTCAATATTTACCCAGTTTGTACGGTCTGTAGTCCTGTAGTTTTTATAGGAAAGTATGTTTAATTGTTATTTTTGTTAAAATGTTAATATTTTTACTTTGTACAACGCTTTGTAGAATCGAAAAGGCGTTTAATCAAAAATTGAATAAACTATAACTATAAACTATTCTCCCTCTGTATCCGCGGTTTCAGTATCTGCGAATTCGGTTACTCGTGATTTTTTAAATCTAATCTAATCTCAACCTTAGGTTTGTATATTGCATCATCTCTACATTCGTAAAGCTCGACACGGTTAACAAGAGTTAGGGTAGAAAGGAACTCCAGTGGAGGGAAGAGGCAAAATGAAGAGAAAATTTAGAGGACTAGAATAACCAGAGAGGGAGGAGGAGTTACATTTTTGAGAATAACCAGGTTTTCAGATGTTTACGGAAGAGTTGGAGGGAGCTCAGATTCCTAAGAGGGGAGGTACGGTTGTTCCAGAGCTCAGTGATTCTGAAAGGGAAGGAGGAACCTGGTTTTCCTACAAGGGAAACGCCTTTTAGAGAGGGAAAGGAGAGTTTCAGTTTTTGGGTGGATCTGACAGAACTGGGGTTAGAGGAGTTCCAAGAAAGAGGAATGAAGGGGGGGAGGATACCGTGTAGGATCTTGAAAGTGAGGCAGGCACATTTGAAGTGGACTCTGGAGATAATCGGAAGCCAGTGGAGCTTGGATAAAAGCGGTGAGACGTGGTCGAATTTGCTTTTTTGCGAAGATAAGCTTAGCAGCGGCATTCTGAATCCGCTGGAGTCTTTGAAGGTTTTTCTTTGTTAGGCTAAGGTAGATAGAGTTGCAGTAGTCCAGTCTGGAAAGGATGGTGGATTGGACAAAGACGGCAAAGTGTTTTTGATGGAAACAGGATCTGACTTTTCTCAGCATGTGAAGGCTGAAGAAGCATTTTTTTTACTAGGGAGTTGAGGTGGTCGTTGAAGGAAAGTGTAGAGTCAATGATGACTCCCAGAACTTTACTAGAATATTAAAAATGCAGTTTTCCTCTATTTTTCTTCTACTTTTAGGCTGTCCAAGCCTCCCAGATCTTACCTGGTGGTCTAGCGGTGACGCGGGGCAGGAGCGATCTTCCTATGCTCAGAGCCGTCATCAAAATGGCTGCCGTGAGTTCCCTACAATGGGAACTCACGGCAGCCATTTTGATGACGGCTCTGAGCATAGGAAGATCGCTCCTGCACCACGTCACCGCTAGACCACCAGGTAAGATCCGGGGACGCAGGAGGGAGGCAGGGGTGGGTCAGAGCCGGCCTAAAAACTTATTTGCGATTTTTTTGTAATTTGCGGGCCGGCTCTGTACCTAACCCCTGCAAATTTGGAAGGAGGGCTGTGCTGTGATCCCTTAGTTAGATTTTCTGTCAAAGAAGTTTTTATTTAAAAAAAACAATCAAAAAAACAAAACACCGCCATGAGCAACAACAACTTCAATGTGCTCTTTGCGACCCCGTCGGTCCTCCCTCTGACATCACTTCTTATGCGCGGCACCCCGAAGTGACGTCAGCGGGAGAGACGACGCAGTGGCGAGGAACACATGGAAATTGCAGCGTGCGGCAGTGAAGAAACAGAGGAAAGGGGGAAGAGAAGGGGGCGCACGCGTGGTGAGGGAAAGAGTGGGAAGAAGCAGGGGCAGAGAGGAGGGGTGTGCCGGCACTCCCCAAACGTGGTGCCTGGGGCGGACTGCCCCCCCCCCCACACACTTCCCCCCTTACTATGCCACTAGGGGAAAAGATGCTCAAAATCTTACCGTGGAGTTTATACTGGTTGTGACCAATCTTACTTGCAAGGTACCTCAGCCTCTGATGCACAAAAGTGTTTGGGGGATGAGGAGGGGGAGCTTATACCAATCACAGTAGCAGCCACTGCAAATGCATTAAAAGCAGCTCATGAGTATTAAAATGAGCACTCCTTGAAATGCACAGCAGGAAACACCCACTTCCTGACCTGCAAAACCTTTTGGCAAGTCTGGAGCTGTTTATGCTTGTTTTATGTGCGTGGCTGTCCCACATCTGTCTGTCCCACATGTTTTATGTGCGTGGCTGTCCCACATCTGTCTGTCCCACATGTTTTATGTGCGTGGCTGTCCCACATCTGTCTGTGCCACATGTTTTATGTGCGTGGCTGTCCCACATCTGTCTGTCCCACATGTTTTATGTGCGTGGCTGTCCCACATCTGTCTGTCCCACATGTTTTATGTGCGTGGCTGTCCCACATCTGTCTGTGCCACATGTTTTATGTGCGTGGCTGTCCCACATCTGTCTGTGCCACATGTTTTATGTGCGTGGCTGTCCCACATCTGTCTGTCCCACATGTTTTATGTGCGTGGCTGTCCCACATCTGTCTGTCCCACATGTTTTATGTGCGTGGCTGTCCCACATCTGTCTGTGCCACATGTTTTATGTGCGTGGCTGTCCCACATCTGTCTGTCCCACATGTTTTATGTGCGTGGCTGTCCCACATCTGTCTGTGCCACATGTTTTATGTGCGTGGCTGTCCCACATCTGTCTGTCCCACATGTTTTATGTGCGTGGCTGTCCCACGCCGACCATATGCATTGGACAAACAAACGCATAAAGCAAGCACAACAGTTGCATCCAAAATGCGTGTGAAATTTTTAAAAAACCCAAAACCAAAAATAAACTTGCTTGAAAGCTCCGGCGGACACAGGAAGTGTACTGGGCCTACTGCCGAGCTCTTGGGTGCAGGTGTCTGGCACAGTTCCTCCCCCTTTTTACTGGGTTACTCAGCACAAATCGCGTGCATTCAATTTGCACGCCATTTGTGCTGCGCTTAGCCCGGCAAAAGAAAATCGCTCCCAACCTGCTGTTTCCCACCAGATTGCCAGAGCTTTGCCTATCCTCCCCTGAGAGAGTTACAATGACATTATAAAATGCAAATATGATAAGAAGCAGGTCAATATTTCTTTATACGCTGACTACTGCTCGTCTATCTGGGCACTGGCTTTGAATAGACTGGTTTTCAGCAATGCCCAATATTCTGCGCGTGACCCACTTATCTAACAAGGCAATATTAAGGTTATCAGATTTTCCGGAATGAAAAACCGGACCCATTGCCCTGTCCCCCAGGCCCACCCAGGCTCACCCTATTCTGCCCAAGTCACGCCCTGTTCTGCCCCCCAGCCCCGCCCCTCAACCTGTTCGCGTGTCGGGAGGGCATCTGTACATGCGCTCGTGCATGATGTCACCTCATTGCATCTACGCATGGGCAGATGCCATCCCGACGTCGCTGCTAGCTGGAAGCTTTTCAAAACCCAGACAAAGAGCCGGGTTTTGAAAAGCCATCCGGACCCCTGGACATATCTGTGGAAATCTGGACGTCTAGTAATCTTATGCAATATTAGGACTGTGCAGGCCTACATAAGAACATAAGCATCGCCTCTGCCGAGTCAGACCCAGCAGTCCGCTCCCGCAGCAGCCCCCCAGGTCAGGGACCTGTAAGTGATCCTTTATTTAAGTCATTTTGTCCTGTGTAGTACCCCTCTAGCTATACCCCTCAATCCCCTTTTCCTTCAGGAACTTGTCCAACCCTCTTTTGAAACCCAAAATCGTACTCTGCTCTACCACCTCCTCTGGAAGCGCACTCCAGGTATCCACCACCCTCTGCGTGAAGAAGAACTTCCTAGCATTCACGCAGAGAGTGGTGGATACCTGGAATGCGCTTCCATGTCTGATTAACAATGCAAACACTGGCATGACTCCTGGCTGCTGTCCAGTTGTGCCTCGGACCACCCCAATACTCTGTAGTGCACACTGCAGTGGTCACGCTGAATTTTTGGCAGATCTGGAAATCCAGAGTTGGCCTGCTCGCCACAATCTAACCGGGCACGGAGCCCCTCCTGTCTGGTTAACTCGTTCTGAATTTGGACGCCATAGTTTCTGCCAGGAGACCCGAAGCCTGTCGTGATTTTTCGCCCGTCATTCCTTCTTCCTCTTCGTGCACCTGGAGTACCGATATGAAACGGTAAATGCAGACCTATTAACAAATCCTGCAGCACACTCGCCAAAAGCTTTCTGCCAGAAACTGGGTCAAATGTCTTTTCTCCATGGGGAGTTCATAATATACCTTGCAACCTGCTGATTCACTGAGATGGGTTTCATAAAGTTTGCTGAACAACGGCCTTTTATGGCTTTAATTTCATTTTTTATAGCTCCAGTGGTCTACTTCTGTTATTTATAAGTGTGTTCACAACACTCGCATCTGTTGAAACAAGGTAGAGGATTAGAGTGTTAAATGAATCTGTCACTCTCTTGCTAGAAATTAAGGAATTAATTCATACCTCCCCTACCCCCAAAATGGCCATTCAGAGAGATTCGAGGTTCAGGTGAGGGTGGATATTTGCTAGCACTATTGCACCATGATTAAAGCTCTTCTCACTCGACATCCTTCATTTCGGGGTCAACCTAGTTATTTTTCCAACCCAATCTCATATGAGGAGCCGCTGAAAAGTTCTCAAGTTATTTCACACTTTTCCTGACCCTTTCCGTTTCATTTCATATCGCTGAAATGAAAAGTGTGGAATAGCTTGTAAGTTCCATGGCTCCACATCATTCTCTTCCTGATGGGGCTGAGAACTTTTCAGTGGCCCCTCCCATTGTGATGTCATAATGTCTCATTCCACCGATGCCTAAGAGCCAACCTCATCGGTGATGTCACAATGGCTCGGTTTCCCTATTCTTGTGCCCATTTACTAGATGCATTTGCCTCATTGAAATGAAAAGTGTCAAGAAAAGTACGGAAAAACTTGTAAGTTCCATGGCTCCACCTCATTCTCGTCTTGGTTGGACTGAGAACTTTTCAGCGGCCCCTCGTAGGTGGTTTTTACATTCAGGTACTCAAGCATTTTTCCCTATCTGTTCTGGGGCAATGGAGAATCGGGCTACTTTCCAAGGGTTACAGTGAGCCGTGCTGGGCTTGAACCCACAACCTCAGGGCGTTCAGGCTGTCGCTCTAACCACCAGGACACTCCTCTCTCTCGTCTTTTCTGCTCCCTCTAGTGTTGGCAACACAACCCACCACTGCCCCCCCCCATCCCCCAGGCCTGGGCTACAATTCGTTCAGATAATACACATTATTACCTTCACTTTGCTTTTAGGAAGGATTCTACTGTATTTCTCTCTGGGGTTCAGGGGACGAGTGTGTGAATGAAACGTCTTCCCTGTGTGCATTGATTGCATCAAAGTACAAGATTCTAACATTCTTTATTCTCACAGAAAAAACCCTGTGGAGATTCCTAAAGAGGATAAAGGCAAAGGAACAGTACCAGGAGACTTGGATCTCACTGGTATGTTGGAAACACCTCAACAAGAAGAAATAGTTACTAGAGCCACCAGTTACTAGTCTTTATCCGGATGGTTTTTGAAGACTTCAGTGTTAAAGATCTACTTGGAATGATTTTTTTAAAAGGGAGAACTACCGGTCAGGAAATATTCAGTTCTTTCCATTCTTTTGTGACAAAGTGTAATCTTCCATTGCATAGACTTGTTTCCATCACTACTGATGGAACAAGAGCAATGACAGATGAGGTTAAGGGTTTCATAGCCCTCTGAATGCCCAGATTTTTTTTCTTACCACTGCATCATTCACCAGCAAGTTTTGGCAAGCAAGAGACTCAATACAAAGACTGTCATGGACATCACTTTCAAAATTGTAAATTCAGTTCATGGAAGATCACTTCAAAGACGGCTTTTCAATCTTACTCTTGATGAAGGGGCAGCGGAAATCATTTTGCACACAGATTTTGTGATTTGCTGAATGAAATAAGAAGATTTTTGAAGGAGAAGAGAGATGACCAAGCAGAGTTGGAAGATGAGAAGTGGTTATGTGTTCTGGTATTTCTCGTTGACTTTACAGGCATTGGCGAGATAATGAGTACAGTTTCTTCCAACAAGAGCAAATTTGAGCCAATGACGTCTGACCTTGCAAACAACACTTTTGATCATTTTCCTAATACTCAGGACCATCTGGGACAATATCCTAATTTTGTTTTTCAGAACGAGAAGTATGTGACAGAAATCTGTCCTGTTATCCAGGAATTTGAAAATAGATTCTAAGACTTCCAAAAAATTGGAACAGTTGTGGAGCACTTGTCATACCCATTCAAAGTAGATGTGGACATTAAAGAAACTGCAGCTGCTATCATTGAACAAGCCATCTCTTGAAAACGAAATATTAACCCTTAAAAAATGACATTTTTCTCAAGACCCGTGCTGAGCAAGAATCGTTTTGGAAGCTAATGCCTAGAGACAAATTTCCCAACCTGAGAAGATGCCGTGAAGCTGTACACTCCTGTTTCGGTTCAACTTATTTGTGTGAATCTGCGTTTTCCCATCTGAAAATGACAAAGAGTACACAAGGTTCCAACATGACGAATGAACATCTCCAGGATTCTCTTGAGACTGGCCTTCACGCAATATTCACCCAACTTCAAAAAGCTGGTGGATGAAATGCAGGCTCAGACGTCTCACTAATGAGCAAGAGCAAAATATTAACGATTGTGCAAGATCAGCCTGGATCAATACTCGACCTAAATTTAACACAAATTACTCAATAAAACTTTAAGAAAAAATGTACTTTCCATTTCCCTTCACAATTCTTACTGGATCTTCGTCTCTCTGTGTTTTGCTTTTGCTTAATTTGCTTAAAGGCTGATCACGTCCAAGTAAATGACAGAAGGTTCATTAAAAATGGGGGGGGGGGGGGGGAGGAAATCCTCCAACTTTACCGGGTTAAAATTTGATTTGAAACTTAATTTTCATGGTGGTAGATCACCGGCACTTTTGGCTGGAAAAAGTAGATCAAGACAAATCATGGGCTGCATACGAAGGGGTTTCGTCAGTCGTAAGGCGGAAGTCATTATGCCATTGTATAGATCCATGGTGAGGCCCCACCTGGAATACTGTGTGCAATTCTGGAGGCCGCATTATCGCAAGGATGTGCTGAGACTGGAGTCGGTGCAAAGAATGGCCACCCGGATGGTCTCGGGACTCAAGGATCTACCATACGAAAAACGGCTTGACAAATTACAGCTATACTCGCTCGAGGAGCGCAGAGAGAGGGGGGACATGATCGAGACGTTCAAGTATCTTACGGGCCGCATCGAGGCGGAGGAAGATATCTTCTTTTTCAAGGGTCCCACGACAACAAGAGGGCATCCGTTGAAAATCAGGGGCGGGAAACTACGAGGTGACACCAGGAAATTCTTTTTCACTGAAAGAGTGGTTGATCGCTGGAATAGTCTTCCACTACAGGTGATTGAGGCCAGCAGCATGCCTGATTTTAAGGCCAAATGGGATCGGCACATGGGATCTCTTCACAGGGCAAAGGTAGGGGAGGGACATTAAGGTGGGCAGACTAGATGGGCCGTGGGCCCTTATCTGCCGTCTATTTCTATGTTTCTATGTTTCTATGAAGTTGGATATGCCTGATATAGATGTTCCTAGTGGGGACTAGTCAACTATCTCTTCTTTGTTACATTGTTGGCTATAGTATTCTGTGAAGAGGATGGTTTTCATCCCTTTCTTGACCTAGGTTTAGTTCCTTAGGAAGGACGTTCCACCACCATGGGGCCATTACTAAGAACATTCTTTTCCTGACCCTTTTGTATTTGATGTCTCTGAAGGAGGGCATTTCCAGGAGGAGGCTTTGGCTCAAGCATAGTGTGCGTGCTGGTGTGTGGTGATGTCTGTCCGCTAGATCAGTGATTCCCAACCCTGTCCTGGAGGAACACCAGGCCAATCGGGTTTTCAGGCTAGCCCTAATGAATATGCATGAGAGAGATTTGCATATGATGGAAGTGATAGGCATGCAAATTTGCTTCATGCATATTCATTAGGGCTAGCCTGAAAACCCAATTGGCCTGGTGTTCCTCCAGGACAGGGTTGGGAACCACTGCGCTAGATATTGTGGTTCTGAGAAATGAACGATTTTGTATGTCGGCAACAAGATCTTGAATTTCACCCTGCTTTCGATCGGGAGCCTGTGTAGCTCTTTCAGTAGCGGGGTGGCTCTCGTTTTTAACTCAGCTTTAAACGTATCAATTGAATTCAGTAATCGGAAAGCCAAAGGCATAAGAGTTCCAGAGTTGTGCACCTTTTACTGGAAAAGTAGCAGTCACGATCTAATGTGGATTTTAGACCTTAAACAATGGAAGATTAAGTGACTTCCCAGGGTCACAAGGAGATGTAGTGGAAACCAAGCCCCATTCCCCACAATTTCAGCGTTCTGCACTAACCATTAGGTTACTTTGTCAAGCTCCTTCCCTTGTTTAAAAGTAGACTGAAAACCCACCTTTTCTATATATTCTTCAATCCATAACCCTATTCTTCACTGCTCACCACCCTAGCCAACAGATTAACCTCCTAACTGCATCCCCCACCCTGGCATCCTGTTTGTCTGTTTAGATTGTAAGCTCCTTCGGGCAAGGACTGTATTAACTATTCTCTGATTGAAAAAAAATGTCCTCCTCTTGGTTTTAAAAGTATTTCCTTGTAATTTTCAGTTGTGGTAACCAGTGGATAGCTCAGAACAAAGGCATGCTGGGATATGGGAAGGAGGAAGTGACCTGTGGTGTCTGTGACATTTTTCAACAAAGTTTATGGAGTTCTTTTCCTTTTTCATGTATTTATTTTAATTGTTGTAAGCTTCGGTGGGATATCAAATTCTAATAAACATATTTATTGTTTATTTTATTTATTGGGATTTATAAACCATGAAGAAATTCACTCAAAGTGGTTTACAATGTATTGATTAGTAATTGGGATCTCTTCAAGTATTTTTCCCTATCTGTAATTCAGGTAGTTGATGCTTTTAAATATTTGGGTGTGTTGTTTGATTACCAACCTGTCTTTACTGAGCAGTGATTAACTGGTTATATGACACTTCCCAAATTATGAGCGATTCATGGTTATGTGGATGAAAAGGCTTTCTTGATTTTTATAAATGCATTATTTATGACACAATTAGAGAAGCTTCAAACATAGAAACATGACAGCAGATAAAGACCAAATGGCCCATCCATTCTGCCCATCCAGAGCATTCACTATCTTCTCCCCTCCCTAAGAGATCCTACCTGCCTCTCCCAAGCTTTCTGGAATTCAGACACAGTCATGGTCTCCACCACCTCTACCAGGAGACTATTCCACACATCTACCACTCTTTCTGTAAAAAAAAAAAAAATTCCTTCAAAATAGAGCAATCCAAGTATTGGGGAGAGCAGTTAAGAGAGTCCAATAAAGAATGAAATTGAAAATCTTGGGGCTGATACAGAACCCATAATTCTATATATGGAGCTTTGAGTTCCAGGCACAGTTTTGGATATGTGCCCAATGTGTGCTTGCAACTTAATTGAATAAAGAACCAGTTATTGATGACAATTGACTTATTTAAATCTATGTACATAAATTTAGCCAAGATAGCCACGCTTAAGATGTGCCCGCGGTGCCTAAAAGGGGATGTGGAAATCGGAGAGTCATGGGCGTTTCTCAAACTGCGTAAAATTAGAAAATAAAGGGCATTTGCACGTAAGTTAAGCACAAGGATTTGCATCACGCTTCAGTTGGTGCAAATGGACGCACCTGGGCCTAAATGCTATTCTATAAACCAGTGTATCGCAAACTGTGGCCGGGGGCACACTAGTGTGCCTCCTGAGATTTCAGGTGTGCCTCAACACACTGGGGAGGAGGAGAGGCGCTGGTGCACTGCCTACAGGACGAGCGTCTCACGGCGAGAGGCACGCCCTGTAGGCAATCAGCCGGTGCCAGTGCCTCTCCTTCTCTCCGGCCCTCTTCCCTGCTGGCACCCCCCACTGGCAGCTCAGGGCCCGCCTGGAGGATCTTTGCGCATATGTGGACGTAGATGTGATGACATCACACAAGCGCGTGATGTCATCACAGCGACATCTGCGCACGTCCGGACAGCGCAGTGACATCTTTGCACTGCCACTACGTTTAGTGCGCCGCAGCTTGACAAAGTTTGTGGGACACTGCTATAAACCATGTCTAAATTTAGATGCAGTTTATAGAATATTTTTTTGTGGGGGGTGGGCACCATATATAGAATTTGTGTAGGTTGTATCATGACCTTGCTGCGCCAATGCTTGCTGACTTATTAAGACCATATGTTCTTGCAAGAAATGTGCATTCACCGGATGCTTTGAAACCTAGTGTGGATAAGGCTCATGCGATGACTACATGGAAGGGGCCAAGTTTTATTGTGGCCCCTGTATTATGGAATGCTCTGCATAAGTTCACTGCTGGTGTTCAAAACCTCCAAATTCCAATGTTCACCTTCTCTCGACCAATTGATGATCCCGTATCTACCGTCCTGCACCCTTTGCTCTTTACAACAGAATCTGCTTATTGTTCCTGCTGCAAGACAAATTAGGTGTAGCATTTTCTCAGTGACAAGTCCCTCTGTATGGAAGGCTCTCCCTTCTCATATCTAGCTGGAATCATCGTTAGATAAGAACATAAGAATAGCCTTACAGACCAATGGTCCATCAAGCTCAGTAGCCCGTTCTCACGGTGATCAATCCTGGTCACTAGTACATGGCCAAAACCCAAGGTGTAACAATATTCCATGCTAGCGATCCAGGGCAAGCAGCAGCTTCCCCCATGTCTCTCTCTATAACAGACTATGGACTTTTCCTCCAGAAACTTGTCCAAACCTTTCTTAAAACCAGCTACGCTATCCGCTCTTACCACATCCTCTGGTAACACATTCCAGAGCTTAACTATTCTGCCCTCAAAACATATTTGCATAAAGATGCCTTTGAATAAAGCCTCTCCCACCTTAGTCCTTTTCCCTTCCTCTGCCCACCTATGGGGTGTGGGGGGTGTTTTATGTCAGCCTGTAATTTATTGATTTAAAAAAATGTATACCCCGCTGCATCCACAGTTCTGCATCCCCTTTCCTCTCTCTGTCCCATCACTCAGTGGAGTTCCCTCCTTGTGGCTGACTCATCCTGCTGTCCACGGAGAACCTAAGTTACAGGTAAGTAACTACACTTTCCCTCCTTGCCTATAAATCCATCCCTCTTCTCACCTCACTCTGTCTATTTTAATTTCTTTCTATGCATTATGATGGCCAGTATATTAAATCCTAAATAAACTTGAAACTTAAGTTCCTCTGTAGGGGACTGACAAGAAAGCGTGTTTAATTTATTTTTCCTGTGAGTGGCTGGATTGTTGCCTTTGTTTTATTGTTATCGATTGAACACCACTGAGATCGTAATCCTAGCCAGGTGGTATAACAAATTAAACCAACCGTAATTGTTAAGCAGACAGTGGCCGTTTCTGGCCGGTTAAATCATTTTGAATATCGATCAGACAATGTCCTGGGAGTCCTCAAGAAAAGTAGTTAAATCCACCTCTGATGTTGCCAATTAATTTACCTCTGTTTGTTCTATCTGAGGCTTTTTTTTTTTTTTTTTTACCAGATATATAATAACAATTATATATCAGATGTATAATAACACAGTGTCAACTTTAGATAAACCCAAGTTTTCCTTGAGGTATTTTCTCAATAAAATGTCAGGAGAAAGTAAATATATATAATGAAAATTTCTAGGGCTCCTTTTACAAAGGCGCGTTAGCGGGTTTAAAGCGTGCGCCTTTTCATCACGCGCTAACCCCTGCGCTGGCCGGAAAACTACCGCCTGCTCAAGAGGAGGCGATAGCAGTTAGTGCGGCCGGCGGTTTAGCGCACGCTATTACGCACGTTAAACCGCTAACGTGCCTTCGTAAAAGGAGCCCCTAATTTTGAATGAATAGTATAAGAATCTTCAAGGGGTAGATTTCCCTGGACATGTCCTTCTTTTGAGGACATGTCCAGGAGTCTGGACGGCTTTTCAAAACCCGGCAATTTGTCTGGGTTTTGAAAAGAAATTCCGTCGGGAGGGGGTGTCTGCGCATGCGCGGAGGCCTCTGTCCGACAGAAAGGAACAGCTTTTCAGAGTATCCCTACTTGTGAATCCACGTCGGTGTGTGTGGTATTGTACCAGGTAATAAACTGGGCAGATATAGTAACATAGTAGATGACGGCAGATAAAGACCCGAATGGTCCATCCAGTCTGCCCAACCTGATTCAATTTAAATTTTTTTATTTTATTTTTTTTAATTTTTCTTCTTAGCTATTTCTGGGCAAGAATCCAAAGCTTTACCCGGTACTGTGCTTAGGTTCCAACTGCCGAAATCTCTATTAAGACTTATTCCAGCCCATCTACACCCTCCCAGCCATTGAAGCCCTCCCCAGCCCATCCTCCCCCAAATGGCCATATACAGACACAGACCGTGCAAGTCTGCCCAGTAACTGGCCTAGTTCAATATTTAATATTATTTTCTGATTCTAAATCTTCTGTGTTCATCCCACGCTTCTTTGAACTCAGTCACAGTTTTACTCTCCACCACCTCTCTCGGGAGCGCATTCCAGGCATCCACTACCCTCTCCGTAAAGTAGAATTTCCTAACATTGCCTCTGAGTCTACCACCCCTCAACCTCAAATTATGTCCTCTGGTTTTACCATTTTCCTTTCTCTGGAAAAGATTTTGTTCTACGTTAATACCCTTCAAGTATTTGAACGTCTGAATCATATCTCCCCTGTCTCTCCTTTCCTCTAGGGTATACATATTCAGGGCTTCCAGTCTCTCCTCATACGTCTTCTGGCGCAAGCCTCCTATCATTTTCGTCGCCCTCCTCTGGACCGCCTCAAGTCTTCTTACGTCTTTCGCCAGATACGGTCTCCAAAACTGAACACAATACTCCAAGTGAGGCCTCACCAATGACCTGTACAGGGGCATTAACACCTTCTTCCTTCTACTGACTACGCCTCTCTTTATACAGCCCAGCATCCTTCTGGCAGCAGCCACTGCCTTGTCACACTGTTTTTTCGCCTTTAGATCTTTGGACACCATCACCCCAAGGTCCCTCTCCCTGTGCGTGCATATCAGCTTCTCTCCTCCCAGCATATACGGCTTCTTCCGATTATTAATCCCCAAATGCATTACTCTGCATTTCTTTGCATTGAATTTTAGTTGCCAGGCATTAGACCATTCCTCTAACTTTTGCAGATCCTTTTTCAGATTTTCCACTCCCTCTTCGGTGTCTACTCTGTTACAAATCTTGATGAATCGTAACATTCTTAGTTGCCGTCATATTCCATGTGTATACATTTTCTATGGAGTGGTGGTTATATGAGGCTTCTGCTGGTTAACAGAGCTGGATTTAAAAAAAGGTTTGGTCAAGTTCCTGGAGGAAAAGTCCTTAGTCTGCTATTGAGACAGACTTGGGGGAAGCCATTGCTTGCCCTGGATTGGCAGCATGGAATGTTGCTACTATTTGTTTTTTTTTGCCAGATGCTGGTGGCCTGGATTGGGATACTGGGCAAGCTGGACCCAGTAAGGCTAATCTTATGTTTTTATGTAACATGCCTGCAATATATAAGAGCTCTGAATCGTGGATGAGAAATCAAGGAAATCTCAGATTCCCACTTTCTGAAATACAGAAAGTATAAAGAGAATACATTTATTAAAAATATGAAAGAAGAGCTGTGATTTAAATAGAACTGAACTAAAACTGTCCATCCCATAAAGAGACCTTCTAGCTCCTAGTCACATGAAGGAGTGAACCAGAGAACAATAAATACTTTAAAAAAAAAGGGGGGATGTAAGATCGTCTTTCAAAGCCTTTTATCAGTGAAATCCAACATACTTTGAAAGAACAGCGGAACAGAAAAAAAAGACAGAATTATTATTCTGGCCATTTCACTGCCCCACTCCAGGCTCTTTAATTATCTCCCAGAATGGACAGGTCACATCTGTATCCTAGCATTCAGACACAGAACAGAGCATGCCTGTCTTTGCTGCAGGATCCTAAAGCCAGCTCGCAGCTGCCATAAGCTGACCACAGCAGGGGAATCTATCCCTCAACTGATAGGGGGGGGGGGGGAATTCCCCTGCTGCGATCAGCTGAGCCTGCTGTGGTGAAAGAAGACCCCCCCAATCATCAGGAAGGATGCCCACTCTCTCCTGCCGGACACCCCAACCTGAAATTGGCAGGAGAGATGCCCACTCCCGCCTGTCTGACACCCCCACCCAAAATCAGCAGAAGAGATGCCCACTCCCTCCTGCCTTATACCCCCACCCAAAATCAGCAGGAGAGATGCCCACTCCCTCCTGCTTGATACCCCCCATCCGAAATTGGCAGGAGAGATGCCCACTCCCTCCTGCCTGATACCCCTACCCAAAATCAGCAGGAGAGATGCCCACTCACTCCCTCCTGCCTAAGAGTACCCCCCTTCGACACCCCTGACACCCCCCTTTTGCATCTGAAATTCCTCGGTCATCTCCAGCTCAACCATTAACAGGTTGTGAGAGTGGAAATAGAAATGTGATTAGTCAAGACAAAGCCATAAGCCTGGACAAGTGTTTGTTAGTGGAACTGTCTGCGAAGCATGGCAATGTGTCAAAGCTCTTTCTCCAGCAGGAGTTATTATAAAACTTGACACCATGTTCAGGCCTCTTCTCTGACACTTCCGCATCTCTCTAGATGAATTTTGCAAATACTGTCATATGCTTTTGGTCACTGCTTTGTGTAAAGAGTGCAAAGCCCTGCTAGACAGCAGTCCCGGCTGCTTAAATGCACTTGATCTCTTAAGAGTCACTTCAGATGCCCTTCTCTATTTCTCCGCAATTCCAATCACACATTCCAGCTGGGAGGACACATTTGCTAAAGACTACATTTAAATAGGAAGCTCTAATTTTTAAAGAAAGCTCTTTCACACTTCACTGATCATCTACTTGCATAGCCTTGGATAATTCTCCAGCAAACGGTATTGTTGTCTGGAGAAGAACCTGTCTTCCCCAGTGCCGAACAGAGTGGAGAAGTGGAGCAGTCCCAAATAATGCATGACCCTCCTACACGGGGACCTGAGCTCCACGCTGTGATCAGGTTGGCAATTTTCGGATTTAAAGAATTACAGACTTTTGATATGGACTTTGAGTTTTCAGGTTGGAAAGCATAGAAATACTGAAAAAAAGGGCTAAACTCTTTTTGGTACAATCTGGTGAATTTCTTGTAAACTAGGCCTTTTTCTGTTTATGTCCCTTGCTCAGTCTCTCCTGTTCCTTTCTTTTCCAGTGTCTCATCCTGTTGTCCTATGAGATTCATATTCCTTCCCACAAACAAAGGTGCCAGGACCCTGGGGGGGGGGGGGGGAGGAGAGGGGTTAAGGGAGAGATGCTGGACCTTGGGAGAGGGAAGAGAGTGAGAGACCTGGAGCAAAGGAGAAGGGGTTGGAGAAATCCATTACTTATGCCTAGGATAAGGAGCATAAAATCTGTTTTTCTCCATGGGATCATGCCAGGTACTTGGGACCTGGTTTGGCTACTGTTTGAAACAGGATACTTGGTTTGATGGAGCTTTGGTCTCATTCAATATGGCTATCATTATGTTCACATGTGAGCCAAGTATAGAACAATCGAGCCATTGTGACATCACTGCTGAGGTTGGCTCTTAGGCATTGGTGGAATGAGGCATTATGATGTCACAATCCCAGCTCTGGTTATCAGAGGCTGGAACTTTTCACACTATTTATTTACTCACTCTTCTGTACTGTTCTCCCAGGGTAGCTTAGAACAGTTTACACAAATGTATTCAGGTACTCAAGCATTTTCCCTGTCTGTCCTGGTGGGCTCGCAATCTATCTAATGTAATGGGGGGATTAAGTGACTTGCTCAGGGTCACAAGGAGCAGTGGGGGGTTTGAACCCACAACCTCAGGGTTGCTGAGGCTGGAGCTTTAATCACTGTGCCATTCACTCCCTGTTTATGACACAATTCATATACCACACTATCAAATTCTAGGTGGTTTATAATAACATCAATTCCATAAAAAAAATCCTAAAATTAACATAGAGTAACTAATGGTAAACTTTCTAGAGCAAACATAACTTCATATATGAGCTTATTAACCCCATTCCCCCTCCCCCCCTGCCCTCCCCCCACACAAACAGCTTAACCAAACATCTCAGTGAAAAAAAAAAAAGCAAGCTTTAATTGTTTTCTAAACTATAGGTAGTGATCAATTGTCTGTAAATCTTCAAGAATTCCAGAGCCTCGTTCATTCTCTATAAAAAAATATGTATTTCTGATATCATCCAAACCAATCACTTTACAGGATGGTAGATTCAATAACATTTTGCCCACTAACCTTATTGGACGAGGTGGACTGTGAATTCTAAGCTGAGAAACTAAAAATGGAGGAACCTCCCCATTGATTATTCTAAAAATCACTGTCAAAATCTTAAATTGTATCCTCCATTTTATTGGCAACCAATGGAGATTTCAGCACATGTGAAATATGCTTCCTTTTTCAGCTGCCCCCTTGGCATCAACGGACCCTTACTTACCTGCACATACATAAATTTTGTTTAGGCTTCATTTTAGGTCTCTCGTGCTTTTTGATTTCTAATGACTCATAAGAACATATGAATTGCCATACTGGGACAGAACGAAGGTCCATCAAGCCCAGAATCCTGTTTACAACAGTGGTCAACCCAGATTCCAAGTACCTGGCAGAAACCCAAAGAGTAGCAACATTCCAGAGCTGAGATTGTGATGTCATAATGCCTCATTCCACCAATGCCTAAGAGCCAACCTCAGCAGTGATGTCACAATGGCAGAAACCCAAAGAGTAGCAACATTCCAGAGCTGAGATTGTGATGTCATAATGCCTCATTCCACCAATGCCTAAGAGCCAACCTCAGCAGTGATGTCACAATGGCAGAAACCCAAAGAGTAGCAACATTCCAGAGCTGAGATTGTGATGTCATAATGCCTCATTCCACCAATGCCTAAGAGCCAACCTCAGCAGTGATGTCACAATGGCAGAAACCCAAAGAGTAGCAACATTCCAGAGCTGAGATTGTGATGTCATAATGCCTCACTCCACCAATGCCTAAGAGCCAACCTCAGCAGTGATGTCACAATGGCTTCATTATCCTATACTTAGCTCACATAAGAACATAAGAATTGCCACACTGGGACAGACCAAAGGTCCATCAAGCCCAGTATCCTGTTTTCAACAGTGGCTGACCCAGGTCCCAAGAACCTAGCTAGATCCAAAGTAGAAAACAAATTTTATGTTGCTTATCCCAGGAATAAGCAGTGGATTTCCCCACGCCATCTCAAGAATAGCATATGATTTTCTCTTTTAGAAAATGAACGAAACCTTTTTTTTAAACCCTGCTAAGCTAACTGATTTCACCACATTCTCTGGCAATGAATTCCAGAGTTTAATTACACACTGTGTGAAGAACTATTTTCTCCGATTTGTTTTAAATCTACTCCTTATTAGCTTCATCACATGCCCCCTAGTCCTAATATTTTTGAAAAGAGTGAACAAGCGATTCACATCTACCCTTCCCACTCCACTCAGTATTTTTATAGACCTGTAGCATATCACCCCTGAGCCCTCTCTTCTTCAAGCTGAAGAGCCCTAGGTGCTTTAGCCTTTCCTCACAGGGAAGTCGTCCCATCCCTTTTACCATTTTCATCACCCTTCTCTATTTCTGCTATATCCAGTCTGACATACGGTGACCAGAATTGCACACAGTATTCAAGGTGTGGCTGTACCATAGAGCGATACCAGGGCATTATAACATTCTAATCTTGGTTTTCCATTTCTTTCCCGATAATTCCTAACATTTTAGTAGTTTTCTTAGTTGCCTCTGCCGCACATTGAGCTGAGGGTTTCAACATATCCTCAACAATGACACCTAGATCCCTTTCCTGGGCATTGATTCCTAACGTGGGACCCCGCAACACATAGTTATAGTTTGGGTTCCTCTTTCCCGCATGCATCACTTGCTCACATTATCCATCATCTGCCATTTTGATGCTCAGTTTTCTAAGGGCAGCCATCTTAGTTCTGAGGAGTCTCCATCCCCTATGATACAACATAGGAGATGTCGCTTAGGTGAAAAGGTGGCCTGAATGAGTGCCAGGCACAGGAAGAAAGCACAAGATACACCATTCTCGGGTGCAGTAATTAATGTCCAGTAGGAAATCTCTGAATGTTAGCACTTAACTCATGGAGAACAATGAACCAGATGCAACTGTGAAAATCCTCTCTGTAGCTAAGCTCAAATCACATCTGAATTTTCTCTTTGAGGACGCTTTAAATTCACACATTTCTGAGTGCATCAAAATGACTTTCTTCACCTCACTATGTCGCCTATTTTCATTAATTTATTCTGCATTATATAAGAGGTTTTACACTGCTGCCTCACCGAGTGTCACATTTCATTATGGGTTGCTATAATCTCAGGCAACATGTTCTCATTGCTTTTTTTTATTATTTTGTGGGTGTTAGATTTATCAACTGGTCAGTAAAAAGGATTGAAGCTGAAGGACTTTCTCGATGAACAAATAGAATCCCTTAAACTCGCCAAAGAGACAGGGAAGTTGGGTGAAGAGGTTGGGATGGGTGGGGTGAGTTAAATATTAGAATTCGATGCAATTATTAACTGAAAGTGATGGGCTATAATTTTAGTCTATTAAATGGGGATAGACTAAGGTGTAGATACTGTTAGATCATTAAAAAATACTCGTCATAAGTTAGTGCTCCTTTTGCGAAGCCGCAGTAGCGGCTTTATCGCGCGTGACTTTTAATCACGCACTAACCCCCGCCCTAGCTGAAAAACTACCGCCCGCTCAAGATGAGGCGGTAGCGGCCAGCGCGGCCGGCAGTTTAGCGCACGCTATTACGCGCGTTAAACCGCTACCGCGGTTTCGTAAAAGGAGCCCTTAATGTTTATGTATCCTTCAGTTAAGAGCTGTCGTTACAAGAAATTTCTGAATAGGACATTTGCCTTTCAATTAGGCAAACTGAACTCTTGGTTAAGTCCGCTTATTTGTTTTTAGAAAATTTTTAAAAACACACTTGTTTGATAAGTTTGTTAAATAACTATGTAATATTCTTCTTCTTACTTATTTTTATTATCGATGTACCTTTCACTGATTGTACAGTTCTTTGTTGTTAACTGCCCGGAACTTTGTGGTTGGGCAGTATACAAGAATAAATTTTTTATTATTATTAGAACTGGAACTCTCATATAATAAGTGCTTAGAACCTCTAGAACTGGCTGGTTAGGAGATGGCAGAAGGATATACAGTACAACCTGTTACATCTAGGAGCGAAGGGTCCAGTGATGGCTACAGGGATATAAAGCCTGTTGAACTTCCGAAAAGCAGTGAAGACCCTCCTCTTCCCCCCTGTCTAGGAACGCTTGCTCTACAGCACGGCTCTCTTAATCTACTGTTACTCCTCTTTCTGCCATGGCTCTACTTCTGCCTCTGGTCTAGTCTAGTAGAGCTGAACACAGGTGTCTTAAGAAGTCTGGGGGGTGGGCTAGTGAGCCATAGTGAGGAGGGCCCACAGATCCAGCCCTCCCAAGTCATATCTAAATAAGATAAGTGGAAAACATATGCACAATCCTAGTGTTGACATTAAATTATTGGTGAAGGGTATTTAAACGCTCATTCTCTGGAAGTAGAAAAAGTAATGTTAAAGTATTGAAATAGGAGAAAGGCCAGTGAAGATATAAACACATAAAGCGTGACACAGAAAATATTTCTTAAGGGCGGTGGAGTGGTTTTTCTGAGGCCAAAACGAGCTATATTTAAATGAAGTTAGTCAGATGTTGGGGTACAGCTGTTCTAAATCTAATCTAATCTAATGCTTGACTTTATATACCGAGACTTCAATCCAGGAAAGCTTGACTCGGTTTACAATAGTTAGCTTAAGCAAAAGGGTCTGTAAAGGAGAAGATAGCAGAAAAGTAGAATTCCTAGGTGCTTAGTGAACAAAAGTTAATTTCCAAAGTGCTTAGTGCATGTTCACCCTGTTTTTAATTGTAAATCGCTTTGAATTGATGATATTGCGATACATCAAAATTTTAATCAAACTTGAAAACTTGAAACTTGAAATCCTGGCATGCTTTTGGCTTCTTTGTGGATGTAAGTGTGTCCTGGCATCCGCTTCCAATATAACCCCATTTCATCCACATTAAAAATTTGCTCTTCCAGGTAACCCTCCTCCTTGATTATTTCTTCTAAACTATCAACCAACTTTTCAGCTCCTTCCTCTTCCACACTCGCTGCTTCTCCGGTCACCCGAACATTATGCAACTGGAATCTATTTTTTAACCTCTTAAACCAACCAGTACTTGCCCCAAATTCTTGACTGTAATCTTTTCCAGCGCGTTCCTTTAAAGTCCCGAACAGACTTTCTAGAGGCTTAAGGGCGTCCGCTTTTGAATCTGATCTTCCATCCAAATGTTGAACAATTTCTCCATTTCATGGATGGGCCCAGTACGTTTGCTTCGTAATCACTGTTGACCGCAAAGGTGCAGAACCTTTCACAGCTTCACGAATTCTATTTTTGTCCCTTATAACAGTCGACACAGTAGAGTGCGATAACCTTAGATCACATGCGATCGCATTCGCTATCTTTCCTCCTTCATACTGTTTTATTATCATCATTTTGGTGTCCAGATCTATGGCCTTTTCTTCCTTTTGGAAGGTTGAGTAGACAGAGACAATTTCCTCTTCGTTGTCATTTGTACTGCATGAAAACGCTAAAACAACTCACGTGGCGCAACACCCCTGTGTATGTTATCACGCTGCGTAGCGAGACTTCAGAGAGCGGAAGCCGCGTCATAAGTCGTAACTTGGATAGGTCGTACGTCGACGACTACCTGTATTCAGAAGTTTTAAAAAATACTTAAAACTACACTATTTTTAGAAGCTTTTCAATAAATGATGTGCTGATAAATACTGGCTTCAGGATGAATTAAGGATCTTTTTAATTACGGCTCCCTAAAATGTAATTATTCCTTTGTAATTCAAGATGTCTGTATGTCTCACCTGTTTTATTCTGTGCATGTTACTTCTGTAATGCCGCCTAGGAATAGGCGGTTGAAAAATCTTTTAAATAAATAAATACGGCCTCAGCACCCTGAGGTTGCAGGTTCAAATCTTTTGCTGCTCCCTCTGACCCTGGGCAAGTCACTTAATCCCTCCATTGCCCCCAGGAACATTAGATAGAGTGGGAGCCCACCGGGACAGACAGGGAAAAATGCTTGAGTGCCTGAATATAAACCGCATAGGGTTTTTCAACCTTTTTACACCTATGGACCGGCAGAAATAAAAGAATTATTCTGTGGATCGGCATCGGTCCATGGACCGGCGGTTGAAGAACACTGGGCTAAGTCGTGAGCCAGAGCCCGCCCATCTCTACCCAATCTCCATCCCAGACCCCGCTCCCATAATAGTACTAATTGCACCTTGCACATCCCATGCCTCATCTGGAAGCCTTGCCTCTGACATTGCAACGTCAGAGAGAAGGCTTCCGGTTCAGGCGCATGACGCGCGTAGGAGCCACTGCCCGTGGCTTTGTGCACTGAATCAGTTAGGAAGAGGGAGCTGGCTCGAAGATAACGCCTCATCGATCGCACCGTGGACCGGCGGTTGAAGAACGCTGTTTTGGGCCTGATCCACGTGCTGACCCTGTGGACCGGCAGGAAATTTCTGTGGACTGGCACTGGTCCGTGGACCGGTGGTTGAAGCAGGAGAGACTACAGAAGAAGCAAGCTGATAGAACAGTTCAAGATTCTGGGAAGGAAGCTGAAGACGAGGACCAAGAAGATAGCATTTTCAGAGATCCTACCAGTACCGAGGGCAGATGTGAAAAGGCAGGAAGAACTACAATCAATAAATGCGTGGATGAGGAAATGGTGTGAGGAAGAAGGATTCCACTTCGTGAGGAACTGGACAACATTCTGGGGCAAGAGCAAGCTCTACAGGAGAGATGGACTGCACCTGAGCACGGCAGGAACTAGACCATATGCCATATGCCCAAATCAGACTTAGACATGTTTTGACTAGGCCCCTCCACATGTACAGTAAACCCCTGCAAATTCGCGGTTCGCAAATCGCGGACTCAGTAATTCGTGGTATTTTCCAACCGCCTCTTCCTGCTACTAAAGTCATAGAAACATAGAACATGACGGCAGAAAAGGGCCAAGGCCCATCTAGTCTGCCCACCCTAATGGCCCACCCCCTAACTACCTCCATGAAGAGATCCCACATGCCAATCCCATCTTTTCTTAAAATCTGGCACGCTGCTGGCCTCAATTACCTGTTGTGGAAGATTATTCCAGCGGTCAACCACCCTTTCAGTGAAGAAATATTTCCTGGTGTCGCCATGAAATTTCCCACCCCTGATTTTCAACGGATGCCCTCTTGTTGCCACTATCTGGCGTATCAAAACAGCTCCTGATTGGTGTAACCATGACTTTAGTACCAGGAAGAGGCGGTTGGAAAATGTGCCCGGCTTCGTAAGTACAATTTAAACACCCGCCGGCGCCCCAGCTCCTCTCCAGGCCTCTCCTGCCTTCGATCAGCTGAAAAACCGTATTCGCGGTTTTTCAAAATTCCTGGAACGGAACCCCCATGAATTTTGGGGGAGTACTGTATAGCCCTCGATAGAGGCCACATTGTATAACCTGATTTTTTTTATTTTTACCAAACTTTTCAAACCACCCTCGTATCTCCTTATTCTTGGCAGTAGCCCAGCCTCCTTCAGTAGCAAACCCAGCACAATAGCCTTCTAAGCCAAAGCTCTGTGTGGATCTGGAAAATCAGCTGTAGCGGCAAAGGGAAGATATTGTAATAGGATTGCGCTAAATCAAAATCCATCCTTTTCTTATTTAATCACCAGCTGTTGCAGTGCCCAGAGCATTAGAGGAAAACAAGAAAGATTTTTTTTTTTTTTTTGGCATCAAATCCAAAACCAATGTTGATTTTTCACTCAACTTCAAACAATTAACCGGATTTGTAGGCTGGTCCTATACCCTCACCGGAAGTTTCCTGCGATTAACTGTGATAAGGATATGCTAATTACAGCTCATATGTAGGAAATGCGTTTCGTGGCTGCTGTTATTAGGTATAGTGAGAAAAAAAGAAGGGAGTCAGCCCAAAATACTTGAATTCTGATTGGCTGACTAGCAGAAAGGGTGATTGTAATCTGCTATAATTTATATTAAGTTTAATTGTAATCAGGAATGCGAGCTATTAGTTTTGCTTTTTATATCTTTTGTAATCTGCGCTAAATCCATCGGGCAACGTGGTAGAATGGAAGTTCCCATTGTCTTGTATGTCTGTGCTTTGCACCAGGTCCTTGGAGTTCCTTAGGCTCTGGACAAACACTGGAGTTATTTGTATCTGATCCATCTGCATGCCTCCTTTGTCATCAGGGCAGGATTAACCAATAGGCCCAGTAGGCACGTGCCTAGGGCCCGAAATGGTCAGGGGGGCCCGATGAAGGAGGGCATCAACATTGTTTTTTCCAAATGGCGATGGGCCCCTCCAGTATCGACTGGCAACGCGAGCCTCACCCCGATCGTCAACACAGCCCCCCCCCCCCCCCATCGACAGAGAGTAAGACAAGCTAGCAACGCGGGTAAGAAAGGCAACGGGAACTGTAATTGTGCAAGCGGTGCTGCTTGCCCAAAGCTTCCCTCTGACGTAGCTTCCTGTTTCCCCCTGGGCGCATGGTGGGGTGGGGTGGGGGCAGGGGGCTCCAGTGTACTTGTGTGCCTAGGGGCCCTGAACGAATTAATCCTGCCCTGTTTGTCATGAGCACTGCCTGCTCCAGGAAGGAGATTTTAAGCAAGTTCTCGATTGCTGAAAACCTACTGCAGCACTAATTTCAGTGGGTAGAATCGGGAACTACAAAAGCCAGGCTGAATTGAGGGATAAGTTCAAACCCAGAGCGGCAGTCTCTCTCCTGGAACTGAGGAAACTGGAAACTCTGCAACAGGCATGTGCCAAGGAAGTGGCATTAATCTAATCGGACTGGATGGGGGTCACGAGTGGTGTTCCGCAGGGCTCAGTGCTCGGGCCGCTGCTATTTAATATATTCATAAATGATCTAGAAACAGGCACGAAGTGTGAGATAATAAAATTTGCGGACGATACAAAACTATTTAGTGGAGCTGGGACTAAAGAGGAATGCGAAGAATTGCAAAGGGACTTGAACAAATTGGGGGAATGGGCGGCGAGATGGCAGATGAAGTTCAACGTTGAGAAATGTAAAGTATTGCATGTTGGAAACAGAAACCCGAGGTACAACTATACGATGGGAGGGATATTATTGAATGAGAGCAACCAAGAAAGGGACTTGGGGGTAATGGTGGACATGACAATGAAGCCGACGGCACAGTGCGCAACAGCCGCTAAGAAAGCAAATAGAATGCTAGGCATAATCAAGAAGGGTATTACAACAAGGACAAAAGAAGTTATCCTGCCATTGTATCGGGCGATGGTGCGCCCGCATCTGGAATACTGCGTCCAATATTGGTCTCCGTACCTTAGGAAGGATATGGCGTTACTCGAGAGGGTTCAGAGGAGAGCGACACGCTTGATAAAAGGGATGGAAAACCTTTCATACGCTGAGAGATTGGAGAAACTGGGTCTCTTTTCCCTGGAGAAGAGGAGACTTAGAGGGGATATGATAGAGACTTATAAGATCATGAAGGGCATAGAGAGAGTAGAGAAGGACAGATTCTTCAAACTTTCGAAAAATAAAAGAACAAGAGGACACTTGGAAAAGTTGAAAGGGGACAGATTTAAAACGAATGCTAGGAAGTTCTTCTTTACCCAACGAGTGGTGGACACCTGGAATGCGCTTCCAGAGGGAGTAATAGGGCAGAGTACAGTACAGGGGTTTAAGAAAGGATTGGACAATTTCCTGCTGGAAAAGGGGATAGAGGGGTATAAATAGAGGATTACTGCACAGGTCCTGGACCTGTTGGGCCGCCGCGTGAGCGGACTGCTGGGCATGATGGACCTCAGGTCTGACCCAGCAGAGGCATTGCTTATGTTCTTATGTTATGTTCTTAATCTGGGATTTGTGCATCGCACGAGGCCTACAAAGGTTCAAGGCGACTTACAGCCCAGAAAAGGAGAGGCTATGATTAAACATCGCAATACAAGGATGTGTTGTGCAGGAGGTCTATTCTGAGAAACCAGCCCCAAGAGCATCGGAGCTTACATTTTTGGAGGGAAGAACAAAAACTCTGCAAATAAAAAACTATTTTACCTTTATGTTAGGCCACGTCTTTAGAGAAAATGATGTAATTTAAACCACCCTATGTCTTTTAGAACATAAGCGTTACCACTGCCGGGTCAGATCAGTGGTCCATTGTGCCCAGCAGTCCACTCACGCGGTGGCCCTTAGGTCAACGACCAGTGCCCTGAGACTAGCCTTACCTGCGTACGTTCTGGTTCAGCAGGAACTTGTCCAACTTTGTCTTGAATCCCTGGAGGGTGTTTTCCCCTAAAACAGCCTCCGGATGAGCATTCCAGCTTTCTGCCACTCTCTGGGTGAAGAAGAACTTCCTTATGTTCATACGTAATCTATCCCTTTTTATCTTTAGAGAGTGCCTTCTCGTTCTCTCTACCTCGGAGAGGGTGAACAACCTGTCCTTATCTACTTTGTCTTGAATCCCTGGAGGGTGTTTTCCCCTATAACAGCCTCCGGAAGAGCGTTCCAGTTTTCTACCACTCTCTGGGTGAAGAAGAACTTCCTTACGTTTGTACAGAATCTATCCTCTTTCAACTTCAGAGAATGTCCTCTCGTTCTCTCTACCTCGGAGAGGGTGAACAACCTGTCCTTATCTACTAAGTCTATTCCCTTCAGTATTTTTAACATTTTGATCAAGTCCCCTCTCAGTCTCCTCTGTTTAAACCACCCTATATCCACCAAGTCTGTATTTCCCACCAAAGTTTGTTCTGCTTATACTGTGAATGTACTCTTGTGACCCGTTCTAGGCTCATTTCTTAGGAAAGACTGAAGAAATAAATAAAAGGGAAGAGCTGGGTCTTTCTTCCCAAGAGTGGCTCCAGTATGAAAGAGATGGAAGGCTGTGCTGAGTAAAGACCCCTACCCTGGGGTCCACGTAAACCTTGCCTCCCTGCTCTAGGCTCTAAGAAGTTGAAAGAAACAGAGCGGTTCCCACCCCTGAGGAGCAGAGTACCTTGAAGGAAGAAGGATTTGGTGACTGGGGAAACTTGATCTGTCAGAAAGAGTAAAGCAGTGAAGCTGCTTCCACACAGTAGTCCTTACTGGGAAAAAGGACCTGCAAGCTGGGAGCAGTGGAGATGATGATTGCTAGCACATTAGGGAGCAGGGGATAATAGAATAAACCCAACAACCATCCAGGGCACTATTCAGTAAGAAAGATCACGGCACTGGGGCACATAGATCCACATGAAAGTGATAAAGTGAGCATCAAGGGAAGAAAAGCACATGACACCGAGAGAGAGAGAGAGAAAGAAAGAGAGAGAGAGAGAGAAAGACAGTGAAAGAGAGACAGAGAGAAAAAGAGAGAGCGAAAGAGAGAGAGAGAGAAAGAGAGAGAACAAAAGACAGATAGACAGAGAAAGAGAGAAATAGAGAGAGAGAGAAAGAGAGAGAGAGAGAGACAGAGAGAGAGAGAGCGAAAGAGAGAGAGAGAACGAAAGAGAGAGAGAGAGAGAGAGAGACAGAGAAATACTTAATCACTGCCCAAAGGGCTACTACAACTGAGAAAGGACTTAGAGGCTTCTGACCAAGAAAAGAGGCTCCAGATCTCATTAGAAGGAGACAGAACTTTCTCCAACATCCTGCCTGTGATGGAGTCTAACAGATGCTTGAGACTGAGGCGAAGAAAACTGTTCAGAGGAGACCCCGAGTTATTACTCTCATGAGACTGATTCTTTATGCAGTGACTTCACTATTTTTTTATGGAGTATTTGCCTTATATTATTCCTTCCCATTATAAGGGACGTTTATTCTAATCCATAAACCGTCTCCTGGGTGCTCTATTATATGATTCATTGTGCCCAATAATTTTTACAACAAACCAGGTTATGCTCATTATCGTCTGCGTGTGCTGGGAAAGAAAGCTGGGAGAGTTGGTGAGCATTTTTGGCCATAGGTATTATATTCATATATTCCTGTCCTCTGGCCAGTGGCCAACCCAGGTCCCAAGTCCCTGGCTAGATCCCAAGTAGCAAAACAAATTCTATGCTGCTCATCCTAAGAAAAAGCAGTGGGTTTCCCCAAGCCATCTCTTATAGGAAATTAGCTAAACCTTTTTTAAACCCTGCTATGCTAACTGATTTCACCACATTCTCTGGCAACAAATTCCAGAGTTTAATTACATGTTGTGTGAAGAAATATTTTCTCTGGTTTGTTTTAAATTTACATCGAATGCCCCCTAGCCTAGTATTTTTGGAAAGAGTATGCAAGCGATTCACAACTACCCTTTCCACTCCTGTCTAAAATATGTAACCCACTTTGATGATAACTACACAGAAAGGAAGTCCCATCCCCATTACTCCTTTATACTAACATGAATATACTAAGTGAAAAATGAAACCATCTAGGGATTGAGTACTAAGGGGGGTCTTTTATAAAGCTACTCCTACCATAGCAGCATAGATGCCATGGCTTTGTAAAAAGGGCCCTAAGGGACTTTTGACTGTAGCTGGTTTTATAAAAGGTTTAGACAAATTCCTGGAGGAAAAGTCCATAGTCTGCTCCTAAGAAAGACATGTGATGGTAGCATTCAATGCTGCAACAATTTGGGTTTTTTGATTAAGAGTAAGAAAAAGGGGTTATCCAGATGATATGAAACAATTAAAGTATCAGTTTTGTAAACAAATATAAAAGTTATAATGACAATATGAATATCATTAAATTCCAATACATATTTTTAATACCTGTCTATTAATATTCTCTATTATTCTCATTGAGCAATATTAGCCTGTGGTAGGTACAGACATCAATCTTCAGAACCGTACCCTATTTGGGTTTTTGCCAGGTGTGACTTGGATTGGCCTGTGCGAAGATGGAATAATGGACCTTCGGTCTGTCCCAGTATGGCTATTCTTAACTTCTTATGTCAGCCAAGTATAGAACAATGAAGCCATTGTGACATCACTGCTGAGGTTGGCTCTTAGGCTTTGATGGAATGAAGGATTATGACATCACAATAGCAGCTCTGGAATGTTGCTACTCTTTGGGTTTCCGCCAGTACTTGGGACCTAGGTTGGCCACTGTTGGAAACAGGATACTGGGGGTTTGATGGACCTTCAATCTGTTCCAGTATGGCAATTCTTATGTTCTTATGTGAGCTGAGTATAGGACAGTCAAGCCATTGTGACATCACTGCTGAGGTTGGCTCTGAGGCATTGGTGGAATGAGGCATTATGACATCACAATCTCAGCTCTGGAATGTTGCTACTCTGGGTTTCTACCAGGTAATATAGTAAATGACGGCAGATAAAGACCTGAACGGTCCATCCAGTCAGCCCATTAGTTATACTCTTCTTTGATATTCCTGGATCATAGACTGTAAAGTCCACCTGGGATTGTCCTAAGTTCCAAATGCTGAAGTTTCCATCTAATCAAGCCATTGTGACATCACTGCTGACTTTGGCTCTTAGGCACTGGTGGAATGAGGCATTATGACATCACAATCTCAGCTCTGGAATGTTGCTACTCTTTGGGTTTCTGCCATTGTGACATCACTGATGAGGTTGGCTCTTAGGCATTGGTGGAATGAGGCATTATGACATCACAATCTCAGCTCTGGAATGTTGCTACTCTTTGGGTTTCTGCCATTGTGACATCACTGATGAGGTTGGCTTTTAGGCATTGGTGGAATGAGGCATTATGACATCACAATCTCAGCTCTGGAATGTTGCTACTCTTTGGGTTTCTGCCAGGTACTTGGGACCTGGGTTGGCCCTGTTGGAAACAGGATTCTGGGTTTGATGGATCTTCGCTCTGTCCCAGTAGGGCAATCCTTATATTATTATAAATAGCACAGTTGGTTTTCAAAAATGGTTCATTAGGGCAGCACAATTTGGGGGACCGCACAGTCGTGGCAATCAGTATGTCCATGTTTGGCACCCCCATCTTCCCCCAAGGTGTTCCGCAGCTTCCCTTTCCTTCCTTACCTTCACTGCAGCATCAGACAACTTGCCAACACAACATTCATCATACCTAGTGAAGGGCCTGGAGCACCTGAACATCTTGTTTCCGAATGGGAGGGACCCATGCAAAGAAGCTCAAGGCACTGTGGAGGGCCCAAAAACGAACTGAAATGCCAGTGCTGTCATGGAGGAAGTAAGGAAGGGAAGGGAAGCTGGCTGAACTTTGTTGAGAAGATAAGAAGATGCTGGACACTACAGGGGAATGGAGGGATGGCAGAGAAGGAGATATTCTGGACCATGGAAGGGAAGGAGAGATGCTAAATGTGAGGTAAGGGGTAGTGACTGAGCCTTGAGCTGCCTTGGAATGGGATGGCGGGGTGAATGTCTGAAGGTTCACCTAGGGTATCAAATACCCTTGGACCAGCCCTGTTCACTACACTGTCTGAATATTGACTGAATCATTGTTCAATATATCATTACGTTTGCTAATTGATGCCATTCTTGTAGTTTATTATAATCCCATAGTAACACAGAAAATGATGGCAGATGAATGCTAAAATAGCCCCTTCAGTCTGCTCCGTGCAGGTCCTCCCACCCCTGTGCCTTTATAGAAGCATGAGATGGCCATTTTACTGGTAGTTTGGGTTGATCCTCTGTTCCATGCAGCTTAGCCCATCCTCGTGCCGTTGAGACATCCCCTGTGTTTCTGCCAGGTTCTTTTGGGCTCTCTTACAGATTTGGTCTCCACCATCTCCTCCAAGGGGACGTTCCAGCCATCCAGCACCCTCTCCGTGAAAACATGTGTCCCAAGGTTGTTCTAGAGTCCACTCCCTGGGTTCCGTTGCTTCTTTTCTTTGCAAACGGTTAGTTTATGTAGCATTAATCCTCTTTCAAGTCTCTGAATCTCCTAGGGGATATACTTGTTTAGGTCCTTAAACCTCCCATTCTGATGAGCCACCTCCAAAGACCTCTACTCTACAAATGAATTTCTGGACTCAGAGGCGACACCTTAGCTCTGTTTCTTCAGCCTTTTCCATCCCGTACTGTACCCAGAAACCCCCAATCATCAATGGCTTTTGAGGATAGACCCTGTCTAGAGCCATCACCTAATTGCCCAGCAAACTAAATGATACATTGAAGAATCCTGGGGTTTGCCTTGTTGCCTGCACTATCGTTACCCAGAATTCCCCGAGAAACGTAGGCACTACATTTCCATGAATGCAATGGGGGCAAATTCAGGACTGGATCAGCTTGTTTCGGATGACCAGGTTGGACCCTCTTCTTCGAACATGTTGAAGAGCAGTGGAAACCTTGTTACAGCTTTCCAGTGCTTGCACGGTTGTGATAACCCCTCTCTCCTGCTAATAGCTCACAACATCTGAAGGTCTGCCCTATAAATACAATCACGGTTCCAGTAACCTTTCCTCTTATTTTCTTTGCTTGTGACCCTGGCAGGCAGCCTTCACATTTTCCCATTCATTTTCCCTGCTCTCTGTTGAACTGTAAAATGCACTGAGGCTTGAAAGCGCATAAGATAAATAACTGAAACTTATAAGTAGAATAATAAAATCAGTCATGCGTGTGGCCTATTCCTGGGAACAGACAGTTATGGCTTACTCCGTACACCTTTGTAGGCTCATCTTTGCACCTACTACTGCAGGCTTGTAAACTACGATGCCCCCTGGTGGCTGTGCAGTAAAATGGCAGAAATCCAACACTATTAAGTTGTTGCTATTAGTAGAATTGAATTTGCCTATCTCCAGGGCTTCCTCATTGATTGTATTTTATGCTTACATGTGTTCATTCTATTATTGACACACTGTTAACACAATGAAAGTTGTTTATATGAAGCCATAGATTTTGTCCACCGCTTTGGGTGATGACAGTTAATAAATCCAAATGAATGGATGAATAACAGATGAAGTCCACACACTTTCTGTCAACAGGGAAGTCGCTTTCAAGTCAGCAGAAACAGACTGAAGGAAATCTTGTTTCTTCCTCTGTGCCGTACGATCTGAGTACATTGTGAGGGGACGACATGGGGCAGGGGAAGAGGGTATGAAAACTGAGAAACATGAAATTTGATTTTCTAGAGGGAACAGCTTCATAGCAGAAAGGCAGAACTGGGTGTAGGGTCCAGGGCAAGCCAGCAGGGGTAATTTAGTTCAAAGAAGAACGACCAAGATGGTAAAGGGGATGGAACTCCTTTCGTATGAGGAAAGACTAAAATGGTTAGGGCTCTTCAGCTTGGAAAAGAGACGGCTGAGGGGAGATAGGGTTGAAGTCTACAAAATCCTGAGTGGAGTAGAATGGGTACAAGTGGATCCATTTTTCACTCCGTCAAAAATTACAAAGACTAGGGGCACTCGATGAAGTTACAGGGAAATATTTTTAAAAGGAATAGGAGGAATTTTTTTTCATTTGGAGAATAGTTAAGCTCTGGAACGTGTTGCCAGAGGATGTGGTAAGAGCGGATGGCGTAGCTGGTTTTAAGAAAGGTTTGGGCAAGTTCCTGGAGGAAAAGTCCATAGTCTGTTATTGAGAAAGACCCAGGGGAAGCCACTGCTTGCCCTGGATCGATAGCATGGAATGGTGTTATTCTTTGGGTTTTGGCCAGGTACTAGGGACCTGGATTGGCCACCGTGAGAATGGGCTACTGAGCTTGATGGACCATCGGTCTGACCCAGTAAGGCTAGTCTTATGGTCTTAGCACTAAGATATGTATTGAAGGCTCACAACTGGAATAAATATAGCACAAACCTAGTGACCCTAGGGCCAACTAGATTTACCAGATATCCATGCTAAATACATGAGATGCATTTGTATACTTGTATCAGGAAAAAAAAAACTGTTGTAGAGGCACCTAGAAGGGTGTAGCCCAGCTTTAAATTATCAAACTAAAAATAAAAGGGTCTGTAGCCTCAGAGTCCGGTAGCTGGTACAATTACTAAAGCAACCGTGTGCCTTAAGTGCCAAGGGACAAAACTGTAATGATTGGATACAGAACAAGAATTATTTTAATTTATATATTGTAAACACATATATGAGCTGATAGTCAGTTCTATTTAGCTGGCTGGGTTAAAAGCATGTCCTGTTGAAGGTATTTCTGTAAAGCAGAGGTCTCAAAGTCCCTCCTTGAGGGCCGCAATCCAGTCGGGTTTTCAGGATTTCCCCAATGAACGTGCATGAGATCTATTTGCATGCACTGCTTTCATTGTATGCTAATAGATCTCATGCATATTTATTGGGGAAATCCTGAAAACCCGACTGGATTGCGGCCCTCAAGGAGGGACTTTGAGACCCCTGATGTAAAGGGACAACAATCTGGAATCTACAGGGTGGGCCCCGGAAAAGTAGCCCACCTCTAATACCGGTGCCAGAAAGATGGCGTTCTCCCCAGAACAGCGAATAGTGATTGTGGAAGGCTATGTGCGAAGCGGATCGATTAAGGAAACGCAAGAGGCCTTCTCCGACAAATACCCAGGAAGAAAACCACCAGCTAAACTTTGTGCTCCGAGTCTGGTTTGGAAATGGCTTCAAATCGGCTCTGTCGCAAACATCAGTCCAGCCGCCCAAAGCCGCCCGTGACATTCAGCAGTGGATTGCAATTAGCCCCCTCCCCCAAAAAATCAACTCGAAGACTCTCTCAGCAAGTTGATGTATCACAAACGACGTGTCGGCGAGTGCTGAAATCTCCGAACCTCAAACCGTGCCGAATAACATGTGCGCAGGAACTGAAAGAGCACGTAAATTACTGTACATGGTTGCTGACGGACATTTGGACCCATCACTGTCCTTCATGTTGGACAAAGCTTGGTTTCATCTGGAATACTGCGTTCAATATTGGTCGCCGTACCTCAAGAAGGACATGGCAGTGCTTGAGAGAGTCCAAAGGAGAGCAACGAAACTGGTAAGAGGGCTGGAACACTGCCCATACGCCGAGAGGTTGGATAGGCTTGGGCTCTTCTCTCTGGAAAAAAGGAGGCTCAGGGGAGATATGATAGAGACCTTCAAGATCATGAGGGGCATAGAGAGGGTGGATAGGGACAGATTCTTCAGGCTGAAGGGGTCAACAGGCACGAGGGGGCATTCGGAGAAACTGAAGGGAGATAGGTTCAGAACAAATGCAAGGAAGTTTTTCTTCACCCAAAGGGTCGTGGACACTTGGAATGCACTACCGGAGGAAGTGATCAGGCAAAGTACGGTACAGGGATTCAAACAGGGATTGGACGGATTCCTGAGGGATAGGGGGATCGTGGGATACTGAGAGAGGTGCTGGGATGTAACACAGGTATAGAAAGCAAACCAAGTAATAAGTATAGAAATCCAACCAGGTCGTGCATGTGCAAGACCGGAGGGTTAGGACTTCGATGGGAAGATAAGACTCAATGGGAAACCAAGGTGGCAAGGGGGCCCCTTCTGGTGACTCAGACAGGCCGTGACCTGTTCGGGCCGCTGCGGGAGCGGACTGCTGGGCAAGATGGACCTGTGGTCTGACCCAGCGGAGGCACTGCTTATGTTCTTATGTTCTTATTTATCAGGTTACATAAATTCAAACTTCGCCGGCCCTGGCCTAGCGGACAAAGATAGACCTGTTTTATGTGTGGTCTTATTTGCCCACTAAGCCTAGCTTAAGTTCTGAATATTGGGACTTAAGTGGCCACGCCTCTTCCCCCCTCCCCCAGGACACCCCAATATCGTTGGCCTATTGTTCAGCACTAACCGGGCATTTTCAGTGGCGACAACCAATTAAATGCTGCTGAAAATGACCGCTTAACCACCGAGACGTGAGCTCTAGACATGATGGAGCCGACACTAGGGAGGGGAGGGGGCCCCCCCAAACCTGCTTGCAGGTATATTTATTTATTTGCAGATAAAAACTCAATTATTCAATAAACTGGCAACCTAATGTATCTTATTACTTATAATTTTTATCTCGTTTTAAATTGTTTCTATCTTCCCACTGTAACCTTTTAACTTTGCCGAAATTTTAGATGATTTCAATTTAAATATCTATTTGTACTGTAGGTATAATGATTGACTGATGTGAACCGCCTAGAACTCCCGGGTTTGGCCGTATGTAAAAATAAACTATTATTATTATTAAATACCACTTATAGTCTAAATGGTTTCCATCCTGTACTCCGGCATTCTCCCAGTCTGTCCTGACGGGCTCATAGCCTATCTAATGGACCTGGGGCAGTGAAGGATTAAGTGACTTGCCGAGGGTCACAAGGAGCAGAACGGGGTTTGAACCCACAACTTTGGGGAGCTGAGGCTACCGCTTTGACCACTGTACCCCACTCTCCTCCACGTGTGAGCAACAAGTTCTGTAAACCAACCATTTTCCAGATTTGCAAGTATTGATGTGAGCGACAATGTCAAACCCTGCTTTCAGATTTGGGGGCCCCCAGTGACACCCTGTTTGCCAACCCCTAACGCCAGCCCTGGGTGAGTTAACGGGTCCGTATCGATTCCTGGCTAGTTATTTTGCTGTATATCGAGCGGTGGGTTACCTGCTTTCCTTCTATAGAATACTGGTGTAACTAGGATTACCCCGAAGGAAAATCTGGACCCCCATGACCACACCCCCAGCCCCACCCCAGGCTGCATCCGCGTATGCGTGGACACAACACGGTGACTATATTGCGGATGCCCCTTCCCGACGCGATTTTGAAGGGAAGCCGTCCGGACCCCCGGACATGTTCTCGAAAAGGAGAAATCCGGACCTCTGGTAACCCTGGTACATAGATGAAAGCGCGTGGGACAATCGCGCGAGGACAAAGGAGCTCAGACAAATGCGTGCAGGATGTCAGCGCGCCAGATTAAAACGAGGGGGAACCCCCCCCCAGTTTACTTAGAAGTGTTGGCGCTGCCGTTGGGGGGGTTAGGGGAAACCCCCCCATTACAGATTTGTTTCCTCTTTAAGTGTGAGGGGGTTGGGGTTGGGGTTGGGGTTCCCCCCCCACCCCAACAGCAGCACCAACACTTCTATGTAAAGTGGGGGGGTTCCCCCCACACCCTCGATTGTCTGGTGCGCTTTAGTCCCGTCACCGGTAACCCTAGGTGTAACCAGTATATTACTCCTATGTGCAGTCCTGTACACCAGTCTTAGAGCTGGTGTAGATTTCTAAATAATGCACATATATTACCTCAAAAATAATCAAAAAGAGCAAAATTAGGATCCCAATGACTGTAAGTGTCAAGTGAATTGTTTGAAGCATTTTCGTACGCTGATGGTTTAGATTAACCTAAGTGAAAAATGGGACACTTTAATGCCATTTTCAAGATTTAAATTTGAATGTTGACCTTTTACAAATGCAATTCTAATCCATGCGCTGGAAAGCACAATACAGGGAACCGGCACCTTTCACAGCTTCTTTGCATATTCTATAAGTGGCCTCTTGTAATATATAAAAGAAAATTGAAGTTTGCGCTTGCAAAGTCTTCTGAGCTGACAGGTGAGAGGCTTCTGAGGAAAAAAAGAAGGAACGGGCCTTAATGGATCAGGCTGCGGCGAACCCCTGCCAATCAGGGCGACGTGGAGGTGAGTGGCATCGTGGAACACGGCGGGTGCTAAATTAATAAGAGAGAGATCAGCTGCGTTTAACCCTTGTGGCCTGAAGCTAGGACGACTCTAGGGATATGACAGGTGTCGTCACCAACAGAAGGATAAATTATTGAACTGTGACAGAAAGTGAAATTGGTGTCTAGATTATTCAGGCCAGGGAGGTGGAAATCAAGATGACTTACACTTTGCTGTGGAGATGAGGACGGCGGGTTTGAGATGCTTTTCCAGGCGTCATAGAAACATAGAAGATGACGGCAGAAAAGGGCCACAGCCCAACAAGTCTGCCCACTCCAACAACCCTACCCCCTTGAATTTACCCCCCTAGAGATCCCACATGTGTATCCCATTTCCTTTTAAAATCCGGCACGCTGCTGGCCTGAATCACCTGAAGTGGAAGTTCATTCCAACGATCGACCACCCTTTCGGTGAAGAAGAACTTCCTGGTGTCGCCATGAAATTTCCCACCCCTGATTTTCAGCAGATGTCCTCTTGTGGCCGAGGGACCTTTAAAAAAGAAGATATCATCCTCCACCTCAATACGATAGGATATTTGTTGCTACTGTTCTGTGGAAGGTTATATCAACTCTGATTCTTGTTTCTTGTTTGGGTCGGAGAGCCAAAAGAAAAGTGACAAATGCTTTCCACTATACTATTCACATCAACCTGAGATAAAGCAGAGTTTATTGAATACAATCAACTATTATAATGAATATAAAATGTGCCAGACCCGACACGCTCCGTGTTTCAGCTTCAAAAGTGAAGCCTGCGTCAGGAGTACAGACGCTGAAGAACTTAAACATCTGTATCTCACAACGTGAAAAGCTTGGTAGGAGCCCTTGAGAAAAGGTTAACAGCTACGCAGCTCCCGAGCGATACGTTACCTTTTCTCAATGGCTCTTGCCAAACTTTTCACGTTGTAAGATATATACATTTTATAAATTCAATATCTCAACTCGGAGATCCAGTTAACACAGTCTCAAAAATTATTATCTCCAAATGAGTTAGATAACTTTCACCAGCTTAAACCTTTTGTGGAGCCTCAGCGGCACCACTCCACCGCTCAATAAACTTTCATAGCGGTAAAGATTTTTGTGTCAAATTGTCACTGGCTCAATTCTATTTTTAATGACTTTTCAGACTCTAAAACAGCGCTGTAGGTAAAGTCCATAGTCTGTTATTGAGAAAGACACGGGGGAAGCTTATTTATGGTGTTTTCCATATAATTCCCCTATAATAAACCCTGAAATTCCTTCTTACCTTTTCCTTTCTCGGGTTCCAGCCTCTCACTCCAACTGTAGTTTTGTCTCCCTCTCTCTCACTTGCATCCTGAATCCCCTCCTTGGCCCCCATGGTATGGCATTTCCCTCTCCCTCACATCACTAGCTAAGAATCTGTTCTTGTTAGCCCACCTCTTTTCTGCTCTGGGTCACACTCTTCCTCTCTCTACCATCCCCCCACCCCCATGCCTACCTCTCTCCATGGCCAAGGATCCCTTCCTCCTTTCCCACTATCTCTCTTCTCACCACCCCTTTCTGTTCTGAGTCACTCTCTGTTCCTCTCTCTACCATTCCCCCCCACCCATACTTGTAGGTCCAGCATACATGTCCCCTCACCCCACCCCACCACCTCTCTTGCTTGCATCTCTTCCTCCCTTCCCACCCGCCTTTCTGTTTTGGGACACTTTCCTCTCCTTCCCCCTTTTATAGGTCCAGTATCTTTCTCATATCCCCTCTCCTCCACCTTGCAGGTCCAGCATCCATGTCCCTTCTTCTCTGCCCCCTCCCCCACACACACTTTTGATCCATCATCCATGTCCCCTCCCCAATGGCCCCAATTGCTGTCCACCATTCATATCCCCTCCCCCTTGTCTTGGATTGGTAGCATGGAATGTTGCTACTCTTTGGGATTCTAGAATCTTGTTACTCTCTGGGATTCTGGAATCTTGCTATTCTTTGAGATTCTGTATGGAATGTTGCTACTCTTTGGGATTCCAGAATCTTGTTATTTTTTGAGATGCTGGAATGTTGCTACTCCTTGGGTTTTGGCCAGGTACTAGGGACCTGGATTGGCCACCATGAGAATGGGCTACTGGGCATGATGGACCTTTGGTCTGACCCAGTAAGGCTATTCTTATGTTCTTACGTGAGCAATCAAGCCATTGTGACATCACTACTGAGGTTGGCTCTGAGGCACTGAGGAATGAGGCATTATGACATCACAATCTCAGCTCTGGAAAGTTGCTCTCATTGGGGTTCCGGAATCTTGCTATTCTTTGAGATGCTGGAATGTTGCTACTCCTTGGGTTTTGGCCAGGTACTAGGGACCTGGATTGACCACTGTGAGAATGGGCTACTGGGCTTGGTCTGGCCCAGTAAGGTTATTCTTATGTTATGTTCTTATTTTTCGCACAAAGCTTTGGTGATTGGGTAAACATAGGAGTTTTAATAATTACTGTCTTGTTATATAGCGGGGGGACCCTTGAAAAAGCTTTGTGTGAAACATGTCGGGTCCAGCCTTCCCGGATTGAGCTAAATGAGAACAGCATAAAAGTGAAAGTAAGAAGGAGGTTAGGAACTACAGACCAGGTAGTCTGACTTCTGTGGTAAGTCAATGAATGGAAACAGCTAAACCAGAGGATAGTGAAGTTCCTGGAAGTCAATGGAGCATGATTTTACTAAAAATAAGTATTGCCAGAAAAATCTGATTAATTTCTTTGACTGGATGATTAGAGCTGGATTGAGGGAGAATGCTAGAGGGGGGGGTGAATCTGTGCTGCAAAATCCCAAGGAATCAGTACGGTATAGAGGTGAAAGACTTCTATGAATGAAAAAATAGCAGGACTTGGGGGTTGATAATATCTGATGAACTTAAAGTGGTAAAACAGGTGGAAAAATCAATGGCTGAAGCTAGAGTTTCAAGTTTATTAAAAAAAAATTTTTTTTTAAACCGCTTAATCAGTTTTCTAAGCGGTGTACAATATAAAATTACATAAAAATATATTAAAACAAGGGGTTCTGGATAAAATCCAAGTGTCATAATAAAGCACTGATAAGACTGATAAGAATCAGAAAATAATATTAAAGATTGAACTAGGCCGTTTGGTGAAGGATGGGCAGGGGAGGGCTTCAATGGCTGGGAGGGTGTAGATGGGCTGGAGTAAGTCTTAACAGAGATTTCGGCAGTTGGAACCCAAGCACAGTACCGGGAAAAGCTTTGGATTCTCACCCAGAAATAGCTAAGAAGAAAAAAAAAAAATTTAAATTGAATCAGGTTGGGCAGACTGGATGGACCATTTCGGGTCTTTATCTGCCGTCATCTACTATGTTACTATGTTACTATGTTACGTATGGACTTACTTCAAACAATAGGAAAGTGGGGAAGAACTACAATCGTTAAAAGAAGAGGAAAGTACAATAGGTTAGGCTAAAAAGTAACAATTTGATCTAATTTTGTCCAAAAGCGTCCTGGAACAAGAATGTTTTTAGTTTTGCTTTGAATTGTTTTAAATCGGACTCATTGCGCAAATGGTTGGGCAACGAATTCCAGAGAGTAGGGGCAGTGACGGCAAAACTGTTGGAGCGCAACGTATTCATCGATTTTAAAGAAGGTTTAACGAGAAAATTCTGAGACGTTGAACGAAGAGATTTTAAAGTATTGTAGGGAATTAAAAGTCTGTTGATGAACTCTGGTTGGTTGTTTAATTGTGTTGCAAATGTTAAAAGTAGGACTTTATAACTGATTCTATGTTCAACTGGTAACCAATGTGCACTAATCAGAAGGGATGAGACGTGATCGTATTTCTTTGCGCCACAAATGATCTTAATAACTGTGTTTTGTACAATTTGAAGCCGTCTAATTTCCTTTTTTGTAATGCCCTTATACAGGGCATTGCAGTAGTCTATTCAAGAGATTACTAGGGAGTGGATCAATGTGTTCAAGGAAGCCGGTTCGAGCAACTTAGCAAGGAAACATATCATCCTGAGTCGATAGAAACATTTCTGAGCGACCGTGCTATTATGAAAATTTACTGTCGAAAGTAACTCCTAATAGTTTTAAAGTAGGGACAATTTTGATGGGGAGCGATTCGAGCTTCAGAGGAGCCTGAAGTGTTGTTCCTTCTTTAAAAGGAAAAATCATGAGTTTTGATTTGTTGATATTGAGAGCCAGTTTATTTGAGTCTAACCATGATTTGATTGCACCTAATTTATGGTTAATGGAAGCTACCTCTTCCGTGTTGTTAAGATCAATGGGATGGATTAATTGCACATCGTCCGCGTAAGCAAATAGAAACAAACCAGTCCATGACCTGGTCAGACAAACCGATTTCGTGAAGTTGCGTTAAAAGCAGGCTGTGATCTATCGTATCGAAGGCAAAGGAGAGATCTAGGGAAATAAGCAGTACTGATTGATGTTGATTAAGATGGTTTAATATTTTGGTAGTAAGTAGAGAATGACACGGTGACAATATTCATCACCGTCCCCGTCCCCGCGGATAACTGCGGGAAACCATCTTCATGTCATTCTTTAAGGAGAGAGGGAAGAATCAGAGTATAATTGGCCACAACCACTGACCCTCAAGCTTTGCTTTGAAGAATGCTGGTGTAGAAGGACCGAGGTTGAAATAGACACTAGAAAATGACATGGGATTATTTCCCCCGATGAATTTTGTCACCGTGTCATTCTCTAGTAGTAAGTCCTAGCAAAGAAAGTTCTGTAGAATGACAATGACGGAAGCCAGTTTGATTAGGGTGAAGTACATTAGTTTTCTCAATGAAGTCGGAGATTTGATGGAAAAACTATTTTTTCAGTAAGTTTTGTCAGGAATGGTATGTTTGCTATGGGACGGTAATTAGACAAGTCCTGAGTGCTAATATTTTGATCCTTAATGATTGGATAGATAATCGATTGTTTCCAAATCTTAGGCAGAGATCCTGATGATAAACTTGAATTGACCAGATCTTTTATGTTCGGGCCGAAAATAGAGAAAAATCGTTTTAAAAAGAAAGGAGGGATAACCTCTGTACTAGTCCCTTTTAAATTAAGCAAATTAATACTTTTTTTGTATTTCCTCCAAGCTAGGAAGGGTGAAGCAGGAGTATTTTGAACAGGACAGATTAGTTGAATTATTAGAGTCTACGTAATCTACAGAAATAGAGTTAAACGGGAAAGTGTCTCTAATTTTCTGTACTTTGTCAATAAAGTACCGTAAGTGGCGAGGGCTTGAGCTGAAGGTATAAGATTGGATTTGTTCATTTCATTTTTCTTTGTTGTTAAGGATTTAACTATTGCATATAAAGTGGAGGAGATTTTAGCCTTCTTGATTTGTTTGGTATAATAATCTTTTTTGGTTCTATTAATTTCGGATCTGTAATATGCGGCATGTTCCTTGAATTTGTTAAGATTGAGCATCCATTTTCGTTCAAGAGAGCGTAATTGTTTTTTTTTGGTAGGTTTAGATTTGCTGAGTACCGAGGATTTTTTTATGTATGGGGAGAGATCATAGAAACATAGAAACAGACGGCAGATAAGGGCCACGGCCCATCTAGTCTGCCCACCTCAATGACCCACCCTCTACCTTTCTCTGTGAATAGATCCCACGTGTCTATCCCATTTGGCCTTAAAACCAGGCACGCGGCTGGCCTCAATAACCTCTAGTGGAAGACTATTCCAGCGATCAACCACCCTTTCAGTGAAAAAGAACTTCCTGGTGTCTCCATGCAGTTTCCCACCCCTGATTTTCCACGATGCCCCCTTGTTGCCGCGGGACCCTTGAAAAAGAAGATATCTTCTTCCACCTCAATGCGGCCCGTGAGATACTTGAATGTCTCAATCATGTCACCCCTCTCTCTGCGTTCCTCGAGTGAGTATAGCTGCAATTTATCCAGCCGTTCCTTGTACGGGAGTTCCTTGAGTCCCGAGATCATCCGGGTGGCCATTCTCTGGACCGACTCAAGTCTCAGCACATCCTTACGATTGTGAAGGTGATAGAATTTAAAAGATTACCAATGGACTGATTCCATGCTAAGATTTTTTCTTCTACAGTAGACCTGGAGAGTTGTTCTAAGGTAAGGCAGAAGTTAGATGAAATATCTGCAGCTTCTAGCTTACTATAGTTTCTAGTGGTAATTGTTTTAGGTTTTAGTTTACTTTGGTAATTTGAATTTAATTGTTGAAAAGAAACTGAGAAGTGATCTGACCATGGAACTTGTGTAGTAGCTAACATTTGAAAGTTGTATCTTTGAGATTCTTGGGTCAATACCATATCTAAGGTATGGCCAGCGATATGCGTGGGACTTGTTATTAGTGGTACAGATTCAAGTCCTTTAAGAAGGTAAGAACTTCTGATGTGGAGGCATTGCTGGAGTCATCAAAGTGAATATTAAAGTCGCCTAGAATGATGGGGTTAGCAGAGGAAACACAAAAATCCAAGATGACAGATTGCAAAAGAGTTAGTGTCGAGACATTAACAGGTGGGGGGATATATTAGTAAATAATTTGATGAAGGGGAGGTTTTGCATCTGACCTCCAGGTATTCCAGGAAGAAAATTCAAAATCAGCCAATATGTTAGAGGAATGCTTGGATGCATAGGGAGAAGAATGGCCAGCAGGAAAAAGGTGATAAGTGCTTTAAGTCTCCAGTGAGACCTCTTTCGGAATATTGTATGCTATACTAGAGACCACACCTTTAAAACGATATAATTAGAATGGAGTCAGTCCAGAGGGCAGATACTAAAATGGCTTTTGGTCTTTATGATAAAGCATTTGGAGATAGACTTACAGATCTGTAACAGGGTGAAGTTCCCTGTCTCTGGCATTCCACCAGAAGGAGTCTGAGCAGCTAAAAGAAGGGACCAATTTGTAAAAGAGTTGCAAGTGCTGCTGGGATCTGTCCACTCACCCTGAGTAAGTGGTGGTGCTGAAAAGGACAATTCCCAGGCTGAGAGTTGAGAAAAGGGGAAGCTCCTTTAGGAGCCAGGTGACTCTTGAGGGGAGGAATGCTGGTCTCTGGCCTAACTCTGTAACCAGCCTGCCTGGTAGACTTTGGAGGTGACTGGCAGAGAGGAGTAAAAGATAGGAGGGTCCTTACCGAGAGCAGCTGGGGGATAGGAAGTCCTCAGGAAGAGCCCATAGAGAAAGAGATTGGGTGGAAGATCAGAGGAGTCCTCAGTGAGTGCATCTAGGATAAGACTTAGTAACTGTGAGAGGCCTGAAAAGAGAAGTAACTGGAGGGCCCAGTAGAGCCTGGAGCCCAGGTGGGGTTCAGGTTTGATGAAAAGCAGTGGGACCAGCGAAGTTCCATGGAGTGGTAGACCAAAGAGGCCAGGGAGCATAGGGACTGGTGGTAGCCCTACAAGAAGCAGCCAGGAGATGCAAGGTTCAAGGCTGAGGAGGTCTGGCAAGCAACTAGCGGAGGGACTGGCAGGACCGGTGGCGACTGGCAGAGAGAGTGGTGATGGTACTAGAAGCTTCCAGAGGAGCCCATGGAATACAGTCTGACAGACCCAGGAGAACGGCCAAAAGTGGACTGGCGAGGCCAGTGGCGACTGGCAAAGAGACCGGTGATGGCACTGGTCTAATGTGGGGGTTAGGAGAGGACCTGGAAGAGCTGAAAGATCTATGGAGTCTGGGGGGACTCAGGGAAAAAATATTATGGAACTGTTTTAACCTTATATGTGTTGTGTTTAGCAGGGTCAGTGGAAGACCAGAAGGGAATGAGGGAGATATGTGATGGATAATACCACTCAGTCCAGTCACATGATGACAAGATCTCAATACATATTCTTTGGAAGGAAAGGGGAGTTGTGCTAGAGACATTTAAATACCTCAATTGAAAGGATTCTCTGGAACAAGGGGATAAGATGAAGGTGAAAGAGGACAGAATCAGAAGTAGTCTAGAGCACTTGTTCTTAAACCTGTCCCGGAGGCCCCCAGCCGGTTGGGTTTTCAAGATATCCCTAATAAATATGCATAAGACAGATTTGCATGCCTGACACCTCAGTTATATGCAGATCTGCCTCATGCATATTCATTAGGGATATCTTGAAAACCCGACCGGTTGGGGGGTTCCCCAGGATAGGTTTAAGAACCACTGGCCTAGAGAAATATTTCTTCACGCGAAGGATGGCAGAAACATGAAACAGCCTCTCAACGTGGGACAGACATAGAGGAAAGGAGTGTAGAGCAGACTGATTACTTGCTGTTATCTCTTATATGGTTGTGGGTTCAAATCCCTCGCTGCTCCTTGTGACCCTGGGTAAGTCACTTAATGCCCCCTCCCCCATTGCCCCAGGTACACTAGATAGAGAATTATGATAAAGTACCTGAATTTAAAACCACTTAGGATATAAGTCGTAAATTAAATTTAAAAAAAAAAATGAAATATGAGTTTACCAGTCTATCATGGAATATGAGAGGAAAGTCTGGAACACAGTGGCTTATGATTTGAATATCTCAAGGATAATTAAGGATATATACATTGCATTTTCTAATCCACTGATGGCAACAGTATATTGGTTCTAAAAATAATGCAAACAGAAATACCAAGCTTCATAGAATGGATTAATCTAATGACGTAGGCACAGACAAAGGAACATGGAAGAAGGTGACTGTTTAAAGATACGAAGGGCGTTCAATAATTTATCTACCTGAGTATGAAAGAAAATAGCAAGCTTGTTGAAACAAGTCTGTGTATGTTGTGGACATGCCTCAAGGTTACTCGTGCACAGTTGCGGCTCAGTGTGAGTCTAACATTCCAAGAGACAGGATGTCAGGAAAGTCCTCGTGCTTATCATGTAGGAAATGGCTAGATTTGGAGCAAAGTTCAGTGTTTAAAATTTCTCACAAAAGAAGGGAAAAAGCCAAAGGAGATCCATGAACGCATGACTGCAGTTTATGGTGAGTCTACCCCATCATCCTACAAAGTAAGATTTTGGAGCAAGCAGTTTAAGTGGGGTAGAGAGTCCATTGAAGATGACCCTCACGCTGGATGGCCTGTGGAAGCAGCTTCCACAGAAATGTGCAAGAAAGTCGAGGGTTTAATTTTGTCGGACAGACGAATTAAGGTTTCCCGAATAGTGGAAGAAATGGGCATCTCGTCAGGTGGTACAGTTTGGAAAGTAATTCATGAAAAGTTGAGCATGTCCAAGGTTAGTGCGAGATGGGTTCCAAGAATGCTGACGCCATGTCAGAAGGCCACTTGGAGATGCTCCATGAAGACCAAATTAATTTTGTTCATTGTTTGGTGACTAGAGATGAGAATTGGATCTATCACAGAGATCCTGAGTCCAAAATATAGTCAATGCAGTAGAAGCACAAGTCATCCCCCACCCCAAAAAAATTCAAGACAAAAAAATCTTCAAGCAAAGTCATAGCAACTGGGATGATGAAGGACTTTTGCTTTTGGAGTTCTTGCCATGCAAGACAACCATAACTGGGGAGAGTTACGACAACACAATGATCGCTTTGAGGGAGTCAATCAAGGAGAAAAGCTGAGGAAAACTCACACCAGGCATGTTGCTTCTTCATGACAATGCGCAATGACAATCAAAGGCTGCCATCCGAGAATGTGGGTTTCAGCAGCTGAACCATCCACCCTACATTCCTGACCTGGCTCCCTAGGATTATTTCCTGTTACGAGTTTTGAAGAAATCTCTCCATGGACAGCAGTTTTTAAGTGATGAAGACATCAAGGAAGCTGTGACATCCTGGTTGGAAGGCCAAACTGAAGAATTATTTTCAAACGGGTTAATGTCATTGCATGAAAGATGGACGATTTTTTGAAAACTCTTTTTTATTCTACTGAGGTAGATAAAATATTGACCACTCTTTGCAAATCCTTTTAATTTGGTGGTGAGGTCAAGTGGGACGTGGTGTGTTTCAGCAAGGCCACCGGCTGCTGAAGAAAGAATACCGTGGATTGACTTTCTCTGATATTAGACTCCGTCATCCCATTGCTTGTGCTGGTTGGTCCATAATTTGTTTTACAGGTTTAAGAGTTTGGCAAACTCGAGGGCCAGGCCGCAGCTGGCACAGTTTTCTCGGTTTTTAGAAAAACAAACTTCACTCACTGTTGACTCTAAGATCCTTCACTGCTCTTGGAAGACATTGTGTAAGCGCTAAGTAAGGTTCTTATTACCTGGCCGCACTGCATTTCGTTTCTGTAGAAATGATTAACCCTCCATGGGAGCAACATAGAGGTTTCCATGGAAACCATCGGTTTCCATCTCTGAATCCTGGACATGCTTTTCTTTCTCTTGTTTTAGTTTTGTTTCTTCTTCGTAACATATTTCTCGAAGAAAGCATCGCCGTTAGCAGCCCCCAATCAATGCCAAAAGTATTGTGGACGGTCGTTAAGCACTCATCTCCCAGGGACTGGGCATTTCCTTTCGGTTTGTACTCTTTCTGAAAGAATTTCAGTGGCTCCAGACATTTAGCCCCAACAGGACATTAATTGACTGTACACAGTATGGCCAGAGGGGAGTCGCTATTATTCGAGCTACAATCTTCTTGCTTTGTTGCGTATTGTGTGTGTGCATGATGGAGTCTCACAGCAAAAAGACAGGAACTGAGTTGAAATAAATTTGCATTTGTAGCTGTATCTAATACCCAACAGGTAGAATAAACAGTGGTAATAAATAACCTGGGTATAATGCAGGAGAGTGCGGTGTAGTGGTTAGAGCTACAGTCTTGGCACCCTGTGGTCGGGGGTTCAAATCCTACACTGCTTCTTGTGGCCGTGGGCAAGTCACTTATAGTATATATTGTACTTGAATATAAACCAAGATAACCTTTTTTTCCACCAATAAAGGAGGAAAAAAGGCTGATGAATATAAACCATGGGGGGGGGGGTTAATATTCAAGTACAGTCCCTAGTCTTGCCCTGCCAGGCCCTACACCCTGTTCCCCCTTTATCACTGCTCATCCAGACCCCTCCCTCCCCTGCCTTGCCAGTCTCTGCACCCAGCCCCCCTCCCTCCCTGCCAGGTTCTGAACCCTTTTCCCCCTCCTTCCTAATGCCTTACAGGCTCCTGCTGCGATTCACCACTGGACCACCAGGGATACTAAAGGGATGCAGGGGGAGAGGGGCAGGAGGGAGGGAGATAAAAATAATTAGTATCGCCTGGGACAGGAGGCGGAAGAAACCCTCCTGTCCTGGCTGCTGCTGGACCACCAGGTCTCATGGCAGGCCTGGCAGAGGCCTGCAAACAGGTTCGGGAGGGGGGTGGGTCAGTGCTGACTCAAATATAAACCTAATTATCTCGGTTTATATTCAAGTATATACAGTAATCCTCCAATGCACCAAGAACATTAGACACATTGTGAGCCCAACAGGACAGATAGGGAAAATGCTTGAAGTACCTATATGTAAACTAGTTTGAGTATGGTTGTATAACTCATAGGCAGCAGAATGCTGTTTGGTTTTGGGGGGCGGGGCCAGGAGCTCTGCCCTAGCCCCAGCGGAATCCTGTGGCACGTCTCGTCACCAGCTCCCGACTCCACCTCCCCTCTCCTCCTAGCGTTGTATTTTAAATCTTTGGGGCAGCCATCGTGTGGCGTCATGAGCAGGCCCGCCCCCGGAAGTAGAACGAACGGATTCGGAGCAGGCCCGCTCGTTTTCGCTGCATAGCAGCTGCCCTGAAGATATAAAGTACAACACCAGGAAACGAGTGGAAGGGCAGGCACCAACCATCAACCGCCAATTTGGGGTGGAGGCCATTTCCCTTGTGGCCTCCCCTATTCCAATGCATATGGTGTAACTATAAAATGGTGGCATCCAAGTTCCAATCCCTTAATCTCCGTAATGCAGCTTTTCATCAGGAAGTGTCTTGTACACTCATGGATACTCATTGTCCCGCCCTGCCCCATCCATGTAGAAATTGTCTTGCGCGGCTGTTTTTGTTTTTGTGATTGTTATTTCAAGGAAAGACGGTTTATTGTTTTTCTCTTTTTTTTTTTTCAGCATTTCCCTGACGAAGCTTTATGCGAAACAGGGAGCCCTGTTGGGAATCGTGGTGACAGCGTGCAGGCGGTGGTGATTCAGTGGCCGCTTTGCATGTTACTCATGCGCCACTTTGCAGGGTTTTCCTGCTTCTATTGCCCCAGGTACGTTAGAAAGATTGTGAGCCCACCGGGACAGATAGGGAAAATGCTTGACTACCTGATTGTAAAACCACTTAGATAACCTTGATAAGCGGTATATAAAAAAAACAAACCACTACGAAGATTTCTTTTTCAGATAAGCGTGATAACGTTTTGATATCTACAATATATTTATGCAACTGTGAATGAATTAAGAAGAGTAAATTTTTCCACTTATCTTTGGAGTTTTTTGACCGAGGATGTGTCTTCCTGTCTCAATGATTGTATATTAAGGCAGGTTCGTCTATGTGGGAGTTGTAGTTTTTTGAGGACACCCCCTATTAAACACTGAGGTCTTTTCTCCAATTTTGAGTATGATTGGAGTTTGAAAGTATTGATGTCTGTAGTGCTGGGTAGATTATTGGATGTATACTTTTGAAGATACTATAGAAACATAGAAACGTGATGGCAGATAAAGGCCAAATGGCCCATCCAGTCTGCCCATCCACAGTAACCATTATCTCCTCCTCTCTCTAAGAGATCCTACTTACCTATCCAAGGCCCTCTTGAATTCAGACACAGTCTCTTGTCTCCACCACCTCTATCGGGAGACTGTTCCACGCATCTACCACCCCTTCCGTAAAAAAGTATTTCATTCGATTACTCCGGAGCCTATCACCTCTTAACTTCATCCTATGCCCTCTCATTCCAGAGCTTCCTTCCAAATGAAAGAAACTCAACTCATGCGCATTTATGCCACCCAAGTAGCTATTTAAACGTCTCCCGCCTTTCCTCTAAAGTAAAATTTGGCTCCGTAGTCTCTGAGGCTTTTACTACCCCCAAATAGTCACCAGCGGTAATACTTCTTTCTGTATATACTCATAATGATGTTCACTTACCACACACGCACTCTTACAAAACGGTTTTTAATGCAGGCTGGCGTGCTGAATTCTCTGCGCTGCTCTCAACATGGGCATCGGGAGCAGCGTAGAGCATTCAGCACGCCGGCCTGCACTAAAACCCACTATTGCGGCTTTGTAAAAGGGGGAGGGGTTAATGCTGTACAACTTCAAAAAAGAAAGAGCATCTCAAAGCAGTGCGGGGGGGGGGAGGGGCATTTCTATAGCCTGGTGTCTCCAGTTAGTGGCGCTGCTGGCGCTTGCTCACTGCCAATTTACTTGCGTAAACTTTACCATCAGATGTAAATGGAAGCCTAAATGTTCCAGGGGATGCGCATAACTTGTTATGCATGTAAATTGGAGACACATCCATGTTCCCCCCACCCTCCCCCCATGTACACCCCCTACAGATACGTGCTAAGGCACTTAGGTACTGCCTTTATAGAACATAACACACTTGAACACATCAGCCTTCTGTGTCCTACCTTCCCCTACGTCCAGCATTGCCCCTATGTCAATATCCCTTATTCCCTTATTGAGTCCATCATCTCCATGCTGTGTCCAAAATCATCCCTCTATCTCCCCGTCCCTTCCTTATCCAAGATTGCTCCTATGTTCCCATGTCTAGCATCACCTTACTGTGTCCTATCTAACCCTCTATGTCCAGCTCACCCCTCTATGTCCTTATCCTTTCACCCCATGTCCAACGTCACCTACTGAACTATCTTGCAAAAGATACCCCTTACATACACGTATGGTATTCCACAGGTTCTATTCTCTCTCCTCTTCTGTTCAATATATTTCTTGCACCTCTTATGAAATCTCTGCCAATCTATTGGCTTTACTGTTCCAGGCATGCAAATGGAACCAATGTCTATCCACTCTCATCTCTATTCTCCCTCCTACCAAACTTTCAGGAAGTCAATCAAAACTTATCTCTTTGACAAATATCTCTGACTCCCGCCCTCCTTGTAACTTTACTTTTAACTATGCCTTGTATCTCCCACCTTCCTGCACCTCCTACCTACCTGCACCCGACTTCCTATGCCACGCCAATTGACTTGTTTATAACCTCTCTATCTCCTTCTTGCCTGCTCCCGACTTGCTAGGTTATATTGATTGATTGACTTATTTGTAAATTTCGCTGTAGATGTACAGTCTCTTGTCATGTAAACCGCTCTGAACTAATCTGGTAGTGCGGTATACAAAAATAAAGTTATTATTATTACTGTATTTGCTTATGCGGATGATATACAGCTTTTACACCCACTGGATCCTAATAGCTCTTCTGAAATATCAGCTATTAACGAGAAACTAAAACAGATTCACTTATGGCTTGACACCAATAGATTATCCCTCAACATCCCCTGGAAAGATAATCATAAGCTCGCCTTTCCAATTTCCATCAAAGGTGTCACCCTAAAGCTGATAAACAAAATTAGAATTTTAGGGGTTATTTTTGATGAAAAACTAACTTACCGTGACCAAGTTAGTCATGTTGTTAAAGCTACTTTTTTCAGACTTCGCCAAATTCGCTCAATTTCTAAATTTATAAGTCCGAAATCATTGAATATTCGAATTCATTCAATGGTTATTCCAAAAATTGACTATTGCAATGCCTTATTTAAGGGAATGGCGCAAAAGGAAATTAGGCGTCTACAAATCATCCAGAATGCCTCCATTAAGCTTATTATGAAAGCAAAGAAGTTTGATCTTGTAACCCCCAGTGGCACATCGTATTCTATACAAATTATGTTTGCTTACTTTCAAATCTCTTATATTCAAAACCCCAGCTTTTATTTATAAAGCATTGATACCGTTTATGTCAGGGGTCTCAAAGTCCCTCCTCGAGGGCCGGAATCCAGTGGGGTTTTCAGGATTTCTCCAATGAATCTGCATGAGATCTATGTGCATGCACTGCTTTCAATGCATATTCATTGGGGAAATCCTGAAAATCCGACTGGATTGCGGCCCTCGAGGAGGGACTTTGAGATCCCTGGTATATGTCATCTAGATTATTGAGATCAAATGACCAACATTTATTGGTCATTCCCTCTCTTAAAATTATCAATACAAGATGGCAATCTATCTTTACTGTTACGGCTCCTCAGACATGGAATTCACTTCCAATTTACTTAAGAGAGGAAGAGAATTTGGAAAAATTTAAGAGCAAACTCAAGAGTTTTCTTTTTAAAGATGCATTCAATATCTAAATGAATTGCCTATTGCTCTTCTGTTTACTTTTAAACCTTTTATCAGTTTTGTCTTTCCCGTCCATACTGTTCAACCCTTAATTGTTTTCTTATATTAATTAGTTTGTATTTCTTTTCTTGTCTTTCCTATTGTTTCATTGTGTTTGAATAAGTTGTTTTTATCATGTTTAGTTGAACATAAGAACTGCCTTCTCCGGATCAGACCCATGGTCCATCGAGTCCGGCGATCCGCACACGCGGAGGCCCAGTCAGGTATACACCTGATGTAGTTTTAGTCACCCATATCCCTCTATGCCTCTCATAAGGAGATGTGCATCTAATTTGCCTTTGAATCCCAGCACAGTGGATTCCTTAATAACCTCCTTTGGGAGAGCATTCCAGGCGTCTACCACTCGCTGTGTAAAGCAGAACTTCCTGACATTTGTCCTGGACTTGTCCCCCCTTAGCTTCAAACCATGTCCTCTTGTCCGTGTCGCGTTGGACAATGTAAATAATTTATTTTCCTGCTCTATTTTATCGATGCCTTTCAGCATTTTGAACGTCTCGATCATGTCCCCTCGCAGCCTCCTCTTCTCAAGGGAGAACAGTCCCAGTTTCTTGAGTCGTTCCTCATATTCCAAGTTCTCCATACCTCTTATTAGCTTCGTTGCTCGTCTCTGCACCCTCTCCAGCAGTTTTATATCCTTCTTTAGGTTGGGAGACCAATGTTGGACACAGTATTCCAAGTGTGGCCTGACCATTGCTCTATAAAGCGGCATTATGACTTTCTCCGATCTACTCGTGATTCCTTTCTTTATCATGCCTAACATTCTGTTTCCTTTCTTTGCCGCTGCCGCGCATTGTGCTGATGTCTTCAGGGTCCTATCTATCAGTACACCCAGGTCCTTTTCTTGTTCGCTCTTACCCAGAGTTGCGCCTGACATTCTATACTCGTGTTCCTTATTCTTACTACCTAAATGCATTACTTTGCATTTCTCCACGTTGAACTTCATCTGCCATTGCTCTGCCCATTTCTCTAACTGATACAAGTCGCTCTGGAGTTCCTCGCTATCCTCCTGCGATCTGATTGCCCGGCATAGCTTTGTGTCGTCTGCAAACTTAATGATCTCACATTTGTTTCCCTTAATTGTGATTTTTATTGACTTGTACATCGCTTAGAATTTGGAATAGGTGATTAATCAAATGTGATAATAAACTTGAAACGTATCTATCTTGGGTGTTAAAATGTCTGCTTATACGTCTGCATTATGTTTGTGCCACAAAATTGCCAATCCTACTCTTCCTACTCATATCTTCCTGCTCTGTTCTTGATTTGCAGATACTGGCCATCGAGACTTATGTCTCCACCTCTTGCACCTGGGAATGAACAACATGAAAAGGAGGTCACGTGCCAGGCGCTTCCAAGACTGACCACTATTGGGCGGAATGGGCACACATAAATTTCTAATCATTGAAGTTTCAAAGTGCTGTCTGTTGTCTGCAGAATCTGAATCCTACTTTATTTAATTATTTTTAAAATGTATAGACCGTCTAGGACATGGGTGTCCAATGTCGGTCCTCGAGGGTCGCAGTCCAGTCGGGTTTTCAGGATTTCCCCAATGAATATGCATGAGATCTATTTGCATGCACTGCTTTCAATGCATATTCATTGGGGAAATCCTGAAAACCCGACTGGACTGCGGCCCTCGAGGACCGACATTGGACACCCCTGGTCTAGGACTAAGCGGTTTACAGAAGAACATACACAATGTAAAACAAGATAGCATATAAATCAAGGACAACGTCTATCGTACTCTCCTATCGATTTGTCATACGTAACCATATGTCAGTGTCAATTAACTATCGACTTCTAGCATGTTCCATAAAGGCATCGACAAATAGCTAAGTTTTCAACAATTTTTTTAAATTCACGTACTCTGTGCAGAGTCGTAAACTCCCTGGAAGGGTTTTCCACAATCTTCCACCAGCTATCGAAAACATAGAAGCTTCGTCTTTGCATACTGTACTCCCTGTTCCTATCGGCTTCATCCAAGTTTCAAGTTTAGTAAAAATTTGATATACCGTCTATCAGTTTTCTAAGCGGTTTGTACATACTGTGTTTCTCCGAAAATAAGACAGGATCTTATATTAATTTGTGCTCCAAAAAATACACTAGGGCTTATTTTCAGAGAATGCCTTATTTTCGGGGCAACATGGTATCTACCCTTGACATTTGCCATGTTATACCTACAGCTTCCATCCCTTTGTGCACCAAAACACCACCAAAATCACTGATGACATCATCAGTGATGCGACAGAGGGAAGGCCCCGGTGGGAAAGGCCGCAAAGCATCCCGCTCAGAGGCTTCAGAGGTTTGTAAGGCAGTCTGTGGTGTTCTAGTGCACAAAGGGATGGGAGGGAGGGATCTTAACTAGGGCTTATTTTTGGGGTAGATCTTATATTAGGACCTATCCAGAAAATCATGCTAGGGCTTATTTTCAGGGTAGGTCTTATTTTTGGGGAAACAGGGTAATAAAAATAGTAAAATAGGGTAACATACATTAGAACAGAGAACCTACTGGAACGATAGGATTAAGGTAAAGAATTACATTATAAAATAGGAGAGAGCCATTTGCGGACGACACCAAACTATTTAGTGCATCTCGGACTAAAGAGGACTGCGAACAATTGCAAAGGGACTTGAACAAACTGGGGGAATGGGCGACGAGATGGCAGATGAAGTTCAACGTTGAGAAATGCAAAGTACTACATTGAAGGAGAGTACCCAAGAAAGGGACTTGGGGGTAATGGTGGACATGACAATGAAGCCGACGGCACAGTGCGCAGCGGCCGCTAAGAGAGCGAATAGAATGCTAGGTATAATTAAGAAGGGTATTACTACCAGAACAAAAGAAGTTATCCTCTCGTTGTATCAGGCGATGGTGCGTCCGCATCTGGAGTACTGCGTCCAATATTGGTCGCTGTACCTTTAGAAGGACATGGCGTTACTCAAGAGGGTTCAGAGGAGAGCAACACGTCTGATAAAAGGTATGGAAAACCTTTCATACGCTGAAAGACTGGAGAAACTGGGTCTCTTTTCCCTGGAGAAGAGGAGACTTAGAGGGGATATGATAGAAACATAGAAAACATAGAAAAAGACTTACAAGATCATGAAGGGCATAGAGAGAGTAGAGAGGGACAGATTCTTCAAACTTTCGAATAATAAAAGAACAAGAGGGCACTCGGAAAAGTTGAAAGGGGACAGATTCAAAACGAATGCTAGGAAGTTCTTCTTCACCCAACGGGTGGTGGACACCTGGAATACGCTTCCAGAGGACGTAATAGGGCAAAGTATGGTACTGGGGTTCAAGAAAGGATTGGACAATTTCCTGCTGGAAAAGGGGATAGAGGGGTATAAATAGAGGATTACTGCACAGGTCCTGGACCTGTTGGGCAGCCGTGTGAGCGGACTGCTGGGCACGATGGACCTCAGGTCTGACCCAGTGGAAGCTTTGCTTATGTTCTTATGCTCTTATGGATATCCCATCTGATAACTAAAGCAGAAATGAAGATGTTTCATAAGGTAAGTACATTAGAGGTTGAATGCATCTTTAAAAAGAAACATTTTGAGTTTTCCTTTGAAACGATCCAGCATGGGTTCATCCCGTAGTTCCGAGGGGGTAATGAGTTCCAAAGAGATGAGGCTTTGACAGAGAAGTTTGTTGTTCGTGTGGTGCTAATAACATGGAGAGATGGAACCGTTAAGATTGTGATTTCCATGTTCTAGCTGGGGTGTAAGCAATTAGAAGATTGTGTAAGAATTTTGGCTGGTTGTTAAGGAGTATTTTGAATGTTAAAAGTATGATTTTATAGGTAATTCTATGTGGAATAGGGAGCCAGTGAGCTTTTAGCCAAAGAGCTGCGACACGGTCATATTTTTTCATCCCTCCCTCAGACCTCAACATATATATATTTTCCAGAGATACCTTCTCCCACTCCTTTTTCTGGCACACAAAGCCAGGATGGTTTCCATACGTTTCTTAATATCACAGGGCTCCCACTGACAAAGCATTAATGCAACTATCCACAATAATGAAGGATGAAAGATGGAGTAGTTTCAACCAGTTTAATTAGGATGAAAAAAGAGGGGTATTTTTAGCAATAATACGTTGAGGAAACCGAGTATCCTTGTAGGTTGTAGATTTGCAACCACAATTAGTTGAGCCTACTTCCAGATTCAGCCTGTACCCTAGTGATAATTACCTTGTTATGATGGAAACTTGTCTTTAAGTATAGACGGCTACATTAATTGACCCTTTGTGATAGATCAGCTGGAAGGCTAAAAACCTCAGTTGCCATGGAGAAGTTTAAATAGTCAAGGATGCAATGTATATCCTGCTGACAACGCTGATCTTTTTTCTTTTGGTAGAAAACAGTTAACAGTGAGAAACGTTGATGCCAGAAAATCATGTCGGACAATTCTAAAAATGGCTGATGGCGACAAGTCAAGAGGCAGCAGTTGCCTTTTAGGGTTTCGCAATGCGTTCCACCACAGGCTTCTTAAATGATGAAGTAAACTGACAAGCTCCATTTTCGTTCATTCACACATGGACTCGTAGCCATGATGCCCTGTCTCCTGAAATAAATAACCATACAAACGGTAGCAGAACATGCCTTAAGCCTTATTATCTAGCAAGGACAAGGTTCAGGTTTATTACAATTTTGATAAAACGCTAATCATAAATTCTAAGGGGCTCATAAAAAAAAAAAAAAAGTCCAAAAAGTGGCCTAAATCAGTACTTGGACGATCAAAAAGACAGATCATCCAAGTACCGATAATCAGAGCCTTTCCCCTGCCTCAGAATGCCTAGAGCGAAAAGCGTTTTTGGAGGAGGGGAAAGGGCGGGAGGTGGGCCAAGCTAGACTTAGTCGTAAAGCAAGTATAACCAAAGGTTTAACGAGGTTACCCAGTTGGACCAAGCCAAAACAGATATAAGTTCCGATCAGCTCAGCAACCCCGGCAACCTTCCCACCCCCTGCCATGATCCCCCCCCCCCCACACACACACATACACACCTGAATGCTGCAAATACCGGCAGGACAGATGCCCAGTCTCTCCTGCCAAGGAAACCCCCAACACCCCCACCCCCTGCAAATACTGGCAGGAGAGATGCCCAATATCTCCTGTTGAGGCGTACCCCCGGAACCCCTCCAAATACCAGGCCTTCCTGATGAGGCACATTCTCGGAACCCCCACCTCCCTGACAACACCGGCAGGATGGATCCCAGGCTCTCCTTCCGAAGACGGCCCCCCACGCCCCTGTGAACCCTTCACCCTCAAACAACCCCACCACCACCCTGGACCCCAGTCCCCCCTCCCCACCACACTGGACCCCCCCCCCACTAATCTTTAACATTGGCCAGCCGGCCAAGTCCCTGGTCTAGTCGGCTGGCAGGCCCACCATCCTCGGAATGGCGGGCTTGCCCCTTCCCGGTGCATTGTGGGATGCACCAAGGAGGGGCCTAGGCCAGATTGGCCCATTCACATAGGGCCCGCCCATAGGAGGGGCCTTAGGCAACTGAGCCAACCGGAATTGGCCCAGTTGCCTTAGGTCCCTCCTATGGGCGGGCTTTAGGTGACTAGGCTAATCTGGCCCTAGGTCCCTCCACGGTGCATCCCACAAGGTAACCCTGCTGAGTCAGGGGGATGAATTCAGCATGGAAGTGTTTACCACAGAGGAGAGCCATTATTCTTCAGAAAACCTGAGGAAAGGACAAGATCTTCTTAGACTGGAAAGGATTATTAGCAGATCAGATTTTCAGGATATGAATATGCATGAGGTTAGGGTTACTAGATTTTCCGTTTGGAAAATCTGGACCCCTAGACCCATCCCCCAGGCCCGCCCAATTCCACCTATCCCCGTCACACCCCAGTCCCACCTCGATCCTGCCCTAGCCCCAGTCTTACCCCGTCTTCCGCTGCCTGCTTTTGTCAGGCAGGAGGGCAACCATGCATGCACAAATACTGTTCTGCTCGACGGCAATTTGATAGAAGCTTTTCAAAACACGGACAAAGTGCCATCCGAGGAAATCTGGATGTCTGGTAACCCTACATGAGGTGTATTGGCATGGATTAGAGATCCAGTACATGTAAATCTATCTTGTACATATCCCCCCAAAAAAGATTGATCAGATGCCCCTTTAGGACAAGGCTGAGTGTAATATAACTAGATGTGGCAGAGTCCAGTCCGGACCTTCCTGGAACAACAGCTCGATCACTGCGGAATCCAGCGCAGGGCAGAGTATGACATGGGAGCGCCAAGAGTTTGATCAGTACGGCGTCCCCAGATGGAGGGGGTCAATACGCTGACCGGGTCGCTGAGTCGACATCTCCAGGAGGAACTGTGCAATTCGATTCCTCAGTGGCAGTATTAGAAAATATATTGAAGACTCTCCAGAGACTCAAAGCTGCTACAACGAAATCAGCAGAAGATATTTCCAAAGTATTTCTTTACCTTACTGCTTCTCTGCCGCCGCGAAGCGGCGGCCCGCTGGACTCCGCCCCCCTAAAGTTTCTTTACCTTACTGCTTCTCTGCCGCCGCGAAGCGGCAGCCCGCTGGACTCCGCCCCCCTAAAGTTTCTTTACCTTATTGCTTCTCTGCCGCCGCGAAGCGGCGGCCCGCTGGACTCCGCCCCCCTAAAGGTCAGCGTATGCCCTATTTAAAGAACTGCTCTGCGGCGCACGCCTTGTTAACACAGCACCTTGCACTTCCTCGCACTGCTGCACCTATTTGCCTGCTGTTTTTTATCTGTGTTATTTTTAATATTGTGTTGCTTTCAGTTTACCAAATATTTTTTGTATTTCTAGTTTCTTTACCTTACTGCTTCTCTGCCGCCGCGAAGCGGCGGCCCGCTGGACTCCGCCCCCCTAAAGGTCAGCGTATGCCCTATTTAAAGAACTGCTCTGCTCCTTTGTGCGCTCCTTCGGGCGCGCCCTCAGCGTGCCCCTCCATCTTCTCCAGGACTATTTTTAACATTTCTCTATTTTATTTATAAATCATTTCCCTTTTATCGCTTTGGTTTGATTATTCTGTCATTTTGTATTCTTGGTTTACAAATTTCAGACATTTCAAATATGTCAAACAGTAACATCTCAGTCTTGTCGGGGAATAGGCCCTCTAGACCTATTACATCCATACCTAACAAACGTTCTCCCCAATCACTCGTAACAATTCCTACCTCATCTGTAAGTTCAAGTAATCTCAAATTAAAAACTTTTACCTCTATTAGAAATCCCTCTCCTTGCACTACTCAATCTCTAAACATTGGTCTTATTAACTCAAGATCTATTCGAAATAAACATCACTTACTAAAAGATGTTATTCTTCTTCAGGGGCTCCATATTTTATGTATTACAGAAACATGGCTTACACCAGGCGATGAGGCATTTCTTTCATATTGCTGTCCTCCAAACTATGACTATTATTGGAATCATCGTATAAACCGCAAAGGAGGTGGAGTGGCTATTATTTTTCAAAAAAACTTAATCTCAATATGTGACCAATCTTGTAATAATAATACCATTGAATTCTTACATGTCCAAATTAATAAGAATCCTAAAACTGATCTCCTCTTACTTTACATTCCCCCTCCTATAGATCACACTAAACTTTTTGCTTTACAAAACTTAATTTTTGATTTCTGTTCAGCTTCTACAAGCTCTATAATATTAGGTGATTTCAATATCCACTTTGACGACCTTAATAATCTTTATACAACTGATATGTTCAAGTTCATTGAAACTTTAGACTTGGTTACACACATAAAGGAGCCAACCCATTCTTCAAAACATACCCTAGATATGATATTTACTACTAAATCTCAATATATATCTCATGCGATACCATGCATTTTTCCTGTACCATGGTCTGATCACCACTTAATATCTATTACTTGCTGCTACACTTACTCAATAGAAACATTATCTTCTTCTGATTTTCCAAAACAAATCTCTTTTAGAGATTTTTCTAAATTAGAAACTGCCGATATTACTCCTTTTTTCAGTCCTTTGATAAATATTCCTAACTTTGATTCAGTTGATGACCATCTCCTTTCTTGGAATTCTTTACTAGAATCCTGTCTAAATGAAAAAGCACCTTTAATTTCTAAAACTATACCTTTTCATAAAGCACGTAATCCATGGTATACTAAAGAACTATCTATTATTAAGACACAACTTCGTTCTCTGGAAAGAAAATGGCGCTCATCAAAAACATCTATTAACTTACAACGCTATAAGGAACAAGCACACTTTTACAAAAATAAAATTAATCTAACAAAAAAACATTTCTATTCTAATAAAATTAACAAGGCCAATAATAGCTCTGAAATTTTCCAGATTCTCAAATCCATTTCTCCTGAGTTTAAACAACACAATAAGAATAAAAGTTTGGAAAATACACTCAAAGCTCAAGATTTAGCTGATTACTTCTGTAAAAAAATTGAATTAATACGAGAAACTTTTACTGCAAAGAAAGTTGACGACATTTTATACAACAACACTGACCTCACCCTACCTACATCCAAATGTCTAAATTTTAAAATTCCAACTTTAAAAGAAATAGAAGCCGTCCTTCAAAGAATTAAATTAAAAAATTCTCGTTCAGAACTAATCCCTCCTTTTTATTTGAAAAAATTTATTTCTTGCTTTGGTCCCTATATACAGTCGCTTATTAAACAGAGTTTTATTACATCCACCGTCCCTCTCAATTGGAAAAAAGCTATCGTCACCCCAATTTTGAAAAAATACAATGCTGATCGTAATGACGTAGTCAATTATCGCCCAATTTCAAACTTGCCTTTCCTAGCAAAAGTAACTGAAAAACTGGTTTTCGAACAACTGACTGACTTCATTGAGTCATCAAACGTACTACATCCTAATCAAACCGGTTTCCGGAAATACCATAACACAGAGTATTCAATGTTAGGCTTGGTATCCAATATTCATTACTACTTAGACCACCACAGATCGGTCGCTCTTTTTTCTTTGGATCTTTCAGCAGCCTTTGACACTATAGATCATGCTCTCCTACTCAATCGTTTGGAATCTTTCGGTATCAGAGGACAAGTACTACAATGGTTTCAATCTTTTCTTTCCAACCGATCCTCTACTGTCATAATCAAAGAAGATCACTCTACCCCTTACACCTCGCTTTTTGGTATACCTCAGGGTTCTATACTTTCTCCTCTATTATTCAATATCTTTCTCTCACCCTTTCTTACCTTATGTCAATCACTAGGCTTTACTACTTTCTCCTACGCTGACGATATCCAACTTCTCCACCCACTTGACCCCGGAAAATATGATGAAATAATAGCCATCAACTCCAAATTGGATACAATAAAAAACTGGCTCTGTAATAATAAACTCTCTTTAAATATACAAAAAACACAAACAATGTTATTTACATGGAAAAAAGACATCATACTAATTTCTCCTTTTTTGCTTGAAAACAATCCAATTGAATCTGTCTCATCCATAAAAATATTAGGAGTTATAATTGATACGAACTTATCTTTCCATGATCATATAAGTCAAACGGTTAAATCCTGTTTTTATAAATTACGTCTGATAAGATCCATTTCATCCTTCTTAGAACCAAAATCTGTTAATATCCTTGTTCATTCCATGATTATTTCCAAAATAGATTATTGTAACTCTTTGCTATACAATATTTCCCAAAAAGAAAAGAAAAGACTCCAAATAATCCAAAATACGGCCATAAAACTTATACATAAAGCAAAAAAATATGACCATGTAACACCCCTTCTTATTAAATCACACTGGTTACCAATTAATCATCGCATAACTTTTAAAATAGCATTTTTAGTCTTTAAGGTTCTAATATATAACACCCCTCAATTCATTTCTAGAATGATTATCCCCTATCATTCTAATAGAACACTTCGCTCATCTCAACAAGAGTTACTTTTGGTCCCTTCACTCAAAATTGTGGGAACAAGGATAAATGATATGTTCTCTGTTTTAGCCCCCCAACTCTGGAACACTCTGCCTCTTTTTATTAGAAAGGAGAGAGATATTATCTCTTTTAAAAAACTCTTAAAAACTTTTTTATTTAATGACGCTTTTAATGAATAACTTTTCTGCTTTTTATTTTACATCCTTTAACAGTCAGGCTTTTATGAATAATGAATAATTTTCCTTTTTTTTATTTTTACATCCCTACTTTATGTTTTTTTCCCAATATATGTTTTTTTCACCAATTGAAAATATGTAACTTTTCCCCCCTTTCCTCCCTTTTTCATGTTTGTTTTTAATGTATTATTTAATTTAATTAATTAACAAATATGTGTTTTTTGGTTTTTACTTTTATAATGTTTTACTAATATGACTGAATGTTCTTTTATAATCTGTTTTTAAATGTACATCGCTTAGAATGTTTTAAATAGGCGATCCATCAAAAATAAAGTGAACTTGAACTTGAACTTGAACTTGAACAATGCACACAGCATAGATACTTGTGAAAGGTATAAGGAAAAGCTTTTATTTACACACTCTTTTGAGCCTGTTTCCTCACAGGCTTAGGGGAAGTCGTTTCTCTATTCAAATAAACAGTCCCAGCCAAACTCATGAACATATTCCACAGTTCTCAGAATAATACGTTGGCTTACATAAGCCAGCTGGGTATCAACAGCCTCACAATGTCAAGTCCTTCAAACTGTCCTTTCCAAACTTAACTTTCCAGGGCTCCCCTTAACCCACAGCTAGGGAACTCTCATGGAGAGTGTTTCTTGAGGCTTGTATCAGCCTCTAGATCTGGAAGCCTCCTCTCACTCTGAGACCTCCGTAGGCGGCAAAGCTAGTCCACACATACATCCCAGATACCCTCGGACAAGCTGTCAGTTACTGTTTCATCTTGGTACAGTCTTTCTTTCTCAGCTCAAGTGGAGTTAGCTTCTCCAGTCAGCCAGGGAATCCTTTTTTTTTCCACTAGGGACCTCTCCCTAATGATTCTCCTCTGTGGCAGATAAACACCTCCCTGCTGAACTCCACACATAGGAGATAAGAAATCAGATTGTAAATTTGGTTACAAAAGGAGAAGAGAGCAGAGAAAATGATCCTTTGGCAGAATCCTATCTTATCAGGCCGGTATATGGGATAAACATCTTGGTAATTTTATATTAAGTTCTAGCACCTATCTGGCATTTAGAAAATTGTTAAAGACATACTTCTTTGGGAAATTTTTTAACTAATGGATTGTAATTCACTGTGAATGTCTAGTATCTTTACTCTGTAAACCGCACAGAACTGAGAGGAGCTGCGGTATACAATGCTATGTTATATTAGAGAAGTGAAGAGCTTAGAGAGAGGGAAAAGGAGAAAGGGAGGAGAGAAAGGACAAGAATGGAAGAGGGAAGAGAGAGGAGAGGAAAGAACCAACCAGGAAGCAGAGGAAAGGAATAAAATCACCATCCCTCCCTTTTATTTAGATGCTCTGCCGAGCAGCATGACCTAAATGCCGAACCGTCCATTCTATTCCTAGGGGGGCTCGGCATTTAACTCGTGCTGCTAGGCAGTGCAGCTCGGTAAAAAGGGGGTATGTAACATTATTTTTGTTCCTGGGCAGTAAAGTATAATTTCCTAATTACGCATGCCTAAAAAGTGTAGAAAATGTCTGTTATTTCCATAAAACTTTGCTTTTGTGACCAGGATACTCAAATGTTGTCATTTGCCTATTCCAAACATGAAAACATCAAATTGTCATCTTTTTATTCTTTTAAAGTCATAAAAAACAATATACGAATAGCAATTAACATGTATTTATATTGAAGTTATACAAAGATGACCACAGATTTAGAGACGTGAGTAATTTTTTGAGATTTTCGATGACATTGCAAGTCGTTTTCACGAATCAGCCCCAGATGTAGTCTCCCATTAGGTTCTCATTATATTGTCCTTGGTAGAGGCGTTTGAAGTGCAGAACATCCTGGTGGAAGCGCTCACCTTGCTCCCATGTTCTTCTTGAATGTCTCAAGATTTATTTCTCACCCGCCCTTATCCAGGGCGAGTTACACATTAACATACAAATTAAAACATTTACATTTGTCATATAAAACACTTCAAGGACACAAATTACATATAATATGCGCGTCGCATTAGCGATGAATATAATTTAAGGCCAAAACTGGCCAAACCCACAAATACATCAAAACATAAAATTCCATAAGTCATACAAGATGCCTGAATAACAGACATCATTAAACAAAATAAAACAAACCAGACCATTGAACACCTCCATGACCAGCACTCAGCACTCAAATCATCACTCAGTCAAATTCAGTCCCTATATTTCATTTTACAGAACAGATGAGCATCAAGGCTTTGAGAGACATCCTAAAACCCATTTCATTGTAATTCTTCACCAGATTCTCAACCAACTCCATGTAGTTTAGGCCTTGTGATTGCCCAGGAAGCCCCATACCACTGCAGCAAAGCTGTTCTTCCTAGTTAGCTTCTTGGGAAATTCCTTGCACTCCAGGATCTTCTTTATCTGTGGTCTCATAACGATACCAGCTTTGACCTTTGCCTCAGATTAAGGAAGATGTCTTGAAGGTACTTATCTAGAGCTCTGACAAATTGTTTCATTAGGCGCAATTTGATGTGCAGTGGTGGCATCAGCACCTTCCGGGGGTCCACCAGTGGTTCCCATTTGACGTTGTTTCTCCCCATAAAGAACTTGATCCGCTGTGGCCAATCCAATCCTTGGTAAAAAGCCGAGATAGCAGGGAAACTCAGTAAAACCACCTTGGAGACTCATTAATGACCAGTGAGCCTCCATATCGTGCACATTTTTTGAATTCATATAGACCATCAAGAACTCTTAGATCAGAAAATCAAAAACATCCTGTAATTTCATCACTTCGAGAAATTGATCATGAACATATTAGGACTGCTGCTTTATGTTATTTTTAGTAAGTCATCCAGAAGGTTTTTATCCTTGGTGCGGGTTAGTAAGATATGAATAAGCTTGGAAACCTGGCACCATTTTGAAGTCTCTGATGTCCTCCCAACCATACTTTAAGTTGCCTAGTAAGTCTTGATGCTGTTGTAATCCTCTTTGAGGTGCACTGAGTAAGCCAGTGGAAGAGATTAGTACTTGTTCCTGTTATGGAACTGCATGGCTCCTGGATGAGCTGTCAATGAAGAGACACCACTCCTTTGGGTTACAGGCGATTCCAATTGTCTCAAACAGACTGGTCACATTGTGGCAGAAGCAGAGTCCATTTTGATGGGTGAAGAAGGTGGAAAAAGCTTGGTGACGCTTCCTCTGATCTGTGACTTGCACACTTTCATCCAGCAAGTTCCACTGCTTGAGCCTAGATGTCAATCGCTTAGCACTGGACTTGGTGAGACCAAGATCTCTGATCATGTCATTGAGGTCTTTTTGGTTTGGACAGTATGGGTTTCTCTCATCAGCTGCACCATTAATATTGTAAACTGAATCTACTATGTCTCACTTGCTGTTCTCTTCTGAAGACAGCTGCTCTCTCTGGGGGAGTGGGTACGGGGAGCTCAGGGCAATGCGGCACTGGGGAGATGGGTGAAGCAATGTCCGGATGCAAGCTTGCCAGTTTAACGTTTGGAAGGGTCTACCATACAGAAGTAGCAGCAGTAGCTCGAATGGTCGGTGGGTTCCTGCCAAATTCATGGCTCTCTTTTCCCCTCTGCACCATCCTGAAGAACAAAAATGAAATTTGAGGTAATGAAAAATAATAAATTTATTTCACCTATGACTAATGTATATGAGATTCTCACAACATATTTCATATATGATATATTTTCAAATAACATTTAAAAAAAATTAACCCCCACCTCCTTTTTACAAAACTACGCTAGGATTTTTAGCGCCAGCCGCAGCTGTAATGGCTCCAACGACATAGGAATTCTCAGCTCCGACATCATAGGACTTCTATGAGCTTCGGAGCTGTTACCGCCATGGCGGGTGCTAAAACCCGCACTACGGTTTTGTAAAGGGGGGGGGAAGAGCGGGGGGGGGGGGGGGTAAAACATTCTAAGAAATTTTATAGAAGATAATTCTGCCATCCTAGTGAAAAACAAAATTGTCTTACCTTCCGGAGATTTTTGTCAGTGCTCACATGTGAAGTGAGGTGTCCAAGGTTTGTCTTGATCCCCAAAAGAACTGCCGAAATATGCCTTTGCAAACATTGCACAACTTGGCAGATGCTTCTCTGGAGCACTTTTTCCCTCTTGAAAAATTGGTCGCATCCATAGCAAAATGCATCTGCCGGATGTTTGTGCCTCAGAAAAGGGCCCCTAAGTTTACTCAGCTTAGACACAATCTGGAAGGTTCTGCAAAAAACAAAAGGCACGGTACATTTCAAAATATTGATGTCCTGGTTAGAAGAGCAACGTTTGAGGGGAATGATAGCCATTTTCTATACTTTTGAGGCATAGGCAATTAAGAAAGAACACTTTTTACCCAGGAACATAAAAAAAAGAAATTTGTTACATAGTGAAATTAGTGAAGGCAAAGATCTGTCTTTAGCATTCATAGCTCGAGAGTGGAAGTGGAGGCAGTCAGTCCCCTGATATTTTCAAATGTGCTTATTTGCAGAAAGCTGTTCTGTCTCACCTAATGAGCAGCTGTCACCAGCTCTGACAGTGAAGGGTGGGGGCTGAGCTCACCTAGGAAAGTTCAGCTGCCGTCCCTCGGCCCCATTTCAGCACCTTCTTCAAACATCGTACCGCTAGTCGATGGAATACTCAGTGCCGAAAGAGTGCAAAGAGATCAGCACCTTTGTCACAGATGATCGGAAAGTCAAAGTGTGATTAAAGTTCGAGGCCTGCCCTTGGGACGACAGGCAGGTCACAAAGTGAAAAGGAGGGCAAGAAACAGCCGGAACAATTACCTGCTCAAGAGGTATTGGAGGAAATCCGCTGGTAGTGGTCAATGGCTGTTCTTGTTGGCTGGTGGCATTTCTAATGCATCACTACCGTGCAAAAATCTGAGGAGCTCAACTCTATCCCAGCCAAAATTAATACTTATTTTTTATTATACCACTTATAGCCTAAGTGGTTTACATTCAAGTACTCAAGCATTTTTCCCTCTCTGTCCTGGTGGGCTCAGACTCTATCTAATGTACCTGGGGCCATGGGGGATTAAGTGACTTGCCCAGGGTCACAAGGAGCAGCGTGGGAGTTGAATCCACAACCTCAGGGTGCTGAGGCTGTAGTAGAGGTCTGCACGGGAACGGGCATCACAGAATCCCGGGGGGTCCCGCGGGAATCCCCCCTTAACCCACAGGACTCCCACGGGGACCCCCCTCTGGCCCACGGGACTCCCACAGGGATGGAAGGCTTTGGAAGCAGGGTTCGTCCATATAATATAATGGACACGTCAGCCTTAGTAAAAGAGGGGGTTTATAAGTTAATTACCTGAACAGAAAACAAGAAAAGGGTTCCACCAAAGAGATTCCACAAGGAAAACAGCAGCGCAAACACAAAAGAAACTGTGGAATTGATGATCCTGCCAGAAGTAATTGCTGCTTTTTATGGGGACGGGCGGGGATGGAGGTAATTCCTTGCGGGGATGGGTGGGGACGGAGAGGATGGGTGGGATTTCTGTCCCCATGCAACTCTCTAGGCTGTAGTTCTAATCACTGTGCCATAGCTGGAGGGGTGCAATGTATTTACAGTTTGTGGCCTTGATGCTATCATAATGTGGATTGATTGAGAATAGAACTGGGGGCATATGCTGCTCCCATCTGCACCAGCCCCCCTTAACACCCTCCTCTGACTATATTGCTCTTGTACCATTAGTATACAGTGTGTACAAATTTTGATGCACAGTAGAGATCACTAGTAGATAAGGCACCGAAGGTCCATTAAGCCCAGTATCCTGTTTCCAACAGTGACCAGCCCAAAGAGTAGCAACCAAAAGAGTAGGAACATTCCAGAGCCTCATTCCGCCAATGCTTGAGCCAACCTCAGCAGTGATGTAACAATGGCTTCATTGACCTATACTCAGCTCACATAAGAACATAAGAGCAGTCATACTGGGACAGACCAAAGGTCCATGAAACCCAGTATCCTGTTTCCAACAGTGGCCAACCCAGGTCCCAAATACCTGGCAGAAACCCAAAGAGTAGCAACATTCCAGAGGTGAGATTGTGATGTCATAATGCCTCATTCCAATAATGCCTAAGAGCCAACCTTAGCAGTGATGTCACAATGGCTTCATTGACCTATACTCAGCTCACATAAGAACATAAGAGCAGTCATACTGGGACAGACCAACGGTCCATGAAACCCAGTCTCCTGTTTCCAACAGTGGCCAACCCAGGTTCCAAGTACCTGGCAGAAACCCAAAGAGTAGCAACATTCCAGAGCCGAGATTTTGACATCATAATGCCTCATTCCACCAATGCCTGAGCCAACCTCGGCAGTGATGTCACAACGGCTTGATTGTTGTTATGGCTCACATAACAACATAAGAGCTGCCATACTGGGACAGACCGAAGGTCTATCAACAGTGGCCAACCCAGGTCCCAAATACCTGGCAGAAACCCAAAGAGTAGCAACATTCCAGAGGTGAGATTGTGATGTCATAATGCCTCATTCCAACAATGCCTAAGAGCCAACCTTAGCAGTGATGTCACAATGGCTTCATTGTCCTAGACTTGACTCACATAAGAACATAAGAGCTGCTGTTCTGGGACAGAGCGAAGGTCCATCAAGCCCAGTCTTCTGTTTCCAACAGTGGCTAACCCAAGTACCTAGCTGCTTATCCTAGAAATAAGCAGTGGATTTCCCCAAGCCATCTCAATAATGGCCTTTGATAAAGTAGAAAGGGTAATAAGCAGATCAATAGGCTGTTCTCAGCTAAGATTTATTATGCTTACCCATATGAATTTTCAGTTTACGGAGTTGGGAAATGTGGATTATTTCAATGTTCTCTTATCTGCATTTTCTTTCCTTGCCAGGCATAGTTCGGCCTTGACTTCGCTTTCTCTCTGTCCCTTTAAAAGACTGGAGCCATTAGGCATCTGCTCCCGTACAGGCCCACTGGAGCCCCCGTTGCTTGGATACCACTGTTGCAGGATGAAGGTAATCAATACAGCTTTGTGTTCCAGGTCTACTTGGTGGTGCTGCTTTAATGCTTTGATTGTCGAGCAGATATGGGGCGCTGCTTAACAACAGATGCATTCTTCCTGAACTAGTTTCGATAAATCTAGTGCAGTGATTTGTCAGAGGCCAGTGTACAATACCGTGAGTGCAACGAGAGCATAAGGCAGTAGCCAATGGAGGAGCGGCTTTATTGATTCTTTCACAGAGTTTGCCGGGCTCCCAGAATGGTCTTAGCAAAGCATGGCAAAATGTGCAGGTTAAGTAAAGCTTTCTATTTTTGACAGATAAAATAGGAAAATTTTTTGTGTGTTTGCTTTCTGTATTTTTTGGGATACCTAATGCTAATGTTTCAGTCTGGCCCAGTGGCATAGCCAGACAGTTAATTCTGGGCGGGAATCTCTCTTTCCCTGAGCCTGTGCAGCCTCTCTCTATCCCTCCCTCCTTTCCCACCCCTACACAATGCTGTGCAAAATTTCTGTTTCTCTTCGGTCGCCAGCAGTGGTTTCTACACAATGCCAGCAGCTGACCCAGAAGCCTTCCCTCTGAAGCAAAATGCAAACACGTCAGAGGGAAGGCTTCCAGGTTAGCCACCGGCAGCATGTAGGGACTGCTGCTGGGTGGGCGTGGCTATACCCCTGTTTGACCCCTCTTACCACAACATTTTCATCCAGTCCTTGTCTCACTGTATAGCATTCATAGATTTTTGGTTCCAATTTCACTTAGAAAGATTAAAATCAAAACAAGCCAGCTAAGAGCTCCAAGCAAATCCAAGACTGGATCACTCTGTCCAGGCAGTTGCTGATCCCATGTTTTGTACTCATGATGGGCTATTCTAGAGCTATTACCGAGATCCAGGAGGGAAATTTTTTTGGGGGGGGCAGTCCTGCTTTTGAACTTGTATACTAAAGCAACCTGGTCTTTATAAATTCTGATTCTGCCCATTGAAATCAGTGTTGCCTGTCCAATAATGCACCAGGAAGGGTTGGCCAGAAATCCAGGACTGGCCTAGTGTATCTCTACTAGAAATGGGTAACTTGGAAGCACTGCATGAGTTAAGAATGTCAGTAGGTTAGTGCAATCTGCTTTGCATGTCATTAGAGTTAATAATGTTTTTAGTGAACGAACCTTGTAGTCTTGAACCCTAGTAAATCTTAGGGGAGATATTTCCTGGCCAGTGGACCCTACTGTGTTTGTTGCAAGAAGTCAAGAGAAGGAAATATATGATCCTTTTTTTAAAAGATTTGCCATTCTGCTTAAACATGTGAAGCAGCAAGTTTAATGCAATCTTCCTTCTTTTTAATGCACAAGGCGCTATGGACTCCAATTAGTCAAACATAGATATACCCTATATACTCAAATTTAAGTCAATCCGAATATAAGTCTAGACGCCCATTTTCCTCCCATAAAGGAGGAAAAATAGTTGACTCGAATATAAGTTGGGTGGCTTAATATTCAAGTGCCATGCCCTGTCAGGCTCTGCACCGAGCCCCCTCCCTGCCAAGCTCTGCACCCAGCCCCCTTCCCTCCCTCCCTCCCTGTCAGGCTATGCACCCATCCCTCTTCCCTCCCCCACTGTCAGGCTCTGCACCCAGCCCTCTTCCCTCCCTCCCTCCCTCCCTGTCAGGCTCTGCACCCAGCCCCTTTCCCTCCCTCCCTCCCTGTCAGGCTATGCACCCATCCCTCTTCCCTCCCCCACTGTCAGGCTCTGCACCCAGTCCCCTTCCTTCCTTCCATCCCCCTATCAGACTCTTCAACCAACTCTCCTCCCTCCCTGTCAGGCTCTGCACCCAGCCCTCTTCCCTCCCTCCCTCCCTGTCAGGCTCTGCATCCAGCCCCCTTCTTTCCCTCCCCCCTGTCAGACTCTGCAACCAGCCCTCCTCCCTCCCAGGCTCTGCACCCTGTCCCCCCCTGCCCTGCACTGTCCTCATACCTCCTCTGCCGTTCCCTGGTGGTCCAGAGGTGCAACGGGCAAGAGCGAGCTTTCCGCGCTCCTGCCCCGCTGCTAACCCAATCAGTGATGGCTGCCGTGAGATCGGGTTTCTTCAGCCGATGAGCGGCCCTGAGCAGGAGCACACTTTGGCACTGCTGCTCGGTGTTGAGCGGCTTCTTGACTGGCTCCCACAAATTCTTGTGAGCCAATATTAACTATAATATCCAAAAACAGAACCATTATCTTATCTGATAATTATATTAGGGGGTTTTGGATTAAAGACTACATTGAGTTCCTATAAGACACAATTATTAAGGAACTTAATAATGTTAACAATTAAAACTATTTTAATGAACTGGAAGGATTTTTCTAAATTGGAGTATAATATGTGGTGGAATATGTTATGTTTGTTTAGTAAATATGAGAAAGTTTATGCATTTAAATGTAGTAATTTGGAGAAATTTAGGAAAATATGGGATTGTTTATTTAAATTTAATAACTAATGTTATATTATATTTAATTTGGATTATTATATTACTAGTATTTTAGCCCGTTACATTAATGGATGCTAGAATATATGTCTGTCTGTCTTTATTTCTGTCTCTCTCTGTCTTTTTTTCTGTCTGTCTCTCTCCCTGGCCCCCTTTGTCTGTCTGTCTTTCTGTGTCTCTCCCTGCCCCTGTGTCTTTCTTCTTTTCTTTCTGTCTCCCTTCCTCCTGCTGTCTGTCTTTCTTTCTATCTATCTGTCTCTCTCCCTGCCTCCTATGCAGCAGCATTTCTCTCCCCCCACTTCCCTGTGCAGCAGCCACAGCAGTATTCCCTCCCCCTCCATTTCCCTGTGCAGCATCCACAGCAGCAGCATTCCCTCCCCCCACACCACTTCCCTGTGCAGCAGCAACGTTTCCCCTACCTCTCCTTTCTCTTCCCGCGGTCTGGCTGGCTCCCTTACTGCCCCGCCCCCTTCCCTTCCCGCAGTCCCGACAAACCTGCCGATTCTAGCAGCATGTGCAGCATTCTACACACGCTGCTTCGGGGCCTTCTACTGCCCTGATATACTCTGGCACGTCCCTGATGACATCATGAGAGACGCGGCAAAGCAAATCAGGGCAGTAGAAGGCCCCGAAGCAGCGTGTGTAGAGTGCTGCACATCCTGCTGGAATCGGCAGGTTTGTTGTCGGGACCGCGGGAAGGGAAGGGGGGACAGTAAGGGAGCCGTTCAGACGTAAACTTGACTCCTATGACTGAATTTTGGCAACTTTGTTTTTAGACTACCCTTAGGCTAACGGTTCCCTTAGTTACTTTGAGAAGTTTATTTTTGTTTTAAAAGCCGCCTTCGCGGCTCCTCTCTAGATCCCCACCTGCATTGGAAGCCTTCTCCGACGCAGGTGCGGCTCGAGAGAGGAGCCTCCACCGCGACTTTGTTGAAAATCATCCGTTCTGCCAAAAAAACAAAAATCTGCAGCCACCCCTAGCATGGCTTACTTTAGGTTTCTTCCCCCTCCCCCGTTGCCGAGTCGCTGTAAATATTCAGATGCCATCTCTCTGTGTCGCAATGGGCTTGCCGGCTCTGGCCAATCAAAGTTCATTTTTTGGTTCAAAGCCGACACTGCGTCTCCTCTCTCGATCCCCGCCAGTCGGAAGTCTTCTCCGACTCTGGTGAGGTTCGATAGAGGAGCCGCGGCGGGGGCTTTGAACAAAAAAAAATGAACTTTGTGTGGCCGGAGCCGGCAAGCCCACTGCGAGACAGAGAGATGCGTGGTAAGCGCGCATGCGCATTCTGCTGGCCACGGAACTACAGATCAGGCGACACGGCGTTAAGGCTGTGCACGCGCGCTTAGCGTTTTATTATTATAGATGACACCCTATGGCTTTTTTTCTTTTTATAATACCACGTTTATAATGTTATATCTTTAAAATTTCAATAAAATATTTAAGCTGTAAAAAAAAAATGACCCCTGCAGGCCTAAGGGCTATTGGGGAGGCGAGATGTATACCTGGGATCTTTTCTGTGAAGTTCACTGCTCTGCTGTATGTCCAATATATCACATTTGAAATTCACATTTCCTTCCTGGCACGTAAAGGGTTTTTTTTGTTTTGTTTCTACAGTTATCATATCAGCCAGCCCTTTGCAGGAGGAATTAAGGGAGGTGTCCTCATTAACACCCCCATACTGAGGCGAGTGTGATGCAGTGTTTAGAGCTACAGTCATAGGTTGTGGGTTCAAACCCTGTGCTGCTCCCTCTGACCCTGGGCAAGTCACTTAATCCTCCACTGCCCCAGGTACATTAGATAGACTGTGAGCCCACCAGGACAGAGGGAAAATGTTTGAGTACCTGAAAGGGTATAAGTGGTATATAAAAAAATTAATATTTCCTCCTCCAAATGGAAGCTAAATAAAGATTGTGGCCTCTGTAGTTACCGTATTTTCGCTCCATAAGACGCACTTTTTCCACCCCCAAAAGGGGGTGGAAATAAGGGTGCGTCTTATGGAGCGAATACACCCTGTACCCCCATACCTTATTTAAAAATCCAGCTGTCCAGCGTTGTATGGCAGGAGCTTTCAGCGTTCCTGCCCTTCCCTCCAAGCTGACTGCCGCACTCTCGCGGCAGAGTCAGAGGGGAGCACTTTTTAAAATCCTTCTGTCCGGTGCAGTACGGCAGGAGCTTTCAGCGCTCCTGCCCTTTCTTCAGCTGACTCCAAAACTCTTGCGGCAGCGTCAGAGCGGAGCATGAGGCAGGCGCGAGCTTATCACATTCCTGCCTGGTTCTGCTCTGCTCCATGAATGGCTGCCGCCAGTTCTCACGGGACTGATGGCAGCCATTCACAGAGCGGAGTAGGACCAGGCAGGAATCCGAAAAGCTCGCGCCTGCCTCGTGATCCGCTCTGATGCTGCCGCAAGAGTTTTGGAGTCAGCTGAGGGAAGGGCAAGAGCGCTGAAAGCTCCTGCCGTACTGCACCGGACAGAAGGATTTTAAAAAGTGCTCCCCTCTGACACTGCCGCGAGAGTTCGGCAGTCAGCTTGAAGGGAAGGGCAGGAGCGCTGAAAGCTCCTGCCATACAGCGCTGGATGGCAGAATTTTTATAAAGATACCAGAGCCTGCCTGCCTGCTTGCTTGCCTTTGGGTAGGGGGGACCCTGCCTGCCTGCCTCGGGGTGGGGTGCCCTGTCTGCCAGCCACTAGCCCTGCCTGCCCTGTCCCTGCCTGCCTGCCAGCCACTAGGCCTGCCTGCCATTTGCCCTGTTCTGGCCTACCATAAGACCACCAGAGGGGGGACAGGGGACAGAGCTTGGCAAGGAGTGTGGGATTGGGTAAAAAAGCCTAGCAGGGAGAATTTGGTTCAGAATGATTTTTTTTTTTCTTGTTTTCCTCCTCTAAATTTAGGGTGCGTCTTATGGTCAGATGTGTCTTATGGAGCGAAAAATATGGTAATTAGGAGCATTCACATACCTAGGATACCAAAATGAATTTCAAAATGAATGCCTATACCTAACAAGAGCAAATCAGAGCGGAAAGAAACCCATTCAAAATAAATAACCCCTTAATAAATGGCAGAGAAAACGTACCCAACTGGGTTTTGGGTGGCTGTGGAGGAGCAACCGCCTGCGCCTGGTTAATTTGGGTCAAAAACACTCGTTTCCGGCGCTCGGCAGCGTTTTTCATCCCATTGCAAAAGGAGAGCGCGAGAGTTGAGAAAAGGGAATTGCAGAACATCTCTCCAGACCTTGTGCACGAGAGAGGTCAACAAGAAATCAGAGAGGGCGCTGAATTCTGCCTGTTACAGGCCAGGAGGGTTTGAATTAAAGAGAGACCGAGTGCCGCGCTGTGGGTTTTTGTGGGGAATTACTTCCTCTGCTCACTGAAGCTGTAAGAAATGAGGCCACAGGCCAAAGACTTTCTATTTCCACCGACGGGCAAATATTGTATAGTATGGGAAATGATCCAGACTGCTTCTCTCAGCTGTTTAAGCGTAACATAGTAACCATTTACTTATTTATTTAAACAGATATGGGCTGCCCAGAGCAGAGCACAAAGCAAAGAATGAAATAGCAAAGCAGAGCAAGAAATCATTTTCAAAGCATTTCTGAGCAGCCAAAGGGGCCTTTTAACAAAGCTTTGAGAAGTATTACCTCGCGCTTACTGGGGGGGGGGGGAGGGGGAAGGCAAACCGTGCGATGCACTGAAACGTGTCACAATAATTTTGGGATGTGCACAAGCAGAGAGTGGGCATGTTCTGTGCTAATCGGCTACCAGATATTACGTCAGTGAAACCCGGACCACCCTAGGCCCGCCCACCCAGTTCTACCCATCCTCACCCTGTTACGCCTCAGCTCCGCCCTCAGCCCTGCCCCCGCTGCCTTTTCGTCGGTCAGATAAGGCATCCGTGCGCGTGATGTCATCACGTTGCATCCCAAGCACGGATGCCCCCTCCCTACGCAGTTTCTTTTCAAAAGCCCAGACAAAGTGCCAGATTTTTAAAAGCCGTCCAGACCCCCCGGACATGTCCTCAAAAGAAGGATACATCCGGGAAAATCCAGAAGGCCTGGACTCCTCATAAAACACAAACAGCGGGCAGTGGAAAAGTCAATAGGAGAACTTTATTTTTGCACAAAAAGGGTAAAAATTAACAGGTTTCTTTCTACACAAATTCAGCCCCCCCCCCTCAACACAATCCCTTGTAATCTGTCCTCAACAGGCTTCACATTTTGCTGCTTTCCCTCCTCCTTCCTGCCGACTGCCTGGAAGGGAGGGGATGGAGCAGAGCGCCCCCCTACTGGATCTGGAGTCTGAAAAGAAGTGGCAGAACCTTGTTCCAGATTAGAGAATGACACAGTGACAAAATTCGTCACCGTTCCCGTCCCCGCAGATAACCGCGGGAAATAATCCCATGTCATTTTCTAGTGTCTATTTCAACCTCGGTCCTTCTACACCAGCATTCTTCAAAGCAAAGCTTGCGGGTCAGTGGTTGTGGCCATTCATACTCTGATTCTTATGGGAGCCAAGGATAATGAAGCCATTGTGACATCACTGATGTGATTGGCTCTTAGGCACTGGTGGAATGAGGCCTTATGACATCACAATATCTGCTCTGGATACCAGAGACTGTCATTCTGTAGTGTCTGTTTCAACCTCGGTCCTTCTACACCAGCATTCTTCAAAGCAAAGCTTGCGGGTCAGTGGTTGTGGCCATTCATACTCTGATTCTTATGTGAGCCAAGATAATGAAGCCATTTTGACATCACTGATGTGATTGGTTCTTAGGCATTATGACATCACAATATCTGCTCTGGATACCAGAGACTATCATTCTGTAGTGTCTGTTTCAACCTCGGTCCTTCTACACCAGCATTCTTCAAAGCAAAGCTTGCGGGTCAGTGGTTGTGGCCATTCATACTCTGATTCTTATGGGAGCCAAGGATAATGAAGCCATTGTGACATCACTGATGTGATTGGCTCTTAGGCACTGGTGGAATGAGGCCTTATGACATCACAATATCTGCCCTGGATACCAGAGACTGTCATTCTGTAGTGTCTGTTTCAACCTCGGTCCTTCTACACCAGCATTCTTCAAAGCAAAGCTTGAGGGTCAGTGGTTGTGGCCATTCATACTCTGATTCTTCCCTCTCTCCTTAAAGAATGAGATGAAGATGGTTTCCCGCGGTTATCCGCGGGGACGGGAACGGTGATGAATTTTGTCACCGTGAGATCTCTTCCACCACAGTTTTATTTATTTATTGGGATTTATTAACTGCCTTTATGAAGAGATTCACCCAAGGTGTTCCAGCAGTTGGATAACACACAAAAAAAGTCTCTGTGTTGACGACAGCCAACGGCCTCACACACCGTTTTGGCTTTGTCATGCCGGATGGAAGGCAGAGATGGACCAGCTGGAGAGTAAGAAAACTCTGCATGAAGGAAAGAGGGAGAGATAAGAGCTTTAAATCCAGGCTCATTACATCAACAGACAGAAACGGAGGAGCACACGGATAAAACTTTCCAGCTAGCAGTGAAGCAAGTGACTTGCTGGGTGTTATTAGAGGCAATCAGGAGCGGTGAAGTGCTCCGATGAACCTTATAAGAGCTTGTTCCCATACAGCTGCTTGTGTCGGAGCGAATAAAACTATCGGAGGACATCTGCACCTTCTGTGAACCGATACAATTTCCTGCTCACTCAGTCGCCTTCATTCTCTCTTGCTTGTAGGTTCATGTCCCAGACGCTGTAGATGGCGATGATAATAATTTGCATTTCATTTGCGTTTAGGTGGGATCATGCCACTCGATTTCAGAGAGATTTTTGAAAGGCTTCTACCCGTGGTTATTAAAGGGTTAACATTGCTCATTTCTTTGACATTAGTCCGTGTAGCTAGGAAACCCAGTGGCAGCAAGGAACACAAGTTTTTGAAACCTGTGTGCACCCAAGAGCCAGTGTGGGTATGGTAAAGGACACAGACATTTCCCCCCCCCCCCCTCCGCGATGCTGAAAATGTACCGTGCCTTTAACATTTGTGCTAAACTAGAGAATGATAAGGAGACAAATGTTTCCCTATTCTCGCTGGAATTCATTTTCCCATCCTGTCCCCGCAAGTTCTTTTCCTATCTCTGCCCCATTCCTGCAAGCTCCGTCCTCATCTGCACAAGCCTCAAACCCTTTAAAAACCTAAGTAGCAACATTTTAGAGCTCAGATTGTGATGTCATAATGCCTCATTCCACCAGTGCCTAAGCTCCATCCTCATCCGCACAAGCCTCAAACACTTGAAAATCCTAAGTAGCAACATTCTAGAGCTCAGATTGTGATGTCATAATGCCTCATTCCACCAATGCCTGTGCTCCGTCCTCATCTGCACAAGCCTCAAACACTTTAAAATCATAAGTGGCGACATTCTAGAGTTCAGATTGTGATGTCATAATGCCTCATTCCACCAATGCCTAAGCTCTGTCCTCATCTGCACAAGCCTCAAACCCTTTAAAATTTCATATGCCCAAAAAAGATCTTATTCGCACTACCTATTGCACCTCTGGAACATAAGATCAGCATAAGATCATTAGAACGTCTACTGACCTTCAGGAGGGCAATCAAAACTCACCTCTTCCCCTGATCCTCTATGAGAGGGTGCCAGTCAAATTCCCCAAGTCTTCTGACAAAGTGCCTGGCCCTCCACTGTCTCAAATCTAAAAGCTACGGGGCTCATAATCAAAAAGAAAATACTTCTAAAACCTCGCTTAAATCGGCCAATCAAAAAGACAGGTGATCCAAGCGCCGATAGTCAAAATGGATTTTAGACGTATCTAAAAGCAGCTTAGGCCTTTTCACTGCCGCTGTGCTTGTGGGGAGATCGCGGCAGGTTCAGGAAGGAGGGACTGGGCATCCCTTCTGCTGCGATAGTTGTGGGGGAGGGGGGGGGACGGTTCCATGATTCTCTAACTGGCGCTTATGACAGATGCTGGTTAGAGAGTCATGGTTTTAGGTGAAGGACTGGGTCCTCCCATGCAGTGGCGTACCAAGGGGGGGGCGTAGGGGGCGGTCCGCCCCGGGTGCCAAGCCCTGAGGGGGTGCTCCCGGTCCGGTCCGGTTCCCCCCCCCTGCGCCGGGTGTCGCGTCTGGAAACAGCCTGCAGCAAGATCGCGATGCCAGCAATCTTTGCCTGCTTCGGCTGTTTCCTCCCCCACGGCCCCGCCCCTCCTCTGACGTCAGAGGAGGGGCGGGTCCACGGCGGAGGAAACAGCTGAAGCAAGCAAAGATCGCTGGCATCGCGTGATCTTTCTGCAGGCTGTTTCCCTAGGGAAATGAAGTGGGGAGGCCGGGGGAATGAGCAGTGCTTCGTGGTGGTGGTGGTGGGGCCGAGCGGTCCTTCGAGGTAGTTGGGGGGGCAGGCAGACCTTGTGGAGGTGGGGGGAGACAGGTCTTCAGGGGGACAGGCCTTCAAGGGGGACAGGCAGGCCTTCGGGAGGGGGGTGACAGGCCATCGGGGGGGGTGACAGGCCGTCGGGGGGGGGTGCAGGCCTTCGGGGGGGGACAGGCCTTCAAGGGGGGGACAAGCAGGCAGGCCTTCAAGGGGGGGCAGGCCTTCAAGGGGGGTGTGCCTTCAAGGGGGGTGTAGGCCTTTGGGAGGGTGCAGGCTTTCGGGGGGGTGCAGGCCTTCAAGGGGGGAAAGACCTTCAGGGGGGCAGGCCTTCAAGGGGAACAGGCAGGCAGGCCTTCAAGGGGGGGACAGGCCTTCGAGGAGGGTGTAGGCCTTCGGGGGGTGCAGGCCTTCGGGGGGGTGCAGGCCTTCAAGGGGGGGACAGGCCTTAAAGGGGAACAGGCAGGCAGGCCTTCAAGGGGGGGCAGGCCTTCAGGGGGGGTGCAGGCCTTCAAGGGGGGGGACAGGCCTTCAGGAGGGGCAGGCCTTCAAGGGGAGCAGGCAGGCAGGCCTTCAAGGGGAGGACAGGCCTTCAGGGGAGGGGAGGGAAGGGGGGGCCCTGGTGTAGAAGTACATGGAGGGAAGGGGGAGGGGTTCAAAGAGACGTGCATGTGCCGGACTTTGGGTGGGAAGAAATAATGGGTCTGAAAATAGAGGAGAGAGAGAGGTGATGGACATGGGTTTTAGGGAGGGAAGGAACAGAAAGGGAGAGAAGTTGGACACAAGGGATGGTGTGGATGGGGGGGATAGAGATACTGGTTAGGAGGGTAGTTGGGAAAAGAAAGGGAGAGATGGTGGACCCTGGGGTGGTGGGGAAGGAGGGAGAGCTGCTGGATGAAAGGGTAGTTAAGAAAAGGTGGATCTGTGGAGGGAGACAAAAATAGAAAAGATGCCAGACATCCGGGGGAGGGAAGGGAAACGGAAGGGGAGGACAGAGATGGCAGATGGATGGTTAGCACGGAGAAAGAAGAAAGAAGGAGACCCTGGCAAGCAAGTTATCAGAAGACAACCAGAGCCTTGGACCAACAAGATTTGAAAAATAACCAAACAACAAAAAGGTAGAAAAACTAATTTTATTTTCTGTTTTGTGATTACAATATGTCAGATTTGAAATGTGTATCCTGCCAGAGCTGGTGTTAGACCGCAAACGTGAGCTAGGATTTAACAGAGAGAGGAAACGTCCTTTTTGTTTCTTTATTTTATTTACACCACAGCGCCAGTGTGGTTAGGAGAAGCCAAAGGGGGGTGAAAAAGCTATAAAATAAACCCACCAGGATGTTTGAAAAAAACACCCAATTGGGCAGGAAAATCAAATCGATAAACCAATTCAATAGGCTAAATCGAATCAAAATTTTTTTTCCTGAATCTGGCAGCACTAGTTTGCGCTACTGTCTTAGACTTTAGGACCTGGGATTGGGGAGAGATGGCATCCTCAGTACTTTATAATGCAAGTGAAATGAGGATTTGGTCAGACTTTTGAAGGCTCTGCACTCTGCAGAAGAAAAATATTGTATAGGCCGGGAACATGAGACAGCAGGAAATGGGAACTTTTCTTCCTTCTATTTTTGTGAATGGCAAGGCTGAGGATGTCAGAGAGTTCAGTTAAAATATGTGCTTTATAAGAAAATATAATAATGTGTTTTATAAAGTTTATAACATTGCTGGCCTACCCGGTGAGGTGTTCCTAGTGGTGGTGGCAGCGTGTCAATGTGTTGAGAGGAAGAGGTGATCTGAGAAATTCTGCTGAGCAAACTCCGGGCCCATTTCCACCCCCCAGTTAGTCCACTCCACTCAACTGGTTCACACACTGAGTGTATCTTTGGGTGTTGTTTTGGGATCTCTTCCAGTGGTTTATCTCCTTCTGGTCCAAGGAAGGAAACTTTGTTATCCTTAGCATTGACCTACAGAATATGTTTGTAACAGCGCTGCTTGTGTGGCATTAGGCTATGTAGTGATCGAAAGAAAAAACCAGACCTTTGCACATTTTTGCACTATATGGTGGGTGTATGAGGAGATTCACATTTCCTGCACAGCTAAGTCCATGTGAAGTTACCTTGTGCTGTATTTGACATCTAGCAAGGTCTCTGTTTGAAAGGAAAGATCTAAACTTAAAAATGAAGTGGCCCGAAGTTATGGTAAAAGCAGATAGTGTAGCTGGTTTTAAGAAAGATTTGGATAAATTCCTGGAGGAAAAGTCCATAATCTGTTATTAAGACATGGGGGAAGTGTCTGCTTGCCCTGGATCGGTAGCATGGAATGTTGCTACTCTTTGGGTTTTGACCAGGTATTAGTATCCTGGATTGGCTACCATGAGAATGGGCTACTGGGCATGATGGACCATTGGTCTGACCCAGTTAGGCTATTCTTATGTTATGTTCTCATCTGTAGGGGCCTTTGTTTTCACTTCTTATTTTAATGTATTTTTTTTCTGGGAACTTATCAGTGTTTTTTATAATGGGAACAAAAATAGAAGAGAATTAATGTGTGTGGGATGAGGGGGTAACTAATTTCTTCCGCTAAATAATTCAATCCACTTCAACCAGACATAGGAGAACTCACGCACCATTCACACACCCTCCAACCAAAAACGTCAAAAGAAAAAAACTGTTCGACAACCTCCTAGCCATTCGAGCTGCAACACTCGACCCCCAACTCTACAACCAATTGACATCGACCACAGACTGCAAAACCTTCAAAAAGAAATAAAAACTCTTCTATTCAAAAAACACATAAAACCGAACTAACACAATCAGAACTGTCCCAAGCATCACCTGCAACTACTCCATATGTACTTCTGATGTCATGACAATTCAGACATAATTTATGTTATGTTTGGATTAATGGTTATATATATGAGGTTCAATAAAATAAAATTTTCAGTGCCTGTTTCTATTATGACCATTTATTCAGTTTCATGGTTATTACAAAAAATATTTTTTTACATGGGGGGGGGGGGGGGTGTCACAAAATTATGGGCCCCGGGTGCCACATACCCTAGGTACGCCACTGCTCCCATGCCTAAAAAGTCTTGTTTTGGGCGTTTGGGACTTGGGCAAACTTTTGTTCAGGAATAGTGCTTAAAGGTAGACGTAGTGGCTGAACGTACAGGTAGGCCATTCTTGGAAAAAAATACATTTTGGATGGTTTTTTTGAGCATAGACATTTCCCTGCTGCCTACTTTGGGCGCCTGGCACCTTAGGTCAAAAAGGGACTTAGATGGTTTTTTTTAAATTATGCCCCTCCATGTGCTTCGTCCTATGTCCAACCATGCCAAGTTTTCTCATACAATCTTCTTCTGTCATACTGTTTACCTGCAATTACATCACTTTCTTTTCCAGAGATAAATAAAAAAGAGATTTGACATCGATATGTGAACATTTCTTAAGAAAGACCTGAATATTTCTTGGGGTGTCCTAATTTTTTCATATCACTGTACGTATATTAGCTTATTTCTCACCTAGGGTCTCCTTTATGAAACCCACGCGGCAAATGCTCCGACGCCCTTTTAATCCTCAGGGGCGTCAGAGTATTTTACCGCATCAGCCTGCGGTAACAGGGGGGCTAGTTAATAGGCAAGTTATAAATTGAATAATTAAATAAGGCATTAAACAATAGAGAGCCCCGGCTTAACCCTTCTCCCTAAAAATCCCCGGCTCTGTATTCTCCTCCCGGGAGCCCCAGCGCAGGGCATGAAAGGGTTAATCCGTGGATTTCATTAGACATTTATCAATCTTTAATTTTAATTCTGACTCTCCACCTCTTGACCGCCTGATCAATTCAGGAAAGAGTTAGAAGAAAGCTCCAATATGCAACAAAATTTTTAATGAAGAATTCAAGGGTGGAGGGGGGAAAAAATCTTTATAGAGCAACACCAGTGGAGGGAGTGAAGGAAGTGTTCGAGCTGCTGAAGGAATTTTGCTTGTACGTCACCATGACAACTCAGGCCCATTTTGTGAAGCAAATGACTGTGTTTGAGCTTAAATATATGTTTATAGGTGATGCTTTGATGCTTGACATGTCGTGTGGTCTGGATGGTTAACCTCTGAGGAGCCAATCACACGACTTGTACACTGAACCCGACACCGCGAATTGGGGCCTTCTTTCCTGCTTCAGAGCCAAGTGGAACTACCATTCCAGCTGGTTGTGTGGTCTAAAGGCCCCATGACTAGGGCTACCAGATGTTCACTTTTCCCCAGACATGACCTCGTTTTCGAGAACATGTCCGGGGGGGGGGGGGTCTAGACGGCTTTTCAAACCCGGCACTTTCTCCGGGTTTTGAAAAGCCTTTTCTAAATCACGTGCGCGTGACGTCATCGCGAGGCATCCGCGCATGCGTGGATTTCCTCCTGCCCGACGAGAGCAGGCAGTGGGGGGGGGGGAGGGGCCTAGGGCAGAATTGGGGGTGGGGCTGGAGCATAATGGGGCGGGGATGGATGGAACTGTGCGGGCCTGCCTAGAATCCAAACTATGCTATTTTGTTTTCTTTTCGGAAAGGGTTGAACAGGCATGAGGGAATGGGCATCTCTCCTGCCCGTTGGGGGGGGGGCATCTTCTGCCTGCCGCTATTGCTGCTTTCCCTGCCGGCTGATATACTGAGCCGTTAGGACCTCCTGATGCTGCTGGCCTCTTGGGCTTCCCCTGCCAGCTGTATTGCGTGACTTATCCAATTTCTCACAGATATTCCACACCTAAGCAGATAAGCTTAGCGCTTAAGTCTGACTACATAAATAGCAGTCCTATCTGTAACTAACAGCTTAACCGGAAAGCTTTATAGTAGGTTAAACCCCCACAGATATTCATTGCCAGTGACCATCAGTCAATATTCCTGTTTAATGCTAGCAGGCTTTTTTGTTCGCTAAAACTTAGGGCTCCTTTTATCAAGCAACGGAAGAGCTTTTTACCGCAGGCCGGCAAGGTAAATGCTCTGATGCTCGTTGAAACTGAATGAGCCTCGGAGCATATGCCTCACTGGCCCGCGCTAAAAAAGCTCTACCACTGCTTGATAAAAGGAGCCTTTAATCAGTTAAGCTGGTATTCAGTGGCTGACCAGTTAAATCAGACCAGTTAAAGATACTATTTATATATTCCGATTTCACCGGTTAACTTAAGTGGCTAGATTCACTAAAGTCAGCAATCTGTCGCAGGTTTAGCGACGATCGCTGCTAACCAACCCAATTCATTAAACGACCCACCGTGTGTTTTATCCCCTCGATCGCCCATTTTCCGATCCGGCCATTCAAATTAGAAAAACCCCATGCAAAATAGCCAAGCAATTGATTCACTTACATTGCTTGGGGGACCTAAGTGCCTGGCCTATAGTTAATTTCCAAAATGTTTAGCAAACAAAAAAGTTTTTCAGAACTTTCAGGAATAAAGCAAAAGAACCTAAACTTCTTCATGTAAGCGGTAAAGCATTCCAGAATTCGGTTAATTTAAAAGCAAAGGAATAACTTTGGCAAGATGAGATCTATGAACATTCCAGTCTAAAGGGATCAAAGTGGCGAAAATGCCAAATAGTATCTTAAATGCAAAACAAATGCACTTCAATTGAATTCTGAGATACACTGGAAGCCAATGGAATTCCTTGAGCAGAGGGGTGACGTGATCAAATTTACTCTTACCAAAGATAAGTTTATCTGCAGTGTTCTGTATTAATTGAAGTCTCTGCAGACTGACCTTTGAAAGACCCATATACACTGAATTGCAGTAATCTAGCCTTGACAAAATGATTGATTGAACCAATACAGAGAAGTGTTGTTGGTGAAAAAGTGCTCTCACTCTTCTCAGAGCACAGAGGCTGAAAAAACACTTTTTAATAAGTGAATTTAGTTGGTCCTTAAATGTAAGTGAAGAATCGATAACAATACCTAGTAGTAATGAGGAAAACTCAATTTTCAAAGATTCTCCTGAGTCTAAGATCACAGCAGAAGGGAGAGAATCTAACTTTGGGCCAAGCCATAGAAGCTTAGTCTTTGCAGCATTTTATTTCATCTGGACTATCGTCGCCCAGGACTGAAGTTTAGTAATACAATTGTTAATATTGGGTATCAAATTATCGAGATGTGGATCAACCTCAAGTAATATGAAGATATCATCAGCATATGTTAGTACAGTTTCTCAGGTATTCAAATCGTAATGTTTCAATGAACTCATGTAGATGTTAAATAGATTGCGCCCGCATCTGGAGTACTGCGTCCAATATTGGTCGCCGTACCTAATGAAGGATATAGCGATACTCGAGAGGGTTCAGAAGAGAGCGACACGTATGATAAAAGGTATGGAAAACCTTTCATACGCTGGAAGATTAGAGAGACTGGGACTTTTTTCGTTGGAGAAGCGGAGACTTAGAGTGGATATGATAGAGACTTACAAGATCACGAAGGGCATAGAGAAAGTGGAGAGGGACAGATTCTTCAAACTTTCGAAAACTACAAGAACGAGAGGGCATTCGGAAAAATTGAGAGGGGACAGATTCAGAACCAATGCTAGGAAGTTCTTCTTCACCCAACGGGTGGTGGACACCTGGAACGTGCTTCCAGAGGGCGTGATAGGACAGGGTACGGTATTGGAGTTCAAGAAGGGATTGGACAACTTTCTGAAGGAAAAGGGGATAGAAGGGTATAGATAGAGGGTTATGTAACAGGTCTGGACCTGATGGGCCGTCGCGTGAGCGGACTGCTGGGCATGATGGACCTCTGGTCTGACCCAGCAGAGACACTGCTTATGTTCTTAAATATCTGTAAATATCAGATTTTATTGACATTAATACTGTCTTAGAAAAAAAAGAAATCCAAAAGAGCTTCTTAGTTAGCTGCAGATTTAAACGGCCAAGTGAGTAGATGAATAGTCTCACAGCTTCACATCTGCATTCATTTCTGTTAGATTATTATATTACTAAGTTATTAAGCGTGTGCCTTGGGAAAACACTGGCCTCTATTAAATTCATGTCCTTTGTGACAATGGACAATTATCTATACACTTCTTCCTGTAATTGGTTGCATAATGACACAGCAACGATACATAGATGGCATCTTATACTCGTAGCTCCTTGAATAAAAGAAGTTGTAATGCCTACAAATTGAAGTCTTTGAAGGTTGTCATCCCTTTTATGGAGTCAACAGAAGAATTACCCAAACATCGAGCTGCATATCTGCTGAAGAAGGGGCCTGAACCGCTCTTGCCCCCTGTCCATGACGTCTTGATTTATAATGTTTTACAGACTTCCAGCTTAACAGACATCTTGTCACATTCATGGAACTGGGGAGTTGGAGTTAAAAGTTGATCTTTAAAGGGGTCATTTGGCTTGAAGGTTTGGAAGACCGAGTGACTGCGAAGGCTGCACAGATAGCATCTCTTGGACTTTGTAGTAATTCTTGATTGAATTTTTGGGCATTACTTCCGGAAAAGTGGAGAAATGTTCTCATGGTCAGAGCAGAGCACTGAACACCAGGGAAGCCCGGTTCACATCCCACCGTGGCTCCTTGCAACCTTGGGAAGTCACTTAACCCTGGATTCTATAAAGGGTGCCCATATAAAGGATGGAGACCAGATGCACACATAAACTAATTAGTCAGTTGGGTGCACACAGCTAGCTATTGAGGTTAGTTGGCAACCGGCATTGAGTTTCTGGGTTCACCACCAACCGCAGGAGGTAGCCGGGCTGTCTCTTGCACAGTGGCGTACTAAAGGGGGGGGGGGGGGGGGCGGGAGGGAGGTGGACCACTCCAGGTGGCGTCTTCACAGGGGGTGCTGTCATCAGTACCTCTCCTCCTCCCTGTGTATCTCTTTAAATGTTCACAAAAACAAAAACTGTGGATACAGATGTTCTGCAGATAATTTATTAAACACTGATAAATAAAACCATGAAAATTCAATTTAAAAAGTACAATGCTAAAAAATATGGTGATAAAAATCCATGTTTCGGCGAACACGCCTTCCTCAGGGGTCCAATGTTTTGCAACCTCACATATAAAGAATTGGACTGAAAACAGTCTATTGTCTTTAAACCTGTGAGCAAAGAACACCGCAGACAAGCTGAAGGAGCAAAAAAATGCCCATCTGCAGTAACCATTATCTCTCTCCTTATTGGCTAAGGCTCTTAACATTTGCATCTCCTCTTCCTATAGGCTAAGGCTCTTTACACTTGCATTGTGATGTCACAGAACTTTATGGTTATAGAAACATTGTAACATGATGGCAGATGAAGGCCAAATGGCTCATCTAGCCTGCCCAACAAAGAAAAATGAGGAGACCCGATGATCCACCGATGAAAACAAAAACTGTGGATACAGATGTTCTGGAGATAATTTATTAAACACTGACATATAAAACCATGAACATTCAATTAAAAAAGTACAATGATAAAAAATACAGTGATAAAAATCCAACCGGACCCTACACGGTCCGTGTTTCGGTGAACACGTCTTCCTCAGGGGTCCAATGGTTTGCAAACTCACATATAAAGAATTGGATTGCAAACAGTCTATTGTCTTTAAACCTGTGAGCAAAGAACACTGCATCTTCCACTTGTTGCTCGCACTGGCATCAACTCCCTTCTGACATCACTTCCTTGCCGTGGGACCAGGATGTAATGTCAGAATGAATCAACACCGGCATGGGCAGCGGGTGGAAGATGCTCGCAAATGCAAACATTTTGAGAGGTATGTCAGGGAGGGGGGTGGGGGGGGGGTTCAAGCAGCATGAAAGAATGAAGGGGCACATGGCATAGTGATGCCGGGCACTGGCTTTCTCGCTACGGCACTGCTCCTGCAGTCTAGAAATCAGCCCCTATGAACACAGGTGTGGGTCCAGAAGGAACCTAAGGTGATATTAGTCTCCAGAGTGTTTGGGCCAGTTCCCTGATGAATATTGAGAGGGACTGTATTTATTTCAAGAGAGAGAGAGAGCACTTTTGCAGCCTGTGTGTGAGTCAGCCATATTTGTGTGAGGTTCTGCAGCCAGCCTGCTCCACGCTGCCACATGCTAACACTTCCTACTTCATCTAGATAAGCAAAGGAAAATCCAAGAGTAAACCGCTGAGCTAAAGAGCGCACCTTCCTGCGTCACGGCCTTTATTACTTTATAAGTCCTCTGGGGACAGGAAAATACAGACTGTATCTGAAGGTTATTTGACTTGAAGCACTGCCGAGAATCCATGAGCTAAATCCAAAGTCCCATCGCTTTAAAAGAGAAGGAATGATTCTTTTTTTTTTCAGGAAGGGGGATGATCTAAAATTTGGATTTTCACTTGGATTACATAGGAGGAAACCCATCAAGGGCGCTAACCAATTTAGCGTCCCTCGATGAATTCTCCCCCTAATTACAAAAAAAAGAAAGAATTTTTGAATTTGAGAGAGGTTGAGTCACTTTTAAAATATATTTGGGGGGATTCACAGATGGAACAGGAAAGCATTATTTGAAAATGAGTGTAATGGATTCATATTGAAAGTCAATAGTGTACCTCACAACTGACATTTTGCGCGAGTGGCTGAGAGACGTATAAGAACATAAGAACATAAGAAGTTGCTTCCACTGGGTCAGACCAGAGGTCCATCCTGCCCAGCGGTCCGCTCCCGCGGCGGCCCATCAGGTCCGCGACCTGTGAAGTGGATATCTTCTTTTTTTAAAGGCCCCTCTGCCACAAGAGGCCATCCGCTGAAAATCAGGGGTGGGAAATTTCATGGCGACACCAGGAAGTTCTTCTTCACCGAAAGGGTGGTCGATCGTTGGAATGAACTTCCACCTCAGGTGATTCAGGCCAGCAGCGTGAAGGATTTTAAAAGGAAATGGGATACACATGTGGGATCTCTAGGGGGGTAAATTCAAGGGGGTAGGGTTGTTGGAGTGGGCAGACTTGATGGGCTGTGGCCCTTTTCTGCCGTCATCTTCTATGTTTCTATGTTTCTATGTTACTGGCCATTTCTATAACCTACCTCAAGTTCTATCTGTACCCCTCTATCCCCTTATCCTCCAGGAACCTATCCAAACCTTCCTTGAACCCCTGTACAGAGTTCTGGCTTATCACCTCCTCCGGAAGTGCGTTCCATGTGTCCACCACCCTCTGGGTAAAAAAGAACTTCCTAGCATTTGTTCTAAACCTGTCCCCTTTCAATTTCTCCCAGTGACCTCTAGTGCTTGTGGCTCCCCACAGTTTGAAGAATCTGTCCTTATTCACTTTCTCTATGCCCTTTAGGATTTTGAAGGTTTCTATCATGTCCCCTCTAAGTCTCCTCTTCTCCAGAGAGAACAGCCCCAGCATTTTTAACCTGTCAGCGTATGAGAAATTTTCCATACCTTTTATATATATAATATATATATAATAATGCTTACGTGCATGCGCCCTTTTCATTTCTCCCATCTAAACGTACCATCTCGCACAAGCATCAAGCACAAGCACTGAAACCCTACCAAGATGACGGGAGCCTCAGGGAATTTGGCACTGAGAAAGTTATAGACTAGGTCAGTGACAGAACCATCTGACAGGCATGCTATATTTATTTCACATTTCTGTCCAGAGTAGAGAATCCAAAACCCCAAAGATTGGTAAATAAATAATGTTCTCCTCAACTGGACCCACAATAGAATGCTGAATGCACCATCAGCTTTGTCCTGAAATAAAAATCAAATTAAAAAAACAACAAAAAATGGTAATCAGTACGGGCCTAATTCTCCCTTCGTAGTAACCAATGGCCCTGGGCAGGTATTCATGAAGTGACAAGCACTTAGACCACAGTCTAAATAAATCCTGCCCCGTACATCATTGTGCCATTGTATATAATAAATAAGCTGATGGATATCAAGGGCAAACATCCATCCAAAGTGAAAACCAGAAGGAGAAAAATATAAAAAAAAGGAAGTAAAAGAAAAACCCTTCCAAAAAGGTTACTTAACGCGAAAAATCACAGTGAAGATGAAAAAAATGAAAAAGCAACTCTAAAAAAAGCAAACAAAAATTACTAAAAGAGTTCAAATGGCCTGAACCCATGCAACCAGAAAAAGTGAAAAAATATACAAGTGAAAAAAGCCAAACATATCCCAAGCTCTGCCACTGACCTCCGTTTGAAAGTCCATGCCCGTTTAAGAATCCTTACCAAAGTCCAGTTATAAACCTATAAACTAAGTCCTTATCAACGTGTCAAATATAGGTCAAGTTGTAATAGAAATAGATGCATCAATCATTAGCTCAATAAGTATAAGACTTAATACTGTAAGATTAGATGATGAATCCAGCTGAAGTAAATCAAAAAGTAGTTCAAAATCCCATCCACAACAACAGCAGGGAGGAAGCTCATATTTCATATAACAAATGAATAGAACTACTTAGCTCTGAAAGCTGGAATTTCACCTGCAAATTCTTCTCCGCACTATATCTCCACTCAGAGTGGCGAATGATACGGGGACAAATTTTTTCCCGTCCCCCACAGGAATTTTCCTGTCCCTGCCCCATCCCTGCAAGCTCTGTCCTCATCTGCACAAGCCTCAAACACTTTACAATCATAAGTGTTCAAGGCTTGTGCGGTTAAGGCAGAGTTTACAGGAATGGGACAGGGACAGTAAATTTCGCAGTAACTGCCCCTACCCTCTGGAATTCCCTGCCACAGCAACTCCGCGACAAATCACGACTCGACAAATTTAAGACAGATTTAAAAACTTTTTTATTTCGTGATGCTTTCGCTAACACTTAGAGCCATCATTCTTTTTTTTTTTTTTTTTTTTTACTATTTATCAATAATAACCGCTTTCGTTAAAGCGTCCCTCCCCATTATGTTTTATCCTAACCCCACTATCTCCATTTTTCTTCTCAAATATGTAACTTCACCCTTCCTTCCCTTCTATCCTCACTGTCTAGTTCGTCTGGTAATGTTATTTGTATATACACAATACCCTTTTTTTTTTTTTTTTTTTTTTAAATTAAAAAAAAATAAAATTCTCTTAGTTTCTCTTTCTTTTAAATATATTGTTAACCAGCCAGATATTAACTTGATGGTTGGTATATCAAAATTAATAAAACTTGAAACTTGAACACAACAAAACTCGTGGGAACGGGGAAATTGAGTTCCTGCAGGGACAGGAAAAAATTTGTCCCCGTATCATTCTCTAATCCAGAGCTGTAGCCACGAGTGGGCTTGGGCTGGCTTGGGTCCATCCACTTTCATCCCAGGCGCGCCCAGCAGCAGCTGGCGTCGGCCTGACTGGCAAACAGAAAGCCAGCCTCTCGATTTGTCCATCCTGCGCTACTGCCATGGCATGCATCGCATCTGGCAGGACCTAATCCTTCCTTTGTGTATTGTGGCTGGTGCTCATTTTGTCAGGAAGACCTTAGGAAATTGAAAGACTGGGCATCCAAATGTCAGATGAAATTTAATGTGGGCAAATGCAAAGTGATGCACATTGGGAAGAATAATCAAAATCACAGTTACAGAATACTAGGGTCCATCTTAGGAGTCAGCACCCAGGAAAAAGATCGAGGTGTCATCATAGAGAAAACACTGAAAGTATTTGTCCAAAAAAGCAGTGGCTCAAAAAGCAAACATGATGCTAGGAATTTTTAAGAAAAAGATGATTAATAAGACCAAGAATGTTATAATGCCCCTGTATCGCTCCATGGTGCACCCTCATCTGGAGTATTGCGTTCAATTCTGATCACCTTATCTCAAGAAAGATATAGCGACATTAGAAAAGGTTCAAAGATTGAGTATACCAATGCCTAATAGATACAAAGGGAATAGAATTTTGATTGATACTTGGAAGACTTTGAGATATGTTACTAAATTATCACCTATTCCAATTTTTAAATCATTAAATCAATCCATTTGGCTAAACTCCAAGATTAAAATAGGCGGTCATAAAATTCTCTGGAAACAATGGATCATTGCAGGAATAAGAACTTTAAATGATGTTATTTCCAATGGTAAGCTGCTTAGTTTTTCACAGCTGCAACATAAATATGGTTTTACTAAGTCACAAAGTTTTAAATGGTTGCAGCTGAAGCAGGCTATTCAGGAGGGGTTCCCTGAATGGAAAGTTCTTGATAATCAATATAGTTTGGAAGTCCTGTGTTTCCAGGCGGATTTCTTGGGTCACCAAGCCGCTAAGTGGTATAAATTGATATATGGTTTTACAAATAAAAAACAAAAAACGGGTCTAAGAGACATTTGGAGCATTGAGATTAAGCATCAAATTTCTGCTTCTCAACGGCCACGAATTTGGTCTTGGAGAATTAGATGTACAGTGTCGGCATCTATGAGACAGACTTGGTTCTTTTTGTTGCATTGAGCTCTTTTGACCCCAGTACGTTTGCAAAAGTTTGATAGCTCTAGATCTAATAAATGTTGGCACTGTAATCTAGAAGCAGGGACTTTGGATCATCTAATTTTTTATTGTCCTTGTATTAACGCCTTCTGGAAGTCAATTTGGTCTCCAATTAATTATTTTCTAGAAAATCCAGTTGCTATGTCATATGATACAATTTTGTTTGGAACAATGATGAGAGCAAAGAGTCAAATTTCAGCAAATAATAATAAATTACTAATGATTATGACAGGAGTTGCCATTCAGAATATAGCTAGAAATTGGAAAGATTATACAAGACTTAACTATACTTTTTGGTGGAAATATGTTATATTTATAAAATGGAACGAATTCTTGCTATGCAAAAAGGAAATTATAACAAGTTTAAAAAAATTTGGGGGCCATTGATTGAATATTCGAATGATTAGACACTTTTTTTTTTATAGAAGAATAATATGATATGGGATTGGGAGGGTATAATGTGTGAGATTCAAATAAAATGTTGATGTGTGGAAGGGAAGGGGGAGGGGGGATAATATAAGATTTAATATTATATGAATTATACAAGTGAATTGTATGAATATTGAATGATTATTGTATACTTGTTATGAGATATGAAAATGAATAAAGAATTGGAAAAAAAAAAAAAGGTTCAAAGAAGAGCGACCAAGATGGTAAAGGGGATGGAACTCCTCTCGTATGAGGAAAGACTAAAATGGTTCAAGGGCTCTTCAGCTTGGAAAAGAGACGGCTGAGGGGAGATAGGATTGAAGTCTATAAAATCCTGTGGAGTAGAACAAGTGGATCGATTTTTTTTTTACGCTGTCAAAAATTACAAAGACTAGGGGGACATTTGATGAAATTACAGGGAAATACTTTTAAAACCAATAGGAGGAAATATTTTTTCACTCAGAAAATAGTTAAGCTCTGGTACGCGTTGCTAGAGGTTGTGGTAAGAGTGAATAGCGTAGCTGGTTTTAAGAAAGGTTTGGACAAGTTCCAGGAGGAAAAGTCCATAGTCTGTTATTGAGAAAGACATGGAGAAAGCCACTGCTTGCCCTGGATCAATAGCATGGAATGTTGCTACTATTTGGGTTTCTTCCAGGTACTTGTGACCTGGATTGTCCACTGTGGAAATAGGATATTGGAATAGATGAACCATTGGTGTGACCCAGTATGGCTATTCTTATGTTTTTATGTATTTAGCCCTTAATTGGATAAGTGAAACTGGCCAAAGATAGGACTGGGTTTTACTTGGTCTCATTTGTCTGCTCTTACCACATCCTCTGGCAACGCGTTCCAGAGCTTAACTATTCTCTGAGTGAAAATTTTTTTTCGCCTATTGCTTTTAAAAGTATTTCCCTGTAACTTCATCGAGTGTCCCCTAGTCTTTGTAATTTTTGAAGGAGCGAAAAATCGATCCACTTGTACCCGTTCTACTCCACTCAGGATTTTGTAGACTTCAATCCTATCTCCCCTCAGCCGTCTCTTTTCCAAGCTGAAAAGCCCTAACCTCAGACGATAGGAGTTCCAGCCCCGTTATCATCTTGGTCGCTCTTCTTTGAACCTTTTCTAGTGCCACTATATCTTTCTTGAGATAAGGAGGCCAGAATCTAGTGTAATTAGACTGTATTAGCCTGGCTAGTTAATTGTTCAGTACTTACAGCTATGGAGGTTTGGCTGTTGAATTGTCCCATGCTAGGTCGAGAAGGTGTTTTACTTCAGCTGGGAGTGACGGCTGCATGATTAGTGTTGGCACAATAATGGAAGCAGAGAGAAGCCCCAGACTTTCAGCAAATGGTAATGAAATTAGAAAATTAGTACGCGACGGCTGCTGTGAGATTGCAGAAGCTAGAACTTTCTGCGAGGGGGTGGCAGCATTTTCAGCATTGATCAGAGGAAACCCTGTAGTGTGGAATAAGCTAAGCTTTTTGGGGGGTTCCTAGGATTTGGAGGGAAGGAAGCACTTTGGGATTCTGGGGGTTGGAGATGCTTGTAGGTTGGGGTGGGGTGGGGACAGTGTTCTACTTTAGTGGTGAATCTGGGGTAGATACAATCAAAAAAACTTTGTACCTACTGAATGCTTCTGCCTTGTGGCTGTAATAAATTTGAGTTAAAGAAAGAGAAGAATCCAGTATTATTTTCAGATACAGTGGTGCCTCGCATAACGAACGCCTCGCACAGCGAACGCTGCACACAACGAACTTCATGTCTTGATTCATACAACGAACTTCGTTTCACACAACGAAGTCGCCCGAGCTGCCGATGTATTGCATCCTTCCGCGCAGGCACTGCAGGCAGTCGTTAGTCACTGCGCTTAACTGCCCTCTCTCACTGTATACAGTCGTCCTTTTAAGATAAACTCAATATTTTTTATATATCATGGCTTCTAAAAAAAGCAGGAAGGTGATTTCTGTTGAAATGAAACGGGAAATAATTAGAAGGAGTGAATGTGGGGTAAAACAGTGTGACCTCGTCAAAGAGTTTGGCCTCAGCAAGACCACCATTTTCACCATTTTGACAAATTTATCTTTTTTTATGTCATCTTAGCATATTTTATGCTGCAGAACGAATAATTTTTTTTAACATGTATTGTTATGGGAAAACGCGTTTCACATAACGAACTTTTCGCATAACAAACTTGCTCCTGGAACCAATTAAGTTTGTTGTGTGAGGCACCACTGTATGTTCCAATATTATAGCACAGGGTTTCTGATGTGGCTGTCATGCAAAGCCTTTGCCAAAATTTTGCTCTTACCTTATTTCTTTAGTTTTATTTCTATATGCAGTAAAACCTTGGTTTGTGAGCATAATACGTTCCAGAAGAATGCTTGTAATCCAAAGCCCTCGTATATCAAAGCAAATTTCCCCATAGGAAATAATGGAAACTCAGACGATTCGTTCCACAACCCCAAAACATTAATATAAAATACTATGCGTACTCGTATCGCAAGACCTCGCGCGTTTAGAACAGTCACTACACTCTCACAGTGTCAGAGAGAGAAGAACCATTGGCTCAATCATGATGATGTGACGCGTGTATACTGTATGTACTCGTATCGCAAGACCTCACTCGTTAGAACAGTCACTACACTCCCACATCGTCAGAGAGAGAAGACCCATCGGCTCAGTTGTGATGATGTAACACTTCTATACTGTATGTACTCGTATCGCAAGACTTTGCTCGTTTAGAACAGTCACTACACTCTCACAGTGTCAGAGAGAGAAGAACCATTGGCTCAATCATGATGATGTGACGCGTGTATACTGTATGTACTCGTATCGCAAGACCTCACTCGTTAGAACAGTCACTACACTCCCACATCGTCAGAGAGAGAAGACCCATCGGCTCAGTTGTGATGATGTAACACTTCTATACTGTATGTACTCGTATCGCAAGACTTTGCTCGTTTAGAACAGTCACTACACTCTCGCAGTGTCAGAGAGAGAGAACCATCGGCTCAGTTGTGATGATGTGACACATGCATACTGTATGTACTTGTATTGCAAGATCTTGCTTGTATATCAAGTTAAAATGTAATAAAATGTTTTGCAAACCAAGTTACTTGCAATCCAAGGTTTTACTGTATTACCAAAAATTTGGGAACTCAACTTCTGCCTGAATTGCCACCCCGCTGAAATCATATCACTAGTGCAGTGAATTCAGCATTCACTGACATTTGCACAGCCCAGTTTGATTTACGGGGGTGAGGGTGGGTGGGGGGGGGGTTAGTCGCTCTGTAATGGAAAGCCTCAATTTTCAATAGAACTCTAATGAAAATCTGCTAGCATCGTCTTCAGTGGCACAGACTTTGTCCGCAGAACGTCTGTGTCAATCCTCTTCAGAGGATTTGATTCTGTGGGTTTTTCCTTTGAAGAGGTTTTGAAAGGGAGAGCAAATTGCTGCTCCTTTAAACCTGAGCTCTCCTGCACTTGATCCCACCTTATCTCTCAGGTTTGAAAAGAGGCCGACAGCTGCTATAAGAAGGATCAAGACACCATTCTCAATCCTATGAACATCCCAGATAAACAGACCATTAGCACTTATTCAGCCTGGAAAAAGCAACTGGGGGAGGGGGGATTTTCAAAGGCCAATTACACTTTGGAAAATGGAATGGTGTTACCTTGTGAGATTCTACATGGAATTCTGCTTGGAATCTTAAGAACATAACAATTGCCGCTGCTGGGTCAGGCCAGTGGTCCATCCTGCCTAGCAGTCCACTCACGCGACAGCCCTCAGGTCAAAGACCAGTGCTCTAAATGAGTCCAGCCTCATTCTGCATGGAATATTGCTCCTGTGTAGGTTTCTGCCAGATACTTCTGACCACTGTAGAAACAGGATACCGGACCACATGGACCATTGGGCTGATCCACTGTTCTTATTGTTTATTTATTCAATTTTCTGTAATGTTCTCCCAGGAAAGTTCAGAATGGTTTACATGAATTTATCCAAGAACTCAAGCATTTTCCCTGTCTGTCGCAGCAGGCTCACAAGCCTGGGGCAATGGAGGGATTAAGTGACTTGCCCAGGGTCACAAGGGGCAGTTTTACGGATCTCATACACCCGTGTCCACAACATGCAGGATGTCCTTATAATCATCTGAATTATGCCTATTGAATAAATATTGCAATTGTACTCACAGGTGGCAAGATTTTCTCATGTTCTTATGAGGTACTGAAACACTCTGAGCTACAGTTATCTTTTATTGGAACCTTGTACTAAATGCTGACAGTACGTTTGACGACTGCTACTGCGACCGAGCTACGGAGCTAGGGGAGGGAAGGCCACAACCACTGCTGCTCCCCGGTAGCACGGCCTTCTCCTCTGCTGCGCTCTCTCCTCTGGGTGAATTTCAGTTCGTTCGGCGGGTCGAGGTTGAGGATTTGTTGGAGGCTGGTGGCGCTACCGCAGAGGGGGTGGGGTGGGCTGGGGGGTGGCCATAGGAAGGGGAGCAGGGTGTAGGTGGGGAACGGGAGGGAGGGAAAGAGACAGACAGACACACAGACGGCAGCCAAGGAGAGAGAGAGAGAAAGAGACAGAAAGACAGACACACAGACATCGGTCAAGGAGAGAGAGAGAGAGACAGAAAGGCTGACAGACACACAGACAGCGGCCAAGGAGAGGAGGGAAATTTAATGGTGACACCAGGAAGTATTTCTTCACAGAAAGAGTAGTAGAACACTGGAACAAGCTTCCAGTGCAGGTGATCAAGGCCACCAGCGTGCTTGACTTTAAAAATAAATGGGACATCCACGTGGGATCCTTACGAGGGTCGAAATAAGGAACTAGGACATTAGCACTCAGCCTTAAGGAGGGGGGGTCAGTAGAGTGGGCAGACTTGATGGGCTATAGCCCTTTTCTGCCGTCATCTTTCTATGTTTCTATGACACACAGACAACGGCTAAGGAGAGAGGAAGAGACAGAAAGACAGACAGACAGAGAGCGACAGAGGGAGACAGAAAGACAGACAGACAGCGGCCAAGAAGAGAGAGACAGACAAAGACACAAAGACACAGACAGTGGTCAAGGAGAGACACAGAAAGAAAGACAGACAGAGAGCGGCCAAGGAGAGAGAGAGACAGAAAGAAAGACAGACAGGCATATCTATTCTAGCACCCGTTAATGTAATGGGCTTAAAGCCTAGTGTTACTATAAAGCCATAGTAACTAGTTTTCACCACAGCTTAGTAAAAGGGCTCTTGTTTCTTTCCATCACAGTTAAATGTTTTTTCTAGAAGGTCCAATAATGCCACTCATCTTTCTTGATTCAGTTCTTCATCCTTCTTGGACTGGGTACCATGGTGGTTCCCACCGGAAGCAGAACATAAGAACAGCCAATGGTCCATCTAGCCCAGTCTGGCCAATCCAGAAATGCAAAGAGTAGCAACATTCTACCTTTAATCAATCAAGAAAGAAGTTATAACATTTTCTAAGAAACTGGGACAACTAATGAACCCTAGAACTTTAAAAAAAAAAAAAAAAAAATAGTTGCAACTCCCCGACTAAACTCCTCTCTGCAGAGAACTCTCAGTCGAAACAAAAACCTCAAACAGCACAACACTTCTTTTGCTTTACATAACATATAATATAACATCATTTTATTCTTCTATACTGCCACAATCAGACGATTTCTAGGCGGCTTACACTGAAGAGAACGGGACAATCAGCGAATTACAAATACAAATAGTAAAAGTGCCACATATTTCACAAGAATAGTCCGAATAGAATTATTAAATTTAGTATGACTTCTGTTTAGGAAATAGATCTGTACTTGCTTGAAACATGAAAGTTCTATCCAAAAAGGATCCTTAGGAACTTCTCTAAACATTTGAACTCAAAAATTCCCTTTTTATATAGGAAACCACTCCAGCTTTTTCACAGCCCCTCAGCCTACCAGGACTGCTCGACTATGGGCTCCTTTTTACAAAGGTTCGCTAGCGTTTTTAGCGCATGCTAACCCCTGCGCTACACGGAAAATACTAACGCAAGCTCTATGGAGGCGTTAGCGTGTAGCACGCACGGCAATGAAGCGCACGCTAAAACTGCTAGACCATCTTCATAAAAGAAGCCTATGATTAGTTTGTTTCTTAACCATCCACAATTCTTCCAGATTTTCTCTCCAGCAGATCATTAAACTGTCAGTATAATTTACCTTATTTTATGAGTAGATTATTTACCTTCTCTAACACACCATCTTCAATGTTAAGTCCTCCATTAAATCTTTCTCTGAATTTATAAGAGATGCAGCTCCTCAAGTCTCTCTTTCAGACTAGAATATCTGATGCTTGCAGTTAAAAGTAAAAGCAGAAGTCAGACATAATTATTCCTTGGTAAACTAAATGAAGCACCATAGTGGCCAATCCAGGTCACTAGTATCTGGCCAAAACCCAAGGAGTAGCAACATTCCATTCAGAATCCTAAAGAATAGCAAGATTCCAGAATCCCAGAGAGTAACAAGATTCTAGAATCTCAAGGAGTAGCAACATTTCATGCTACCGATCCAGGGCAAGCAGTGGCTTCCCCCATGTCTTTCTCAATAACACACTATGGACTTTTCCTCCAGGAACTTGTCCAAGCCTTTCTTAAAACCAGCTACGCTATCCTCTCTTACCACAACCTCTGGCAATGCGTTCCAGACCTTAACTATTCTCTGATTGAAAAAAACTTCCTCCTATTGGTTTTAAAAGTATTTCCCTGTACCGTTATCGAGTGTCCTCTAGTCTTTCTAATTTTTGATGGCATGAAATATCGATCCACTTGTACCCGTTCTACTCCACTCAGGATTTTGTAGACTTCAATCCTATCTCCCCTCAGCCGTCTCTTTTCCAAGCTGAAGAGCCCTAACTATTTTAGTCTTTCCTCATACGAGAGGAGTTCTATCCCCTTTACCATCTTGGTCGCTCTTCTTTGAACCTTTTCTAGTGCCGCTATATCTTTCTTGAGATAAGGAGACCAGAACTGAACGCAATATTCCAGATGAGGTCACATCATGGAGCGATACAGAGGCCATTATAATATCTTTAGTCCTGTTAACCATCCCTTTTTTTAAAAATAATTCCCAGCATCCTGTTTGCTTTTTTGGCCACCGCCACACATTGGACGGAAAGTTTCATCGTACTGTCTACGATGATACCCAGATCCTTTTCTTGGATGCTAACCCCCAAAGTAGACCCTTGCATCTGGTAAAAGTGATTCAGGTTATTCTTCCCAATGTGCATCACTTTGCATTTACCCACATTAAATTTCATCTGCCATTTGGACGCCCAGCCTTCTTATTTCCTAAGGTCCGCCTGCAATTTTTCACAATCCGCATGCGTTTTAACAACTTTGAAGAGTTTAGTGGTGTTGCCTGTGTTTGTTGAACTGGTTGATGGTCTGCAGCTAAACAGAAGGATAATGAATTGAAGCAGAGATGACGCTGACGCTGGTTGCAATTCATGGTGAAGATCGGAGCGATCAAAACGACCATATCGGACAGCTTGTGAAGAAAATGCGCGTGTCCATTATCGATTTAGTCAGCGCTGGAGTCTGAGAAGACCGTTAAGATAAGTGCCAGTGCTTCAGTAATAATGTGGGGGGGGGGGGGATCTTTTACTAAGGCTTGCTAGCCGGTTTAGCGTGCGTTAAATGCTAACGCATCCATAGACTATAATGGGCGCATTAGCATTTAGCATGTGCTACATTGGCTAAGGTGCCTTAGTAAAAGACCCCCTTTATCATAAGTTTATCATAAGTTTTTTCAGAAAATTTTTCACGATGAAATTGATTGGGTTTTATAAAAAGTAGCGCACTTTTTGCTTACAACTTGCACATTGATCTCAACGGTAGGCGCTTGGAGGATTTGGCCATATGATTAGAACTTGCCTGGCAGGATAGGGATCCGAGAGATTCATGTTCCATTATGATATCCGCTTCATCCTTTGTTATTACGTCTTGGTTGCTATATTTTAGGTGAGCAGTTTTTTTGCGAACAGAATACTAGGAATGATCAAGAAGGGGATCACGAACAAATCGGAGAAGGTTATCATGCTTCTGTACTGGGCCATGGTGCGCCCTCACCTGGAGTACTACGTCCAGCACTGGTCACTGTAAATGAAGAAGGGAACGGTACTACTCGAAAGGGTCCAGAAAAGAGTGACTAAGATGGTTAAGGGGCTGGAGGGGTTGCCGTACAGCGAGAGATTACAGAAACTGGGCATCTTCTCCCTTGAAAAGAGGAGACTGAGAGGGGACATGATCGAAATATTCAAGATACTGAAGGGAATAGACTTAGTAGATAAAGACAGGCTGTTCACCCTCTCCAAGGTAGAGAGAACGAGAGGACACTCTCTGAAGTTAAAAGGGGATGGATTCTGTACAAACGTAAGGAAGTTCTTCTTCACCCAGAGAGTGGTGGAAAACTGGAACGCTCTTCCAGAGTCTGTTATAGGGGAAAACACGCTCCAGGGATTCAAGACAAAGTTAGACAAGTTCCTGCTGAACCGGAACGAACGCAGGTAGGGTTGGTCTTGGTTAGGGCGCTGGTGTTTGACCTAGGGGCCGCCGTGGGAGCGGACTGCTGGGTACGATGGACCACTGGTCTGACCCAGCAGCGGCAATTCTTATGTTCTTATGTACAGTTGATAGATGGTAATAGTTCATAATGGGATCCTTTTACTAAGGCGGGCTAACTGATTTAATATGCACTAATCGATTTAGCGCGCTAAATCGGTTAGCACGCCTTAGATCATTACCCCCCTTTTTTCTTGTTTGTGCAATTCATGGGGAACAGGCCTATGGCCAGTGCCAGTCTTAGCAACTGTGGGGCCCTTTGCAGACTAGTTTGCCTTGTTTTGCCCTAGCCTCACCCCCTACAGACAAGTTTTCTTTTTTAATTACTTTTTCACTTTTTTTTTTTTTTTAATTTGTGAAGTTTCAAATAAGACAAACCAAGCAGAATTTATACAGAAAAATTGATTCAAATAAGCACAATGCTATTCTAGGAAACCTAGTATTAAACAATGAAAACAAGTAGAAATTATTCAGTTCAAATCCACTATAATTAGGAGTTCCAATTCTCATAACACAGAGGACAATAAAGGAAAAATATTAATTAAGAAAAGATCCAGGTATGTGGGCAGTACGGTAACCCACCAATCCAGAGAGGCAACACTGGAGATCTCTGCAATAATGTGAAAGAGGATAGGCCCAGAGGCCAAGTAAGACAGCACCACCGTGTGGTAGGGGGAAGAAATCAACACAAAAAGGTAGCAAGGTTTTCCTTCAAGGTCACAGCGTACATTGGTGTTTCTCAGCATGGCCTGTCTCTAGCCCAGTTTTTCCTCTAAGGATTGGCCAGGCGCAGGCAAATATTTTTTGGGTTCGAGCGACAAGTTCTAAACTTTTTTTTCACGTGAGCAACTAGTCCTAAAAACTAGATTGGCGCCTATTTTTGTGAGCGACCATGTAAAATCTGTGAGTGACACTTATGCACTCAGCTTAAAGGAAGGATAGTTCTAGCCTGGTTCTGTCGAGAAGCTACTTTAGTCTCTAGCTTTCATTTAACTATAGCTTCTACTACTACATAAGACTTATATAGTGCTGAAAAGCGTATGCAGCGCTGTACATTTTGACATTTATAGTCGGTCCTTGCTCAGAAGAGCTTACAGTCTAACTTGGACAGACAGGCATAATATATAGGGTTGGGGATGCAGAACCCAAGGTGAGAGAAGTTAGGAGTCAAAAGCACTATCAAAGAGGTGGGCTGACATATATAGATGGTCCCTGCTCAAAAGAGCTTACAATCTAACTTGGACAGATAGGCATAACAGAGGGTTGGGGATGCAGAAACTGAGGTGAGAGGAGTTAGGAGTCAAAAGCACTCTCAAAAAGGTGGGCTCACATTTATAGATGGTCCCTGCTTGGAAGAGCTTACAATATAACTTGGACAGACAGGCATAACATATAGGGTTGGGGATGCAGAACTCAAGGTGAGAGAAGTTAGGAGTCAAGAGCACTCTCAAAGAGTTGGGCTTTTAACTGGGTCTTGAACACTGCCTGAGATGGAGCCCACCGTAGGGATTCAGGCAGCTTGTTCCAAGCATATGGTGCATATGATGATAATTAATTTGGTTAATGTAGGTAGAATAACTCTGGAGATAATGGGGCTCATTTTCAAAAACAAAAAATGACCATAAAGTGGCATAAAGAGACAGATGGACAATTTTCTTGCCAAAACTATCTAATTCACTATTTCAAAACCTAGTGCCCAAGAAAAGGATCTGGGTGTCATCGTGGACAATACGATGAACCCTTTCCTCCAATGTATGACGGCAGCCCAAAAAGCAAAAAGATGCTAGGAATTATTTAAAAAGGAATGGTTAACAAGACTAAGAGTGTTATAATACCCCTGTATCGCTCCATGGTGTGACTTCATCTGGAGTATTGCTTTCAATTCCGGTCTCCTTATCTCAAGAAAGATATAGGTGCACTAGAAAAGGTTCAAAGAAGAGCAACAAAGATGATAAAGGGGATGGAACGTCTCTCGTATGAGGAAAGACTACAATGGTTAGGGCTCTTCAGCTTGGAAAAGAGACGGCTGAGGGGAGGTAGGATTGAAGTCTACAAAATCCTGAGTGGGGTAGAACGGGTACAAGTGGATCAATTTTTCACTCCGTCAAAAATTACAAAGACTAGGGGACACTCGATGAAGTTACAGGGAAATATTTTTAAAATCAATAGGAGGAAATATTGTTTCACTCAGAGAATAGTTAAGCTCTGGAAAGCGATGCCAGAGGTTGTGGTAAAAGCAGATAGCGTAGTTGGTTTTAAGAAAGGTTTGGAGAAGTTCTTGGAGAAAAAGTCCATAGTTTGTTATTGAGAAAGACATGGGGGAAGCCACTGCTTGCCCTGGATCGGTAGCATGGAATGTGGCTACTCTTTGGGTTTTGCCATATACTATGGACCTGGATTGGCCACCGTGAGAATGGGCTACTGGACCTGATGGACCTAGTAAGGCTATTCTTATGTTCTTATATTCTAGATGGATTTATATGCTGTTTGTCTGCAGTTCGTCTAAATCTCAAGGGGTGTGTTAGAGGCGTAGTGTGGATGGGACTACAGCGGGCTTATGATTTGGGCATTTTTCTGCCATAATCGAACATTTTAGAATACGGTCAGAGCACAATTTGGATGTCTGGGGTTAGGCTTGTTTTAACAATGAATAAGTGCCAAATAGGTGCCCAGGGTTGTAGGAATGACCTTGCTGACTCCCCCAGTGGTCATTGACCCCCCTTTCCCCCCCAATATGTAATTGAAATAGTACCTATCAGCCTATATAACAGCTTCTGGAGGTGTCTGGAGTAGCCTGGTGGTCAGTGCAGTGGACTGCAGAGAAGGGGACCCAGGCCCATATGCCACTCTAACTACTACACTTGAGGTAGAGCGTGTGAGCCCACCAAAACCCACCCAAATCCTATTGGCCCATCATATATTTATTTATTTATTTCCATTACAGCTCCACAAACATGGAATTCTCTTCCAATTTACTTAAGAGAGGAAAAAAACTTGGAAAGATTTAAGAGTAAACTTAAGGGTTTTCTTTTTAAAGATGCATTCGATGAATAAATGAATTGCTTATACTCTTTTGCATTCTTTTATCCTCAAAACTATTTAGTTTTTTCTTTCCCTTTCCTATCGTATTCAACCTTAATTGTTTTCTTTGTATTTCTTTCCTATCCTCTCCTCATGTTTCAATATGTTTGTATAAGTTGGTTTTTTATCATGTTTAGTAGACTTAGTTTTTTGTTAGCTGTGTCTGTTACCCCCAACTCTGTAATTTTAATTACTTGTACATCGCCTAGAATTTGGAATAAGCGATTAATCAAATTTGATAATAAACTTGAAACCTGAAACTTATTTATTTATCTATCTATTTATTTATTTCCCACCCTCCTAGAAAGTTCAGGGCGGGTAACACCTGAAGACAGAAGGACTATTGTTGTGGTGTACAGTTGGGTCCAGTAGGTTTTGGGTTTTGAAGGGTTCACTACATAACATAAGGGGGTTATGATGTGATGTGTACTTAGAAACCTTTATGTGAGGTTCACTGCAGTGCCCCCTAGGGGTCCCCACTGTTCTGCTGGGACATCTGTGTGGCCAGTCTATTAAGAATGCTGGCCCCTTCTATATCCCAATGGCTTACTTCGTGCATTTTTCTTTTGGACTTTTTGGGGTTTTTTAATAGTTCAAACAGATATCTGAAAAAACACGGCCATTTTTGAAGAAACTAGATAGATGTTTTGCAGTTTTGAAAATGGCCATGTTTGGTGCCTGATTTCTGTGCGTCTTCCATAAAACATCTATACTCAGATGTAGGCATCATATGAAAAATGTCCCTCCACATGTACAAAATCAAGAAATCCATAAGCTAAATTCAAAAAGGGAAATTACAGTTAGGTATTGAATTAACTGCCAGATATATGGATTGAACTTTGATATTCAGCAGCTGACTGGCTAAGGCAAAATGGTGAGAGACAGACCTGGTTTTTAGGCAGATCTATCTGGCCGCCAGCTGCTGAATATTGGCGTTGACTGGCTATGTCACGTGACACAGCTGGTCAGTGATCATTCAGGAAACTGGATATTCAGTGTGATACACCCAGCCATCTCCTGCTGAATTTCAGCAGATAGCCATCTAAGAGCCTTTCCCGCCAGCTAAGTACCCCTGAACATCAGGGGAATATGTCACTCCACTAAAAAATTTACTTTGGGGTGATAGTCCATTGAATTGATAGAGCCTTTAGAGAAGAAGTCTCCTTGAAGAAGACTGAAAAATTCACACACATTTGACTTGAAGGCATTCATCCAGAGTTTGTCATCAGATGAATAATTGTTGGAACAACAACAGACAATGATTCCAACTTTGTGTAAGCCTTCTCCATAACTGACCAAAGATGAAGACGAAAGGGATATATTAGCACTTCTTTGAATGCAGACGATAATAGCAATGATGACAATAAAGCATTTTTTGCTATAAAGAAGTCAGGTGTTTCGGGCAGTGATTCCTCCTTGATCAATACCTGCAGGCCTAGTCAGAAAGCAACAACGGTATTGAAGTCTGATCTGAATTGAAGGAACTTTCATTCAGATTGAACACTCCAGTGTCATTGTCGAATATCTTTTTTCAGCTGTGTTGGTTTAATAACGACTCATGAGCACACCGGCATCAATGAACATAAGAATATAAGATTTGCCGCTGCTGGGTCCATCGTGCCCACCAGTCCACTCATGCGGCGGTCCTCTGGTCAAAGCCCAGTGCTCTAAAAGAGTCCAGCCTCACCTGCGTACGTTCCAGTTTAGCAGGAACTTGTCCAACTTTGTCTTGAATCCCTGGAGGGTGTTTTCCCCTATAACAGCCTCCGGAAGAGCGTTCCAGTTTTCTCTCACTCTCTGGGTGAAGAAGAACTTCCTTACGTTCGTACGGAATCTATCCCCTTTTAACTTTAGAGAGTGCCCTCTCGTTCTCCCTACCTTGGAGAGGGTGAACAACCTGTCTTTATCTACTTTGTCTTGAATCCCTGGAGGGTGTTTTCCCCTATAACACCCTCCGGAAGAGCGTTCCAGCTTTCTCTCACTCTCTGGGTGAAGAAGAACTTCCTTACGTTTGTACAGAATCGATCCCCTTTCAGCATTCATTTTTGATATTTACTTTTACTAAAAGCAAAGTAGATTGAATTATTTGTTATGATGTTGATAGTAATTCCATTCATTGTAGTCGCAGCACTTTTTGCTCAAAAACTTTTTTTTTCTTTTACTTAAGTACATTTATAAATGTGCTCTTCACTGTACTATCCCTCCCTTTCACTAAGCCACGGTAGAGGTTTCTGCCAGGCCTAAATGCTCCGATGCTCATAGGATTCCGTTGAAGCATTTAGCACTCTGGACCGCGGTAGAAACCTCTACTAGCGACAGAGGGCCTATATTCTTAAGTACTTTGACCTTGAACTTTGCTCTCAGATCTTGGTCCTGTGTCGTGATCATCACTGCCTCATACCCGTCAACAAATTGAACAATCTCAAGCTCGGAGGAACGGCGGTGACAAGTTTGTGCAAGAGCTGGCTGGCTTACTTTATTAAATTCTGTCTCATTGCTTTCTGGGATTTATGGCGTCAATAGCCCACATGAAACGGCCTTCATTTTTCTCTGGAGTCATTTCAGCAGTAAACCACATCTCTGATAGAAAATGCTAAAGTATTTTCTGAACTTCCCATGGCCTTTGAATACAAATCATCAAGTCCATTTTATTCTCTGTAGTTTTAAAATATCGCAGTGTTATTCATCCATTACGAGAGCAGTGTTCCAAGCGATTAGGCTGACTGGGTGGAAGTTTTATGGAGTCCTGCATCTGTCCTATGTCACGGCCGCAAGGTGCCTCTGTGTGGTGGATACCATAGGATGAACTTACATTTAGCATTGATATTATTTGCATATGTTGCTCAGTGAGCATGAAATGCAGAGCTGATGGTGTTTGATTGAGTCTGATCCCCATGCAGCATTTTCCCTCTTCTTCACGGAAAAGCTGATAGCACTGGGAAACCAGAGGAGAAGGTGGGAGGCAGAAGGCTTTCAGATGCAGATGACACTAAACTGTTCAAAGCTGTTAAAACGCATGCGGATTGTGAAAAATTGCAGGCGGGCCTTAGGAAATTGGAAGACTGGGCGACCAAGTGGCAGATGAGATTTAATGTGGACAAATGCAAAGTGATGCACATTGGGAAGAATAACCCGAATCACAGTTACTGGATGCTAGGGTCCACCTTGGGGGTTAGCGCCCAAGAAAAGGATCTGGGTATCACTGTAGACAATATGATGAGACCTTCCGCCCAATGTGCAGTGGCGGCCATAGAAGCAAACAGGATGCTAGGAATTATTTAAAGATATTATAATGCCCCTGTATCGCTCCTTGGTGCGACCTCATCGGGAGTATTGCGTTCAATTCCGGTCTCCTTATCTCAAGAAAGATACAGCGGCGCTAGAAAAGGTTCAAAGAAGAGCGACCAAGATGGGAAAGGGGATGGAACTCCTCTCGTATGAGGAAAGACTAAAACGGTTCGGGCTCTTCAGCTTGGAAAAGAGACGGCTGAGGGGAGATAGGGTTGAAGTCTACAAAATCCTGAGTGGAGTAGAACGGGTACAAGTGGATCGATTTTTCACTCCGTCAAAAATTACAAAGGCTAGGGGAGGCTCTATGAAGTTACTACTACTACTACAATAGTGCTGTACAAAGGCACAAAGAAGACAGTCCCTGCTTAAAAGAGCTTACAATCTAAACAGCCAAGACAGACAAACAAAATGTCAAGTATACAGTTAAGGGGAATGATCAATCAACTGGCTGGGTTGGAGGGCAGAGGAGTTGCTTAAGGATTGAAGACTGTATCAAAAAGGTGGGTTTTTAGTCTGCTTTTAAACAAGATACAGGGACATACTTTTAAAACCAATTGGAGGACATTTTTTTCGCTCAGAGAATAGCAAAGCTCTAGAACGTGTTGCCAGAGGTTCTAGTAAGAGCGGATAGCGTAGCTGGTTTTAAGAAAGGTTTGGACAAGTTTCTGGAGGAAAAGTCCATAGTCTGTTATTGAGAAAGACATGTAGGGAGCCACTGCTTGCCCTGTAGCATGGAATGTTGCCATTCTTTGGGGTTCCGGAATCTTGATACTCTTTGGGGTTCCAGAATCTTTTGTTACTCGTTGGGACTCCGGAATCTTGCTATTTTTTAGTTTTCTGAGTGGAATGTTGCTACTCCTTGGGTTTTGGCCAGGTACTAGGGACCTGGATTGGCCACTGTGAGAATGGGCTGCTGGGCTTGATGGACCATTGGTCTGACCCAGTAAGGCTAGTCTTATGTTCTTATGATCATAAATGTGTCATTTGCTGTGGAAGAACAATTGCACCCTGTTGAAGCCTGTGGAAACTGCTTTTTCCAGGGGCCCTCCTTAACAATAAAACACTTATTACTGCAAAAGTCAAAGCTGCCTGTGCACCCAGAGGTTGTGAGATCAAATCCCAGTGCTGCTTCTTGTGACCCTGGGCAAGTCACTTAATCCTCCAGTGCCCTCAGGTTTGTAATTCCAAAGCCACAAAAAGTCTCTCAGCCTCATTTCATGGTACAACCTACTCTGTCTTTATCCTTTTTTAAACCCTACTAAGCTAACTGCTTTTGTTTCTGGGATTGGTAGTATGGAATCTTGCTACTCTTTGGGATCTTGCCAGATACTTCTGACTTGGATTGGCCATTGTTGGACTAGATGGACAATTGATCGGACCCAGTATGGCTATTCTTATGTTTTTATTCCATCATTTGCTATTATGTTAAATAAAAAAAAAGGACTCCACACTTTTCAGCGTAATATTTGCAGCTGAATAAAGGCACCTATGGGCTGGTATTAAAATCATTTTAATGTTTATGATCTGGAGTGTTTGCTTGCAGAATAGAGTGGGGAAGATCTGAGATCCTTTAGTTAAGTTGCGATTTAATTGATGCCCTTTTTGGGGGGGGGGGGGGTCTTTTGCTGTAACCCTGTTTCTGTTTAGAGGACTGTAAAATTACAAAAATGAAAGCTGAAGACTTTTGTACTTGGTCTTGAAGATCAGACAGTTGGTTCTATCGCTCAAAGCAACTTGGTTGCTTTGTTATCTTTTTTTTGGTCTTTATTGTAATCTTTTTAGTTTTAATAAAAGGTTTTCATAAATTTAAATACCAGGAGCTGCTAAAAAGTTCTCACCCCAGCAACCAACTTCCTAAATTCTAAGCGTTATTTTGTCACTGGAGCTGAAAAGAGCGTTATCTTATTTCGTGAAGTGACAATTTGCAGAAACAAAATTCTCTGTTTTGACATTGTTTCAGATCATTGAATGAAGCAAATCCACCTCATTCTTTTCTTGGTTGGGCTGAGAACTTTTCAGTGTGAAGAGTTTCAGTCTCAGGTAACCAGAGCTGAGATTGTGATGTCATAAGGCCTCATTCCACCAATAAGAGTCAACCTCATCAATGATGTCACAATGAATTGATTGTCTATACTTGGCTCACTTTTATCACATACTAGGGGGTGTTGAAAAGTTCTCAGCCCGACCAACCAACTTTCTAAATTCTGAGCGTTATTTTGCCACTGGAGCTGAAAAGGGTGTTATCTTATTTCGTGAAGTGCCAATTTGTAGAAACCAAAATTCTCTGTTTTGACATTGTTTCAGATCATTGAATGAAGCAAATCCACCTCATTCTCTTCTTGGTTGGGCTGAGAACTTTTCAGCACCCCTTCATAAAATAAAACCAATTTTGATGTTCTTGGCATTCAGGAGTCCCTCTTACACCAGAATCAGGAATACGATTGTTTGGGTTTGTATTATTTTTCTCCGTTTTATGAGTAGTTTTTCAGACTTATTCCTTCTTATAGAACCAACATGGCATGGCGTAACTTCACACCTGGCAACATTTATTAAATTATTCTGAGTAATTTGCCATTTATATATGTTAATATGCCGTAAACAGCTAATGAATTTGTCTTAAGCGCTCTTATAAAACTTTATGTTCTCTTCCCAGTTCAATAGAATAATATCAACAACTTTTAGACGGGCGAAAGAGACTTTAATTGATTTCCAGCTTCTCATTTGCCATGTTGGAACTGTGGCCCTGTTTATCCATCCACGAGGTCCTTAAAGGGCAATCCATCTTTCAATGAGAGTACCTATTTCTTATCTTTAGGTGGCGGCTAGCTTCTTCCTCGTCCAAAGCTGCCTCGGAAATCGAATCTTCCCAGTTCCCAGCATCCAGTGCCATCCATCATCTTTTTCCTTCCTCAGATCAGTTCATCTCTCTTCCAAGCTGAAACTGTTTGAACAGCTTTAAGGCCTTGGGTTGTTGTTTTTAAGCAGAAAATCCCGTTGACCAGAGAGATACCACTGATGGGACAAATACGGACACTGACATCAATGTATAACTATTAGCTTTAATAAAAATGGTCTTTGATTAGGCTACAGTATGCAAAAGAACCCCTTCCCTTCATTCATTTTTATTTTACTTACAGATTTAATTATAAGCTTTCCTTTCCCCATCTCCCTCAAAATCGCATAGGTCAATATATTCATATATTTTATGTCCAAGCTTTTATTTTACCCCTTTCTTAAATGTATTTTAACGTTTTTACATGTTGATGGTCGCTATTTTAAAATGGAAATAAACTTGGAAACTTAGTTCTTCACATGTATAACTACTTTTTATGCCTATAATGCTGTGACATCCTAGTTAAGACTGTGAACTTGTAAAGTAATGGTGGAATATATACACTTGAATTAGAATTAGAATCACATTCTCTAGTAATTTTAAGGGAGTCTGGAAAAATAAAGGCTTCCTTCAAAGTACTTAGGAACCAAACTGGTGCTTTTAGTCCAGTTTATTGTACACCGGAATCTACTTTACCAAAATGACTAAGAAAAAGAAAAAATTTGATCATGTTACACTGTTTCTAAAGGAAGAACATTGGCTTTCAGTAAATTATAGAATCACTTATAAAATAGCTCTACTCACACATAAAACACTTATAAATAAAGCTCCCATATTTTTAGAAAGATATCTAATTCCATACTCCCCCATAAAATCCTTAAGATCTTTAGATAAAGCCCTGTTGGTAGTACCTTCCTTAAAAGTTTTATACTCTAAAAGAGAGATGATTTTTTTCTGTTACAGCTCCACAAATTTGGAATTCACTTCCACTTAATATAAGAGAAGAAAAATCTCTTCGTAAGTTCAAAAGTCTTCTAAAGAGCTGGCTATTCAAAGACGCTTTCCAATAGATTGGTCATACTCTACAATTGACTCAGGTAGACGATTCAATAGAATAAAGCGGGTATTTGTTCCCTTACCTTTTGTGTCTTAACCCTTCCCTGGTTTTATCTTTACATGGGCCCAACCCGCCCAGGTGCCTCAGGCCGCGCCCCCAGGTGGGACCTAAGGCTCCAGGGCCTATTCTGATTGGCCCACGCGCCTTAGGCCCCACCAGTAGGCGGAGCTTTGGGACGGATGGGCCAATCCGGCCTTATTCCGTCGTTGGCTGCCTGCCGGACAGGCGGGTTTGGCTCCCGTCTGTCCCAACTACACAAAGGTACGGGGAAGGCGGGTGGGGGTGTCGTGGGGGTCGGCCAGGGGGGGCGCGGGTCGGCTGGGGGGGCGGTCGGAGGTTCTTGGGGGGGGCGGTCGTTGGAGGGAGGGGGGTTTGCGTCGAGGGCAGGAGGGCCTGGGATCCCTCCTGCCCGTAATGTAGTGCGGGGTGGGGGTAGGGGGTCGCCGTGGCCAGGAGGGTTTGGGCTCCCTTCTGGCCCGATATTGTCGGGGAGTCGGCGGTCCTTCGGGGTGTGGGTGCGAGTGGTCCTGCCGGGGGGGGGGGATGTATCGGACGTCGGGGGGGTATCAGGCTTTCAGGATGGGGACAGACCTTCAAGGGGGACAGGCAGACCTTCAAGGGGGGACAGGACTTCAAGGGGGACAGGCAGACCGAAGGGAGTGAAAAAGCTATAAAATAAACCCACTAGCGTGTCAATGTGTTGAGAGGAAGAGGTGGTCTGGGAAATTCTGCTGAGAAAACTCTGGGTCCATTTCCACCCCCCAGTTACCCTAGTCCACTCCACTCGGGACAGCGCACGGAGAGTCGGGGAGGGCGAAAGGAGAGTCGGGGTGGCCAGAGGAGAGTCGGGACGGGCGAAAGGACAGTCGGGCAGCATGCGCGGTATACCCGTGAGCGCGGTATACAAAAGTTTTTGTACATAAAATCGTGGTTTCTGCGCGCTATACCCGTGTGCGCGTTTTACACGGGTGCGCGTTATCTGCGTGAAAATACGGTAACCAAGCCAAGAGCCAACAAGAGCATAATAGCATATAAACATTCCCCCTCTCACAAGTAGCAGTAACCCTCTCCTCCACCCAGATCCTAACCCTTCCATAGATCCCAATGCTCCCTCTATCAGCATGAACTGTCCAGTATTACTCCCTCCGTCCTAATCCCTTCCCTCTCCAAGAATCATAGCCGGCTGGGAGCATTCTTGTGTTTTTAGATGGCTCGAAGAGTATAGGGCTGAGTTATACGCTGCAGCTGTGTACTTTATGGACCTTTGAGTAAGTCTCAGCTAGGCTTTAGACCAGGGTTGTCCAACGTCGGTCCTCGAGGGCCGCAATCCAGTCGGGTTTTCAGGATTTCCCCAATGAATTTGCATGCGATCTATTTGCATCCACTGCTTCCATTGCATATTCATTGGAGAAATCCTGACAACCCGACCTGGCGAGGGCCGAGGTTGGATGCCCCCGATTTAGACAACATTGGCAACATATTACAAGTTTATAATTGTCCCCTGAGTAAGGCGATGGAGTCATCGAAACTTGGATCCTAGTTGGGACTACATTTGTTTAGTACTTTAAGGAATCATCATTGAACTCTGGTACAAACTTTCAATAAAGTATTTGTAACTGCAGGCTGGTTTTGACACCTCCAGTGCCTCTTTTTTCATCTGTTCAGCTAAATCAGATATGTAATAATTCTCTCTCTCAAGGAGCTTCCAACTTAAAAATAAGGCGATGGGTAAAAGCCCCCCCCCCCCCCCCGCTGTTGTTTTCAGAATGAATATTTTTTTCCCTTTCTCTCCCCTTAGTTTTTAACCACTCTCTGCCTTTGCCTGATGAAAGGCAGTAATCAAGCCATCCAAAGAAATCTATAAATTCATTGGCTACGTGATTTGTTCCAGGTCATAAGCGAGCGATGTCAGGGGAATATGAATCCATGTCTCCATACGTTTCTCCGTGCTCCCTCTCCGTAATGCTCCACTTCTAGCTCCCGGGCTGCAGAGTTTCACGCCGACAGACTTTCCGTTCTCATTGCTGGAAAACACCACAAAGATGGGTTTGAATTCCTCGAGGCCACAGCAGAAGAAGGGTTTCCGTGACACAAGAAGCAGTTATGTCCGTCGCCTGTTCTCGTGTAATTGTGTAGCGGGGCCCATCCCTCAGGAGCCAGCTTCATGCTCCGAGACCACGGGTTATTTAACGATACACTTAAATAGCTTCAGCGTTCCCTTGAACCTCACCCGAGGACGCTGACCCCGGCCAACGTCTGTTTACTGCATGCTTCAGAATGAGCTCATTATACATTGCTAAAATCAGAACTGTGCTACTGGAACTTATTAAGACTGACATGTTTTCTGAGAGGAAAAATCCATCCACTTATCCATTCAGTCTGGCCTGACAAAATCTGCCAGGAAATCAATTATTCTGAAATCTTATCAGCCTCCAGCGCTGAAGGTACAAAGTAGACCAGAAGCCACCGACTGTAGCCTGGATTACCTTCAGCTAGTCACAGCTATTGAGGTTCCCTGAGATCGTGGTTTGTCATGTTGACAATGGGAGTTCCAAAATATCTGTCCTGATTGCCGTGGGCCACTGAGAGCTGGCAAAGCGTCCTACAGTATTTGTACCATGTTATCACATGGAAACCAATTGGACTTTCTATAAATGTCACCCAAATTTGGGTGCTAAAGATGTAGGACACCGAGCAGGGGTGTAGCAGCCCAGGGGTGGATTGAGAAGGCAATGCATTCCCCTCCCCCCCCATGCACTAAACATACCTTTCTAGTGCCGATGCTGCGAATAATTACAGTGCCTAAGTTGCTCCCCTCCTCCTCATGTGCTTCCTTTACGTAGAAATCGGCAGCAATGCTGGATCTTCTCACGCTGAAGGCACGTCGCTCTCCTCTACATGAAGGAAGCAATGCGAGGAGGAGGGGAGTGCCGGCAGCACTGTATTGATTTGCTGAAATCCTACTTCTTCTCTGTAGCATTCAACAGAGAGGTCACTCGATAACTTTTCCAGGGTGCTCCAAACTTATCTTGGGCTTAGGGATTACACATAGGGCTCCTTTTTATTAACGCACAAAATAGCGAGCGCTATAATGCTAAACCGCATTGACCCGCTCAATGGCAATTACGGTATAGGAAGCGTTGATAAAACCATAAATCACTCGTTTGGGGCTATGAACTGATTTTGAGCAGCACTTAATCGGTTAGTGCCACTCAGTGGTGTGGCGAGGGTAGGTGGCACCCCCCCCTCTCTGTCCTTGCCCCCATGCCACACTGACACCCTCCCTTCCCCACACCTCTTTAAATCTTCTCCAGCCTGCTCACACCGGTATTGGCTTTCCCTCTGACATCACTTCCTGGCCCTGTGACCAGGAAATGATATCAGAGGGGAGCGCGAGCAACAGGCTGGAGAAATTGCTCATGCTGGCAAAAGATTTAAAGAGGAACACAGGGGTGAAGGGAGATTGCGAGCATGGCATAGGAGTTAGAAAGGTGCTAGAGCCCCGACCAAGACAGCGCCAGGAGTGCTTCACGCCCCTTGCTATGCCACTGGTGCCACTGAATCTCACCACAGACCTCTAAACTCAAACCTGTCTATTTTGAGAGCAGTTTGCAGGCAGAGTTGGCACCTATGTAGTTAAGGACCAATGGAGTGCATAAAAGTCAGTCCTATCTTGATGCAATGTCACTTAGGTTATTAACTACTGAATATCTCACTTAATTGTATGAGACATAGCTGGTTGCGTAAACCTGGAAATTTAATGTGGGTGCCGGGGTATGTGCCAGCATCAAGTGTCTTGGAATAATTCCACCATTGGCCAAAAACCCTCACTGCCGTCAGCTGAATATTGACCCCCACCTGTATATTTTAGCTCTGATAATAGCAGTGGTACACGCGTGTGGGTACTTCTCCTGAGATACTTTTCTCAGTAGCAGTATGCGCCTACTTTTCACTTTGCGAAACGGGGCAAAGTCCTTGGGTGAAAATTACCCCGGATTTTGCCTCAATGTGGGCCCTTCAAAAATGACCCCAAGTGCTAATTAGAAGCTCCATTAATATTGACACTCTGCTTTATAGAGCAAGCATCTCGCTGTCTTGGATGAAAACCTGTTTAAGTACTCATCAAAATGTGAAAACAGCTCCCCACAGACGTTAATGTCTGATTAGTTAAGTTCATGGCCTTACTAGGTACGTTACCAAGGGAGACAAAGCTTCTTCTCGCGCCTGTTCCCTGCGATGGATCTGCTGTTACAGCTTTAGCATTTCACAAGATGCAAATGCGCCAAATTGCTCATGGAAATGGAGCCTCGGTGCTGGCAAATTAAGACAAAACAGTCCCAGCTCAGCAGATGTGAGAGAAGGGAAGAAGCAGGGGAGAGTGGAGAAAGCTGCGGGGAGGTGGCCTAGTTGGAGAGGGCAGGAGGGCACCTGTTTCAGAAAGAGAGAGAGAGAGATGCCAATGTGTCTTTGTAAAATTCTAGGGGGAAACGGGTGGAAATCCTGCCTCGATCGAAGTCATGAGAGCAGGGTATAAGTGTTACCATGAACACGCATATTTCATAAACTACACACCTAGGCCCAAATTCTAGATAAGGCAGCTCCAAAATTGGCATTCTATAAAGAGATCCTGCTATATTTATATAGAATCACACTTAGTGGCTTTATGTGGCCTTTCCCATAGACAGCGGAATGGTGTTTGGTTTGGGTGGGGGGGCCCAGGAGCTCTGCCCTAGCCCCAGCGGAATCCCGCAGCATGGCCCATCACCAGCTCTTAAATCCACCCCCTACCTCCTCTCAGCGTTGTACTTTAAATCTTCAGGGCAGCCGCCACGGAGCAGAACTGCCTCCGGAAGTAGAGTGAAGAGTTCCAGGGCAGGCCTGCTCGATGAAGCTGCGTGGAGGCTGCCCTGAAGATTTAAAGTACAATGTCGAGAAACGGGTGGGAGGGCAGGCAGCAACCGGCGACCACCAATGTTTGTTCCATCGCCTTTGGGAGCATCGATTTAGGTCAAGGAAAACCAGGCCTAAGTGCCTGCGCCTAAGCTGCGTGTGGATCGGATGTATGGTGTTAATTCGCAGTTCATGAATCGCAGATTCAGTCATTCGCGGTATTTTCTCACTGCCTCTTCCGGTCAGAAAATACAGGGAATGAGTCCGCGAATCAGCCGATTCCTCCCCCTCTCCTCCCCCCCCCACCCCCCCGTCAGCCAATCAGCCTTCTGCACAGCCGATTCCTTCTCCTCTCTCCCCCACCAACCTCGCAGCTGCCCTCTCCTGCCTTTTTACAGACTCAAATCCGCATTCGCGTTTTTTTGAAATTCGCGGGTGTTCCTGGAATGGAACCCCCATGAATTTCAGGGGGAGTACTGTATTCTATGATCAGTGCACCTAACTTTTAGGAAGGCCCATGATTCGCCCATGCTCCTCCCCTGGCCACGCCCCCTTTTGAGATCTGCACACTAGAAATGGCATGCACCACTTTACAGAATGCGCCTACCAAGTTGCCTATTATCATCCATTATTGTGCTAATTGCCAATTAGTGGTGCCAATTGGTGTTAAACAATTACGCTGCGTGTGCAAATCATCTGTGTGCGCTATTTAAAGAATCCGGCCCTTAGGGCTGGATTTGGTAACTGGTACCTAGCTAGATCCCAAGAAGTAAAACAGATTTTATGCTGCTTATCCTGGGAATCAGCAGTGGATTTCCCCAAACCATCTCAATAATGGCCTATGGACTTCTCTCTTAGGAAATTAGCCAACCCTTTTTTAAACCCTGCTAAGCTAACTGATTTCATCACATTCTCTGGCAACAAATTCCAGAGTTTAATTGCACATTATGTGAAGAAATATTTTCTCTGGTCTGTTTTAAATCTACTACTTAGTAGCTTCATCGCATGTCCCCCGGTCCTAGTATTTTTGGAAAGAGTGAACAAGCGATTCACAACTACCCTTTCTACTCCCCTCAGTATTTTATAGACCTTTATCAAATCACCCCTGAGCCGTCTCCTCTCCAAAATTAAGAGCCCTAGCTGCTTTGGCCTTTCCTAATAGGGAGGTTATCCCATCCCTTTTATCATTTTTGTCACTCTTCTCTCTACCTTTTCTAATACCGCAACATCTTTTTTGAGATACGGCGACCAGAATTGCACACAGTATTCGAGATGCGACTATACCATAGAGCAGTGGTTCCCAACCCTGTCCTGGAGGACCACCAGGCCAATCGGGTTTTCAGGCTAGCCCTAATGAATATGCATGAGAGAGTTTTGCATATAATGGAAGTGGCAGGCATGCAAATCCGCTCCATGCATATTCATTAGGGCTAGCCTGAAAACCCGACTGGCCTGGTGGTCCTCCAGGACAGGGTTGGGAACCACTGCCATAGAGCAAGGGTAGGCAATTCCGGTCTTCGAGAGCCGAAGAAAGGTCAGGTTTTCAGGATATCCACAATGTATATGTATGAGATAGATTTGCATGCACTGCCTCCTTGAGATGCAAATCTATCTCATGCATATTTATTGTGGAGATCTTGAAAACCTGACCGGGCTCTGGCTCTCGAGGACCGGAGTTGCCTACCCCTGGGCTAGGGTATCATATGGCTCCAGAAAAAGGAGGACGGATTGAGATATCCAGGTTTTATTTCCACTGCTTTCAATGCATATTCATTGGGGAAATCCTGAAAACCCGACTGGATTCTGGCCACAAGGACCAGAGTTGCCCACCCCTGCCATAGAGCAATGCAAGGACATTATAACATTTTCATCTTTGTTTTCCATTCCTTTCCTGATAATTCCTAACATTCTATTTGCTTTCTTAGCTGCCGCTGCCCATTGAGTTGACGGTTTCAACTGGCAAGAAGCCATTTCTAGCCAGTTAAATCACTTTGAATCAACCCGGTTGTGTGTTTTTCTGGTCATTTTCATTTAATGACACGGAACAACTGGGATATATTGTTGACATTGCCCATGTCACTACAAATGACAGCCCACCCCTAGATTTGAATGTCCACAGCAGATTAAACAGAGCTGCTACGTTACCCAGGTTTGGGTGTCCCCTCATCTGCTATAAAGATATCATTACTCACATGTAAATGTTTTCATTGTTAATTATAATCTCGTTGAGATTATACTGCAAACTGCAAACCCTGATTCAGAGGCAGCAGCTACTTTTGCCTGCGGACTTTGTGTCAATTTACAAAATGAATGTCAACACATAGTATTACTTTCAGAAATATCTCTGAAAATTATACATATTTATACCAAGAAAAAAAAAATGCACATATAACTCGTACTTCCAAAACTTCAAAAGAATGCATGTAAATGCAAGATCCTCCAAGATACCCAGTGCTCGAATATCAACCATGATAGCTGGGGAGATTTCCAGCACTACCTGTTCACCATTGGATTTTTTAAGAACATAAGACTAGCCTTACTGGGTCAGACCAATGGTCCATCAAGTCCAGTAGCCCGTTCTCACGGTGGCCAATTCAGGTCCCTAGTACCTGGCCAAAACCCAAGGAATAGCAATATTCTGGAATCCCAAAGCAGTTTCTTCCCCAATGTCTTTCTCAATAACAAATTATGGACTTTTCCTCCAGGAACTTGCCCAAACCTTTCTTAAAACTAGCTACCCTATCCGCTCTTACCACATCCTCTGGCAAACGCGTTCCAGAGTTTAACTATTCTCTGAGTGAAAAAAATGTCCTCCTATGGGTTTTAAAAGTATTTCCCTGTAACTTCATTGAGTGTCTCCTAGTCTTTGTAATTTTTGACAGAGTGAAAAATCGATCCACTTGTACCCGTTCTACTCCACTCAGGATTTTGTAGACTTCAATCCTATCTCCCCTCAGCCGTCTCTTTTCCAAGCTGAAAAGCCCTAACCTCAGACGATAGGAGTTCCAGCCCCGTTATCATCTTGGTCGCACTTCTTTGGTTTCAAACAATATAGTAGGTTGCTATAATTAGCAAGTTCATGCAGTCCAGTATCACCAGGTGTTAATTCAAACCCATTATATCACATATATGAACAAAAGGGCCTGGGATAGACACGTGGGATCTCTCAGAGAGAGAAAGAGATAATGGTTACTGCAGATGGGTAGCTCTATGACCTCACAATGCAGGTGTTAAGAGCCTTAACCTATAGGAAGAGGAGATGCAAATGTTAAGAGCCTTAGCCAATAGGGAGAGGAGAGAGTGGATGCTGCAGATGGGCCATTTGGCCTTTGTCTGCCATCATGTTTCTATAACCATAAAGCTCTATGACCTCACAATGCAGGTGTAAAGAGCCTCAGCCAATAGGGAGAGGAGATGCAAATGCCAAGAGCGTTAGCCAATAAGGAGAGGAGGACATAAAGGTTACTGCGGATGGGCCATTTGGCCTTTATCTACCATCATGTTTCTATGTTACTATGTTACAAAAGTTCTATGACCTCACAATGCAGGTGTAAAGAGCCTTAGCCTATAGGAAGAGGAGATGCAAATGTTAAGAACCTTAACCAATAGGGAGAGGAGGAGATAGTGGATGCTGCGGATGGGCCATTTGGCCTTTATCTACCATCATGTTTCTATGTTACTATGTTACAAAAGTTCTATGACCTCACAATGCAGGTGTACCGAGCCTTAGCCTATAGAAAGAGGAGATGAAAATGTTAAGAGCTTAGCCAATAGGGAGAGAAAAAGATAATGGTTACTGCAGATGGGTAGACTAGATGGGCCATTTAGCTTTTATTTGCCTTCATTTTCTATGTTTCTATATTTATTTATTCATTTTATAGCCCATCCCCCCTCCCGGAGCCGGGTTACAATAAAATAAATTTAGGCTCAGAACTTCCCTAACTGTCCTGAAGGCTCACAATCTAGCTCAAGTATCTGGGAAAACAATTATTAAATAGTAAAGATATAACAATTCAAATAATAAAAGTTTAAAAATTAAATGAATAAAATTAAAATAAATAAAAAAGCTCAAAATCCAATAGACAGAATAGAAGTCCAATGGATACAATGGCCAACCGTGGGCGAGGGCTAAGGGAAGAGGCTGGTCATCCCTCCTGCCGGTGAAGATTGCACGAGTTTGGAGTTGCTCCGACAGGAGAAATTGGGCATCTCTCCTGCTGTGATGTGTTGGGGAGAGGTTGTGGCAAGTGGTGGCAGGGGAGTTTGGGCATCTCTCCTGCTGTGATTGTTGTGGTGGGTGGGTGGGGGGGGGAGAGCTCCACGATTGTTTATGACAGACACCAGTTAGAGAATCGTGCTTTTAGGCGAAGGACTGGCCCCTCCTTCACCTAAAAGATCTTGTTCTAGGCATTTTGGACTTGGACAAATTTTGGGACGAGATGACTTAGCGGCAAACGCCTGGACGTATAAGTAGATGATTCTCACAAAAAAAAAGATATTTTGGATATACTTTTCGAAAATGGACTTTCGACGTTTCTGACTTTGGGTGACTAGCGTTCTAGGTCCCAAACGGGCTTAAACGTATTTTTTGATTTTGCCCCTCCACACCATTATTAAGATGGACCTGTGGAAATCTACTGTTTATTCCTGGGAGAAGCAACACGTAATATGTTTTACTCTTGGGATTTTGCCAGGCACTTGTGAAGTGTGTTGGCCACTGTTGGAAACGGGATACTGGGCTTGATGGATCTTCAGTCTGTCTCAGGATGCCAACTCTTATGTCCTTAGATGAGGGTGACATATGCAGTTGATATAGGCATTCTAGTGGAAGTAGGTTCAGCAGGCAACTTTGTCTCACTGAAATTGTGAAGATAATAGCTGAAGTTTGGCATTTAGCTAACAGATTCCATTTGAAATTAAATTCACTGATGATCAAACTGCTATGGTTTAGTAAGCAAGATCAATCGTGTTATTTTAACGCAACAGATAAGTTAGTAATTGAGCGTTAGATTCAATGCAGACATATCGCCACAAGTGAAAACATATGTCAAGAACCCTTTAAACGTAAGCAGTTAAGATCTGTGCAACCTTTGAACGGTCTCATTTTGCTATATAACTGAGTACAGGGGTGTCCAATGTCAGTCCTCGAGGGCCGCAGTCCAGTCGGGTTTTCAGGATTTCCCCAATGAATATGCATGAGATCTATTAGCATACAATGAAAGCAGTGCATGCAAATAGACCTCATGTATATTCATTGGGGAAATCCTGAAAATCCGACTGGACTGCGGCCCTCGAGGACCGACATTGGACACCCCTGACTTAGTACATCATCCGATCTCATCTTCACCATTGTAATTCCTTGTAAGTCAGAACTGCGGTCAACTTGCAAAACAGATCACAGCTTGTAACGAATATGGCTGCTTGTCTTATTTTTGGGACATCTAGATTTGAGTATGTGACCCCCCTCCCCCCCCCCCCCCCACTTAGAGAGCTTCGCTGGCTTCTGATTCCAGAGAGAATTCATTTTAAAATCTCTTGTTTTGTGTTCAGGGGTTTTCATTGGACCACTTCAGTTCTTATTGGCCTAAGTTAATCATCGTAAACCGAGACAAGCTTTCCTGGACTGAAGTCTCGGTATATAAAGCCAAGCATTAGATTAGATTAGATTTCTCTGGTAAACAAGAATGGAGATTGTCTCGGAAATTTAATTTAAACTAAACTAAACTAAACCTTGGGTCTGTATACTGCATCATCTCTACATTTGCAAAGCTCGACACGGTTAACAAGGGTTAGGGTAGAAAGGAAAAGACAAAATGAAGAGAAAATTTAGGACAGAGTAACCAGAGAAAGAGGAAGAGTTACAATTGAATGTTCCCTTCTCTTAAAGCTGTTAATTTTAAGACATTTTAGGACAATCTTTTTCATATGATCAGAATTATTGACTCTTATGTTCTGTTTCGACTAACCCTCAAGTTATTCTATTTTGGTAGACCTTTGTCTTGAATCAGTTCTTTTATATGTCATTGTGTTGTTCTGCAATTAATGAATACGTGCTTTTGCTAAAGTTGTGGGACCTAATTTTTAGGGTAGAACATGGACTAGAATCTGCTCAAGTTTCAAGTTTTAGTTGAGTTTGATGAGATGCTTATTTAGTTTTACTAAGCGAGGTACAAAATCGATAAAAATATAAAACATATGTTTAGACGTACAATTTGAAATCTAAAATAATGGGTTAGGCAAATAGACTTAGGGCTCCTTTTACGAAGGCGTGGTAGCGGTTTAACATGCGTAATACCGTGCGCTAAACCGCCGGCCGCGCTAGCCGCTAGCGCCTCCTCTTGAGCACGTGATGAAACGTCATGCGCGCTGAAGCCGCTACCGGGGCTTCGTAAAAGGAGCCCTTACAGACCAACTAATGCAAAAGGTAAGAGGGAACCTCATCTTTGCTGCAAGATGATCATTTCTCCAACTCACAGCTCCATTTTAACAGGTTCCTAATCCCATCTGTTATTACTCCAGGGAACTCATTGGTGCCCCACAATTTCTCTGAATCAAAAGCACGTGTAGATTCTTACTCTCCAGTACAGAGCTTTAATGTCTTTGCTTCATAAATTTTTATGCACCTTTGATTTCATTTGATTGACCTATAAACCATCCACCCCTTATAAAATAGTGCAAGTGATGTACAAAAAAATCCACTATGCTTTTCTCAGTGTGGAGCATGCCCAGTCATCCGTTCTCATCCCAATAAAATAAAACTCAAATAATTGCGGCTGCAACCAAGGCCACAGCTTTGGTATTATAGACCGGAGGAATACAGCCTTAGGTTTCGATAACTGAACAAATACATTTGTTCATCCTTTTCTGGTGAAATAAAACTTATGCAATCAAACTCATAACTTCCCTCACCTAAATTGTTAATGTAAACTAGTTTGACCCTACGTTTGCCTTATTATGCTCTTCTTTTTTCAATCGCACTGTATGTAATTCATCTATCTGTTGTGAACCGCCTAAAACTCCCTGGGTATGGCGGTATCCAAAATAAATTATTATTATTATTAGTCTTACAGAATTCACGTCAACATTCTAAGCTATCCCAAATTCTTGTGGTGATGGCAAGTAATTTAGGCTGAAGGCCATGCATTTACTAGATGACTTTACCAGGTCTTCTGTAGGAACATCCAAGAACCTGAGCCATCCATGTTCAATATTCCAAATCCAATTATTTGACTGGACCTGTCAAAAGCAATGGAAAAGCCCTTCCTTTAAACTAGCGGTTCCCAAACCTGTCCTGGGGGACCCCCAGCCAGTCAGGTTTTTTAAGATATCCCTAATGAATATGCATGAGAGAGATTTGCATACCTGTCACTTCCATTATATGCAAATCTCTCTCATGCATATTCATTAGGGATATCTTGACAACCTGACTGGCTGGGGGGGTCCCCCAGGACAGGTTTGGGAACCGCTGATTTAAACCATTCCAAATAATTACAAAAACAGGGCAGAAGACAGGAAAACATCCTTCTCTACAGAACTGAAACTGAAACCAAAGCCTATCAATGTGATCTCTACTAGCCAACCACTCCTTCCTTTTGATTCTGCTTAACAAGTTTGGTTGCATGTTCCTGATGTGCAGCTCAGTCTGGGCTTTATTCTTATTGTGTTAAAGCTTATTTATTACGTTGCATTACATTTCTAGACCGCGATGCCTTCCAGATCGATGCAGTTTACATCATCAAAATACTGAACACCACAGTGAAATACAAAAGAAATATCATCTTCCATGTATGGCTGTGTAACAAAGAGTCCTAAATTTAAACCAAACCCTGACCTCATATACAGTCAAAAAGGATCAACGCAGTTTACAATATAACTCAGTCAAATTTATGAAAAGAACTCCATTTAAATAGAAAAGAAAAAAGGGAAAAGACTAACGTTTCTAATACATAATATCCTATAACATCCAAATTAACAAATGAAATTAAATATTAATTAATTAATACAAATATTAAAAATTATAAAAATATATATACAACTATTCAGTGCAAAAATTTCACCTTAAAAAGTGTAAATTGCTCTAATACATAACCATGTATGGCTGTGTAACAAAGAGTCCTAAATTTAAACCAAACCCTGACCTCAAAAGGCAGCCAATGAAGTTGACTATAATATGGAGTAACGTGATCGGATTTCTTTAAATCAAAAATTGATGCACAGGAGCATTCTGGATTTTGTGCAATCTATGCAAATATGACCTGAATTATAATAATCCAGTATGCTAAGTATGAGATTATAAAAGACTCATATTTTTCTTGGGCCACTACTATTAATTATTTCTATAGCGCTACCAGATGCATGCAGCGCTACAGAGAGTCACAAAGAAGAAGAAAACAGTCCCTGCTCGAAAGAGCTTACAATCTAAACAGCCAAGACTGACAAACAGGATGTCATGGATACAGTTAAGGGGAAGGCTTAATCTGCTGGCTGGGTTGGAGGGCAGAGGGGAGCACAGGACAATCAAGCCATTGTGACATCACTGATGAGGTTGGCTCTTATTGGTGGAATGAGGCATTATGACATCACAAGCTCAGCTCTGCCTCCCAAAGACTGAAACTCTTCACACTACTACTATGAATTACTTCTATGGCACTACCAGATGCACGCAGCGCTGCACAGAATCACAAAGAAGAAGAAAACAGTCCCTGCTCCAAAGAGCTTACAATCTAAACAGACAAGACAGACAAACAGGATGCCACGGATACAGTTAAGGGGAAGGGTTAATCAGCTGGCTGGGTTGGAGGGCAGAGGGGAGCACAGGACAATCAAGCCATTGTGACATCACTGATGAGGTTGGCTCTTATTGGTGGAATGAGGCATTATGACATCACAAGCTCAGCTCTGCTTCCCAGACTGACACTCTTCATACCACTACCACGACTATGAATTATTTCTATAGCGTTACCAGATGGATGCAGCGCTATAGAGTGACAAAGAAAACAGTCCCTGCTCGAAAGAGCTGACAGTCTAAACAGACAAGACAAACAGGATGTCATGGATATAGTTAAGGGGAACAGTTAATCTGCTGGCTGGGTTGGAAGGCAGTGGGGAGTAGGGTTATGGATTGAAGGCTATATCAAAAAAGGTGACTGAGCCAAAATGTTGTTTTAATCAGTTATCTTGGTCTGTAACGTCTTTGGAACATGCACTTTGGATTATTTTTACAGCAGAAGCCTACCATTGCGACTTTCAGACACCAAGAGGAGAGAATGAGGTCAAGACTTCCTGGGCTCTGGCAGTGCCAGTTGTCTTGAACTGTAGATTGAAGTAGCAGCCAGGTTGGTTCACGTCAATATAAAGAAAGACCTGCTGTTGAAAACCACAGGATCACACCCAATTATTACAGATTGGAGGAGTATGGTATAAACGACAACTCAACCCCTCTTTTGCTTACGCTGCTGTTACAATTTGGAATAATCTACCTGTTTATATTAGAACTGATATCAATTAAGAACATAAGAATAGCCTTACTGGGTCAGACCAATGGTCAATTAAGCCCAGTAGCCCGTTCTCACAGGGTTACTAGTACCTGGCCAAAACCCAAAGAGTAGCAACATTCTAGAGTCCCAAAGAGTAGCAGGGTTCCGGAACCTCAAGGAGTAGCAACATTCAATACAGAATCTCTTAAGAATAGCAAGATTCCGGAATTCCAGAGAGTAACAAGATTCTAGAATCCCAAAGAGTAGCAACATTCCATACAGAATTTCAAAGAATAACAAGATTCTAGAATCCCAAAGAGTAGCAACATTCCATACAGAATTTCAAAGAATAGCAAGATTCCGGAATCCCAGAGAGTAACAAGATTCTAGAATCCCAAGGAGTAGCAACATTCCATGCTACCGATCCAGGGCAAGCAGTGGCTTCATCCATGTCTTTCTCAATAACAGACTATGGACTTTTCCTCCAGGAACTTGGCCAAATCTTGCTTAAAACCAGCTACGCTATCCGCTCTTACCACAATCTCTGGCAAATTGCCACAAAACTTTTCTATATGACCTGTTGTAATAGTCATGTTATGATGATATTTTAATTATTGATCGCTTTTGTATTTTCCCGTAGATTTTACGGCCTCTTTGAATGTAAATCACCTTAAACCTTTTTGATATAGTGCGATTAATAAGCTGTGCATTAGATTATATGATTAGATTAGATTATTAACATTTGCCATTTGCTCTCCTTAATTAATGCTTCAATCAGGGGATTGTTTTATTAGAGAAAGGGCAGAAAATGTTAAGCTTCTCCTTTGGCAGCTAATTTGCCCACGTAGAGTTGTCTCCATAGAGACCACAAAGGGGAGTCATTCCTTATTCATGGTCTAGCGACAGTCAGACCATATTGAGTTGTTCGTATACATTTGGGGGGGGGGGAGAAAAATAATGAAACAAATATTTATTATAAACTTTTCATGCGGTAGGGAATGAGAGCCCGTTTAGTTCTTGATAAATGGTAATTGAAGGGTTTTTAATCTGAGAATGGCTTTATAAGCATCACCCGCCAGCCCAAAGTAAGCAAAGAAAGGAAGATCAATTCTATCTCTTTATACTTAAACTTGGTTAATATTTTATGGGTCTCTGGGGCAAATCTGCAAAGCTTTCAGTAGGGCAATAAAGAGTGTCAAATGAGCATGCAAAATGGTCTGCTTTTCATGGCACCTACATTGAAGTGATACCCTCAATTGGAGACATTGGGGAACCCTGAAGCGCTGCATACCTCATTTGCCTTGCCGTTACCAACTACGCACTCTTACTTAACATTGAGCGAAGCATTTCATTCCGAGAGGAGCAAGTCGTGATTGTCTAAGCCACCCACAGCACATAAGACCACCTGCATTCAGTCCTGAAGAACTTATTTTGGCGTTGCAGCCTGAAGGAATGAGCGCTGCTTCATCGACCAGCTCAACGGAGCTGGAGCCTGCTCTGGATATTGTAGCATCAAAAAATGTATATCGCTATAAGGGAAAGCAGGATAGGGGCAAAAATTTCCTATCGATACAATATTAGGCGCACCAAACATCAAAGGAACAATTGAATATAATTTAAATAGTGAATGCAGGGCCCTCGGTGTGAGGTGATAAGCTTTATGGGTTGGATCAACAACCCGTCCATTAGTTTTGAATGACGTCACTTAGGCTCCCTTTTATTAAGCCGCAGTAGAGGGTTTTACTGTGGGCTGGCGAGGCAGAAGCTCCATCCTCACATTGAGGACCCTGCATTCACTATTTAAATTATATTCAATTGGTCCTTTGATGTTTGGTGCACCTATAGTATATCGAGAGGAAATGTATGCCCCTATCCTGCTTTCCCTTATAGCGATATATATTTTTTGAGTCCTTTGCACTAACCAGTGTGCAATAATTGGGGGTCATTGATTAATTATACTGGAAATTGTAGCAGACATGCTTACTCTCTAGGCTGGTGATACACTACATTACATTACGGATTTCTATTCCGCCTATACCTTGCAGTTCAAGGCGGATTACAAAAGATTTGACTGGACATTTTCCAGTGAAGATACAATTTATTTATTTATTTATTTTTAACAGAGGAGAGATAGCTGGATAGAATCCTTGGGGAACTTACGGGTTGGATAGTAAACTGACAGTGCCGAACTGTGTGATTTAAACAAATAGAATACAGTTAGATTAGGTAAGATTACAATCTATTTTAGGGGTCTGTTTACTTGGAAGGTGTTTTGGGGGGTTATTTGGGGGAGAATTATCTGGAGGTAAGTGAAGAGGGGTTAAGATATTTGGATGAATTTTTTGAAAAGCAGGGTTTTGATTTATTTTCTGAATGTTTTGAGGTTGTCTGATATTGTCATAAGATTGGAGATGGAATGGTTGATTTTTGCCGCTTGTGTTGCCAGAAGGTTGTCAAACATTTTCTTGCGTTGTGTGCCTTTGAGTGGGGGGAAGGCAAAAGGGTTCGGGGTTCTTCTGTGTCTTGAGGTGGAGATCTGGTTTAAGCGGTTGTTTAGGTAGGAGGGGGAAGAGCCGTGTAACGCTTTGAATAATAGGCAGTGGAATTTGAATTGAATTCGTGCTTGTATGGGTAGCCAGTGAGAGTCTAAGAAGGCAGTTGTTATGTGATCATATTTTCTAAGTGAGTAGATCAGTCTGAGGGCGGTGTTTTGTATGGTCTGGAGTTGTTTTATCATAGTGGCTGGACAAGGAAGATAGAGGGAGTTGCAAAAGTCCAGCAGACCTAAGACTAGGGATTGGACAATTAGTCTGAATTGTGCTGGGTTGAAGAATTTTCTGATTTTACGTAGATTTCTCATGGTTAGAAAAGCTTTCTGAGTCGTCTTGTTGATTTGGGACTGCATTGTGCAACATCTGTCTATTGTAACTCCTAGAAGTTTTAGTTCGGGTTGTATTGGGTATTTGGTATTTTTGATTTTCAGTTCTGTGATGGTAGGAGTTTTGGCCTTTTCAAGCAAAAGGAATTTTGTTTTTTCTGAGTTTAGTTTTAGTTTGTGATCCATCATCCATTTTTCCACTGTATCTGAGGTTGTTTCCAGCTTTGCTGTGGTGGTGGTCTCTGATGGGTCGAAGGGGAGGAGTATGGTGATGTCGTCTGCGTAGCTGAAGGATGTGACATTTAGGTTATCTAGAGTGGCTCCTAGGGAGGAAATAAAGAGGTTGAAGAGCGTAGGTGAGAGAAGTGATCCTTGTGGAACTCCGCAGGGATTTGCCCATGGCTCTGATTTGATATCATTGTACTTTACCCTATAGGTTCTTGATTTGAGGAACCCTTGAAACCAATTGTAGACCTTGCCTGAGATCCCCATGGCGTCGAGTATCTGTAGTAATAAGGTGTGGTCAACTAGGTCAAATGCTGCGGAGAGGTCAAGTTGTATTAACATCATCTTTATGATGTATCTAGTAGTGAGACAAATAGTGTTTCTGTACTATGGTTAGTTCGAAATCCTGATTGTGAGGGGTGGAGTAGGTTATGTTTTTCCAGGTAGTTGGTGAAGCTATGGGACTCAGTCTATTGGAGTAGGTTTGTAGAGACGAGCTAGCTTGACTAACTCTGAAGAGAAGAATCCCAAGCCAACTTTAGCTTTTCTCAGAAGCTGTCCTTGTGGTCAACGTTCTTAGCTCATAGAGTTCACTTGGGAAATCTAGACTCAATCTGGCTACTCTTGAGTTCTCTGTAACAAGCTGTGTTATGAGCTATTTTTTCTAATTCATCATTTAAGAGGGTCCAAAATCCAGGAGCAACATAATAGGAAATTTTTCAGTTCGTCACAGATGATTATGAATTTGGAAGATGTAAATTCCACTCTTGTGAAAGACAGTTGTTCAGAACATAAAGTTTCGAAAATCAAAGTAGAAGACTGAATTTTCCCAAATGTGCTATTGTATTCTCCAAGGAGAGGTTGAAGAGGAACACCACTGAAACCTTGGAGATGCTAACCGAGGCCTTTCCTCCACTCAGCTGAACCTACTGTCTCTCTATTAAATAGCTTGATGGAGGGAAGAAGTTGAAATCTTATCGAGATTTTGGAGGGTCCTGAACATATTTTTTATGAATCACAAAAAATTAGTTTTTAGGACATAAGATCTAGGTCTTCTCATGCTGTTGTAAAAATGATGGGTCCATTTTCCAAAAGGAATTATACAGATACTGGTGGTTGATGTCCACATATCAAATATGGAGTTAATTCTATAAGGAGGATCCCGGCTCAAGCCCCATTCATCCCTACTTTAAGCCCTTCCCCCTACCTCCCACTTCAAAGGTAGCTCATGCCCCCTCAAAGGGCTACTTGGCATCACTCCTGCCTAGAGACCCCTACCCTGGACTATCAATCTAGTGCCGGCAGTAAAATTGCACCCCCTAGTGGTAGTGACATCACATAGGGTGATGCTGAATATATGTATTTCTTATGACCATTTAAAAAATCATGCTGATCATTAGTTTTGAACACTGATCCCACTGTCATTGGGAGATGTCACTTAGGCTCCTTTTTATTAAGCCACAGTAGGGGGTTTTGCCATGGGCTGACGAGATAGAAGCTCCATCGCTCATAAGAACTGAATGAGTATCGCCGGCCCACGATAAAACCCCCTTCCACGGTTTGATAAAAGGAGGCCTTAATCCTCCATTGCCGTAGATATAATAATAACAATAATAATAACTTTATTCTTCTATACCGCCACAATCTTGCGACTTCTAGGCGGTTTACAATCAAGAGAGCTGGACATTCAGCGAAATACAATAAGCAGATATTCAGAGGAAATACAGAGAGCAGAGACTTTAAGAAAGCAAGAAAATAGAAATACAAATTGCTGAGCGGGTCAATTGTTTAGGTATTTCAGGAAAAGGTATGTTTTTAGGCACTTCCTGAATTCCCCGTAAGTAGTGGGCAAAAGCAGTTGATCTAGGTCTTTAACCCATAGGGCTGCTTGGTGAGAGAGAAGGTGTTCGTGGTGTTTTTTCAGATATGTAAACCACTTTGAATTTGTAACCACAAAAAGGTAATATTCAAGTCCCATTCCCCCTTATTAGGAGGCTCTTGCCCTAGGCACATGTTTCGTGCCCTTTCTTCTACGAAACTGCGCTCACAGTTTCTAGCGCAGAGAGCCGCGCTGAATGGCCCGCGCTGCTCCCGACGCTTATAGGAACTCTACGGGCTCCTTTTACAAATGTACGCTATGCTTTTTAGCGCTCGCTTACCACATGCTAAACGCTAGCACTAGTGCGTGTGTAGATTTAGTGCGCGCTAAAGACGCATTAAAACGCTTCGTGCATCTTAGTAAAATAGGAAGTATGAGCGTCGGGAACAGCGCAGGCCATTCAGCGTGGCTCCCTGCGCAGTTTTGTAGAAGAGGCCCTTAGTCTTGTTTGCTTAAATGTGAAGGCAATAGGTTTATTTTTTTATGAACCCAAATATCCCACATTTGTCATAATTCTGTTGTTGGTGGATGTGCAGTGGGGTAGAATGAGGATTAGTGGATCAGATAGAATTTTAATCAATATCTTTAATTTGCTCTCTCGTTTTATTTGGGATGGGGGGGGAGGGTTTCTCTTTGGTACCGTAAGCTTAGAGGGAACGTATTTGGGAATTTAATTTTGTTGCTATGGTTTTCATTTGAGCTTTTGCTACATGACTATTCTGCTCATTTCGAGTAGTATCTTGAGATAGTTTGGCTTAAAAAAATGTGTAAACGAAAGCTTAGAAAAAATTAACATGTCCGCATGACTAGGAAGTACATAATGTGAGCTTATTTTCAAAGGAAAACTACCCAGCAGTTTTTTATTTGAAAAGTATCCAATTCACAGATTCATCCTGAGTTGGTGATACGGAATAAAGATTAGGGGAAGAGGTAGGTTTTTATTGCCTTCCTAAAGTTCAAAAGTCCTTCAAGGGATCTGATATATCTAATACTTCTTTTGAGATGATTCCCCTCCTAATGTTTTTGCCACTCCCCATTTACCACCCTTTTTTCATTAATTTTACTTCGATGTATTTTAAACAATCTTTCCCTCCCCTACTTTCCTTCCGTTTCATGTACGTTATGTCGAATTTGTCTAGTATTTTTTAATACTTGATAAAATATTGCTTTTATTTACCTATTTTAATTGTCCCTTACAATCTTTATACATTGTACGCCGTCTAGACATTTGATTTGATAGACGGTATATCAAAAATAAAGAAACTTGAAACTTAACATGATTCCAGTCTCTTGGTAAGAATTAGGAGTAGGATCTGTGTCGTATTCATTTTTAAAAACAGGTCTAGCCCCAAACATCCAAATTGTGCCCTGGACGTAATCTTAAATGATTGATTATGACAGAAAAATGTACAACTCACATATCCAGTCATTTTGTGGTATAGAAGAATCAGTATGGTATGAATCCAGCCCAGTGTGTGCAGATACTTTTTCTTTTTTTTTTTCTCCTGAAAATCAATTTATCTTGTGCAGGCTAACTTATGCTTATTTTGGCAGGTAGTCAGCCTATTAAATATGTATCCTCAAATTCTTACTACTACTATTTATAATTTCTATAGCACTGAAAGGCATACGCAGGACTGGATGATCCGTGCTCAGAACTCAAATAAATCTGCTTTTAAACCGTCAAAGGTCTTACAATGCTACGTCATGGAAGACCATTCAGATAACCACATTTAAAGCAATGAAACACAGAATTCCCAGTGATACAAGAAAAGGCAGAATCATGTTCCTGGATTTAAATAGTACAACATGTTATATAAAACACCAATTAAACTACTATCTATGGTAACCCGAGACTACACCATGTTTATCAAATTTATTCTGAAAATTAAACACAACCAATGCACCTGTCTTGGCAGCTGTTTTTCTATGAATAGTGAGTGTCTTAAGGCTGCTTTTGAAAGGAAATTCACATGTTATCATGACCATCAAACTTGTTGAAGCAAGAGAGAAGCTAAAATGGATCCTATCCATAGTGCTGAAATTTTTTTTTTAGCTGGAAAGAATATGGACCCTGTCCATGGTGCTGAAATGAATTTTCAACCTGAAAAGTATAGGGGCCAATTTCAATCACAACTCAAAGAGCCAATTTCTTGACATACGCACATTCACAGTCTGCAGATACGTATACATTGGAAAGAAAATAAATCTTAGGGCTCCTTTTATGAAGCCGCGTTAGCGGTTTAATGCGCGTAATAGTGTGCGCTAAACTGCTAGCCGCTACCGCCTCCTCTTGAGCAGGCAGTAGTTTTTCAGCTAGCGTGGGTGTTAGCGCGTGATAAAAAGTTGCGTGCGATAAAGCCACTAACGCGGCTTCGAAAAAAGGAGCCCTTAGTCTCTGTCAGATTCCTTATGCTTCCATCCATATTTTTTTTCAAAATTGTAGGGTAAATTGGACTTCAAACAAAATGATTGTAGCAGGTTTCTGGGTCTCGCCGCATCTGTGTCGAAAGAACTGATGTTTCAGCCATCATGCTATGGCTTTCTTCAGGGTAAGCTGTAAGATCTGCACTGTGTCTTTTTATACAGTACAGTAGGTTCACGGGCCTGTGGGCCAAGAAATTTGAATTTTAGGCGGGAAAGTTTCTTGGGCTGACCTGATTGAGAACAGGGAAGTCTGTGGGTCAAGAAATTTGAATTTTAGGCGGGAAAGTTTCTTGGGCTGACCTGATTGAGAACAGGGAAGTCTGTGGGTCAAGAAATTTGAATTTTTGGCGGGAAAGTTTCTTGGGCTGACCTGATTGAGAACAGGAAAGTCTGTGGGCCAAGAAATTTGAATTTTAGGCGGGAAAGTTTCTTGGGCTGACCTGATTGAGAACAGGGAAGTCTGTGGGTCAAGAAATTTGAATTTTTGGTGGGAAAGTTTCTTGGGCTGACCTGATTGAGAACAGGGAAGTCTGTGGGCCAAGAAATTTGAATTTTAGGCGGGAAAGTTTCTTGGGCTGACCTGATTGAGAACAGGGAAGTCTGTGGGTCAAGAAATTTGAATTTTTGGCGGGAAAGTTTCTTGGGCTGACCTGATTGAGAACAGGGAAGTCTTTTGGTCATGAATTTGAATTTTGGCAGGAAAGTTCTTTGGAAATCCAGGATGATTGTCAGAAAAGGGGCTGGGACTGCCCTGTTCTCAATCAGGTCCGTGAACCCACTAGATATATATAAAGACACACTGCAGACCTCACAGCATACCCTGAAGAAAGCCACAGCATGATGGCTGAAACGTCGGTTCTTTCGACACAGACGCGGCTTGACTCAGAAATCTGCTACAATCATGACACCAGCCGTGGAAGCCTAAGAGAACATCAAACAAAAAGTTACTAAGGGGACTCATAATCCTGCAAGCACACACACTCACATATACAAATGACTGATATTGGATGGAACAGATTGCTTACAAATATTAGCCTCGGACCTATATTAATTCCAAATATATGGGCTGGCGAAATATGTTATATCAATTAATTCTCTTGTTATTTCTCCCTATTTTATATATATATATATTAGCAAGGATTGGTCTCAAAATCTTTGTTATATAACCATTAAAACAGAAAAAAAGTCCTTCAGGATTTAATGCAATGGTAAAATTCCTTTATTTGTCCAAGCAGAGTTGGAGTAATTCTATAACCAGGCGCTAGCATTTGCTTATGTGCTATGCACATTAATGCTTAAAATAGTAGCATTTAGAGCAGGGGCCTCAAAGTCCCTCCTGGAGGGCCGCAATCCAGTCGGGTTTTCAGGATTTCCCCAATGAATCTGCATGATTTCTATTTGCATGCGCTGCTTTCAATGCATATTCATTGGGGAAATCCTGAAAACCCGACTGGATTCCGGCCCTCGAGGACCGGAGTTACCCACCCCTGGTTTAATTCCTCCCCACGTCCAGCAACCACAATCTAAACCCTCTCGCCATCGCTTATCTAGTCACACCAACAGCAGCAGCTTTATCACATCCTTGCCCCCAGCACTAACCCTCTTCTCACTCCATTCTCCCCTCTCCTCCCCCCCCCCAAACCCCCAAGAGTGCTGAAGAATCTTCTCCTCAGTAATGATGCTCCTTCTGAATCGTCTTGGTCTTTATTGGAAGCTTCTATATTTATCTTGATCTTTATTAGAACTTTCTATACTGCTGCTAATGACTGGGGAGTCAATGCAGAGCGGTTTGCAAAGACATCTGTAATGGATTTTAAATACAGATTCAGATGAATTCCACTGTGATTGTCGCCAGCCTCCAAGCTGCTTGGCTAGGGTAACGTGGCATCGTGTGACTCGGGATTGAGAAGGATTGGACACTGTGAGAATGGGCTTGATGAACCATTGGTCTGACCCAGTAAGGCTATTCTTATGTTCTTACGGATTAGATTAGAATTGGGAGGGGGGGGGGGAATGCCTAAATGCAAGGCCCTTCTATAGAATTGCTCTGAGGATGTTCTGAGTTTATCGCCATCTTTCCGGAAATTTGTCTCCACACACTCTCTCCTTATCCTCTTTCTGATGTGGCTCCTATGTATAAGCCTCAGATCCTCATTTCACAGTCCCGTATTCCAGAAGCACGCATGTCCTCATAGGTTCTCAACTGCTTTGTAGTGTACTCTAGTTAGTAAAACATACTTATGATGCTTTGCAAGAGAGACTGTGAATGCATTAGTAAGTCAGTCTATTTCAGCCCTATTGAAACAGTCAGGCCCAATGTGGCCCATGCTCCTCCGGAAAAAATACAAACCATGGAACATGAGCCGGAGTGCTTGCAAGAGCTGTTCCTCCTCTGTTGACGTTGATCGCCAGCAACGGCTAAGATCATCTGACGTGTTATGTAAAAATGGTATTTTAGGAACCGGAATTTTTGCAGGGTCACAAGCTCTGTTATGTTGACAGCTTGCTTGCACGCTGGGCTCTGTCTACAATAAATATAGCCTCTCTTAGCCATACCCTACCATGCATAATTCTCAAAGTCTAAAAATACAGACTGAGAAAAACCACTTCCATTTGCTACAGTCAAGAATGTTGAAATCCATTAAGGATCTTCTCAAATGCTGGAGGGCTGCGATGTGCGGTTTTGTGCATTCAAGCTGCTGAGTAATTAATTAAGCCTACTGCAGAGAATAAAGGAAGCACCTTTTGCTATTTGAGAGGGGAGCCAGGAATCTGCAGCATTATCTCTACCCTTGGTTCTGCACTACATTTCGCAAAGCTTGCAAAATGTGTATCTCAAAGGACATTTGGGTGAACTGAATCATTGCATTCTCTGTATAAAGAAATGCAGCTTCTCTGCATCTCAGAATAACCCTAGTAGACGTCTTTACCCCGCTCTGACTCACCTCAGCTATTATCAACTTCATTGTAATAAGCAGGAGCTTGTTTTTCCAAGCTCAAAACGATCTGGAATCTGAATGCATAAGCTAAAGCTGTCACGTGAGCTCAGACTAAGTAGGAAAGACTAAACTGCTTACCCTGACTTCAGTCCCTGAACTCTTCCCCACAAGCAGCCCAAGCCTGGTGAAGAGCACCATAGAAACTTGATGGCAGATAAAGGCCCATCCAGTCTGGCCATCTGCAGCATCCACTATCTCCTCCTTTCCCTATTGGCTAAGGCTCTTAACATTTGCATCTCCTCTTCCTATAGGCTAAGGCTCTTTACACCTGCATTGTGAGGTCATAGAGCTTTATGGTTATAGAAACATTGTAACAAGATGGCAGATAAAGGCCAAATGGTCCATCTGCAACATCCACTATCTCCTCCTCTCCCTATTGGCTAAGGCTCTTAACATTTGCATCTCCTCTTTCTATAGGCTAAGGCTCTTTACACCTGCATTGTGAGGTCATAGAGCTTTATGGTTATAGAAACATTGTAACAAGATGGCAGATAAAGGCCAAATGGTCCATCTGCAACATCCACTATCTCCTCCTCTCCCTATTGGCTAAGGCTCTTAACATTTGCATCTCCTCTTTCTATAGGCTAAGGCTCTTTACACCTGCATTGTGAGGTCATAGAGCTTTATGGTTATAGAAACATTGTAACAAGATGGCAGATAAAGGCCAAATGGTCCATCTGCAACATCCACTATCTCCTCCTCTCCCTATTGGCTAAGGCTCTTAACATTTGCATCTCCTCTTCCTATAGGCTAAGGCTCTTTACACCTGCATTGTGAGGTCACAGAGCTTTATGGTTATAGAAACATTGTAACAAGATGGCAGATAAAGGCCAAATGGTCCATCTGCAACATCCACTATCTCCTCCTCTCCCTATTGGCTAAGGCTCTTAACATTTGCATCTCCTCTTCCTATAGGCTAAGGCTCTTTACACCTGCATTGTGAGGTCACAGAGCTTTATGGTTATAGAAACATTGTAACAAGATGGCAGATAAAGGCCAAATGGCCCATCTAGTCTGCCCATCCGTAGTAACCGTTATCTCTTTCTCTCTCTGAGAGATCCCACGTACCTATCCAGGCCCTTTTGAATCCAAACACAGTCTCTGCCTCCACCATCTCTTCTGGGAGACTGTTCCACGTGTCTACCACCCTTTCTGTAAAAAAAGTATTTCCTTATATTATTCTGGAGCCTATCACCTCTTAACTTCATCCTGTGTCCTCTCATTGCAGTTTCCTTTCAAATGAAAGAGACTCGACTCATGTGCATTTACATCTCCAAGATTTTGGGAATCCTTTTCAACTCGTCTCTTACCTTTAAGGATCAAATAAATTCTCTGGTTAACAAATGCTTTTTCAGTTTACGTCATTTTTCTGTCTTGGTCCAATCAATTATACTATCTCGGCTAGATTACTGTAATGCTATTTATCTTGGCATCACAAAGATCTGTTTCAGAATACCGCTGCAAAGTTGATTTATGGAAAAAGCAAATTCGACCATGTGACTCCTTTGCTTTTCAGCCTTCATTGGCTCCCGGTTCATCTCAGGATTCAATTTAAATATGTATGCATTACTTTCAAAATTTTATATAGTATTTTTATTCCTCTTGTTCCTCTGCTATGGAACGTTTACAGATTTTCCTATGTACAGGCATTCAACAATTTCAACTTTCCCTCCCTTCCAGGAAAGGAATTAAAGGAGTCAAGAACTTTAGCCTTTCTTTGGCTTTTAAATTCTCTCAATTATGGAATGAATTCCCTTTAACTTTGAGATGCCCTAGTCCTTTCCAACTCTTCCACAAATCATTAAAAACTTTTTTATTCGCTAAACATTTTGAGAATTAATTTCCTTGCAATTTTAGCATATTTTTCTTAATTATTGTTAACCGAGTCGAGCATCCTCTGGTTGATGACTCGGTATATAAAGCTGTTTTAGTTTTGTTTCGATATTTAAATGCCTCCCCTCTCCCGCCTTTCCTCCAAAGTATACAGATTGAGATCTTAAAGTCTGTCCCCATTCGCCTTATCACGAAGACAACATACCATTTTAGTAGCCTTCCTCTGGACCGACTCCATCCTTTTTATATCTTTTTGAAGGTGCGGCCTCCAGAATTGTACACAATATTCCAAACGAGGTCTCACCAGAGTCTTATACAGGGTCATCAATGAAAGGCGTTCCAGGGTGACTGCCCTTTATAGAAAACTGTCTAAAGGGATGTGCCTCTAATTTTGGGTGCAATGACTTCTACCAACTGAAACCTGATGTAACTCCTGGTGTGCAAGTTGGGGGTGGATCCCCAGAATTCTGTATCACTACGTGCAACTTTTGTGAATGCCAATAAACTGTCCTTGCTGCTCCTATGGCTCCAATCCTTTTTCGATTGCACATGAGAGAATTTAAGGTGCAGATTTTTGTAGAGCTGTGTAAACTAATGCAACAAACACAAGAAAGTAGAACCTCAATAGGCATAACCAAACACACTTCTACAGATACAAGAAGACAGGTACACGTGATATCAAAAAGTGGGTAAATATAAGTGGGTCCTTATAACGATCACTGGAAATTGGAAGGACTGTGATCGTTGAAATTATCCGTTCTGAAAGGATAAATGCTGAGAATTTGGGGCATGGTAGTATATTTAAATTGATATAGTAACATAGTAACATAGTAGATGACGGCAGATAAAGACCCGAATGGTCCATCCAGTCTGCCCAACCTGATTCAATTTAAATTTTTTTTTTTTTTTTAAATTTTTTCTTCTTAGCTATTTCTGGGCGAGAATCCAAAGCTTTACCCAGTACTGTGCTTGGGTTCCAACTGCCGAAATCTCTGTTAAGACTTACTCCAGCCCATCTACACCCTCCCAGCCATTGAAGCCCTCCCCAGCCCATCCTCCACCAAACGGCCATACACAGACACAGACCATGCAAGCCTTAGTTCTTCAATATTTACTCTTATTTTCTGATTCTAGATCCTCTGTGTTCATCACGCACTTCTTTGAACTCTGTCACCGTTTTCCCTCTCCACCATCTCTCTCGGGAGTGCATTCCAGGCATCCACCACCCTCTCCGTAAAGTAAAGTAAAATTTCCTTACATTGCTCTTGAGTCTTCCACCCCTCAACCTCAAATTATGTCCTCTGGTTTTACCATTTTCCTTTCTCTGGAAAAGATTTTGTTCTACGTTAATACCCTTTAAGTATTTGAACGTCTGAATCATATCTCCCCTGTCTCTCCTTTCCTCTAGGGTATACATATTCTATGGGGCCCATTGACATCTTATGTTACCTCATTATAATTGTTTGTCGAATGTGAGTCAATTTTTGTTTATTTTAGTACATATCCTGGGAAGGGTGGGAGGGGGCGGGGTTATTTATGTCATAAAGTGATTTCTAAATTTCTACACTTGGGATGGTTGGGAAGATATCATTCTTTAGAATAGGGTACGTTTTTTTTGTGGCAATATATGTTTTTGTGTTTTATTGGGTGGGGAAAATTGGTTGATTATGAACACGTGTAAGTTGGATGTGCTTTTATTGTATCACTAGTGTTTAAGCCCGTTACATTAACGGGTGCTAGAATAGATGTCTGTCTGTCTTTCTCCTGCCCCCCTGTCTCTTTCTTCCTTTCTTTCTGTCTGTCTCCCTGCCCCGTCTATCTTTTTTCTTTCTGTCTCTCTCCCTGCCCTATGTTTCTTTATTTATTTCTATCTTTCTTTCTCCATCCCGCTATCTTTATTTCTTTCTTTCTATCTTTTTTTCTTTCTGTCGCTCTCCCTGCCCAGACCCTCACTGAAGCTGCCTTCCAGCGGTGCCAGCTAAGGGATCCCTTGCCCTTTCCTCAATCCAGCTGTGGTCAGTTGCCGGCACACTCCTGGCGGGGGAGGGGAGGGGTTCCTTTAGCTCTCGTTCGCTGAGGTGGGGGTGGGCCACCCCATCCATGCACTCTCTCTCTCCTACCTGCACTCCAAATGCATGCTTCTCTCACCAGCCCAAAGCCTCTCTCTCTAGTGGCTATCCCATGTCTCTCTTCTCCTCACCAATCCAGGCCCCAACTCCCAATCAGGCATCTCTTTCCGCCCCCACCCAACTATCATTCTCCTCCTTGTCCTCCACCCTCATCTCATGATTGATTCCCTTGCTCCTACCCTCAGCTGACCGTCTAATCTGCCGGTTCCTTCTTCGGACAGATGGGAATGATCTCCCTCTCCACCCTTGCTCCAGGGGAGTTTACTTTTGGGGGGGGGGGGTCACAGTCGCGGGCATCGGGAGTTTTTATTGTTGCAAGCTCCCCTTTCCCCCTACATGCCAGCGATTGTTGGTGTTGTTGTAGTTTTTTTTTTTTTGCAGACAAAGAGAGGGCGGGAGGGGGGGAGTGGCTTCCGTGGTGATCTGGCCGACCCCCTTGCCGGAGCTATTTTTCAGTTTAAAGGTGCCGCGGCGGCTCCTCTAATGATCCCCGCCTGCATTAGAAGTCTTCTTTGAAGCAGGTGCGGCTCGTGACAGGAGCCGCGGCGGCACCTTTAAACTGAAAAAATAACTCCAGCAAGGGAGCCGGCCAACTGGCAGTTCAAGTCGGAGCTTAGGTATGGCCCTGTTCGCCTTGCCGTAATGTATTTAATCCGATCCCTGCACCTCATGGCCAGAGAAAGAGGAGCGGAAGTGCTGGTTCAAGATACCCGTAACTCTCAGCTAAAGCCTTGGTCCTTCGGCCCCGGGTACGTTTGTCGGCTGCGCCTCTGCCCGGGTTGAGAGGGAGAGAAGGGGGGGAGGGGGACCTGAGGAATGACGCTGTCTCCAACCCGCCGCTAAGCCAACAGCCGTCTCAGGAAATTTGCACGCATGCGCACTCCTACATGCGGGTCGCTACAGCTCATGGAAAACCGGCGCACGCATAGGGAGTGCGCATGCGCGGCCTAGCGTTTTATTAGATTAGATTATATGTTGCATTTGTTGTATTACACTTTTGAAATTTTGAAAATCAATAAAGAATTTTAAAAAAAGTGGGTAAATAAAAGAATAAAACATTCAGGCCAGACCCTCAATTCCCTAGTGTCATATAGCCCCCTCCCCCAAGTTTCTAAAAAAAAAAAAATTATCTGCCAATTATTATAAAATATAATTTATATTCTGCATATCCCACAATTCTATGCAGATTACAAATTATTCAGGTACTCAAGCATTTTTCCCGAACTGTCCCGGTGGGCTCCTTCTCTATCTAATGTACCTGGGGCAATAGGGATTAAGTGACTTGCCCAGGGTCACAAAGAGCTGTGTGGGATTCGAACCCACAACCTCAGGGTGCCAAGGTTGCACCGCACACTCCCGCAATCTGCACCACACGCTCGTTAACAGCCAATTATTAGTTGTCAGTGGCTCGCTATCTAATTTATGTGCGCATGATTCTCAAGGTCACATACAAAAAATCTGGCCTTCAATTCAATCTTATCAAGAAATGAGGTCGATCTAATGCCCTTTGCTGGGATGACAAGCTAATGGGTCACCTTTGATTGCACGCTGCATAGCGATGCAGTACACTTTTGAGGACTTGGACTGCTTTGCATTGGAACAGATTCCCCCCTTAATAAATGGGGAGGGGACAAGGATAAATACCTTCTACACTGCAAACAGAGGTGGATTTACATTCTGAGCATTTGTGAACCTGTGCAGTCAAATACTAGCACAGAATGGTCAGCATTTTTGTGTTTGTGAATGGGATTTAAAAATTTTTTTTTTGCATTTTATTATTTTGTCCTTGATGTCACCTTTCATTCTAGGGTAGGGGTGGGATCATGAGGGATTATAGTAATATTAAATTACATTACATTAGTGACTTCTATTCCGCTCATACCTTGCAGTTCTAGGCGAATTACAAAGAAGCTAACTGGATAATTCCAAAAGATTTGCAAGTTAGGTAGTGGAATACATGGTTGATACTTAAGGGAGAAAAAATTACAAGAGAGGATAAGGATCGGGGAAGAGTTAAGATATCTGGATACATTTTTTGAATAGCAGAGTTTTGATTCTTTTTCGAAATGATTTGAAGTCGCTCGCTGTTATCAGTAAGTTGGAGATGGGGTGGTCAAGTTTCGCTGCCTGTGGAATTACTTGAATTGTATTTTTGTTTAATTCATTCATTACAATGTTATAATGAAAATTAAAACAATGGGGGGGAGGAAAGGGGGGGGGTGTATTGAGAGATGTAATGGTTAATATGGAATATATTTTGAAGGAATGATAGACATATGCAAAAAAATTTATATGGTGAATTTAAATGTAATGACTATTGTATATTTATTGGATTCCTTCAATAAAATGTTCAGAAATAAAAAATTTAATCTTAATCGTATTGTGATATGAGAAAAAAAAAACCCCAAATGGATACACCTTAGAAAATTTACAATTACAAGGGACCGCTGAAAAGTTCTCAGCCCAACCAAGAATAATAATAATAATAATAATAATAACTTTATTTTTGTATACCGCCATACCCAAGGAGTTCTAGGCGGTTTACATTAGATTAACAAAAAATTACAAGTGGTTTAAAAACAATTGAACACTATTAGAAGCAAGCAATAAATAACAAGTGGTTCGAAAACAATTGAACAATATTAGGAGCAAGGAGGTAGAATGAAGTTAGGAGAAAGAGAGGGGGGTAGGTTAGGGGGGAAGGGGTGGGTAGGTTGGGAAAAGAGAGGTGGAAGGGGGCAGGAGGAGATTGTTGTTCATTGGAGAGGGGTGTTAGGTGTCTTGTCCATGGAATAGGTGAGTTTTAAGAGATTTTCTAAACCCAAGGTAGGTGGGGGCCTCAAGGACAATTTGGGCTAGCCATGGGTTCAGTTTGGCAGCCTGGAAGAGAATGATGTGGCGCCATGAAGCTTAGATATCATTCCACACTTTTCTTGACACTTTTCATTTCAATTATATGAAATGAAATGATAAAATGACAAGAAAAGCGTGGAATAACTTGTAAGTTTCATGGCTCCAACGTCATTCTCTTCTTGGCTAGGCTGAGAACTTTTCAGCGGCCTCTATAAGCAAATTATTAAAATAATTGCCCACATAGAAAAAAAAATAAAATCCAAAATACAGGAAATATAACAGCCTAAACCAGTGTTTCTTAACTCAGTCCTGGAGACCCCCTTGCCAGTCAGGTTTTCAGGATATCTACAAAGGATATGCATGAAAGAAATTTGCCTATAATGGAAGCAGTGTATGCAAATCAAGTTTATGCATATTCATTGTGGATATTCTGAAAACCTGACTGGCAAGGGGGACTGAGCTGAGAAACACTGGTGTAAACAATATAGACGAAAGAAAAAATAAAATATAATAGGACACGTCTCCACCTCCAATACCCAAGCCCACCCTTAAAAGTGTTTTATCATCTGGGACCCTAATATGAACTTTTCCTTCCTCCTTAGCGTGTAGAAAAAGTAATCAACTTTGGAGTTCCAGAAAACAGGTAATTCTTACCCTCAAACACTATCACACAACTGCAAAGAAAACGCAAAAGGACAGAATGGAATTTGTTTTCCTCCGCCCCACAGTGGGTGGGGTTTTGTTTTTCTGTGTCTACAACAGAAACAGCCGCCATTTTGCACAGTGGAATGGAGTAGCAATGACTGAGATACTCTCTTAAGCTAAGTTTAAGAACTCTTTTTCTTCCATGTTGCTGTCTTTAATGAGTGTAACATAAGTTTGCATGTTGAGTGTGATTTTTGTATATTTACGATTAGGGTTATGTAGGCCATTGTCAAATTGTTGCTGGACTTGCACACCCTGTGGTCTTGCGAAACATGGCCCATGTCAGCAGCGGATCCTTTCTTTATTACCATATATACTCGAATATAAGTCGATGTGAGTATAAGACAAGGTATTCTTCCCCCCCCCCCAAAAGGAGGGGGGAATATAAGACCGGGGGACGGTGGTAATATTCATGTGCCCTGCCAGGTTCTGTGCCCTGCTCCCCCCTCCCTCACTCCCTCCCCTGCCAGGCTCTGCACTCAGCCCCCTTCACTCCCTACCAGGCTCTGCACCCCCTCCCTCCCTCCCTGCCAGGCTCTCCACCCTGTTCCCTCTCCCTACCAGGCTCACCCCCTCCCTTCCTGCCAGGCTGTGCACCCAGCCCCTCTTCCTGCCTTATACCCTATCCCCCCTCTCGCCTGATGTCCAGCAGGCCTCTGCTTGGCCTGCCGTATGACATGGTGGGCCAGAATAGGAGGGATCCCTCCTATCTCCTGTCCCAGCAGACTCTGCCAATATTTTTTACCTCCCTCCTGCCTCCCCCCATATACTTTTTTGAATCCCTGGTGGTCCAGCGGTATACCATGCAGGAGCGACCTTTCCACGTTCCTGCCCCATGCTGAGCCGTTCTGAAAGGCTGCCTCGAGTTCTTGCGGCCCAGCAGTGTACCAGGCATAAACAACCTTTCCTCACTCCTGCCCGGCGCTAAGCTGCTCACTGAATGGCTGCCGTGAATTCTCATGAGTCCCGCGAGAACTCCTGTCTCGACCAACCCCACTAGGCCATACAGTAGGCCCAGCGGAGGCCTGCAACAAGTCTGGAAGTGGGGCGATGACTCGAATACAAGTCGAGACCCCCATTTTTGGGCCCAAAAATCTGTTTATATATGAAGATATATGGTAAACTAAAGCCCTCTTCTATCAAACTGCGATAGCAGTTTTTAGCGCGAGGAGCCACGCTGAATGGCCCGCGCTGCTCCCGACACTCATTGAGTTTGATAGAAGAGGGCCTAAGTGGTATTTGCAATTATGATTTTATTAGAAAATTATGTATAAAGTTCCTAATAATTCACTGGAAATCTTGCTAACGTTACAATGTTGGTTCAAAGAACAGTTGTGGGGCTGATGTGGAACCAATGATGATGTAAGCGAGCCATGGGAAGCTTGTTCCATATGAAACGTGTCACGTCCAAGGCCCTAAGTCCTGCATAATATTGTGCCATAATCTGAACAAATATTAATGCTGGGTTGTTTTGATATCCTTTGGGATTTGCTGTATAGCCAATAGGAAAAGACAAATACATAGTTACAATTATTCTGATTAAAGTAAGAAGTAGAGTAATAATGTAAAAAAAATCTGAACAGATAGATACACAAAAATGGTTACCCATCTCTCCTTGTACGCATCAAATATTTCAAAGGCAAAATCTCTAAAAAGAGTTTTTACGACAATAACCTTAGCAACTAATGAATGAATATATTATTAACAGTTCAGGAAAGACACAAATCTCTCCTTACAAGCTGCGATCCCTGGTTTCCCCTTCCAAATAACTGCTTCATGAAACGCTAAATTGCACTCCATAAGAGGTCCCCAAGGATGTTATAGTAATGTCATTTGAAAGTGATATTGATTTCAGGTCTCTAGGTCATTGAGTCAAGATGTAAAATTTACAAATGGCCAGTGACTGAAAATATGCTTCTTTCTCTTGTCCCAAGGAATCACAGTGTCAAATTAACTGTATAAACACAAGGGACAGTCAAAAGCCGTATTCTAGCAAAAGTCATTGACTGGAACACTTCAATGTCCAGGAAAATGTGAGTCTGTAGTCCACATGATCGGCTCCTTTGTCCACTAAAGACATCTTTCATACTGGAAGATTTTTCCTATCTAAATACACTCTCCCTAAAGGCCAAAGCCGGTCAGCCCTAGCCATGAGCAGAAGGCAGTTTGTCAATGAAAGATACGGTTAGGGGCATTTTAAAAACACTAAGATGTCAAAAAAAATGGCATAAATCAGCACTCAAACGTCCTAATCACCAAGATGTCTAGGTGATAATTTTCAAAACTGTCTTTTTGCACATCTTGCGAGGCGTCCTAGCCGCTGTGTGTCTGAAAATAAAGGGGGAGCTTGTTGGAGGCAATACATCCTGGACAAAAGTTAGATGTTGTGAGCCAGACCTGATTTCAAGGCATCTAAGTGCCCAAAAGGTACCCAAACTGACCAGGTAACCACTGGAAGGATTAAGTTATGACCCCCAGTGGTCACTGACCGCCTCCCATCTTCCATAATCTGAATGAAACTGTACATACCTGTCTCTAGAACAGCAGCTCCTAGTATGGGAAATCAATGGGCTAGTGAGCCATAGAGAGGAGGAGCCAGGCCCATAAAACTCTCTAGTCACTACATTTATGGTGAGCCCACCAAAACCTAACAGAATCCTACTATACTGCCATAAGAGCTATTGGGATGGGAGACAGGTAGCTATAATAGGTTTTGGGGGAGTTTTGAAGGGTTCACCACACATTATAAGGGGGTTATGGTGAGATGTACTTCTGGAACCTCTACGGTGCCCCATTGCTCTACTGGTATGTCTATGTGGCCAGTCTATTGCAATGCTGGCCCCAACCAAGTCCAAATGGTCAGAATTTGGACATTTTTGAACTTGGACAGTTTTGTGGTTGAAAACGGTGAACAAAGTTGCACATCCTAAGGTTGAACGTCCTGGCAGCCAAGACGTCTAAGGAAGCGATTTTCAAAAAAAACGCAACAAACTGGAACATCTTGAAGTTTTGCCAGTTTCAAAAATGGCCTTTTCTCCGCCTCTGACTTTGGACGTCTTGCGGGAAATGTTCAAAGTCGGACTTGGATGTCCTTTCGAAAATGTCCTCCCCCCCCCCCCCCAATGAATTATCTGCCACTGGATTCTCATTCTCTGTTTCTCGGGTTCCAGACAACGTAACCAGCTCTGGCATCTGCTGATTTAATCCATTGCTCTGTTCTAGCAGCCCTGCCTGCTGTTGCCTTCATGAATCATCAGTTTTATGCTAATTGCTTTTAATGTTCTGCTCACTATTCAACGCCTACTACTAGGCTTCTCGACTCCTGGGGAAACAAAAGGAAAATGGATCTATATGACTCAGACAATACTATAACATAATTAAAAGAGAGGTTTGCCATTTACACCACACCACATAAAAGAAACCACCACATACAAAAGTGTTTATTTGAACACACATAAAAAAATCTCCCAGGATCCATTATTTAGTTTAAAATTTTCAAGTGCTGAGCTGGGAATGGGATGCGGTGACAGATCAGAACAGCTTCTGGTCAATCAGATGTGATGCTTGCTGTCACATGAGCTATTTTCAGAATGGACGATGACATCACAAAGACACTGAGGGCCTTTGTGATGTCATCCGCTGAAACAGACTGAAGCATCATGGGGTTCCGGATATCGGAGATCCAATTCCATCTCCCTCCCTCCACACCTCTTCTCATATATGTCACCCTCCTCTACCAATTTACCCCCGTGATATTTGTGGAGCATTTTATGGTTCAGGTAAAGCATTCTGGGATATCTCTACTAAAATGCTGCCACATAAGAAAAGTAGATAATCAGGATACCATTGTCTTTTCATTATTTTAATTTTAGTCATGTACTATAATAAGAAATCAGAATACTGCTTGCTATTGATTAAAGAGAGGATCAAAAATCCGAGCATATATCACCATTACTTAAAGAGCTACTTGGTTGTCTTGAATGTATAGGATGCAATTTAAGGTTCTAGTTTTGGCCAATAAAGAGTTTTACTCAAGTTTCCCTCAATATCTTACTAAAATGCTTATCCAATACATTGTCCTAGTAGGGCTTTGCAGTTATAATCTCGGAATTGACTGGCGACACCAACAGTGGCTCAAACTAGATTAAATTTTACTAGGGATTCAGCATACTTTTGGCTAGCGCCATCATTGTGAAGCTCACTTGCTTAGGATTTAAGAGACAAGATTGAAACAATTTTAAAGAGGCCTGACGATGCATTTTTTCAGTTAGCGTTTCCCTAATTCTTGAGTTTTCTCGGGCAGATAGGGCTGAATATTTGCTGCTTTGTTTTTTATGTTGGCTTTGGACCCAATGTTCAAAATGATTTAAATTGCCTTGAGAGGTTGCTGACCATTTCAGTCACCTGGCCAGGACTAACCTGGCATTTTAAGAACCTAAGAATAGCCTCACTGGGTCAGACCAATGGTCTGTCAAGCCCAGCAGCCCGTCCTCATGGTGGCCAATCCAAGTCTCTAGTACCTGGCCAAAACCCAAGGAGTAGTAACAGTCCATCATCTCAAAGAATAGCAAGATTCTGGAACCCCAAATAGAAGCAACATTCAATGCAGAATCCCCAAAGAGTAGCAAGATTCCGTAATCCCCAGAGTAGCAGCATTCCATGCTACCGATCCAGGGTAAGCAGTGGCTTCCTTAATGCCTCTCTCAATAACAGACTATGGACCTTTCTTAAAACTATCCACTTTTACCACATCCTCTGGCAACATGTTCCAGAGCTTAACTATTCTCTGAGTGAAAAAAAAATTTCCTCCTCTTGGTTTTAAAAGTATTTCCCTGTAACTTCATTGAGTGTCCCCTAATCTTAGTAATTTTTGAGGGAGTGAAAAATCGATCCACATGTACCCGCTCTACTCCACTCAGTATTTTGTAGACTTCAATCCTATCTCCCCCTCAACCATCTCTTCCAAGCTGAAGAGCCCTAACCTTTATAGTCTTTCCTCATACGAGAGGAGTTCCATCCCCTTTATCATTTTGGTCGCTCTTCTTTGAACCTTTTCTAACGCCACTATATCTTTCTTGAGATAAGGAGACCAGAATTGGACGCAATACTCCCGATGAGGTCGCACCATGGAGTGATACAGAGGCATTATAATATCTTTAGTCTTGTTAACGATCCCTTTTTAAATAATTCCTAGCATCCTATGTATCTTACACAAAAAATTAAATAAAATAACCCTCCCACCCTTCCCCTCCCTGCAGAGAGTGCAATATCAGTCTTACACCTATTTATCACATTCATGTCACTCATACACATTTTGTAACCTTTAACCTCTATTGTTTTCCACATACTTTGTCAAATTTTGCTTTTTTGCCTCTTTTCTCCATAATAACAGCTTCATTTTTCCCAATCATACATACAGAGTTCCACCAAAATGGAAATGACAGTGAATTTGAACCTTTAAAAATCGATTGAACAGCTACCGCTGTTGTTGAAATAACTCTTTCAGCTGAAAGATTCCTCGTAGCAATAACATCAGCTCTTAATGGCCTGCAATTCTTCTAAAATTCCTTTTGTCTTACGTGAGCAAAAATAAGAGGGAAAAAACCTTCCTACTTAGTAAGTGAATATTAAAGAAGGTATTTGGGAGATTTACACAATCAAAGCGGTTTACTTATTTTAGACATATTGTATTATGGTTACCCTATGTTCTTCTGCCAAACCCCAGACACATGACCCTGCCCTGTTCCGCCTTCAGCCATTCTGCCTCAGCCCTGCCCCCATACAGTCTCCCCTCTTCTCTGACGAGCTCCAGCCGCATCTACAGAGCTTGGAGCACGCATGAATGTGTGCGACGTCATCCACACATGCTCAGAGGCCCTCCAGATGCGGCCGGAGCTCGTCGGGGCTTTCCAAAACCCGGACCAGCTGCCGGATTTTGGAAAGTCTGTCCGGGAGTCCGGAAAGTCCTTGAAAATGAGAACATGTCCGGGTTTTCCTGGAAATCTGGTAACCCTATATTGTATGTAACCATACAGTGCGGGGAGGGGGGAAGGGGTGCTATGTTGGTTACAATGCCGAAATCCCTCCTCCTCTCTGCCCCCCCCTCCCTCTGCGTGCCACCTTCCCTTCTACCATACCTCTAGTTGAAGTTGTTGTTCACAGTGGTCAACAAAGTGCTCTTTGTGACCCGATCGGGCTCTCCCGCTGACATCAGTTCCGGGTGCTGCGCAGAGGAAGTTTGTTGGCTTATTTATTTCTCACCCGCCCTTATCCAGGCGTAGAAAATAAAAGATTTACATTTATCGTACAAAACACTTCAGAGACATATCAAATCAAATTACATATAACATACACGTCGCATCAACGACGAATTTCGATTTAAGGCCAAAACTGGCCAAGCCCACACATAAATCAAAATATAAAATTCCATAACTCATACAAGATGCCTCAATAACAGACATCAACACTTCAGAGATTCTGGAGACATCGGATGCCGAAGTAGCAACTCCTGCAACATTGATCTTAACACCAGCTCTTCCTATAGACCAAAGCCTGGTTATTGAGACTTTTCTAGGATGAAAAAATCAAATGTTCTCTGATCTTTCAAGAGAAACACAAAAATGCCAATGTGACCAGGGGTCATCTCATTAGGAGCTACGTTTTACTTACTTGTAAATGTATAATTTGCTACCACTCTATTAAGTATGTTTTCTTCGAGCCTCAGCAATTAACTACATTCTTGGCTTTATCTCATTTGGATGGAGATAAATCTTGAGCTCTACAGAACGAAAGTGCAACTCCAGTTCTAGCTGCATAATCTGTAGCATATCCTATGTTTTATAGAATTACGGTATACTTTTCCTTTTGATTCACCTATAAGAATCTCTTGGATCTATGTGGAGGACTTGCAGAGGACCATTTTGTTCTATTCTTTGTTTTTTTCTTTTTAAAGTGAGGGTATTTCACTCTTTGATATTGTAAAAGTTATTAATTAAGAACATAACATAAGAATTACCACTGGTCCATCATGCCCAGCAGTCCGCTCACGCGGCGACCCTCTGGTCCAAGACCAGCGCCCTAACTGAGACTAGCCTTACCTGCGTACATTCCGGTTCAGCAGGAACTTGTTTAACTTTGTCTTGAATCCCTGGAGATTGTTTTCCCCTATAACATACTCCGGAAGAGTGTTCCAGTTTTCCACCACTCTCTGGGTGAGGAAGAACTTCCTTACGTTTGTACGGAATCTATCCCCTTTCAACTTTAGAGAGTGCCCTCTCGTTCTCTCTACCTTGGAGAGGGTGAACAACCTGTCCCTATCTACTAACTCTATCCCCTACTGTACCTTGTATTTTTCGATCATGTCCCCTCTCAATCTCTTCTGTTCGAGGGAAAAGAGGCCCAGTTTCTCTAATCTTCCACTGTACGGCAGCTCCTCCAGCCCCTTAACCATCTTAGTTGCTCTTCTCTGGACCCTTTTGAGTAGTACCGTGTCCTTCTTCATTTACAGAGACCAGTACTTCAGGTGAGGGTGCACCATGGCCTGGTACAGCGGCATGATAACCTTCTCTGATCTGTTTGTGATCCCCTTTTTTATCATTCCTAGCATTCTGTTTGTTCTTTTTGCTGCTGCCGCACAGTGTGTGGACTGCTTCATCGACTTGTCGATCAGAACTCCCAAGTCCCTTTCCTGGGAGGTCTCTCCAAGTACCACCCCGGACATCCTGTACAAGTTGTATTGGGTAAAAAAATTTTGAAAATCAATCAATCAATAATAATAACAGACATCAATAAGTCAAATAAAACAAACCAGATCATCGATCGCCTCCATGACCAGCACTCAAGAGTCATAACTCCTTCACCTTCAATCAAACTCAGACCCTCAGATATCAGAGGGAGAGCCAACGGGGTTGCAAGAAGCACACTGTTGACCATCGTGAGCAACAACTTTAACTAGAGCTACAAAGGAAGGGAATGGAGGGAGCGTGAACAACAGGCTTTTTCATCACCGGCCGAGGTGGTAAAATCTCTGACTGTCGTAGAATTCCTAGGAGCATCGGAACTAATTCCGCCGCAGCCGGCGATTTAAAAAAACCTAATGCGGCTTCATAAAAGGGGGCTTTAGTGAGGTGTCACTAGGCATCCTACATGTAAGCACCTGATGGGGCCTAACTTAGGCGCCATTTATAAAATCTGGCCCTAAAATCCTATAGGTGCAAAATGGGCATTTGGATCTAGCGCACGCAAATTCTTTTTATGCGCATTAAAGGTGCGTTAATTTCTAACACTGCTTGATGAATTTTTCCCCCTTAGCCAGCTGAAAATGAGCAGCTAGCCCCGACCGAGCGATTTCACTGGCCAGTGGCCGACTAAATTGCTTTGAATATCGGCCACAAAGTTTTAAAAAAAATGGCTGCCTTGCTGCACATGCCGGAAAATGCATGTTTAATCAAGCGGATATTGTAGAAAAGAAGTGTGGTCCTCTTTTACTGATCCGCGGTAGAGATTTCTAATGTGGCCTGGAGCGTTAAATGCTTCAAAGCTGCTCCAGTCCTCGCTGTAATTCTATGAGCGTTGGAGCAACATTGGAGCATTTAGCGCTCCAGGCCGCGGTAGAAACCTCTACCGCGTCTTACCTCCTCTTCTACGAAACTGCGCTAGCAGATTCTAGTGCAGAGAGCCGCGCTGAATGGCCCGCGTTGCTCATAGGAACTCTATGAGCATCGGGAGCAGTGCGGCTCACTGCGCTACAAACTGCTAGTGCATTTTCGTAGAAGAGGGGATTAATGAAAAAGGGGGGGGGGGGTATCTTCTTTGTGTATATTTTTGAGCCACCTAGAACTATGGGAACAGACAAATTCTAAATGTAATATAATTAATTTAATTTCAATATTTTGATGAATACAAGAACAGAGATACAACTTCTCTAAGCGCACGTGATTCTGGTTTTTTTTTTTAAGCAGAATTTGTGCCTTCAAGCCACTTACAAGTAATTCTAGCTCTGAAACCATTTCGCTCCCATGAGAATGTGGCAGACCACTGGGAAGCTGTTATTCTTTGTTTTCTGCCGGTACGGGTGTTTGTGAGAATTAATGGAGCCAATGTAATTTGCCAAAGGAGCATCAGTCATGCTAAGCCCCATTATAACGCCATTAGCTGGGATCGGGATCTGCAGAGCTAACCCTTAATTCTTTCAATAGTCATTAAATGGTGATTTCTCACATCATTTAGTCTGTTGTCCGAGACTTTTCCCTGGACATAATAACATAGTAGATGATAGCAGAAGGGAATTTTTCAAGTACCTTTCTTATTTCTAATCTTAATGTATATTTTCTGTAAACCGCTTAGAACCTAACGGATGTAGCGGTATATAAGAAATAAATTACATTACATAAAGACCCGAATGGTCCATCTAGTCGACATTAGCTAGTTTGTCTCAAGCAATCCTGTACACCCAGGAAAAATGAACATTGTATGCCCCAGGACCCGGTACCCCCCCTGCTGGCCAGTTTAGGGTCTGATGACATGCATGCAAGAATAAATGTTTTGTTATGTTATATCATAGCGTAAATCCCGTGAATTTGCGGTTTGCAAATCGCACATTCAGTAATTCACGGTATTTTCCGACCCTCTCTTCCTGGTACTAAAGTCATGGTTACACCAATCAGGAGCTGCTTTGACACGCTATCTGACGTATCAAAACAGCTCCTGATTGGTGTAACTATGACTTTAGTACCAGGAAGAGGCGGTCGGAAAATGTGCTCGGCTTCGTAAGTACAATTTAAACACCCGCCCGCACCCCAGCTGCCCTCTCCTGCCTTTGATTAGCTAAAAAACCATATTCACGGTTTTTCAAAATTTGCGGGTGTTTGCAAATTTTGGGGGAGTACTGTATTATGCTACACACAATCTTATATCCCACGGAATCCTCATTAATTAGGCAGGTTTGAGGCAGTGGCATAGTACGGGGGGGGGGGAAGGGGTGGAGGGGGCGTTGACACCCCTCCTCCTCTCCGCCCCTCGCATCTTACCATTCCTCCCCTCCACGCACGCACCCCTTTCCCTTCCCCCATACCTCTAGTTGAAGTTGTTGTTCGCGGCGGTCAACGACGTGCTCTTCGTGACCTCATCGGCTCTCCCGCTGACATCACTTCCAGGTGCCGAGCATAGTAAGTGATGTCAGAGGAAGAGCTGACGGGGTCGCAAGGAGCACGTTGTTGACTATCGCAAGTAAGAACTTCAGTTAGAGGTACAGGAGAAGGGAAGGGGGTGTGTGCACGGCAGGCGGGATCAAGGAAGGAGTGGGGGGGGGAAGGGGAGATGGCGGGGAAGGGCGTCACCCTCGCTACATCAGTACATTCTTAATTACCTTCCGTTGTACTGACAGTCTCTAAGATGGTACTTATGAACTTGGCTTACCATCCTATCTTGTAATGAATGAAGCATTCACCATCGTATTTTGGGTTCCCTGAGGCAGATATCGAAACGTGGTCCACGTTGGGACCCTCAAGGATTTTAAGTTAAGTTTATTTGACTATATTAATAAGCATTGCACTTTTCAAAAGGTTTTTCATTTTTTCCATTATGTCACATAGGCAATGATTGAGTGGTGGGTCTTGCTATATGGACTTTGGGCAGGATTCACTAAAGTCCCCAAATCTATCCTATTCGTATCCTATCCATTTCCGAGTCATTGTAGCCGATCGATTTAGTACAGCTTGTCCATGCAAATGATCCAATCATAAACACGCCGCTATTAGCGCTGTAACATTGATCGACGCGCGTGTGCGCTGTATCCTGGTTGGTTCTGAAGCTCATAACACATGCGCTAGCTCTTTAGGACTTCACTGTGTAGAAACGGGGCGTTGTTTAATCGCGGACGTCATTAGCGGGCTCCGAATGCGCCTACCGCAAAGCATTGTTGTCGTAAAAAAGGCAATAAATAAGCAAGTATTCTTACCAACCGCTCTTTTTCTGAAGTACTGTTGATAGCTGTACAAGCTGTGACGAATCCCAGTAGGCTGTGCGGCTCTATCTGCCGTGAAGCAAGTAGCAACCACTAGCGACACCCTGACGTCACATGCACGTGACAATCCAGCTGGAAGGAAGGGGGGAGGGATAGCTGGCCCATAAAAGTTTTATTTGATTTTTTTTTTTTTTTTGTTATTTGGCATTATTTGAAATGTACAATGCGCAAGGAGAGCACGGGGTTAATCCGCGATTTTCTCGCCATGCACGTTACAAATCCGAGATTCACTCCCGCGTTCACTATGCGCATTCCAAAAAAAGAAATAACAATTATTTCTAACGCTCATGTACATGAAGGTTTACATATATTTAAAAGTTTTAATATATTTATGATTTTTTGCGGGGTAGATATATATTTTTGATGGGGTTCTTAACATGCACGCATCAGTTGCTAGGCAGAAATAGCCGGCGAGGATGTAAACGACTGGTTCTCAGCAGTCGTAACTTTTTTGGAACGGAAAGGCCAATCGGTCTGGACGAAATGGTTTCATGAATCAATGCCTTAAGAAATTTAGATGCCTTTTTACTCATTTGCATGCGCAGATCGGATCGGGTGCGGATGGGGTCTGGAAGATGGTTAGTGAATCGAGCCCTTTGTAGCCTTTGCAGGGCTACAAACCTCTGAGCACATGTTACAAATCAATCAATTACTTACGTACAACTTTGGATAAATATTGAGATCATTGTTTTGTATTGAAAGAATAGTGGCTAAAGGCTCCTACCAGAAAACTTAGGCCCACATTGCAGATGTTCTTTTGAGCATTTCAATCTCCCCCAGATCCCACAACCCTCTAACGAAATTATCTGTCTTGTAATGACCCTGAAACGATGTCCAGATCGCCCCCGAAATAACCTGCTCTACTTTGCAACTCTACTGGAAATGTCCAGACAACCTCTTGTGTAACGGCGGAATTAAACTCACTAATGTAATGTAATGAGAATTGTACCTGATGGCACCTAAGGTCATCTCCACCCTTAACCACATCGACTTTGACCTTAGGCTGCTAGGCACCTGCTTAGATGCGATTACGATGCCTACCTGCATAAGTGTCTAACAACGCCTACTTTTCAAATGAGTTTTTAATGTTTTTAAAGACACAGTCAATTACCGCACTGATTAAAAGCAATTATATTAGGCGTGTACTGCCACCTAACTTATGATTCCATTTATAGAATCTGACCCTTAGGCTATAATTACATGCGTAATTTAAAGTGACGCCCCCATCCGCCCATGACCCGCTCATTTCCATTTTTGACTCGCACGTAAAATTTAGGCACAGATCCATCCCATGCCTACATTTATACACGGAACTTGTAACTGATTCTAATTAGCACTGGCAATTGCTTGTTAAAATGCCAATTATCATTTGGTTTTAGAGGGGAAGGATGGAGGATAGAGCAAAAGCAAGGCGAGTGCTTCCGTGTAGACTCTTTTCCAGTTGTAGCCACGTAGGAAGGTTAGTCAGAGGGCGATCAATTAGCCATTGAGAGCCATGCCTCATTATAAAAGCCTGATAGCTGTGGCTGCGTATTTTATCGACATTCCTCCTTCATATATAGGCTTAGATCAGCTTGTTGTATTACATAGCTAAGTTTGTATGAATCCTTAATTTTTATTATATGTATCAAGTTTCAAGTTTATTGAATATTTGATGAATCGCCTATTACAAAATTTCTAGGCGATGTACATTAACAAAATAAAAGTATACAAGAGGCTAAAATATAACAAATATAGACAAATTACTCTTTACATTTTATATAAAACATACATGAGGGGTAAGGAATAATATAAAGTTACACTGTTGGGTTAGAAAAAAAAGGGAAACACAAAAGGATAGGTTTAACTTTATCAGAACACAAGCTAAAGCTGTCTTTAAAGGAAGTGAACGCTTTGAAATTAAAAATACTCTTTAAGTAGGTAGTTTAAAAAAAAAAAAATAATAAGATTTAAGCCGATAATTAAAAAGCGTTTTTAGGTCAATCAGAAGTAAAAGCGTCTTTAAATAAATAGGTTTTTAGCAATTTTTTAAAAGTTGTAATGTCCTGTTCCATTCTGATATATTGGGGAATTGCATTCCACCATTGTGGTCCTATTACTGTAAACATGTCGGCTCTTCGTGTACCTATGATTTTCAATGACGGTACTGTTAACAGATTTTGTTCCGATGATCATAATGGGCGTTGGGTTGTATAAGGGATTAATGATTTTGAAATAAATTGTGGTTCATTGTACAATAAGGTCTTAAAGATGAGAAGCATTGTTTTGAACAGAGTTCTGTGACTTATAGGTAACCAGTGAGCGTCTTTAAGTAGTGGGGAGACATGATCGTATTTTTTTGCATTATATATTATTTTTATAGCAGTATTTTGGATGGTCTGTAATCTCCTTTTTTCTTTTTGTGTAATATTAATAAATAAGGCATTACAGTAATCAATTTTCGATATAACGAAAGAATGTATTAGAATCTTTAATGATGGTAAATTTAGAAATTTGGTAATTGATCTGATCTGCCGTAATTAAAAAAAACAATTTTTGACTATGTGGGAGATGTGTTCATGATAAGTCAGATTATCATCTAAAAAAACTCCAAGTATTTTCACAGTGGATACTAGGTTAAGAGTATTATTATTATTAAGTACAAATGGTTTTGATAATAGTATGTCTTTTTTCCAATTAAATAACATAGTTTTGGTCTTGTTAATATTTAATGATAATTTATTTGAGGTAAGCCAGTCTTGTATTTGTTCAAGTTTGTAATTGATAGAAGAAACTTCAGTGGTATTATTCGGATCAAGAGGATGAATTAATTGTATATCGTCAGCGTACGAAAATGGGATAAAGCCTATGGATTGGCAAATTTCTAGTAGTGGTGAGAGAAAAATATTAAAGAGTAAAGGGGACAAAATTGATCCTTGGGGTATGCCAAATGTGGAAGTGTGAGGGGCGGAAACTTCATTATTAAACCTAACAGAGGAGGAACGGTTTGATAGATACGATTTGATATATGTACAACCTGTCTGTATCTTGCCTTGTTAACATTTCTCTTTTTGTATTTAATGTGTATTAAAATCAATAAAATCTTCGAACTTATCAGTGCTAATAAGCTTATTTAATTTGATTACGCGAGCAAAATTGAATATGCAATTTTTAGTGCTTTTTATAGAATTAGAAGGTAATTATCTATTAACTCTAACAGGCAATTATTGAGTTAAGTTTATACACGCAACTAACCTACCTATACCAGGTAGAGTATGGTTTGTTGGAGATAAAACAGAAAGAAATCAGTAACCAGTAAAGAATTCAGCAACTTCTTCAGAGAAAATAATGAAGCTACAAAAAGGCAATGGCCTAAATAACAACCTATTAATAGACAAAGAAACAAGGGAAATGGGAGACACAATGGAAGAGTTCCAGGTGAAGAAACTTCTAAGAAGAGTGAAACTGGGCCCATCATCTCTCGACACATGCCCGATACACCCGATAACAGAGCTTGAAAGCCCAGGACTCTCCTATCTCATGGACCTTATCAATGAACCATTACAGTCTGGACATGTTCCACTTAAATGGAAACGCTCAATCATCAGGCCCATCCTGAAGAGTAAAGAAAAAGACCTAGAAGAGCCCTCCAACTACAGAGCAGTAGCCAACCAACCATGGACATCTAAACTAATAGACAAACTAGCCCGTCAACAAATATCAGACTTCCTAGAAAACTCATCGAAGCTAGACACCTGAGCATGGAAACCGTGCTAGTAGCAGTATAGGACTCAGTCCTCAAACACCGTGCAAGAGGAGAAGATGTACTGCTGGGGTCCTGGACCTTTTGGCAGCCTTTGACCTAGTCCAACACACACTGCTAAAATCAAGATGCATTGAATTGGGCCTCAAAGATAAAGTCATGGCATGGATAGAGTCTTTTCCTTCCAAAAGACTAACGATGGTAGAATGGCAGTGGAGCACAAGCAACTGGAAGAAACAGACATAGGGGTACCACAGGGATCCGCTATGTCACCCATGCTGTTCAGCATCTTCCTTCAATCGCTGTAGAAATTCATCGGAAAACTAGGATGGGAATGCTACATCACGCATACTACACTTCCCTCCTCCATATTCGCGAATTCCGTACCTACGGATTCGGTTATTTGCAATTTTTGACCCAAAAAAAAAATTTACATTTTTGGGCTATTTTTAGCCCTGTAAGGCCCCCCCCCCCCCCTTAAGCCTTACCTGATGGTCTAGCGGGTTTTCAGGCAGGAGTGATCTTCCCACATTCCTGCCCCATGCGGATCGCTCACAGGAAATGGCTCGAGAGACTACGGGAGCTCATGGCAGCCATTTCCTGTGAGTGATCTGCACGGGGCAGAAGCGTGGGAAGATCGCTCCTGCCTGAAAACCCACTAGACCACCAAGTAAGGCTTAAGGGGGGGCTCACAGGGCTAAAAATAGACATGGGAAGCGGTTGATAAGGGCAGAACTGGCCCGAATATTATTTGCGGTTTTTCCATATTCGTGGACCGGCTCTGCCCCTAACCCCCGCGAATACGGAGGGGGAAGTATACATCTATTAACCTTGTAATCTCCCTGGGAATGCCCAGGCCAATTCTTGTTGTAAACTGCCTAGAACTGATAAAAGACACCAATGTAATGTCATGCACAGGCCAGTTTGTTCCTACAAAGAACATCTAGAATGCCATCAGAAGAACGGAGCGGTTTCATTTCTCCCCTTCCCATCCTCAGCTTGTTCTTCTGTATGGCTGGCTTTCTATTCTTTCATGGCCCCTTGAAAGGACGATTTTCAAAAACATGAATTCGATAACAAACACTTGTTTGAGAAGGCTGAAGTACAAACATCTCTAGAGACATCATTAAATGTTATTGTTAAAGGAAAGGGTCGTCATCTATTTATTAATGCCTGTGACACATCAGCATGGATCAGAAAACTGAAAAGAAAAAAAAAAAGTAATTACAGACCCCAGAAGGCAAATGCCTATTCAGGAAGTATGAAAAGAAACCTCAAGGGGAAAATATTCCTTATACTCCTCACTTCAACTGGCTGTATAAACAACAAGAAAAAGAAAGAAAAAAAAAATCAGAAAGATACACTTAGTTAGTCCCTGAAGATTTATAGCAGCATCTCTCCGACAAATGGAGCTGGCTGCAATCACAAGACTTATTTTCAATTTTCAGCTATAAGAGGAACTATTCTTCTGTTGGAGCATAAAAGCCACAGGTAGCCTCAAAGCAGGGCGGAAGAGAGGAAAACCCAGAGGCTCCGATGAAGCAAGACTGAGCAAGTCAGAAGGGTTTGCAGGCAGTCTAGATTTGCAGCACCATCTCGGAGGACTGTTTAGACACAGATCCTCCCTCCCACCCCAGAAATCTCCGGGTTTGAGGCTACCTGTGGTTTCTATACTCTGACAGATAAATATTTCCTCTTGTAGCTACAAACTGGAAATAAGTCTTAGGATTGCGGTCAGCTCCATATGCCGGAGAGATACTGTTGTAAATCTTCAGGGAGTAACTAAACCCCTCTTTACGAACGCAGTGCGCGGGTTTTAGCGCCGGCAGCGGCGGTCACTGCTCTGACGCTCCTAGAATTCGTACGCGCGTGGGAGCAGTTAACTACAACCCACGCTATGTGTTCATAAAAGAGGAGTTAAGTGTATCTTTCTGATTTTGGTTTTCGCTTTCTTCTTGTTTATGCAGTGTCGCGGGCATAGCCGCGCTGCGCCATCTGAAATGCCCGTGTGCCCTAAGCAGACCCAGAAAGGGGGGGCCTATGTTCCTTGCCCAGAAGGTGCCAGGGCATCCCAAACCCACAAGAAAAGTAAAAACTCTCCAATTGACAGGAGAGAGGTTAGCTGTCAAACCAGACCTTGGGTTGCAGTTTCCCAGGGGAGGGAAAAGAGAGCAACACCAGGGTCCCTGAAGATTAATGACCATACTAAATACACAGAGGAAGCTGGAAAAGGGGATAAAGGGGTATAGATAGAGGATTACTGCACAGGTCCTGGACCTGTTGGGCCACCGCCTGAGCGGACTGCTGGGCACGATGGACCTCAGGTCTGACCCAGCGGAGGCATTGCTTATGTTCTCAAGCACCTGTGAGGAAAAACAAGCCTTATCAGGGTGTGCCCCACTATACAAGGGAGAGTGAGTGGAGAGTGGAGAGAGACAGGAGAGGGGAACCCAAACCCAAGCAGCAGGCTTGCCAGAGGGAGGACTTGGAGGAAAGCTCCAGCCTTCAGGAGAAGTCAGACATAGAAATGCTGGATGCTGCCGAGAGTAATGGGGAGTCCTCATTAGAACAGCTCCAGCCTATGGACGTTACTCCCGAGGGGGCAAGCAATCCCCAGGATGGGGTTGGAGAGGAAGTAGCCATGGAGGTGCTGTTGGCCAAGCAAAAAAGTTGAGAACTCCAGAAACTGCAAATGCTTTTCTTTCAGTTTTAAAAGTGAACTGGCTCTTGTTTGGGTACTGTGAAGACTTGGGTTCATAGGCAAAACCGCCGAAGACAAAGGCGCGCGCCGACAACTGAGCGCAAGACGGAAGCGCGCGCCGAAGAAAAAGAGTGTTTTTAGGGGCTCCGACGAGGGGTTTTTTGGGGGACCCCCCCCCACTTTACTTAATACAGATCGCGGCGGCGTTGTGGGGGGTTTGGGGGGTTATAACCGCCCTCATTATACTGGAAACTTAACTGTTTCCCTGTTTTTTTAGGGAAAAAGTGAAATTTCAGTAAAATGCGGGGGGTTACAACCCCCCAAACCTCCCACAATGCCCCCACAACGCGGCGCGATCTGTATAAAGTAAAGTGGGCCCACACACCCCCCGTCGAAACCCTTTAAAACAGTCATTTTCTTCGGCGCGCGCCTCCGCGTTGCGTTCAGTTGTCTGCACGCGCCTTTGTCCCGCCGCGCTTTTGACCTGGCACTGAAGACTTGCAGTGGCTGTCACCTAGAGTGGGGGATGGGATAGAAGCACTGATATCTCTGCAGTACTGGCTGAGGGGAAATGTTCCAGCTGTGTGATTACTGCTATCTCCATTTGCTCCGTGATTACTGCTAACTCCGTTTGCTCTAACCTGAATCCTTATCTGATAAAGCCATTAAGTTTCAAGTTTCAAGTTTTAATTTATTTGATGTATCGCTTATTACAAACTAAGCGATTAACAAAATATAACAAACATTGTTAAAATTATATATTATTAAACATTAAAGGGGTAAAATTAACAATATATTAATACTACTTTAACAGAAAGGGAATTGGACACACAAAACAATATAACCATACTATGACACATAAGGAATGAACATGAGGACTAAAAGTTACAAAAATATTGTTTCCCTAAAGGGAGAGAGAGTGGTCTGAGAGGGGAGGGAGGAAACATTTAGGAAGGGATTGAGAGTTCTAAAATAGAAATTAGCAATGAAGTGAATTTAGAGGTCAAAAGAGATTTTAAAAAGAAATGATTTTAAATTAGTTTTAAATTGATTTAAATTTTTATTATTTCTGATATATAGAGGAAGAGTATTCCAAGTGAGAGGTGCTACTACAGAGAAAATATCGTGGCGTTTTGTCCCTACTATTTTTAAAGAGGGAACCATTAGTAATTCTTGGGTTTCGGATCATAAAGAACGATTTGAAGAATGGGGGATTAATAGACGATCTATAAATTGTGGTTCATTAGTATTTAATGTTTTAAAAATCAGTAGAGCTATTTTATAAATTATTCGGTTATTTATGGGCAGCCAGTGTGATTTGATTAGAAGAGGTGTTACGTGGTCATATTTTTTACCATTAAGGACTAGTGCTGTGCACAAAGCGTTAAGACAGTGAAGCTTTTGTTTTTGTTTGTTTTGAACGATAAGCACTAACGCCTGTCCTCCGAAGAGACCTGAGAGAGTGATTTGCTTGCAGCAGAGAGAAGGGCAAGACCTCTGCTAAACTGTTTCCGTTTGCCCTAGAAACAAGGGTTTGTTTTTGCTTTTCTCGCAAACTGTTTGGATTTCAAAGTGATTATTTTGAATTGTAAATGATTGCGGGCACTCCCCACAGCACTGTTTGTGGTCAAGTTCTAGGTTTTTTGGGGGGGGGCAAGAGAAATAAAGAAATTACTGAATTTAAGCATTGGACCGTTTTGACTATTATCTTTGCACTTTTCCTGAACTCTATTTGTGTCAGGAGCAGTACAGAGCATTCAGCACGCCAGCCTACGCTAAAAAACCGCTTTCGTGGTTTTGTGAAAGGGGGGGTTATGTTAATACAATAAAATCAGGCAGAAAGAAGAAGAACACCTCACCTTAAAATAGAGACAATCCAATAAAAAGCAAGGTAGACGTCTAGTCAACCAATGAGAAGATCTTTATTCATAAATGTAGTCCCAAGATCTTTATTCGTAAATATAGTCCCAACTAGGATCCAAGTTTCAGCATATAAAACTACAGCACATGCATCACCTCAGCGCATCCAATGAGTTTTATACGAGTGTCCCCTGATGAAGGCGTTTTGATTACACCAAAACTTGGATCCTAGTTGGGTCTATGTTTACGAATAAAGATCTTGGAACTACATTTATGGATAAAGATCTTATTGGCTGAATAAGAAAATGGAGCTTCTGTATATAAGATACACACATAAGACCCTGAATATCAGTTAGACTTTTGGTATGGTTTTCCCATAGCTGAGTCAAACATATAATCAAGTTTCAAGTTTATTCCAATTTCTAGGCGGTGTACGGCAATAATAAAAAGATATCTTTAAAAGAAACAAGACAAATTAGAGTTAAAATATTATACAAACCAATGTTGGATTAGTAGACATTAACAAAACACATATACCAACTGCACACGATTGGGAAAAAGGGATTGAACTACAATATTTGAAGAAAGCACACTTAAGGGTAAAACAATAGGAAAGGGAAGGGACAATAGTTAATTTAGTCCTCAAATAAAAATGTTTTGAGTTTTACTTTAAATTGCTTTATCGACAATTCCATTCGTAAGTGATTAGGCAGCGAATTCCAAAGGGACGGCGAAATTATTGGTTCTCAATGTATTAATTAGTTTTAAAGATGGTACAACTAGGAGATTTTGGGATATAGAACGAAGGGATTTAGCGGGATAATAAGGAACAAGGAGACTATCAATAAACTCTGGTTGATTGTATGAGTTGTAAAGGTTAATAGTGGAATTTTATAACTATTTGATGTTCGACAGGCAGCCAGTGAGCATTGATTAAAAGGGGAGAAACATGATCATGTTTCTTTGCGCCATAGATGATCTTAACAGCAGTATTTTGCACTATCTGAAGGCGTCTTATTTCCTTTTTGGTAATGCTCTTCTAGAGGGCATTACAGTAATCTATTACCAGAGAGTGAATTAATCGTAACGAGTGGCATGTACTGGACATAGCAGGAGATTCAGTAGATGAGCTAAATCAATGGTATTCGACCTTGGCTCTCAGGATTTCCACAATGAATATGCATATGATCTATTTGTGTACAATGGAGCCAGTGCATGCAAATAATCTCATATACACGCCTGTGCTAAACATTAGTGAAACGTATATAAGAACATAAGAATAGTCTTACTGGGTCAGACCAAAGGTCCATCAAATCCAGCAGCCTGTTCTCACGGTGGCCAATCTAGGTCACTAGTACCTGGCCCAAACCCATGGAGTAGCAACATTCCATACAGAATCCCAAGGAATAGCAAGATTCCGGAATCTCAAAGAGTAACAAGATTCTAGAATCCCAAAGAGTAGCAACATTCTATGCTATCGATCCAGGGCAAGCAGTGACTTCCCCCGTGTCTTTCTCAATAACAGACTATGGACTTTTCCTCTTAAAACCAGCTCCGCCATCTGCTCTTACCACATCCTCTGGCAACGCATTCCAGAGCTTAACTATTCTCTAAGTGAAAAAATATTTCCTCCTATTGGTTTTAAAAGTGTCCCCTAATCTTTGTAATTTTTGACGGAGTGAAAAATCGATCCACTTGTACCCGTTCTACTCCACTCAGGATTTTGAAGACTTCAATCCTATCTCCCCTCAGCCGTCTGTTTTCCAAGCTTTGATTCGTAACATTTTAGAAAAGATGTGAAGAGGGAAATTCAAAAGGCCAAGTCAAGACATGTGGAATTCCCAAACTTTCTTAAAAGAGGGGCTCTGCCAACATAAACCCCTTTCCAAAACAGCAACATAGCTGCACTCTGAAGCCCCTCCATGACCAGAGGGATCAATGATTTTAGAAAGCTAGATATGGGGGATGGGGAAGTACTTCCCTTTTTCTATGTAGACATGAGAACCCCTTTCTAAAATGTGTTCCTTCCAGTCCTAACATTGGCAGCTCATCCTCCATTCCCCACCCCCAACCTAGTCCCTGGTGCTAGTGGTGGGGGGCGATGCCCACTCGTTCCCACCTTGTAGCAACTGGGTCTCAAAAATGGCCTCCAAGACTAGCAGTAAAATATGCCGTTCCACTTTTCAGTTGCCTTTATTTTATTTAAATATTTTCTGAGACATACACTGAACAGTTCAACAGCAAAAAGGGAGGGAACACAGAAGGAAGACATGCAGAGAAATAAAAAAGCCAACAGCTTAAGAAAGGAACTATGGCCTTTTCGAATAATAATAATTTATTCTTATATACCGCCAAACCATCAGTTCAAGGCGGTTCACAACAAGAAGACGCTGTACAAACAGTGAATTACATACATGAGCATATCGAGCATTTCTCAGAGAATACAAATAATACTTTAAGGAAAGTTTTGCCATCGTATTATCCAGAAAAGTTCTGGGAAGTTATTTAACCTTCATAACAAACTTTTGTCCAAATATTTTTAAGCACTTTTTTTTACAGGCTCCTCTTATGGACGGATTTCCCCGGACTTAATCCTCCTTTAGAGGACGCGTCAGGGGGTCGGTACGGCTTCTCAAAACCAGGCCCTTTGTCCAGGATTTGAAAAGCTTCTGAAGTCGGAACGGCTTCCGCAAATGTGCCGGTGCCACGTAATGACATCACGGGCACATGCGTAACGTCATCACGTCATAGCCACGCAAGTGACGCACATACAGGTTAAAGGGCGGGGCTGGGAGGCGTGACAAGGGCGGAACTGAGCGGGAAAATCTGGTAAGCCTACTCTTATGAATTTCACCGATTTATGTATTTATTGGGATTTATTAACCACCTTCATGCAACGCTGTCCCTGCTCTGTCCCAAATATACCCTCAGAAACACCTATGCGTAGAAGTACGTCCTATCTTGAGCACGCACGTATCTCCACATTCACATTCAGCCACTGTAAAACTGGCTTTAGATGTAGAAGCATCTTTGCAAAATTACTGCCATACTGTGTACTTGATAACACATTTATTTCTATGGCTGGAGAGCAGAATGCACGCTGCAAAGTGCTCCTGGCATCTCCGATCTCAGAATGCATTGATGTGTCATATGGTATTATTTATAGCGATCATACAAATTAAGCATATACTACTTCAGAAACATTCTCTACAGCCATCTGTCAGAGCGTTTCAGCTACAGGAACGCTTCTAAAAGGAAAAAAAGGAGATGCGAGTTGCCCTCTCCTGTCCGTCTTCTACTACTGCTACTCATTTCTATAGTGCTATTAACATACGCAGCGCTACACGTCATAACATAGAATAGACAGCCCCTGTTCGAAAGAGCTTACAGTCTAGTCAAGACAGGTAAACTGGACAAGAGGGTGCATCAGTACACACAGGGCTCAGGTGAGGGAACCACAGAGGGAATGAGAAGAGAGATCTTGGTGCTTCAAAGAAAGAGGGCTTTGAGTCGGGATTGGAAGACTGCCAGAGACGAAGCCTGGTGTATGGAGTCAGGATTCTGGAATGTTATTGTTCTTTGAGATCCTGAAATGTTGCTATTATTTGGAATCCCCAACGAGTAGCAACATTCCATGAAGAATCCCCAAAGAGTAGCAACATTCCATGAAGAATCTCCAAGGAATAGCAACATTCCATGTAGAATCTCCAAGGAGTAGCAACATTCCATGAAGAATCTCCAAGGAGTAGCAACATTCCATGTAGAATCTCCAAGGAGTAGCAACATTCCATGAAGAATCTCCAAGGAGTAGCAACATTCCATGAAGAATCTCCAAGGAGTAGCAACATTCCATGTAGAATCTCCAAGGAGTAGCAACATTCCATGAAGAATCTCCAAGGAGTAGCAACATTCTATGAAGAATCTCCAAGGAGTAGCAACATTCCATGTAGAATCTCCAAGGAGTAGCAACATTCTATGAAGAATCTCCAAGGAGTAGCAACATTCCATGAAGAATCTCCAAGGAGTAGCAACATTCCATGTAGAATCTCCAAGGAGTAATAACAATTACATTACATTAGTGATTTCTATTCCGCCTGTGCCTTGCGGTTCTAAGCGGATTACAATTAAAAGAGATCTGGACATTACCGAGAGAATTTCATAACAACGATTCAAGTAAATTACATGTTATGGTAAAGAAATACAAATTAGAAGATATCTGGATTTTTCGATAGAATAACATGGCAGGATTCAAGTAGTTACAGGGAACAGTGGAGAATAACAATATAGGTAACAGAAGAAAGTTACCTAACAGTGAAGGAATAGGTTTAATGGATACCTATGGAAGATGCTTATTTAGGAATCTGAATATTTTTGGTAGGAGAGGTTCGAGGGGTTGACTAATGTGTTATTTACTGGGGAGAGTGCATGTGCGATTGGGGAGGGGAATAGTAAGTAAGGACGTGTTTTTTGAATAGAAATGTTTTGATTTCTTTTCGAAACACTTTGATGTCTGTTGTTTTGATCATCAGTTTGGTGATGGTGGGGTCAATTTTCGTTGCCTATGTCGCTAGAAGGCTGTCGTAAAGTTTCTTACGTCGGGTACCATTATGAGGGGGGAAGGTGAAAAGGTTCTGAGTTCTTCTTGATCTGGGTAATCGATAGCGGTAAAGGCGGTTGTTTAGGTAACTGGGGGTAGTACCATGGGTTACTTTGAATAGTAGGCAATAGAGTTTGAATTGAGTTCTTGCTTTTATCGGAAGCCAGTGAGAGTCTACATAGGCGGGGGTGATGTGGTCAAATTTGCTAAGCGAGTAAATGAGTCTGATGGCTGTGTTCTGAACGGTCTGTAGTTGTTTTATCATATGTTTGGGCAAGGTAGGTAGAGGCTGTTGCAGTAATCTAAGGAACTGAGTATGAGGGATTGTACAATGATCTTGTAGTGTTCTTTGGAAAATAATTTTCTTATTTTTCTTAGGTTTCGCATGGTGAAGAATGCTTTTTGTATGATTTTGTGTATTTGTGTTTGCATTGTGCAGCCTCTGTCTAATTGTGTTCCCAGAATTTTGAGAGTATTCTGTATTGGATATTTGATTGTGTTTACATCCAGTTCTGTTAGGGATGGTTTTTGTTCCTTCTCTAGTAGTAGAAATTTGGTTTTCTCTGCATTCAGTGGTTCATCATCCATTTTTCTACAGTTTCCAGTGTTGTTTTCAGGCTTCCATTGGCGATGGGGTCTTGGATGTCGAAGGGGAGGAGGATGGTTATGTCATCCGCGTAGCTGAAAGATGTAATGTTTAGGGCGTCTAGGGTAGTGCCTAGGGATGCTATGAAGAGGTTGAATAGTATGGGTGATAGAGGGGATCCTTGTGGAACTCCGCAGGAGTTTGTCCAAGGGTTGGATAAAAAATCATTTGACTTGACTCTGTATGATCTTGTTTTGAGAAATCCTTGGAACCAGTTGAGAACATTACCTGATATTCCTATGGCATCTAGTATCTGGAGTAGTATGGAGTGGTCTACTAAGTCGAATGCTGCTGAAAGATCGAGTTGGATGATTAGTAACTTGTTTCCTTTGCTGAGGTGCTGTCGGGCTATATCTAGTAAGGATACCAGTAGTGTTTCAGTGCTGTGATTAGCTCTGAATCCAGATTGAGTAGGGTGTAGAATGTGGTGGTCTTCTAGGTAATTGGAGAGATATTGTGCTACTACTAATCCATGCTACTACCACTGATCATTTCTATAGAGCTACTAGACATATGCAGCACTGTACATCAAAACAAAGAAGGGCAGTCCCTGCTCCAAAGAGCTTACAATCTGGTCAAGCCAGACAAACTGGACAAGAAGGTGCATCAATACACAGGTCTCAGGTGGGGGAATTACAGAGGGAATAAGACAGACATGGGCGCTTAGAAGGTCAAAAATCAAAGACGCACACACACACAGAAGGGTTAGAAGGGATCCCATGAGCCATGCTCTGCTTGCCTTCCCCACTTGTTGCGCAATTACAGTTGGGTAAAGTGTGGCAAAGCGAGACATATGCGCCTTTATCAAGGGGCACAGAGAGGCAGAAGGATGCCCTTTGCTCTTGCCCCTGCTTCCCTCCCAATTTCTCATTCCTCCTCTTCTCGACTTTCACCCAACCCCAAGAGCAATTTTTAAAAATTTAGAAAAAAAAAATTTTTTTTTTTTGGAAGAGAAGGAAAAACCCACAAGGCTTGTTGCCTAGGAACAGTCAGAAGCATTTCTTTTTATTGCTTTTATTTCTTTTAATCTGTAACTTAATTACAGGCAGTGACGCCACGCTGGAGAATACATTAAGCAGGTGTTAATTAACCACTAGATCATTGAAATAAGGCCTAGGTGTTATCCTCCAAACAAAAGAAAGCTCAAAAAAAAATCTCTCAGCAGAGACTGCCAAGCTGGTGAAAGATGAGTTCTGCTTTCTTTACTTAACACTTTGAACCCTGGAAAGAATGTCAATGAACTCCGCCGATGTATCTTCTCTTTCATGTGTATGTGGATTAGGGATGTTCATTTCCGGGCCAGTTTTCAGGATCCCTCTGGCTGCTGGAATCAATATTTGAGAGACAGCATTTGCATGAATTCAGTCTAGGAATCAGAATGATGCGTGGATTTTTCTCGCCCTGTAAACGTAGGCCTGGTCGCAGCCCTTAACAGATTACCCTTAATGCTGACTCAAGTTTAGGGAACCTCAGTTTCAAAGGAAATCTTTTGATTTTGGAGCATTCTTCACAGGCAAAGTATGACCAATGGACCTCAAAAATGTTTTTCTGTTCACGCAAAAAAAAAAAAAATAATAATAAAGCTGCAGGCTCGGATACCTTTTACAGGGTCAGCAAAAAGAGAAAAGCACACATCGCTAGAACCTGACCAGATTTTGGTTATGGTTTCAGCTTTAGTTCTGAAACCAACTCGAAACTTGGATTTGACCATACTTTGGTTTCTGCCGAAAATGCGAACATATTTTTGTGTCGAAATCAAAACTTCACACCTCCTCCCCCATGATCACTCTCTGCTTCCCTCCCATGACCCTGAGCCAGCATCCGAACTTAAGCCCTGGTGATCTAGTGGTCTCTTCAAGGCAAGAACAAACTCCAGTCATTCCTGCCCCTGCTGGCTCTGCTGTCAAAATGGCTGCCACTGCTTCCTGTGGCAGCCTCACAAGACTGCAACAAGAGGTCATGGCAGCCATTTTGAGATTGAAACCGGATATTCAGTGTCAGCCAGTTTCCAGATTCTGGCATGGAATTTCTGTGATGAACAGCAAACTACTTTTCATGAATACTGCTTATTTATCTGGTTTGTCACTCACCAGGCTCTCGATGCAGGCTTTTTAGCCAAAACACGGCCAGTGTCGAGTCATACGATGCATTTCTACATGTGTTACACCACTGGTTGCTAACAAAGCCCCTCCTTTACAAAGCCGCACTAGCGTTTTCAGCTCCGGCCACGGCGGTAACAGCTCAGACGCTCGTAGGAATTCTGTGAGCGTCGGAGCTGTTACCGCGGTGGCCGGCGCTAAAAACGCTAGCGCGGCTTTGTACAGGAGGAGGAAAGTGTGGTTCATTTGAAGACCCGGCAAGCTCTGCTTCTGTTTCTGAACTTGCTGTTGTTTGTGCAGAGCCGACTCTCTCCGTTATTTTTGATGGATTATCTGGTTTCGTTATCTGATATGTCTTACCGCCAACTACTGCAGTTAAATATTAGTCCCTTAGTACGCAGAGCTCCTTGGTACCATGGAACAGCCTACGGCTTACCAGGATTACTAATTCCCATGCAGGGATGTAAAAAATAATCAAAGGGCCTCCGAGCTGCTTCAAAGATCAAAGCCCTGCCACATTCCCACCTCCTCCTATTTCACAAAACACTTATCTACGCCCTCATCAGCTCACGCTTAGACTACTGCAACTCGCTACTCTCAGGCCTTCTGCTTATCCATCTCGCTCCCCTCCAATCCGTGCAGAATTTGGCTGCACGACTCACGTTACCCCTCTCCTTCTTCCCATCCGTTTCCAAATACAATTCAAACTCCTCTTACTGATCTAATGCACTCACGCAGCTGTCCCTCACTATCTCTCTTCACTTATCACCCCCTATGTTCCCCCCTCCCCCCTTCAGCTCTGCTCAGCTGGTAAGTCCCTCTTATCTGTGCCCTTTTCTTCAACTGCCAACTCCAGACTCTGTCCCTTCTAACTTGCTGCACCTTATGCTCCATCTCTGGCAGTGCCCAAGGCCCAGTTAAAAGCCCACCTCTACGACTCCTAACTCCTCTCTCCTTAGGTTCTGCATCCCCAACTCTATATGTCATGTCTGTCTGTCCAAGTTAGATTGTAAGCTCTTCCGAGCAGGGACCATCTATAAATGTCAGCCCACCTCTTGGAGAGTGCTTTCGACTCCTAACTCCTTTCACCTTGGGTTCTGCATCCCCAACCCTCTATACCATGTCTGTCTGTCCAAGTTAGATTGTAAGCTCTTCCGAGCAGAGACCTTCTATATATTTCAGCCCACCTCTTCGAGACTGCTTTCGACTCCTAACTCCTCTCACCTTGGGTTCTGCATCCCCAACCCTCTATGCCATGTCTGTCTGTCCAAGTTAGATTGTAAGCTCTTCTGAGAAGGGACCATCTATAAATGTCAAAATGTGCAGCGCTGTGTACGCCTCTCAACTTGAGAATAACTCACAAAATAACAACCTGAGACATTAATTTTCCTAGACTTACAATGGTAACTCCTAGCCGCTAACCATGGATATTCAATGGGAGATTTCTGCAGTTAGGCACTCCATTGCTATTTAACCAGTCAGGAGCTGTTTCTGGCCAGTTAACTAGCTTTGAATATTGTCCTGACTACTTGTATGTATATACTAGTTCTGCAAGTTAATTAATGCATCAATTATTCATCACATTTAAATAAATTAATCATTTTGCAGCACCTTCTGTCTCCTCCAAACATCTTTTCTGCTCCCAACCCCTGTCTTTGGAGTGATCCAGCATCTTTCCCTCCACCCGCAATTCACCATCAGCCCCCTTCCTCGCGTCGGTTCTCTATTGGTCCCCAGCAGCGGCAGCTTTCCCTATGATTCATGCTGCCCATGCAGAAACAGGAAGTGATGTCAAAGGAGGCAGGCTGGGCCAGAGGGAGAGCTTCGGAACATGGAGCATACGTAGACCTACCAGGTCTCCTGCTATCAGCAGGTCATTTCTCGCACACGAGGCACATTCACCCGCTGAGTGGCCTCCCCATGCCACAGCAGGAAACATTCGTGAAATGTCATCTCCTTGTGCTGCGGAAGCAGGAGATGACATTTTTTTGAAGGTTTCCTCTTGCAGTGCAGCATGGGGAAGCCGCTCCTTTGCCTTTGGTGGCCAATCAGCTGTGCCAGGAGTGAAGCAATGGGCATGTCTGGGCAGAGCAGTGGGCTGGGCTGGAGGCGCAGCCTGAATCTCCCGCAGAGTTGACCCTCTTGCCAGCTCTGCATATGTGCAATGCTGCCACTGCTGGGGACCAATAGACCACCTTTAAGGTAGACCAGAGAGGGGGAACTGAGGTGAGCAGATGCTTAACTCTGGGTGGGTTAGGGGAGTGAGCTTCAGTCCCACAGGCAGAACTGGAGGGGCCACCAGTGGAAGCTAAACCGAGGTGGTGAGCACCAGCAGCCATGAGAAAAGCTTGGTACTGCTCATTACCAAGTTTGCGTCACTGCTAATGAGGATGGAGGGGAGGGAGGGAGAGATGCTGGACAATGGGAGGGAGGGAGGGAAGAGAGAGAGATACCATAAACCCCCAGGAAAACATGAGGGATAATGGACCTGAGGGAGAAGAGACAGAGGGAAGGGAGAGAAAGGGAGAGATGTTCGATCTTGGGGGGGGGGTGGGGGATTATCAGTCCTTTAGGGAAGGGAAGAAGAATGGGATGTGATATACCACTTTTCTGTGGTTTCAATTAGAGAATGACAAAATTCATCACCGTTCCCGTGGATAACCGCGGGAAACCATCTCGATGTCATTATTCAAGGAGAGAGGGAAGAATCAAGAGTATAAATGGGCTCAACCACAGACCCTTAAGCCTTGCATTGAAGAATGTTGGTGTAGAAGGACTGAGGTTGAGATAGACACATAAGAATGACACAGGATTGTTTCCCACGGTTATCCGCGGGGACGGGAACGGTGATGAATTATGTCACCGTGTCATTCTCTAGTTTCAATCAAAGTTGTTTACATCTTAAATACAGGTACCTCTTGTACCTAGGACGCTGGAGAGTTAAGTGACTTGCCCGGAGTAAGAAGAAGCTGCAATGGGATAAAAAATAAAATGCAATTAATTGCAATTAAAAGTTCTTAGCAGAATGCAGCCAGCTAATTTACACATACAAGTAGAGCACACCTTTGATTACTTTTAATTATTTATAAGATTTATACCACTTTCATGACAAAATCGTCTCAAATGGTTTACATCAGTAATAAAACAAATTTTAAAAGAAATCACATATGTACGGAACCCTTTTCAAAATGATAAAAGGGAGGACGCCAATCTCATTTCCGAAGGCAGCTGGTTCCAATGTAAAGGACCCTCGTAACTAAAAGCTTTTTGCTTTCAAATTTCCTCAAGAGCAGAAAGATAGTATATCAAGAATCGAAAACGCAGAAACAAGCCACAAACAAACCTCCGATATGCTGGACTGAGAGGATCTTGTAGTGCGTGTGTCGGAACATAATTCCCAATTAAATGCATAGGTTTCTACAAATAAACACATTTTTAATAAAATAACAATGGTCCTTAACACGCGTAGGTGGTCAGTGAAGTTGGCTCAGCAATGGTCGTGCACCTAACGAAAGCCCAGCTGCTGCATTCTGGATTCACTGATGCCAACCTTTTATGGAACTCCCGCCTAAATGTATTCGTGATGAAGGGGTCCTTTAAGCTGTGCTTTTAAGTTTTGTCAGTCGGAAACCAGAAGTCATAATGCCGCTGTACAGAACCATGGTGAGACCTCATCTGGAATACTGTGTGCAATTCTGGAGGCCACATTACCGTAAAGACGTGCTTAGAGTCGAGTCGGTTCAGCGGATGGCCACTAGGATGGTCTTGGGGTTCAAGGGTCTCTCGTACGAAGAGAGACTGAGCAGACTGCGGCTCTACACTCTAGAGGAACGCAGGGAGAGGGGGGACATGATTGAGACATTTAAGTAAATCACGGGACGTGTCGAGGTGGAAGATGACATTCTCTTCCCCAAAGGACCCTCGACCACAAGAGGGCATCCGCTTAAACTTAGAGGGGGGAAATTTAGTAGTGACACCAGGAAGTATTTTTTCACGGAAAGGGTGGTGGACCACTGGAATGAGCTTCCGGTGCAGGTGGTCGAGGCCACCGGCGTGCTCGACTTTAAGAGAAAATGGGACACTTACGTGGGATCCCTACGTAGGTCGAGTCACTAGCATCTAGACTATTGGGGTGGGTCAGTGGAGTGGGCAGACTTGATGGGCTATGGCCCTTTTCTGCCGTCATCTTTCTATGTTTCTATGTTTCTAAGCAGTAGGAGGTGCTCAGATGCCCTGCAGTAAAGTGGAGGGAGCGGAAAATAGATTACGTGACATCACATTTCTAGACCGCAAAACCTCTCGGATCGATGCGGTTTACAAGAAATAAGAAACTGGACAACCCCAGTGACCTACAGAGCAATCATAAACACCTTTAATTTCCCCCAAAAAAACCTCACAAATAGAGTCGATTTTAGCAATTTTCTAAAGTGAGTATATGAACACCAGCGCGCAAACCGAGTACGTAACTCCCTATCCCAACTTTCAAGCACTCTCAAAATTTTTTATAAGTACAACCTCTGACAGGAGGAAACAGGAATAAAGATGTCAAACGCAATGGGCGATCCGCTCTGAAACAAAAAAAAGTGAATGAATCCAATACATACTCCCTGCCCATATACAGCTTTATAACAGATGGTCCCAAATTTGCATAATACCGGGGCCTCAAATGGAAGCCAGTGGAGCTCTCTGTAACATGATGGAACATGATCAGACTTCCGCAAATTAAAAATCAAGCAAACTGCCACGCTCTGCGTTTTACGTTGCCCAGCATTAATCAGGGATTGTACCAAAATTCGAATAGGTGTTTCTGCATTAATCAATGCAGATACATTGGCGTGCACTTCTGATTCTGTAAATGGCACCGTAAGTTAAGTGACGGTAGACGCTCTGTCATCACCTAACTGACCTCCCCCCCCCCTTTTACAAAACCATAGCGCGGTTTTCGGTGCCGGTTTCAGCGGTAACAGCTCCGATGCGGCCAGTGCTAAAAACCACCCTAGAGTTTTGTAAAAGGGGTAGGTTAATTGCTTTAATAGGCATGCTAATTGACCTCGCCATTAAACGCTTATTAAAAAGTAGGTGCCAGGAGACGCCTACTAGGATAGACATTGGAACTATGACTACATCAAGGCTCAAAGCAGGCGAGGTTAGGAATGGAGATGACCTTAGGCGTCGTTAGGTTTGATTCTCAAAAGATCTTAGGCCAGTAAAACCTGGCCTACATTACTGGCGCCTAGGTTTTCTGATAGGCGCCATTATCCGTGATTCTTTAAACAGCGCCTTTTTTGTATAGAAACATAGAAGATGACGGCAGATAAGGGCCATAGCCCATCAGGTCTGCCCACTCTACTGACCCACCTCCCTAAGTCTACTCTTCTAGAGATCACACACCTAATTCCTTAACTCGACCCTCGTAGGGATCCCACATAGGCATCCCATTTATTCTTAAAATCTGGTACGCTGTTGGCCTCGATCACCTGCACTGGAAGCTTGTTCCAATGATCAACCACTCTTTCTGTGAAGAAATACTTCCTGGTGTCGCCATGAAATTTCCTGCCCCTGAGTTTGAGCAGGTGCCCTCTTGTGGCTGAGGGTCCTTTCAGAAAGAGAATCTCTTCTTCCATCTCGATACGGCCGGTGATATACTTAAACGTCTCCATCATGTCTCCTCTCTCCCTGCGTTCCTCAAGTGAGTACAGCCGCTCACTTGAGCTGGCGTTAGTTCTAGAAGCGAAGCGTGCGGTAATTTCCTGTGTGCGCTATAAACGCTAGCGCACCTTAGTTAAAAGGAGTCCTATAGATTGTGGACTAACTGTACCATGTAATATAATATTTGCCTGATATATTTGATTTGGATTTTGTATTGTTTATTTTCTTTGCATCGTATTTTTTTCCTCTTTTTTGACATGTTGTGAATGCCAAAAATTATAAAAATTAATAAATAAAGAATTTAAAAAAAAAAAAAGATTTCTATTCTACTGCCAGACGCCTTCAGTGAGACAGTACGAAAATTGCTCTCGTTTGTCCTCTTGTTCCTCATTTCTGTTCTTCTGTAATCACCTTAAAAGGAGTCCTGCTGGCTGGACTGATGGTTGTTGCATTTGGAGACTTTCTCTCTCGCCAAGTAGCTAAATAGTTAGCATGATGCATTAACTAGGAAAGATTTGGGGCTCCTTTTACGAAGCCGCGTAATAGCGCACGCAAATTTGCTGGCCACGCCAGCCGCTACCACCTCCTCTTTAGCAGCTAGCGTGCGGGTTAGCACACGCTAAAAATGTGCGTGCGATAAATCCACTAACACAGCTTCGTAAAATGAGCCCTTTGTTCCATTGACCTCTTGCAGAAAAGTAGCTTACTGAAGAATTGGAGACCCTAAACTCAGTGGCGTACTGAGGGTGAGAGGCTCCCTCCCCTGCCACGTGCACCCTCCTTCCGTTCCCCCATACCTCTAGTTGCTCACTACACAAGCATCAACTTTTTATGTGTTTTTACATGTATTTTATGTATTTTTATTATGTATTTATCCTAGCACAGGAAAATGTTTGGTTACCTGAATGTAAAAACCGCTTAGATCAGGGGTGTCCACACTTTTGGGGCTAGTGAGCTACTTTTAAAATGACCAAGTTAAAATGATCTACCAACAATAAAATTTTAAAAAACACAACGCACACTGTACGCAGAGAAAATGTTAATTATCAAGGCAGATGACTTTAAAATATGCACTGTCACCTCAGTAGCAACTATACAAAAATAGACAAATATACTCCTCCCCTTTTACTAAACCGCAAAAGCGGTTAGCGCAGGGAGCCGCGCTGAATGTTCCCCACTGCTCCCAACACTCATAGGCTCCCTGCGCTAAAAATCACTATTGCAGTTTAGTAAAAGGGGGCCATAGTGCAAAATATAGACATCAGATATCAATTCTCAAAACGGACACATTTTGATCGCTAAATTGAAAATAAAATCATTTTTCCTACCTTTGTTGTCTGGTGATTTCATGAGTCTCTGGTTGCACTTCCTTCTGACTGTGCATCCAATATTTCTCTTCCTTTCTTCCTCCTGCATGCTTCCTCTCCTGCAGACCTCATTCCATTCCCCAACCAACATCTCTCTCTGTCCCTCCATGAGTCCAACTTTTTCTTCCTCTCTCCCTGCTCCCTCCCCTTCTTTCTTTTTCTGTCTTTCTTTCTCTCTTCCTGCCCCCCTTTCTTTCTTTCTTTCTGTCTTTCTTTCTCTCTCCCTGCCCCCTTTCTTTCTTTCTCTCTCCCTACCCCTGCCGCCGGTGCTGATTTAAGCCACTACCACAGATTTCTTCCTGCTTCCCCAACGCCACAAAAGCCAGGCTCACAACCCTTTCCCCTCCCCCCCCCCCGACATCAATTCTGATGTCAGAGAGGAAGTTCCGGGATAGCCAGGCAATGACTGAGGGTGTGGGAGGTTGTGGGCCCAGCGCTTGCGCCTGGCTTTTGCGGAATCGGGGAAGCAGGAAGAATGCAAAGGTAACACGAGTCTATTGCGGAGCCTGGGATGGGTTCTGCAATCGACTCGCGTTGCCCTTGTGATCTATGTCTGCAAGTCAGCATTTGGGCATCCTAAATTCCAAAGCACATTGGGATTCTATTTGAATGAATGATATCCTGATTTTACACAACTGCATTCCGTTTGCATAATAAAAGGTGCTCCAGATTGTTCCACTGACTTGCTTCAATGATGAAATGTCAGGGGAGAGGTAGAGCTACATAAGAATATCAGAATTGCCGCTGCTGGGTCCATCTTGCACAGCAGTCCGCTCACGTGGGGGTCCCCAGGTCAAAGACCAGTGCTCTAAATGAGTCCAGCCTCACCTGCGTACGTTCCAGTTTAGCAGGAACTTGGCCAACTTAGTCTTAGGAGGAGTGTGTGGCACAGTGGATGGAGCTACGGCCTCAGCACCCTGGGGTTGTGGGTTCAAACCCCGCCGCTGCTCCTTGTGACCCTGGGCAAGTCACTTAATCCTCCATAGCCCCAGGTACGTTAGATAGATTGTGAGCCCGCCGGGACAGATAGGGAAAATGCTTGAGTACCTGATTGTAGAACCGCTTGGATAACCTTGATAGGCGGTATATAAAAACTAATAAACTTGAAACTTGTCTTGAATCCCTGGAGTGTGTTTTCCCCTATAACAGACTCCGGAAGGGCATTCCAGTTTTTCACCACTCTCTGGGTGAAGAAGAACTTCCTTACGTTTGTACGGAATCTATCCACTTTCAACTTTAGAGAGTGCCCTCTTGTTCTCCCTACCTTGGAGAGGGTGAACAATCTCCATGCTTTTTTACCCTAACCTATTGTCTATCCCTTTTATGTTGCTCCTTTTCTATAAATAATTGTAGTTCTTCCCCACTACCCTAATGTCTGAAGTAGTTTCGTTCGTTACATCAAAACCTTCTAGTATGTTTGGACGTTATCTAGTATCCCTTGTTTTTATGTGCTTTTATGTTGTAAACCGCTTAGAAATCTGAATAAGCTGTCTAAAAAATCTTTTTAATAAACTTGAAACTTGATGTTGGGCCTAGAAGCTCCATGTCTCATAGCACTCTTCTTTAACCTACACGTTGCTTGGCCATGGTATGTGAGAAGTCAGCTCTGTGGCTTTCAGAGACATTTATATAAGTCCTGAAAAAAAAAATTGTATCCTTATAAGTTAATTTGCTAGACTCTGGGCAAGACACTCAATCTTCCATTGCCCTAGGTACAAAATCTTAGATTGTGAGACCACTAGGGACCGAGAAAGTACCTGTATATAGTGACATAGGAATGATTAGTAGTAATTAGTAGCATTGGTAGGTTGAGGGCTTGAAACTGGTCACCCCTTTGCCAGTCCTGTTCTGCTGCTTGACTAACTTACTCCATCCAAAACCAGTTTATCCCCAGTCCCCTAGTCACATGCTGATGACAATGGAATGCTTCAAAGTGACTAATTCGCAGTTTTATGATCTCACAAACGAAGCATCTGCATGAGTTCCTGGTCCCTTCTGCCAAACCGCAACCCCGAAGACACCTTCCAAGCTAATGAATTATGGCTCGATTTATTTGGCACGTGCTTCCAAAATAGACTGAATGCATCTAAAAACCTAGCAATCAAAATGCAAAATCTTATACAAAAGGAACGAGAAGACCAGCCCCTCTTTCGGCCCTCTGTGTGTTGGGTTAAGAGATGGCAACATGCGACCCAGTGTCGTATTGGTTATGGATGTTGATGTCAGTGATTGGGGACATGGGTTTTTCTTTCCCTTATGAGCTGTCCCTGGATTCATAGGGAAGAAATGAACCATACATCTGCCGAGCAGTGCGCTGGCAAAACTGGCACAGGTTCTTTATCTGAAGGATCGATATGGTGCATTTTTGTGCCAGGAAGCCCGGCCTTAGTCTGGTCTGCTCCGTGATCAATAAGCAGCGATAAGGAAACAAGAGCATTTATTTTTTATTTTTAGAACAGTGCTGAAAACAAGTGCAGATGACGGGACCTGTTACACAAGTGTCTCCTAGCAACTCTTTGCTCATGGAAGGGAAAGTGAGGGAGAAGAAGCCTGGCAGTCGATGAGAGGGATGAGCCAAAGGGCACGGCACAGCAAATGGAGACCTGAAATTCAACACTCCAATGAAGCGACGGTTCCCAAACATAGACTCGTGATTAAGGTTGCCAACTGGATCCGGATTTGCTGGGCAGGACCGATCCAGTCCTGGGTTTACCCCATTGCATTCTGGGACTTGTAGTCATTTTTTTTTTTTTTTCCGTAAGGCAAGAGTTCCCAAACCTGCCCTGGAGCAACCCCAGTCAAACAAGTTTTCAGTATATCCACTATGGTTATCGCCCAGTCACAACCGGGGAGATAAAGATGGGGAAACATGGAGAGATAGCGACTCACTCAAGGTCACTTACAGAGTCAATGACATAAGCAGGACTTGAACTGAGGCATGAGGAGGCTCAAGGAATTCTCCCAAGGTCAATGACTTAGCAGGGATTCAAGGGAACAAGATGATCCAGCTGCATCTAAGGATTTCTTTTTAAAGTTATTGAACAAGATTCTAAAATTGCTGTTTCACTCCAGGGGAAGATTTAGTGGTAGAATTTGTGTTTGAATCTAATCATGATTGAGTGAGAACATCTGCCCGGAATTTCCAACTATTTCAGGCTCAAAGCAAAAGATTTCCTTTGTATCTTTGCAAATGTCACCTTCTCACTGAGCGCTAACAACGCTATTTTGATCCTGATGAGCTCTGAGAAGTCTTGAACGGTAAAATTCATTCTCTGTCTCAGCCTCTGATTTTGTTCAATTCAAGGTTGTAAGATTTATTAAGATGCTTTCTGATCCGTGCTCATATGCTAATTAGGGCTCTTTTTACTAAGGTGCGCTGGCGTTTTTAGCGCACGCAGGAAACGCCAGCGGCAATGCAGCGTGCGCTATTCCACGCGTTAAAGCCCTAGCGCACCTTAGTAAAAGAACCACTTAATATCTTTATGCCCTCTAATTTTGCCTGCCATAAATAACCTGTATTTCGATGTAGCAGGATAGACTCTGACTGAGAATAATTGAATTTTCAAGATGTTTTGGGTGAGTTCCTCTGTTTCTCTAAACTTGGCATTTCGTATCTGAGGATGTTATATTTCCCTGCTGAGATGTTCTCAGGAGTTTATCAGTAATTAATTTTGGTCGTACTCTACACTCCCGTCATTTTATTCACATTTCTGATTAATTTGATCTTCTCCTGAGCAAAAGTTAATGTAATGTTTTTATATTCTTGCACTGGATTTCTTATTTTGACGTGAAACTGTATAAGGGCTTCTCGTGGTTCCTCCCCACTCACCGGATCCATACCCAGATTTTCAATGGGATTATGTAATTATTTATGTAACTAATTTCTATCTCACATTATCTATATACTCTAAGCGAATTGCAAGCAACATACTTGACATATCAACAAACCAGCAAGCATAACATAAAATAAGAACATAATCAAAGACTTACTGGTCAGACCAATGGTCCATCAAGCCCGTTCTCACAGTAGCCAATCCGGGTCCCTAATACCTGGCCAAAACCTAAGGAGTAGCAATATTCCATGCTACAATCCAGGGCAAGCAGTGGCTTCCCCCATGTCTTTCTCAATAACAGACTATGGACTTTTCCTCCAGGAATTTGTCCAACCCTTTCTTAAAACCAGCTACGCTATCCACTCTTACCACAACCTCTGGCAACCTGTTCCAGAGCTTAACTATTCTCTGAGTGAGAAAAAAAAAAATTCCTCCTATTGGTTTTAAAAGTATTTCCCTGTAACTTCATCGAGTGTCCCCTAGTCTGTGTAATTTTTGACAGAGTGAAAAATCGATCCACTCGTACCCGTTCTACTCCACTCAGGATTTTGTAGACTTCAATCCTATCTCCCCTCAGCCGTCTCTTCTCCAAGCTGAAGAGCCCTAACCATTTTAGTCTTTCCTCGTACGAGAGGAGTTCCATCCCCTTCACCATCTTGGTCGCACTTCTTTGAACCTTTTTTACTGCTGCCGTATCTTTCTTGAGATAAGGAGATCAGAATTGGACGTAATGATCAGAAAGCGGACTGATAGAAGCCTGGGGCACTTGGTATACAGAAAACCCAGTCATACCAACTGTTATCTGAATACAAGGGGTTCTACGTAGACTAGTGAACAGAGCACTAAGAGTTTGCAGCCCGGGCAATCTTCAGAAAGAAAAACATAACATTTATATACTGCATTACCCTTCAGATCTATGCGATTTAACAAAAGTAAAATACTGCTACAACACAGAATTAAATACATTTTCAATCTTTCAAGAATTTCCTAAATAAATAAGTCTTTAATGGTTTCCTAAAAGTTTGATATGATGCAGATGCAAAGAATAATGTGACAAAAATCAGTATCCCAAGTAGCTGCTTGAAATGACAGTAGTCAATTGTGATATCTTTTACAGTGGCAATGTTTGAGCGATGGAAAATCAAAAAGGGAAGCTTT